>NC_046311.1:1272272-1908409 GCF_004115265.2 Rhinolophus ferrumequinum
TTCTGCGCCCTCCTGTAATGCCTGTCATGCCTGCTCTCAGCCTTAGAAGACACCCAAGTCTCCCCGCGCCCAGCCAACGGGGCTCCAGTCCCAGTACCTGGCCACCAGCACCCTGCACTGCACCTCCGGTGGACAACTCCTGGGACAGGCCCCAGGAGCAGCGCTGTCACTGCTTTCTGAATATCCTTGTGCAAAACCCTCTGCCGACAGCTTGCACTATTTCCTTGGGAGAGTGAAAACGCAAGGTCAAAAGTCATGGAAAATTATAAGATTTTTGTTCCATTTTGCCAACTTGCTCTCCAGAAAGACCGCAAAGCGTACACTCTCGCAGGAGTACGGGAGAGTCCGTCTCCTGCGTCACAGCCTACACGCGGCACTAGCGCGCTGAGGCGCTCTCCCACTCACATGGCTCGATTCGCGTTTGATACCTGAAATTCTGCATTTCTCACGTATTTATGGCTACTTGTGTCTCTCCTTTTATGGATTACCTTTTCATGTCCTTTTCTCTTTTTCCACTGGGCACATTTCATTGTTTTCTTGTTGATTTGAGTAGCACTTGCTGGGCAGCCTGTGGGTTAGGACGAGAGACCTCCCGAGTGGGATTCGTCCTCCGAGCCACAGAGACTGACAACTGTTCTTGCTGCCTGGCCCAGAAAACCAGAGACAGGGAACGTGACAACTCTCTTGTCTGAGCTCCACAATGGCTGAGAGGTGCTTCTGGAGGGCGCTGGGCAAGCAAGGACAGAGACAGGGTGTGCGAGAGGATGCTCAGCCCACCCTGATTCTGGAATAGGGAGAAGGGAGGAGGAGGAGAGTAGGGTGAAGAGAAGAAACAAGAATGAGGGAAGAATACGAGGGGAAGAATTCATGCAGGAAGCTCTCATCAGGGCCTCAGCAGGACAGTGGGGAGTCCCCAGGGAGCTGGCAGAGGAGCCGGCCGGGGTCAGAGAGGATGGCAGTGGTGACGTTCAGAACGGCATGCCAGCCCTACGACTGGTAGTTTGGAGATAACAGGCAGGCAAAGGGAACTTGCATTACTGGAGGGAAGAGGGGAGGTGGCACGTGCCTCCTACAACTTAGGGCCACCCAGTGCCCTGGGCTCACCCCTTATCCGGATTCCAGGTCCATTTCTACAACATCACCCCGCCTTCTGCACTAAATTCACTGCAAATTAATGTACCTTTAAGAGGAGAATAACATCCTCTTATGCTGAAATGCTGGCAAAAGACCAATCATTTTTCATCTCTGATTAAAATGTCTAAGGGAGAAATTGGAAACTATTCAGGAAAGGAAGCTCACGCTTGGAGCTGCAGAATGCAAACTAAATCTGGGGTGGTGGTAAAGGCAGCACGCACCCCTCTATGCACATCAGAGCAACCGGGCTGCTTCCCACCAAGCATGCTATTGGCGGTGGGGTCGCTGGGGAGCCTGGAATTTGCTTAGGGCCCCAGAGAGCCCCTTCTTCAGTGTTTCCCAAGTGTGCCTTTGTCAGAAGCACTTGTTAGAGCTACAAAGTACCAGTCTTTTTCCTGGGGATTGTCCGTCCGTATGACGAGGGTAGGACCAGGAAACACACTTTTAACCAAGGGTCTCAGCTGGTTCTTACGCTCTGGCAAGGAGCTGACTTGGTCTCTACTTCTCCTCCCGAATGCCGAGGAGATTAGTACATCCACCCAAGGAGTTCCATTTCTGCCTGCGGCAGACTAACTTCCACAGACCAACTCTTCCACCAACAACAAACAGAAATGATGAACAAAACAGTATCTACTTTGAATTCTCTTTAGAAGCATCAGAGAGCTATCAAATGTGGTGAGGTCTTAAGGTACCGAGATCACAGATAGAAGAAATCACAGTGGTGAAGCTGCTGTATGGCACAGCTTCTGCCTTGAAGCATTTGCTGATTCTTAGAAAAATCTAAAAGCCGAGAAGTTGTGCTTTGTAGAAACTGATGAGTGCAGAATCCAAGAGAAGGAGAAACAAAGGAGAGCCAGCAGCCAAGAGGCTGTGGGGCTAAGCAGAGTTTCTGTCACCTCAGCAAACTGGGGGAGTAGAAGCGGGGACTCAGGGCAAGAAGGGGGGCCCTGGCATGCACCCCCAGCTTTCAGGTGGGATCCAAAGCCTAGGAATGAGAACTAACAAAGCCTGAAGCCCAGCTTCCAACAGGCTCCACCCCAGACTGGATGACGACAGTCTGCCTGAGCTCAACTTCCAAAAGCAACAGTCGGCCCTCTCGGGAGGAAGGTGGCACCATCCAGAGCCTCAGACCAGCTCACAATTTTTCATACATAGTATCTGACATTCAATGAACACATTACAAAGCACACCAGGAGATGTGAAAAGCCAAAAAGTGAGAAAAAAATAGACATAAGGAGCCCCAACGAGACTGCAGTACTGGAACGATCAGACAGAGACTTTCACAGTAACTGAGATTAATTATGTCCAAGAAAATGAAGGACAAAGTGGAGAATTTTAGCAGAGAATTAAAATGTGGTTTTTAAAAATCAAATAAGAATTCTAGAACTGAGTCACAGACTTCTGATTCTGAACGTGGGCTCAAGGCTACACCATCTATCCCACTTTCTGTGTGCCAGGCACTGTATGAAATGGTTCCTCCACAAACTTCTCAGGTAGCTATGTCCACCATTCCCCGTTTGAGAGACATTCAGAGAAGTTAAGTACCACACAAGGCCACACAGCTAATAAGTGGGGCGGGGGGGGGCAGCATTTGAACCCCCAGATCATGATTTTAGGGCCTATACTTGTAACTGCTATGTCCTGCGGCCTCTTCCTAACTACTGTCTCCACGCACCCCCTCAGGTCCCACACACGGACCCCTTAGGCCTAAAGATGGCTTCTGTGATCTCTCCCCCTGAGTCCAACAGAGCAGAGCAGCGGCTGATGACTGGCAGTGTGGGGTCACCAGAAAGAAGCAAACCTCAGGGTGCACGTGCATCCTGAGCTGCCGCTCCCCAGGGAGAAGCAGCTGGCTTCTGCAGACCTGACGGGTGGCTGCCGTCCCCTGGCCCAGGCGGCCCCCGTTTGAGGCCTGCTCAGACCTTTGGGGCAGCGTCCATGGCCTGCTGACAGCAGCCTCACCTTCGCAGGCAGGGAGCCTGGCCCATCTTCCCGTCTTAGGCAGGCGGGGGGGCTGCCTGTCTTTTCACAGCTGCCCCACAGCTGCGGGAGCCTTTGTGGACTCAGGCACTTGAGGGAACTCAAGCAACAGGGCCCGATGAGCCGGTGGTCCCAGGAACCCAGGAGAGATCACAGGGGGATCTCAGGAAGAGCCAGGCATACCCCTTCACCCACACATGAAGATGGGGTGCGGGGCCCTGGAAGGACATGGGCTGTCCAGTCAGAGCAGACGGTGCAAATCCTGAACCACCACTCACTGGGAACATGACCTTGGCCTAGTTTCCTCTTCTGAGAGAAGGATACAGTGATACCTCTTGGAGTTGGAAAAAAACCCTGCATATGCTAATATATGTAAATATATGCAAAGTAGGTGCTGTGCCCATCCCCGCCCCTGAGGGAGGCCAGGCGCTCACACTGGCTGCAGGATGGGTGAGTCCAGTGCAGGAGTCAGGCATTGGGAAGCCCCACCTCTAAGCGCCCCCTCCAACCATTTACAGAGCTGATTCTTCACCTACCCTCCCTCTGAGCTCCGTGTCCGCCCTCTCTCAGAGGAGAGTGACGTTTGGGGGTTCCCGGTGCATAGGAGGCATACACACCCCCAGAGGCAGGGCCCTCCCAGCCAATCTGTCAGAACTTGTGCTGAGACTGGGCCCGCCTGGGGGACACTGATCCTCCTGTGAGACGAAGCCCAGCAAGAGCCGGTCAGCAAATCAGGCTCCCAGGTCTGCTGCGCACCCCGACGGGCGACACTCACGGGTCCGCTCCCTCACCCACAATTCACTGGCCACTTACTCGGTGCTGGGGCTGTGGTCGGCCCCGGGGAAACCACAGCTGTGGCAGAGAACTTGCCTATGAGGCGCTAGCGGGCTATGGAGGAGGCAGCATGGAAACGTGCGATTAACACGCAACGGGCCACACTGACTGCGCTTCCAACGATCTCTAAGAGAAAAGGAAAAAACACTGAGACCGGGAAGTGGGCCACGCAAGCAGCCACCCACGCCTGTGCCTGTGCATGTTTGTCAGTTGCGTAGTTGGCAGGGCTGTGAGTGAGTGAATGAATGAATGAATGAATGAATGAATGAATGAATGCTGCTCTTACTGGTACCTCTTGGGTGGGCTAGAACTTTCCAGTTTACTTCCTGTAATAGTTACAGGAAGCACAGTCCACAGACCCTGCTGGGGCCCCGCCAGCCCCAACTCCTCCTTCTGCGCAGATCTCGCTGCTCTCTCCCTTCCTGGACTGGCTGCTCACCTGAAACCCTCACCAAGCCGCTTTGCTCCCGGGGCCCCGGGCCTTGTGCTCAGCCTCTGCCTGTGCCCTGACCGGAGTGACAGGTCGTCATCACCTGCACCATCAGGGTTTTCCTTCCCTTTCCAGTGTCCTCGGCACAGTGACCACTGCCCACGACTGGTCTCTGGGGGTGCAGCCCCTGTGTCTCCTGGCCAGTCAGCTGCGTTCTGCCTGCTCTGCAAGAGCTGGGGCCAGGGCTGTCAGGCTCTTCCCTAGAAGGTAACACTCAGCAATGCTCAAGCGTGCAGACCTGTGGCAGCTCAACTTTACAGCCATTTCAGACCAGTCACGGGAAGCTCATGGTGGAAGCAACACTTCCGATTTTTAAACAGCACAGGGATAGGATTTTACACCTTAGAGAAACTGTTTCCCTCCCATTTCTCACTGTACATACTGCACTGTGCAAGTCCAATTTTAGGTCAATTGACATTTTAAGTGTTTTTACTGCTATGCATAAAACATCAAATCATATGTTATTATCCAAAGAATATGGATCCATGTTTTCAACGAAAATACTCTGAATGTATTCAAGTAACTCATCCAAAAAAATGCTCAAGCACCCACTACATGTCTAGGTATCTACTAAGTGTGAGAAATAAAGGCATATTCCTGCTCCTTGGAGCTGACCATCTGGGGAAGGGGCAGGCATGACTGCTGACACTTGGTATGTAGGACAAAGCGGTAAGGAGGGCAATGGGAAGGAAACGCTAAGCGCCTGGGAGTGGAGAGGAAGAATTCACAGAAGAGGCGACACTGGAGCTGAGTCTTGAAGGAGAAACAGGAGTTTTCCAGATGAACCAGAGAAGGGCAGCACAGCCAGAGGAAGCAGCGAAGGGCAGAGGGAGCCACGACGCGCAGGCACTGCCTGTGTGTTTGTATCAGTGGGAGTGGGGAAAGAGGCGACAGAAACACAGGCAGGAGCCGTCGCTTAGGTCAGGGGCTTTGTACAAAGGGAAGGCATTTGGCCGGTAGGTTCTAATCAGGGTGCTTCATGGTCGGATTCATGTTTTACGAGGCCTTTGTGGTTGAGAAATAAACTGGAGAGGGTCCGACTGAAGGAAGGGAAGCCAGGTCGGAGCCTCTCGCCCAGTGGAGCTCAGAAAGGCTGAGGACCTGTGCGGAGCAGAGAACAAGTGTGGGAGGCATTTCGGAGCAGAGGCAGCAGGACCTGTGACAGGCTGGGCGAGGGGTGTGAGGGAGGGAGCAGCATCTAGGAAGACTCCTGGGTGTCTGGTTATAACCAGACCTCCCCCCAAAAAATTAGCGCTCCCTAACTGGGGTACCATCTGCCAGCCTACAGCCCATAGCAGATTTCATTTCCAAAGCAGACACCACAAATAAACAGAACTGATTTCGAACTTACAGGGTATCAGGTCTTAAATTCCTAAGTGACTGACACACAGAACAGCTCGGACGGGAACAAATCAGCTAAATTGAATTATTTGAAGCATAAAAGGTTTCAGTCCATTAACCATCAGAAGCCACGGTATCAGACACAAAAGTTCAGGGTGAGTCAATGAAGTCAAGATGAAATGGGGAATATTCTTGGGAACTTTGTACACAAGCAAACACCAACAAATCAAGGAATAATTGCTAAGTCTCCACATACCTGCCCGAGACTGACCAGGCCCATGACAGACAGGGCTTAGTGACACTGTGTCCTCTCCCGACGACTTCACCTTCCTCTCACACTCTGAGTCGGAGCACAGTTTCTCATAAATATTTAACTTAAACTGAAAAGCAGAAAGATCAACTTGTCACATTCACACCAGGAAATTAAGCTGAGACGCGTATGGTGATAGCCTCCATTTTAATTAATATTCTACTATTCACAAGTCTTTTAAACTTTTTTAATTTTTAAAGATGGTTTTATGTTAGGTATTTTATAATGATACTAAAAACAATGCAGTCCATATTCCCATTAGAATGCGATCAACTGATTTCTGACAATGGGCAAACACATGTCGTGTGGAAGGTTTTCCGGGCACACACGTTGTCCGGCTGTGGCATCAGGACTTAAGGGGCTGAGGGGTCTTCGTAAAGAACTTCATCTACCTTCATGTCATTCTCGTCCATGGGGACCTGGAGACAAATCTGCTCGCTGAAAGCCAAGGCCAAGGTGTAGGGTTTCGAGTGCTGGTGCTGCACACAGCGCTTCAGGTAGGCGTCGTAGTAGCCCCTGCCCCTCCCCAAGCGGTTGCCTTGCTTGTCAAAGCCCAGACCGGGCATGAAGATGAGATCCAGTCCGCCTGTGGGAAACAAGACACAGTGAAGAGGGTCAGCGCTTTCTGACAGACTGACCGCTCTGCGACCTGGCTTTGTCTTTTAATGACATCTACTCTTTCTCTGATTTCTAAGGAAATACATCATCGCCCGAGAAAATCCAAAAAGCAGGTCTTCAGGGTCAGCCAAAAAGGAACTGAAAATGACTCGGGAGCTTTCAGCAAGCCAATCACACACTTCCGGTTCTCCGTGTGGGTGTCCAAGCAGGCTGGGTGCCAGCCCCACCCACACTCAATTACACACGCTCCACGGACAGGGCCAAACAACATCTTTCTCTCTCGTTTAAGCATCCAGGTGACTCCACACACCTGCCAGTTTGGGGAGGCAGTGTCTCAAGAACATGACAATAGAAGGAGTGCGAAAGGGTCAGAAAGAAGCCAGAAAGGACCGAGTTCCCGGAGTCAGTGAGCAGGAAGAGGGTCAGCTGCTACCGGGGTGTGGATCACGGAAGCCACATTATGGGACAAGAAGATGACACCAGGATTGCCTCGTACGGCTGCTCATTCAGAGTGAGCTCTGTAACTGTTAAGCAAGAAAGAGAATGGCTTTGGGACTCACAGGTGACAAAGGCGCTGAAATGGCCCTTTCCAGGCAGGGGTACTGACCTCCGATTTGGGGTGTTGCTGTTGGACCTCCAACCCACAGGACTGTCACCGCTGCTCCCCTGCAATGCTGGTCACCTGCTGCCCTGCTCAGGTGCCTAGAATCCCCTCCGCAGCCTGCCTCCTGTTGTGAGGCCAGGTGCCTTCCTGAAACACGCAGTGTATTCCTCGCTGACATCATCCCTCTGTTGTCACCCTGAAGTGCATCCTGTCCCTTACCACCCCTGCCACACGCACACCCCTTGGCTCCCCCACGTACACATACCTGGGGCTCTGCATCCTTTCCTAACACTGAGCTGGACGTTTTCCTGCCCCAGAGGTCGTGGATCAACGGGGCTTGAAAATCACACACAGGCTTATTAACGAGCTCCCGCTGCACAGGCTGGTCCCACCTGGGTCACCCTTACTAACAGAGGTGGACCCCAGACCCATCCAAACACGCTGCAAAATCAAAACCCAGCTGGGGGACAGGAACAAATCCTGGTCTGAGCCCATATTCTCTACAAGCTTCTAAGTGTGGCTCTCTCTTGAAATCCCAAAGGCTCGCAGAGAAGACGCTGACAGCAGCCCCACAAACCAGAAGGGCGGGCCTGACTGTTCAGTCCTGTGTGCACAGACCAGGAGCCCGGCCACATGGGGGCTGCAGCCCAGGCCAGAGGCAGAAGCGCAGACTGCTCTGCAGTCCGGTTTGCAGCGGGCTCTTCCCAGGCGCTGTGGCTTCCCAATGTGATTCTGCTTTCCCACAACTGCAGAGCAAGCCTTCCGAACACTCACCCAGGCCCACACAGTTTGCTCAGACAGCGCGCCTTTTCACGCTGTGCTGGCTCTGAAATGCCAGTGCCCGCTGGAGGCTGTCTGTGTGCTGGTCGGGCCAGGGCCCTGAGGCTATTTCTTAGCTGTGCAACCAGGCGCAAGCTCCTAGGCCTTTCTGTGCTTCGACCTTCTCATCTGTAAAATGGAGCTCAAACAGTAGCTACTCATAGGGCTGCGCATGGAGCTGGTGATGCCTTAAACTCCCCACACAGTACTCACGCTACGCCACTCCTGATAATTATATTTATTAGACTAGCTTTTCCTTTTTTAATTAAGAAACGTCAGGCACTAAATCTTGAGTAAGGCCACAGGGAACGGGGCCGCTGTTTCCTCCCGAGACTGAACGCACTCTGCTGGGCGCTCGGGCTCAGGTGGGATCCACAAAGCATCCCTTTCACTCTGGCCGGGGAGGCAGCAACGGGACCCCCAAGTCTCAGGATGCCCCGAGCTCCGACTCCCGTCCTGGGCTTCCCACGACCTGCTCCGTCCAGCCAGGGCACCGTGTCTGCCCTAGTCCTGCAGAGAAGGCTGCAGACGAGCACCTGGCACTTAGCTCGGGCACTCACACCGTGCTGTTCACGGACATCTTCCTCCTTCCCTCCTCTTCCTCACTGAGGTTACGGCCGTATGGCCCACAAACTCCTCTTCAGGAACTTCACGGCCCAGCGCCTCCTCCTCCACAACCCCTCGCTACTGCGAGTTCTCGTCCCCTAAATATGCCGTCCCTCCTGACGCCCAGGCGCTGCTGGTCTCAACCCACCTAAAATGCAGCCTTATTCAAAAACATTTAGTCCATCAGAGTCTCTTAGAGGCGGCAGGAAAGTCGCCGCCTGGCTCTGCAGGATCCAGCGCTGTCATCCCCATCACCTCTCCACCGTGATCGCCGTCACACGGGCCAATCCCAGTTAAGCAGATGGATTCACTGTCCCCTACGCCCACCCATGACTTCCCGCCTGCAGGTCTCTGCTCCTGCGAGGTCCTTCCTATCGTTTAATTACCTTGTCTAATCATAAGAGTCACAACATGACAAAGCTCCGTTAACCAGCTCGTAGCCGATACTGTGACAAGGTGCAGAGTCCATTAAGGAGGAGGAATCCTTTCCCTGCCTCTGGGAACGGACTTGCGGGCTTTCCCCAGAGAGATACTGAGCCCAGTTCTAATTCCTATAAAAGAATGAGAGTAAAGAAGAGAATGAGACGCCTCTTGGCCATACTGATCTTAGCTTCCTGACCACACCACGTAGATGCCTGTTCAGACCATGCCATGTGACACCTAACTCTTATCCCATCCAGCTTCTGGAACAGGGGGGCAGAGAAACTGACATCTGGGACGTGCCTACAACATTCAGGTGCCAGGTTGCACCCGAGGAACGGAAGGAGGACTCAAATCAGCTGGTCAGCACGTCTCACTACCCGGTGAGGCAGGAGGGCGCGGAGGACATGACGCTCAGAGCTCCGACAGGTCAGGCTACTCCGCGAGCGCTTCGGTGGCTAAGAGCCAAGCCGAGTGCCGCCGCCCAGGTGGAGAACGGCCCAACAGCACACGTGGGGTACGAGGGATTCATGACACGGGCTCGTGTCCCAGCGCCTGGAGGCAGCGGAGCAGACGGGCGCAGCGTGCGGCTTCTGGACAGGCCGCCTGTGTCGGAGTCCCAGCACCACCTCTTATCAACTATGCAACATCAGTCAAAAGTACCTTCTCCTACCATCTAAAGTGGATAAGCATCCTGTGAAGTGAAGAGTCTCTGAGCTATTAATACCAAATGTCAACTTAATCAATTACCGCATGCACCCTCCTTAGGCCATGCGGCTGAGTGCAGACAGGCAGGTCCATCAAACGTGCTTCTGAAACACCAAGAAGCTGAAATCCTGAAATAAAATGCAGAAGCAGTAATTCATGATCGCTCTGGTGGCAGAACTCTCAGCAATCAATACCATACGCCTTAAACTCATTACGGTTGCCTCAGAAAGAACAGATGGAAGCACGACCTCCTGGAATCACTCTTTGTAGTAAAATAGTACAGAGCATACAAGGTAATACACAAAACCATTTTTGTGATTACAGTCATAAACTAGATTAAACTTCTGATTACATATAAAAATGGGGTTTTTAAAAAATGTATTTCCCTGCAAATCCATAATGCTCTTAAGAAATATTCCACTAAACCACTTCAAATAGACAGCTAATTTTTCAGTTATGTTGTAAATGCACATTCTCTCTTTCTGCTGCTTGGTCACAACGTACTTTGGCCATTTAGGAATCTCCATGCAGAATGAAACACGCTGTAGTAGAGGCATCTATTAACGACACAACTATCATGTGACTGGTCATTTCTGCACTGTCATTACAAACCCTTTCTTTCAGCAGAGAGCCTAACGTTCGCATCAAAGCACAGGGCCTGCATTTGTCACAGAGCACTGAGGACACGACCCCACAGACGTGAGGTGGCCATTCCCCGCGTGTGATCGGGCCGGCACTCCGCTGACCGCCTGCTGAGGCATTCCGAGTGAGACAATCTCTGAGTGCCATTGTTTAAACCCTTAGTGTTTGTGAGTTCAAGGCTTTTCTTCAACCCTGTGAACACTATGTGGAAGTGACGGAAGCAGGAGATAACAGGAACTCAGATTCTTCTAGGTAAAGCTGAAAGCAAAGAAATCCCGAACATGAATTAGCTGCTAGGACCTCACTGTGGCCCTGACCTGACCGATACAAGGCTGTGGCCCGTTCGGCCCCCACCAAGGCAGGGGAGTGGAACATTCCTGGTCTGCATCACCTCTCCAGGCCAGAAACAAAGAGCTTTCATGCTTCACAAGAGCTAGAAGCCGGAGTTTACGTTCCAGCTCTTGCATCTACTACCAAATTACATCACCTCTCTGAGCCTTGGTTTTCCCATTTGAAAAAAGGGTTTGATAACATCATCATCACCGTGAACAACGACGACAGCTGTCTCCTGTTCTGAAGACATTGAGCTAGGTGCTAAGGACCAAGCGAGCAGAAGTGAGGGGCCCCATACTTGACCATAGGGGCTGGCAAACGACGGCCTGAGGGCACCCCTGGACTGCTGCCTCTTTGGTAGATAGTTTCAGTGGAAGCCAGTCACATTAAAACAGCAGGGTGACTCACTGCAACAGATACTGTACGCTGCACAAATATTAACTATCCGGCCCTCATAGAACAGTTTGCTGAGCCCAGCTTTATAGCATCTTACCATAGGTTATAAAAGAAAAACTATACTTCAGCTTATCCCGTCTTGGCAGATACTGACCAAAATAAATCTTAGGGGAAAAAAAAGAATTAAACTGTCTTTATCGCGGATATACAAAAATATGTCGCCGAAAATAGGACGAGCAGCAGCAGCTTTATCCTTGAGATACTTTCACTGTTAATAAATGGAACTTAAAAAGTTCAATAAAACTGAGAAGAAATTATAGAACTTCCTATGGTTTCTGGCTGACTTGAGGCTTAGGCAGGTGGTGGTCGGCTTTTCCTGTTCCGTCTGTAAAATGAGTGGATGGAATTCTTCAACTTCTCAGACCTCTTTAGACTCAAAGCTCAGTAATTCTGAGAGGTTTAAAGACAAGTCCTTGACGTGATCAATAAGAAAATAAGCCAGTCACAAAAAGATAAGTATGTATGATTTCCACTTATATGAAGTGTCTAAAATAGTCAGATTCATAGAAAAAGAGAGTAGAATGGTACCAGGGGCTGGTATGAGGGGAAAGAGAGGAGTTTCCCATCTGCCAGGTGAAGCAGTTCTGGAGGTCTGTTCCACGACCACGTGAATATACTGACTGCTACTAACCTACACACTTAAAGGGGGTTAAGATGCTAAATTTCATGTTACATGTTTTGTACCCCAATTTCAAAAAAACAGAGAACTTAGACGCTGGCGTAAATTCAGGTGAGTCTGGCAGGCAGCCCATCGTATGGCACAGGTCACGTGAGCTTGTGCTTACGGGGGGGAAAAAGAAAAGCCTGGTTTATGCCCGAGAGCACTGAAGAACAATGCCTTCAGATACAGAAACATATGGGTACTTCTGCAGCGATTTCTCTTTTTCTCACTTCTCGGAAAATGAGCTCTCAAAGTCATTACTGTAAATAATTACAGCGAGGCCCGGTTCCCAAGCCTTCAGCAAACTGGAAACTTCTCCCTGCCTCCCACCATTTGTTTCACCATGGCGTTAAGCAAGTGCTTCAAAGTCCTGCAAACTTTCCAGTTCAGTACATTTAACGAAAATAAAATGACACGGCACATTATATTTCTTCTGCTTGCTCGCCTCTTCCACCTGAGGACTCGTCACTCGGCTCATATGAGCCTGTGCCATCTAGAACAAATTCTATTACTGCAAGCCTGAGATAAAGTAATTTATTACTTTGAAATAATAGTACCTGGTTCTTACATAATGTCCTTTCCTAATGCGTTCCAAGTGCTTTTTTCGCTCCAACTACCCTGGTTATCTGCTTCAGTAAGTCTTCTAGTGGGGGACAAACTTGCTCTTGAAACACTTAATGCTCCCTAAAACCTGCCAGAACACCTTGACAGAAAAAAGCAGAAAAAAAATAATCTGAAGATTTGCAGCTCAATCAAAATTCAATGGAATCAAATTAAGAAACAGCCAATCCTCACAACTCACTGTATGGAAGGCCCTGTCCGAGGAACTAGAGGACACAGAGATTAGCAACTACTTATAGCTGTAGGATCTAACGACCTGGGCAGCTCGAAATACCTAATCAGTTGGATATAAACAGACAAGTAACTGCAATAAGGGGTGATGTAAGTCAAATGGGGTAAGAAGTGTCGTATCCTATTGAGAAGGGGGATGAGCCGGGGAAACAGGCGGCCTGTTGAACCAGCAACACAAGGATGAGCAGGATCTGAAGGGTCAGGACGGAGAGGCAAGGATGGGGGCTCAGGGATGAAACCAGAACCAGCGAAGGCCCAGCTCTGGGAAAGCACGGACCAGGGCCAGGGCCAGTGACTCGTTCCCTCTGGAAGGACCTATGAATAGAACAGAAGCAAGATGGCAGGAGGACACACTTAGACCACACTGAGAAGTGCCTCCAATGCCACAGTGAGAAATTGACCTAATTCTGCAGGTTGAGCCAGGGAACCCCTGGGTCAGCCTGAGAGAAAAATGAAGGAATGATCTGTGACTCCAGAGAGCCCTCCATGAAAGTCAGGACTGCACTGGATGTGGGGAAGTCAAACAACAAGTGGACAGTGTATTTGAGATTCCACAAGTGACTAGATCTTCTCTGCCGTTTTAAAAAAAACTCCATATAGAATATTCCTAGTTAAACAGTTTCATTCCTCATACACTTTGTTACAGAACTGCCCCTTCCCACACGCTGCCAACACTGTGTAAGGAGGACTGGTGACAGTGCCCTCGCCAACCAGGTCTCCAGGCCACGAACCAGACCCTGGACTTGACACCAAGGCTGTCTCCGCACTTACCCAACTAGAAAACTGGATTTCCTCTAGAGCTTTAAAAACTTTCAGAAAGTGTGGTACAAAGGTGTTCCTCTGTAGTAATGAAACTTCTGTGTTTTGATTGTTGTAGTGGTTACACAAATCTATACCTGTGACAAGACTGCACAGAAATGTGCACACACATCACACACCTAAATGAGTACGTGCACAAACTGTGACACCTGAGTAAGGTCCACGGATTGTACCAGGTCAATGTCTGGTCTTGATACTGCGCTGGACTTTCGTAAGGTGTTATGGAGCCAACCTGGGGGAAGGGAACACAGGACCTTTCTCTACTAGTTTTGTAACTTATTTTTTCAAAAGCAGTTTTTAAAATCATTAGAAAAACATCTCATGCTGTGACCTAAAACCAAACCAGCCCCAATCTACCTTCAATCTTACCTTCCTTTGACTGACCTTAAACTCTAAACATAATAACCTACCCGCAACTTGCCCTGACAAATTTGCTTTCCAGCCTTCCATGTGTGTCCCACCCTTCACTTATGTCTCTGTACTTGCACAATTCCTACCCTTCCTGTAAGATTTAACCACGGAAACTTCCTTCATCTCCACACCAATCCACACAGGCTCTCGCTCCTCCGAAATCCCATAGCACTGGTGTCAGAGGGGAAGGTGCGTGTCCGATGTCCTGTGGGAGATTCCCACCTCTGCACTAGAGATTAAACGGCCCATATCCTTTCTGCAAGCGGACTGATTGGGTGGAGTCGGCCGATTCCAGGAAAGACATTTCTCTGAAACTGATATTCGGCCCACTTCATAACTTTGTCTGAAGCTTCCCCTAAGTGTCCCCCTGGCTTCTTTGCCCTGATGTGTCACAATGTAGAATAAAAACCATTTTTCTATTACATGGTGTATGCTGGAAAAAATTCTAGGTTCCCTGATAGTATTTTGTGACATAGGATTTATAGTATTTCCCCCAACATGACCAATTAGGCTGCGCAGAGAGGCGGGTAAAGTTCCTCTACTGGCCGTACCCAAATACTGATGTTATAGCCACAGCTGTTATGAAGAACGGGACAGTTATCAAAGGTCCCTTTCACATCCAGTCACTGTACATTCAGGTAACAAAAGTCAGCTATTTTTGGTTCACTTTACCCAATTATTATAAAGGATGTTTAAGTATGTATCTATCCCAACAAACTCAGCTGCATCTGCTTCCCTTTCTCCAAAATGAAACTTCCCCACTGGACTACACATCTGTCTTCTCTCTGATCCTGGGGATCCTCTTACCAGTCTTTTAGACAGAAAACACCTGGGTTCCAGCCTCACTCTGACTGTGCGACAAGTCATTTCCCATCTAGGCCTGTTTCCTCGTCTCCAAAATGAAAGGACTGACTTAGATGATCTCCAACATCCCTTCCAGTTCAAATAATCCCCAGTAGGCCAATTAAACGACTAAAGGATATATAAATGCGGGAGACTGCGGACAAACCACCACCTCAGACTAACACACGTGTAAAACACTGACATCTGCTGGAAACTGGGAAAACTACTCAGCCCATCCAAAAACCAGCCGCTTTTAAAAACCCAATATTGGATACCTCACTTTGAAAACATGTTATCAAGGACGCAAGCTTCTTATGAAATTAAGTTTTCTAGTATTTGATTCTGTAGAACTTCAGAAAATTTTGAAGAAAATAACTTTAAAGTTACTTCAGAGACATATGATTCCATTTGGAAATTTGAGCCTATGTTGCTACACTTTCGTATAGGACAAAAATAACTGGCTTGAAAATATAATGGAAAAAAATTCCATCCATAATAACAACAACCAATATTAACTGACTAGGAATACACTAAACAAGAAATAACAACAACATGACTAAAAGCAAAACCATCAACAAAAGAACACATGAAAAGCACTGAACAACTGGGAGGAGTGCTACATTCCTGCAGAAGAAATGCATTCCCCCAAACCAATCTAAAAATCTAACAATTCCAACCAAGATCTCTAGAGGATTTGGGAGGAGAAACTGACAAAATAATTTTAATGTCAAAAGTGAATGTTGAAGAATAGTTAGCTGCATGTTTTTAAATACGAACAATAGGACAGGACTTAATCTACCAGGTACTAAAGTATAAAAGTATACTAAATAGCCATTACACAGATATATTAATCAAAAACGATGGCACTACTGCCAGAACAGCCGAACAAATCAATGGAAAAGACTAAAATGTCCAGAAAAAGACCCCAAGAATTCAGTACATGAAAATGGTGGCGTACTTTGAAACATGCAATATATTAGTAGTTTAACTATAACCATCATGCTGTATATTACATTCCTACGACTTCCTCATTCAGTAACTGGAGATTAAAACAAGCCTCAGAGTGGCCACAGCAGCTGCCTACAACAATCACTTGCTCCCAGTTCCCCTCAGTTTACTGTACCTCTCATCAAAATAAACTTGCAATTTAAACTCCTCCCTTCTTTCTCTGTCTGGACCTAAATATAAACCATAGGATCTCCAACAGGGCCTATGGGAAGTACCGGCATGGGGCAAACTTCCTCCAGATGAGTGAGAGAGAAAAATCGCTGCTGTCTGAAGTTTCAGAAATTTAAAAAAAGGATAGGAGCACCCTGTTGCCGTCTTTGCAGTTACTCTGTCATCCATTCAACACACAATCATTAGGCTTGTACTTTAAAGCGGATGTTTAAGCTGCTGAAGAGAAAGGTGGTACCTCCAAGTCACTGGGGTACTGTGTGAGTCCAAACGCCACACGGGAAACGTGAAGACTATTTCTGTGGTTCTCTGGGGCAAGGCAAGGACTGCCAGGTGCCAGTTACAGGGCAGCACATAGAGAGTAACTTCCTAACCTTCAGAAGGCGCTCTAAAACGGAATGGGCTTCCTGGTCAGTGGTGGGCTCTCAATCCCTCCCGAGTATTAAAGTGAACACAAAACAACAACAAACAAAGAAATCTTTTAAATGACAGGCATGGGAGGAAACAAAGGCAATCCTAACACACTGAGGTCTGACGTGGGCAGTAACATGGAGGAAGGCGTGTTTCGCCCTGAGCAGGGAATCTAAGGGGCTTCTGGAGGAGGCAGCGCGTCAGCGTAACCGATGATTAAGACTGGAACAGGCAGACAAAGACCATGGGTGGTCAGCTTGAGGAAACCGGAAGAGCAAAGGCAGAGGCCTTCCCCAAGACAGGAAACACACACACACACGCCTCTTTCCCTCTTCTTTGGAGTTTGCTGCAGAATCTGGGCTGATTTTCCAGGCTATAACGTTTCAAGTGGCGGAGTAATACAATCCAGGCGCATTTTAAGGTCACTTTGGCAGGAATGTGAAACTGAGAAGACAAATGTTTGGAGAAAGGCGGTCAGCTGGGAGGTCACGGCAATAACCTAGGACAGAGGATTCAACCCCAGCATTTGACAAAATCATCAGAGGCAAAGGTGAAATTTCGTTTACTGGCACATCTTCCTTGAAATGATCTCTTGGCCTCATTTTTCAATTGAGAAAATTCTCTCACTTTTCTGGAAAGAACACGTTATAATTCATCAAAAAGAAACACCCCACTCTTGTGACCTTTCAAAAATTCTATAATTAAGAATTTTAAAGGGATGTTTTCCCTGCTGAAGACATTCAAAGAAATAGATCTTGCCCATAACACAGATGAGTAAGCTGAAGCTACAACCCGTCTGGCGGTGAGAAGTTCCCTGGGCCTGCCGCAGCACTGCCCCACTAATCCCTTGGGGGCAGGGGCACAGACTGACAGACAGAGAGAATGAAAGTGAACTTGCTGAAGACAGGAGGACTGGGGGAAGAAAACGCGCATTCATGTGTCCCCACGGTGGCATTTATTTACACACAGGTTTTCACCACTCTAGCTGAGGCTTAAGGGCCAGAAGACTGAAGTAAAAACAATCTCTCTTCTTCTATTTCAAACTCCTCTTAAAATTAAAAGTTCTGCCTCTTCTCTGAATTGGACATAGACAGAAACATACATAAACCTAAGAGACATTTTAACGTCTCAATTAAAGGTAATGGAATAAAAACCGAATTGGAAAAGGAGTCGAAACATCTGAAGTTCTAAGTGGAGGCAGTTTTAAGTCACCTGGGTCAGTCCTTTTAATGACACTTAAGTGTTCAACAGTGCATTCAATGAAGCATTATGCTTCACTAGAACATTTAGCAGGCTAACCCATCTTGGCAAGAATAACAGGCCATAACCCCTACGGAAGTGTCTTTTAATCTTAATGGGCTGGGGGTTAACAAAAAAGTAAATTACTCCTCCGCAAAATGCGAATACATTCTAAAGCTGCTGCTGCAAAAGATAAAATAGACAATTCTGGAACAGCTCCAAGAAACCTACCATGAGTGTACTTAACATTCCAATGAGAGGCTCTGTTATAAATGAAAGCCTTGGCTGTTCTTGCTGTGTATTTACTTGAATGTAAAATGACTAAGAAAACCTTCATGTGATGACCAGTGTACTTTTAGATCCACCTGACTCAGTGTAAGCCCCTCCTTCGGGAGGTGGAACAATGTTCCCATGAATACAACCCCCCCAGGGGGCCTGGTCCATGAATAATGGCTCTCATGCAGCATCCTGTCAGGAGAGAGAAGAAAATGCAGGTGGTGAAGCAATCCTAAGGAAGGCTGTAGTAAGAAAAGGCACTTCAAAGGGCACTGGAGTGGAAAGCAGCACTTATTAATTGCCTGTGTGTCCTTGGAGAAGCCCCTTGACCTCTCTGGGCTTCAGTGATCCCATTTGAAGACGAGGAAGATGGATGCGAGGACCCTGAGATTCGCTCCGCCTCCCACAGTGCCTAACTCCGGGGGCAAGACTCTCAACCATCCGGGGAGAGGGCATCCAGAACTCCCGCAGCGGCATGTGTGATGTGAAAAGCACATTCAAAAATTACCACTGTTTTGATTTATTTTTAATCTTGGAAATTTCTTTTGGGAGATTGAATCAAATCAGTGAAGGGAATTTTTGCGAAGCAAGAGACACGTGTGAAAGATTTAGAAACACCTCTTGCAGTAAGAGCATGAACTGTTGCTATGAATTATACTGAAGTATCAAACCATGTAGGATCCTGTAACTACTCATTTCTTGGCTTAGTAAAAACTAAACAAGCAAAAATTCTCCTGGTCACTCTGACAGTCATTTTGGGGACAGTGGTGTTAGGCCCCACAGGATGTTACTAGACAATACCCAGACTGCCCTGCGAACATTGCATGAACCAGAGGCGGCTCCGGGTGTCACCTGACGCTGAGGCAGGAGATGCCCACAGGCGTCCAGTCGTGGTGCGCCTGCGTGGACTCAGCACTAAGGGAAGACAGCGCAGCACCTTCCTTCCCCTCATCCTGGCCCAGCAGCCACTCCAGGACACAGCAACACAGATGAAAGCAGCGTCAAAGGGCAGAGATGGAGTGGATCCTAATGACTGACCCGGCCATATCCAAGGCTAGCCCTCCTATGGGTTTTTTCAGTCCCTGGGCCAGTAAAACCCCAGCTTGCTTAAACCAGACTGAGTCAGATTATGTACTTTGAAATGGAAAGATTCCTGGCTAATGTAATTGCCCAAGCAGCCCTCATTTTGAAGATAAATTCAGTGAAGAGGCAGCCCCTCTACTTCATCTACCAATCTGATGTTTTCGTACCTAATACAAACATACCACATGTGAAATTTTTGCTTGGAAACTTGCAACTGAGGACACCAAAGCTCCCTTTTTTCTCAGCCATGATAACGGGAGCAGACCAGAAAGAGAAATAGGCTACATAAGCCGCACTGGTGACCATCTGAACTCCGATCAGCTTGTCCTCAACATGCGAAGCTGGACTTACGCTTCAGCACTGAAGTTGCCACGTTCTAAGCTGCTGATACCAGTCAACACGCACGACGCAGTGCTATGTGGGGATAAACAGCAGAGGCTGCCTGCTCCAGCACTTCTGCAGGCACCAGCCAAGAGCGCCAGCTCCCCGACAGCAGTCACCAGAAATTACAAGTTTAGTCCCCCATCCCTCTGCAACCCAGATTGCAAGTGTCTGCAAAGGAAAACATGGGGCAAAAAGTGACCCACCCCATAAAAATAGCAGGGGTAAATGCTATGGAGGAGGGGGAAATGAACAACCAGTGTTTTGGGTTGACTTTTCTATATTCGGGGCCAAGCACTGAGCGTCGGTATTAATAACCTGCATATTGTCACTGGACACATATCTGGTTGGGGTGCCCCCTCTATTTGTTTTCTGTCTCCCCAGCTGCAGTGTGAGGCCCCTTTCCAGAGCTAATTCAGTATCTGATACAAGCAGACCTCACAAAATGTTTGGGGGAAATTATCAAAATGCTAAACACTCAGCTAGCAATGATTTGATCGTATAATGAATTCTGCCTTCCTTGCTTAAAATTAATAAGTTACCATTTACTGAATAGCTCCAATGTGCCAAATGAGGTACTAAAAACCATTTACATAAATGATTTAGCTCATCTATTTAGACTGAGTTTCTCCTAACCGTGAAGTGCAACTACATTAAGAGGAAAGATCATGCTTCTTCCTTACTCTTCCCACTACTGTACTTAAACAGAAATAGCACAAATGCATGAAGGCTCCGTGTGACGCATTTTAGCTCATCCGAAGGAATACTTGGAAAAGGGGCACTTTGTTCTACAAAGGCAATGAGCTGTCCCTGGAGGAACTTGTTACTGGAGGCCACCAAGTAGAATTTCAACTTGTAGAGGTGTTACAGAGATGATGCAAGCATTGGAGGAGCTGTTAATACAGTCAACCAGAACTGAGAAAGTATCCTGGGCTCCACCCGTAAGCCTGCGAGTCTGGAGAAGTAGCTGCATTAAATGTGAGCAATTCCTGTCTTTCCTTAATTATAAGCCTGGGCTACCCCTCCAAGATGTGCTACACTTAAAACTCATTGCTTAAAATGCTTGTAACCTTTCTTCTTGAAAACATGAAAGAGTTGTGTCATGTTGGCATTCGTTGGTCTACAGATGCGGGACCCGAAGGAGGTAGATCCGAGTGTACCTTTGGTGCCTAAACATGAGCAAAGCAGGACTGGAAACACTGGGCAAGTTAAAGCAGCAAAGTACACACTGCCCCACTCCTGTGAGCCCTTGACTCTCTCCCTAGCATATGACTGATTTTGTAGGTTCTCGTTACGTTGGAAGGGGACAGAAATTGGGAGAAGACTACACAAAGCTGTGCTGAGGTTTCTTTGCAAACATTTAAGTCTCCGTAAAAAAATATATGCCTCTAAAACGGGCTTAAGGCACTGCATCACAAAACAGTACCCTTAGCTCCTTTTGCTTTCAGCTCCTTGACTGCTTAATAATGATTAAATCTCCCAAGTGGCTGCTGGCCAGGGAATACATGTGTGAAGAGAAAGCAAAGTGGGGGTGGGAAACTGAGAAACATTCAGAGTGGCTGGAACTCCGACTATGAAGAGAGGGAGTAGAAAGATGTGAAAAATGGAAAATTAAGCAGTGCCAAATCAGGAAGAGCTTTGTTAAGGAGTATTTACTTCAATCCAAGGGTGGCAGAAAGTCACTGAAACAGGGGAGAGAAGTGGTCAGATTTATGTTTTAAAAATCCTGTTTCAATTACTGTGTAGATAACGGATTGAGAGGGAGGACAGGATGCAAGACACGGAGAGGAAGAACAGTTAGGAGGCCGTTACCACAACCAGACAGGAGGAGATGGCAGCATAGGCTGCAGTCGCAGCAGTGGGGTGGGAGAGAGCGGACAGATTCACTGTGTGTTCAGTAGGTAAAATCATCAGGACTCGGCAACAGAGCACACACGGGGCAGGAGAGAAAGAGGAGTCGAGGATGACCTTGAGATTTCTGGCGGACGGGACCATGTACCAAGAGAGACACATGGCAGTAGGAGCTCAGGGGAACATGATTCCATTTGGAGCCTGTGTTTGAGATGCCCACATGACATCCAAGTAGAGATGTCCAGGAGGTAAATGACAGGTCTGAATTGGAGATATAAACGCTTATTAGCATTAATAATAATGCAGACCATAATCAAAACCATGGGAAATGAAAAAAATTATTCAGGGAAAATGCAAGGTTAGTTAGGGCAAGAGTCTGTGAAAAGGCAGTAATACCTCACCACCCTATTACACGTGCCATGTCCCAGCTTCCAGAAGGCACCCATCCTAAGCCACGTAACATGGGTGTCTTGGAATAAGAAGGAAATACAAATGTATCCCCACAGGGAAAGTGACCCCACTAACCCAAACGTAACAAGTGATCAGGCCTACCAAACCGCCCCAGTCGGACAGCATCCTAAGATGTCAGTTCTAATGCCACGTGCTCACCTGTTGACAAGGCCTCTTCTCGATCCTCATCCTCACCAGGCTGATGAATATTCCAGGATGTTTTGGGAAGTGAAGAAATTTCCTCAGGTGATGCTAATTTCACCATATCCATGTGATTGCTCTGGAATCGGTACCGTGGGATGAAGCAGGTTTTGCCCCGTTGGAAAATGTCTTTGATGATCTCTTCCGTCTCAATCTCATCTGGCATGCTCAGGAAGATGGAAATTCTTTTGCACTTTTGGTACTGACTGTGGGCAATCACCTAAATGAGAAAAGACGGCAATTATTTTTTTCAAGGTTATACTTGAGTGACTTCACTTAACACATTTAACACTTTCTCCCTTCTTTCTCAGTCTTCTCCAACTTCTTTATCCAAAAACAAAAACAGCAGAGTGGTAGAATGAATCAGACAACGTTGCATTCTGAAGCCTAACTTTTGGTTCTCAACCCAACACTTACTTTTCTGATCCCTTTACATTTCTCTGGCACACCACTTTTGTAGGTGTGAACCCTCATTATAAAGTCACCGTGGGGCCCTGCTTTCTGTGTAGAGAATTCCAGGCCTGACTCCCATCTACCCATTCAAGTCATCACAAACACTTCCCCTAGAGGTTCTGCATTAACTCCGAACTGTGGCTCCCACAAGCTTCTTCACTCCTTGGATTACCAGGTTTCTTTCCTCAATTCTACCCATTTAAACCCAACTCAAGCCCTAACATTTCCAGAACCCATACTACATTTACAGTTAATATATAATTTAACAATTACGTATTGTCAGGAGTTGATTACTGGTTGTTTCATATGCCCTAAATGTAGTATTCTAAGCAGCCTGTAAGCTCCCAGGAGCCAGAGAATATGCCTTATAATTCTCTTAGCTCAACTCACCTCTGTCCTATTTCCTAAAATGATTTTGTTCAAGGATGCAGGTGGAGGTATCTTGGAGAGGCAAAGTCCTCTAAAAGCAAGTGCCAAGTTTACGAGAAGGTAGACCTGGGTGACAGAATCTCTTTGTGTTCAGTTTAATCATTCATCAGGCAAGAGAAGAGGGCTGAGCTTTGCTTAACAGAGAAAAGTTAATCTCAGAACTTTCCCAGACTCAGAAGTTAGCTCTTAGCTCCCTTTTTCCCCTTTCTTTTCTGTTCTCCCATTCTGCAAGCTGAGGAGAAAAAGACAGGCAAAAGTGGCTTGTAAATATGACTGGCAGAAAGATCCAGGTTTAGAAAGCCAAGTTTTCCTAATAAAAAGGGGCATGTAGAAATTAAGTAAATAGAGCACCCCAGACCAGTGTTAGGGAAGGAAATTAACGTCACCTTCTGAGAAGTTACAAAGCTGTTAGGCCTGGAATAGGCAAAGCAAACCTAAATGTGAAACCCAGATCTCTGGGCAGACTTGGGGCTTTTGACACCCAAGTACTAGCTGAGGATATTGTGTCTCTTTTGTTTTCTTTAAAGCAGAATATAGAAAATCAAGAGCTGAATAAGCAGTAATAAACATCAGTTAAAATTCAGTGTGAAAATGTGCATACATTCATCTTCTTTCCTCAAATCTCCTTTATGTGACACTAAAGAAGCACAAAAAAGAAAAAGAAAACCATTATAGCACTGACAACAAGAGAATAGAGATTTGACTAATTTATATAAGACAGAGAGTGGATGAGACGAATTTACAAAGAAAACAGCAGCAGATCACAGCACTCAGAGAACGTGATGGATGTAGGTCAGGCAGAACCCATTGCTCTCATGGAATCCCAAAGTGACTACAAAAGGCAAAAGAAATACCCATTAGCTATCACACCTCCATTCATAAATATGTACAGACAATATTCATCAAACATTTTCAAAAGCCAAAACACAAAAATGAAAGGTTTTTATAAAAAGGAGGAGAGAGATGAACCAGTAGGAAATAAGTAATTCAGAGAGCTGAAAAAAAATTTCACATTCTAATTAGTGTTCTCAAATTCAAGATAGTTGCATCTACAAAACATCAGGCTACTATAGGAAAAAAGCAATCAGAGAATTAAGAAATATATTTGGAAATTGAAATTGAGATTACCAACATTTAAACAATTCTGGAGAAAGTACGGGGGGGAAAAAGACAAAGAAACGGAGAAAATCAGAGCAATGGCTGTGCAATGGGCTATAAGGCAACAGACCAGAGAGAGCAGGGGACTAGAGTACTTCCAAGAAGACAGTGGATTTAGCAGACAAAATGAAAAAGAACCTATTGATAAGATAAAGGCATAATCTTCTTTGACCAGAAATGAAAAATAATCAGAAATTCTTGGAAAAATACAGAGCTAAATTAGAAATTTATACTACAAATAGGAACAAACTAAAACACAGTACGAGTTTGAGCAATTGTAGAGCACAAGAGAAAATATTTGGTATTGACACTTGAAAGTCCCTTCCTAGCCACACATATCTAGTGACACAGAATTACATAACCTTGTCTTAGGTATCCAATCATACAACTTGGTTCTATAGTGAATACTATCTATATAACCAAAATACGGTAAATATTATTTACTTGAATTTCAAGGTTGGAAATCAGCCACAGAATATGCTCAGTAGAATCTTTGTGTAGAACGGAGTACAAATATTATAAAACCTGACAACTTGAGTATAATGACGTAGGTGTGAGAAATTGGCAGATAGAAGACAAAGCGAGTAAAGGAGCATCACCTCATCTTATTTAGTTAGGGAGTCAAGATATGGCATAAAGTTGAATTTCTTTACCATACATTATCTTGCTGATAAAAAAGGGTCTGTGTCAATAAGAATAAAAATACTTTTTTTTTTTTTTAATTTGGGGGAAAAAGCATCAATACCTTAATGGAACGTGCACTATGGCAAAACACAAAGTACATTAATGTTTTGGGCTATGAGCCATTGGTTGGTTATTAAATCAATGGTGGGTTACAATCAGCATTTTTAAATGAAATAGATAACATTCAAGTTCATTGAAGGAGCATTTGAGATCTTGCTCGCCGGCCTATGTTGTCAGTTTGGCTCAAATAAACTCTTATTAAAAATAAAGTGCATTGCATATAGAGGTACGAAACCCTGGGTTGTAAAACATATGTCTTTACATGTGTGTGTTTGTTTGTATGGAGTAAAATGTATTTATTACTGAGGGTCAGGAGTCTGCTGTATAATTTCTCTCTCCTCCTTTGAGGCCAGCTGTCAGCTGTCTGTCTCCTGCCGTCAGTGATACCTACGTGTATGCCGAGAAGGGTGAAAGGCTGTCCATCTGGTTTAGTGCTTTCATCCCCGGGAACCTTGAATTTGAGAAACTACTGGGTGACAGACAGTGAAGGGTAATGAAGAAATGATTAGGGCGTACCTAACTTCAGGGACATGAAGGAAAAAAGAAGTCCGCGCTAATCTCCAAAGATGGGGAACTCGGAGACAGGCGGTCGTGCAGGGCAGCCTGCGGGGTCTCTGCTCCCGCTCCCCACATAAGAACGCAGGACATGGCGAGGCCAAACAGGAACACCCACGGAGCCATAGGTAGGGGAGTCACACCACTATACTCTCGCTGGCGGCTGGGTTGGAGACACAGGAAGCAGGAGCCACACAATTCTCACCCCTCACTGCGCCGCTTGCAGGCTCAGCCACCGTCTCCTTGCTGGCCCCCATTTTCCGCTAGCCTAGCCACTGCGGTTATATTAGTGCCCGATGGCTCACTGGTTACAGCTGCCGGCCATTTGATCACAGTCGATGGCCATTTACTACCTGAGCCAGCACCTTTCTATGTGAGGCCGAGAGCCTGGAACCTCTTTCTGGGGCTCTGTCCCCACACAGGCCCGTGGGGAAGTCGGGCAAGGACTTTGACGACAACCACGTGTGATGCCCGACGCTCCACTTCCCCCGGGACAAACTTCCTTATCTAGGTCCACTCGCCCTGCTGTACCCCTGCAACTCCGATAATACCGCTCGTCAACGAGAACTGAAAACAAACTTACAAAACGCGAATACTTCTTTGTTCGTGGGACACCGACTGTTTCCCCCGGTGTCCAACCGAAGGCGGTGTCGCAGGCGCCTGACAACGTGCCCTCGGCAGGTGGGGCCGCCATGTTTCACTGACAGAAAAGCGACACCACCGGGAACGTGAGCAGCGGGAGAGGAAGGGAAGCGGGCCGCGAACCTACAGCGCGGCCACCTCGCTCGGCGCCCCACGCACACCCCCATTTCTGTCCTGTGCTCTCTACCTTCGTGGGCGGCGGGAGTCAGAATCGGGCGTCTCTTCATGACTCAGAGAAGCGCTCCCCGGGCGGCCGCCACCTGACAGGAAAGCGCTCGGCCGGCGGCGTCCGGGCTGACGGGTCGCCTGTCCTCGCGCCGCCACCCCGGGGTGCCTTCCTCCTCCGGAGCGACGGCATGTTTCCCCGGGCCTCGTAACGACGGGACTGGCCTCCCCGCTGCTCGCACTTCGCCCCCTCGAAGGCTGAGGCAGGCGCCGCGGCCGCGGCCCGCGCGCCCCACCAGGTGTTGGCGTCCGCGCCGGCTCCCACCGCAGCCCCTGCGTTAGCCCCACTGAGCGGCTCCCAATGCCACACGCGCACCCTTCACCACGCTGCGCTCCCCGGGGGGACAGCGCCACTCGCTCCGTCCTGTCACAGCCCTGTCCCTGTCACCGCCGCGCTCTCCCGCCGGCAGCGTGCCCCACAGCGTCCCGACACGCTCCCAGGGCCGTGCGCGCGCCGCAGGGGACGTGCGCGCGCCGTAGGCCTGCGCCTGCGCACACCCGCAAGCCCGTGCGGGGCGGCCTGGAGCTCGTGGGCTCGGCCCGCGGGGGAGCCCGATGCCGCGGTCACGCACCTTCTGGGTCAGCAGGCGGGACTGGCGCAGCCGCTCCTCGGCGCTTATGGCCCGCAGGCGCTGCTTCAGCTCGGCCCGCAGGTTCCGCTTGGCGCAGCTCACAGCCGCCGCCGCCGCCATGTCAAGGGTGCTGACCGCCCTCAGGCCCCTGAGCGCCGCCGGTCCGCCGGCCGGGGAGGGTCGGGCGGCTTCCGGCTCGCGGGCGCCCCGCCCCGCCCCGCCACGCCCCCCGCCCGAGCCCACCTCCGCGCGGGCCATCCCAGCGCCTCACAGGCTCAGGTGCGGCAGGCCGCGTTTATGGTGGAGTAATGGGAACTCGCTCCGCCTGGGAAGGATCTGCTCCTTCAGAAACATTGGAAACACCAGGTTCTCTTCTGTTGCAGGGCGTTTGACCTGGATGGGGAGGAGAAAAGATGGCACCTCCAGGGAGGTCCAGGAGACAGGCTCTTGTGGGTCCGATTACCCCTCAACACGTTGACGCTCGGTAATCCAGGGAAAGGGGGCAAGGTTCAACGGGTAAGGAAATGCAACTCTAAAATCATTTCAAGTTGAGAGAAAACTGAGTAAGTCGTATGGTACTATTTCAGCTTTACGAAAGGTCATCTGGGAAAGAAACCATTCAAGAGTAGCTAGGAAAACACTGAAAACTAAGACCACAGGGGGAACTAGCCCGTCCAGCATTGAAACATACTGTAAAGGCTCTATAATTAAAACAGCATGGCACTGAATGCACAAATGGAATAGAACAAAATAGAAAGCATGGAAATAGACCCGCAGCCATGTGGAAACTTAGTGTATGGGAAAGGTGGCATCTCAAATCATCAGGACAAGCATTTTTAATAAATAAACTTAAAAGGCCTAAATACAAGAGCTAAAACAAAACTATTGGAAGAAAACATAGACATACATTGTCATCACCTTGGATTAGGCAATGGTTTCTTAGTTATAATACCAAAAACAGAAGCAAAAGAAGAAAATTTATCACAATTAAAAATATGTGTATCAAAGGACACTATCAAGAAAATAAAAAAATAACCTATAGAACGGAAGGAAATATTTGCAAGTCATGTATTTGATAAGGGGCTTGTATCTGGAATATATGAAGAACTCTTATAACTCAGTAAAAAAAGAGATAATCCAATTTTAAAATGGGCAGAGGGCTTGAATAGACGTTTTTCCATATGAAATATACAACTGGCCAATAAATCACATGCAAAGATTTTACCATTATTAGTCATTAGGGAAATGCAAATCAAAAACACAAAGAAATGCCACTTCATACTCACTAGGGTGGCTATAATAAATAAAAAACAAAAACAGGATATAAGTGTTGGTGAGGATGTGGAGAAACTGAAACTCTCATACCCATGAGAATGCAAAATGCTATCACATGAATGGACCTTGAAAATTGAATGCTAAGTGAAAGAAGCCAGACACAAAAGGCCACATATAGTATGATCCCATTTATGTGAAATGTCCAGAACAGACGAATCCATAGAGGCAGAAAGTAGATTAGTGGTTGTCTGGGGCTGGGACAAAGGGGGATGGAGTACACAACTGCTTTTTGGTATGATGAAAATGGCCTAAAATTAGGTTAAGGTGATAGTTGCACAACACTGTGAATATACTAAAAACCACTGAATTGTACATTTTACAAGTGAATTCAGTGTGAGTTGTATCTCCATAAAATAAAAGGGCATAAAAGAAAATACACATATTTCTGTTCAGTTTTGGGGGAAAAAATGCAGTAAGCATAAAACAGAAACTGTGTACCCATAGGGAATGGGTGAGAAAAGGGTCGAAAGAACAGGAAAACGGGAATGGAGTAGCAATGAGGAGAAAGGGACATTTCTTTGATGGCAATTTTTGTATATCTGGCTCTTAGAGCCATGGTAATGTTTTACATACATACATACAAACAGGGTGTGGAGGGAAGCAAAAATAGAACACAAGCAGGGACAAACTCAACTGTATTATACGCGAGTAACATAACCACAACGAAGTGGGTGGAGAAGAAAACTTAAGTAACTTGGGAAAATAGTATTTTGACTATAACGTAAGGCTAAAGACAAAAACAGCTTTATACAGATATTGCACTCTAGTGAGTACATTTTGTTTTTCATAGGATTATAAATTAGCAACTGTGAGACTACTTTATCTGTATTCTAGAATTGAACAAATAACTACTGTGGATAATGAGAGGTTTCTCTCTGTTGGGAAAAAAACAGTAAGAGGAAAGGTTAGACTGAACTCTGTGCTGTTAGATTGGAATTAAGTGTCAGTGTGAAATTAAAAGTGTCAGTTCTAAATATATATACAAATGAATACAGAAATATTGGTTAACCCAAGTATCAGTCAACACATATTTCCTAGCCGTCTATTACAGTAGGCCCCTAACTGGTCTCCGAAGCTATTTGGTCTACTACCTGGTCACACCGCTGCCAAACCCCGCTTCCTTCCTTAGGGAAAATGACAGCAACTTGGTGTGCTAATGGGACTCATCCCGAACAGAGAGAACCTGTGTGATGCCGAGGGAGGCTGAAGAATAGAGGCAGTAAGGAACGTGCTCTATTACACACGTGTAGGGGTTGGCCTTAGAACAACGGATTCACCGTAATAGGACGGGAGAAAACAGACCAGTAGAGATGCAGGGTAGGTAGGTAAACATGGTGGGGAGGGTATGTGGAAGTTCTCTGAGAAATAGGAAGCAAGGTCAACAGGAGTTAAATTGCCGAAATAAATTGTGTTGCAAGTGTCTATTATAAACTCTTCCTGTATATACATTCGTCTGTTGCTCAAACAGCAGTCATCAACCTTCAACTGCAGAGCCGTTTTGGAGAACTTTGGTCATGGCCTGGGTTCTCATGTGAGCCGGTCTGTTTACTCGCTTACAGCAGCAAGGCATAGTCCTAGGCCCAGTCGGCTGTCTTGAAAATCCCGCCTTTGGTCATAAGGCAGGTGAGTCAGGGAACCCACCAACGCGGGGAGATGACAGCCATGCGCCGTCATGCGGTGCCCCTAATCGCATTTCCAGCAGAAACAGCCACACAGCTCTCCGTTATAAAAAGAGGGTTGGTTTTATTTTCGGGTTCTGTGGGCTCATATGAAGCAACCTTTCCCAATCAGCGAATTTTGCCCTCTGCTGAACACTTCCAGATCCAAACAGTGACGACCAGTGTTCAGTTGGGCGATACTGCAGAGGACACACATTAAGGGTGGAGGGCAAAGCTGAGGGAGGGCGGGGACACTCACCGGTCTGAAGGCCCACGCCACCCACGCCATCAGTGGGGAAACCAGCTGCACACAGCTGACCTTCGACGCAGTTTCAACTTGTGAAAGGGATGGGTGGCGCCATGCCATCAGGGGGAAGTGAGGGCCAGCGTGGGCCTCGGGCCGTGTGACCCGCCCACCCAACTTCATGGGACGAGCCTCTTTCCTCAAGAGTGAAATGGGACGCATCTACCTCTTCCTGGGAATGGTCATGGGAACCCCATGGGCTGAGGGTGCGGTGGGGGGAGAAGGAAGAGTGGGAAGGCCCAGAAGCAGGCGAGCTGCTCTCACTGCAGTCAAATTTGCGGACCTCAGAACTGGTCTAACGAAAGACAATTTTCTAATTCGTGAAATTGTTTAAACGGAGAGTGTGACAATGGCTCAACATTCAATCATTTACCTGATTGTATCCTGGTATCTGGCTGCTACATCCATCAACTCCAAGTGGCCAGAGAATGAAGGCTGGCGGGAGGGGCGCCAACAGGGCGTGCGAGGCAGACTCACTCACTGTGCAATCCAGATGGCGACAGAAAACAACTTGGGTAATGGGCACACCCTAAGAAAATCGGCCCTGGGTAGACAAGACACCACCTTCCTGATCCTCATCCCCTTAGCCCAGTACCTGTCCCCTGTACCGAGCTTTACCCCCAGCTGCACTCCCAGGCAGGACACAAATTAGAGACACAAATTCATATTTATTCACTGAAATGGGGACCAAATTCCTGTAACTCGGGACCGTCGAGTTTCATCTTCAAAGTTCTTTGTTTCGAAGTAGAAGTACTATGCGTTGGCAATACCTTTTGCAAGAGTCCAGAAAATTAGGCAGGTTTCACAATATGGAGTGTCCTTTTAGGTCAACAGTATTGCTTCAGAAGACAGAACATTTCACAGATCTTGCCTGTAACTTCCAGAAAAGTCAGCCAGCCAGATTTGGGTCCAAACTTCTTTACAAAGCCATTTTCCTATGACAGAATACATTTTCAAAATCAGTGGAGAGTAAGTTTGCTGCAATAAAAAGCAGAGAAGCTTGCACTTCATGTGGATGGCTCCTCTCCTGGCCTCTCACTAGTTTTATTCTGTCGTCCTCATTGTTCCCTAGTCCGCAGCACGTCACGCAAGAGAGCCAGCGTGAGCTGTGCTTTATGGGTCTCAATGTTCAGTAGCCACGTTTTTAAAAGACAAAATAGGCAAAATTATTTTTTAAAATCTATCTAAAATATTATGATTTCAATATGGAAGCACTATGAAATTCATGACATTTAACATTTTTGGTATCAAATCTTTAAAATCCAATGTGTAGTTTGCACTGACAGCATATCTTAATTCAGAGATTTCCACTGCTCAACAGTCACACGTGACTAGTGGTTACCACATGGGATAGCACAGCCGTAGAGGACAGAAAAGCCTCATTTTTCCCTCTCTTCTCTCTCTCTTGTCTGGCACTGAAATACACATGTATGTTTGTAAACTTGTGCTGAGTGTCGTGGACTCACAATAAAGCCAGATTAAATCAGTGCCTCTGAGCCTATGAAAAGGTTGTTGATTCTTTTCATTGTAATTCATTCCTTTTGATCAGTTTTTTTAAAAAAGTATAAAATGTAGACTAATTAATTTACGATCTATGATTACTGGGCATCCTCACTGAAAAGTATCTTTGAGGTCATCCAGCCTAATACACTTTTATTTTGAAAAATAAGGAAACAGGTCCACACCCATATTCAGTATTGAAGTATTATTTCTAAAAAGGGAAGACAGGAAACCACCCAAATGTCTAATACTTGGGAATCGGTTAAATAAATCATGACACTTACAATTGGTGGAATATTCTGCAGACATTAGAAATGTTAACATGAAATATGTGAGATGCTGAAAATATCTGTAACAATATCACGTGAAAAAACTCGTAAGTACTAATTGCATATGATGTCTGCATACAGACGTGTTAGTATGGTGGGAGTGATATTTCCTCTTTCAAAAGTATTTTTTAATGATGCTATTTGTACCTGACAATAAATATACAAATAAGGATTCGATATCCTGTCAGTATTGTAGTATTACACAGGATGCCCAGATCTGGTTATTTCTGGGAATAGTTTATTAAATGGAGCTACCTTGGTTTCAAGAAAACCTAAAGCACAAAATAATATCCCGTATCAGTACTGCAAAGGAGGTAAGACCCTGAGGATTTTTTAAGCCATAGGGAAGTACCATGATGTTCCCGCTTCTCTAGTGATCATTCATTCACGCAATTACTTACTGGACACTGGGGCACACGGCCACAAACACCCTGTGCACTCGGCAGACAGGACCCCTGCCCTCACTAAGCCCAAATGCTCACTCATCCCAGAGACAGTAAACAGATGAGCAAATACACGCGTGACGTGATGTCCAGTCGTGGAAACAGTGAAGGGAGCAGAGCAGGGCCCAGGGATAGAGCGGGGCTATCTGAGATGGGAGGATTAAAGAAGACTCCTGTGAGGAGGCAACTTCGGAGAAGGACCTGAGTGAAGGGAAGAAGGGCGCCGTGCAGACTCCGGGGAAGCGGTGCTTCCAGGCAGAGGCCAGAGCAGGTGCAAAGACCCTGAGGCAGAGTGTGCTTAGCTTATGGACACTGGAGGGACGAGAGCCATTCCTAGAAAAGGACATGAGGGAGATTCTTGGGGGCCAGATCACGTAAGGCTGTGTGTACAGGGCTCATGACTTGGTATATTTGTTCCCAGGAGGAAGGGTGTTTGCAAGGGTTTGCATTAGGTCCGGACAGGATCTAGTTCAAGCCGTAAAGATCACTCTGTCTGCTTTGTGGAGAATGGACCACAGGTGGGCATCGAGGGAGCAGGGAATTGGCAGGAGGCTGCTGGCATAGTCCAGGGAGAGGAAAGCGGCCCCAGTGCCCTGGATACCCAGTCTTTCGAAGGTGCAGCCAACAGGATTTGCTGATGAATTAGATGAGGGGTGTCAGAGAAAGGAGTCAAGGGTGACACCAAGGTCAGAGAACGGGCACTTAGGGAGGTTTCCTAAAGGACCCACAGGGAGACTTGAATTACACTTCACCTGGTTTTTCATTACGTGACTTTTTAAAATCTCAAGTTAAAATACAAAAGAAATACAAGAAGAAGTTGGCCCTGAAATGTGTGTAATCAAAGGCTATATCAAAATATGTTCGGTTGTATCACCTCACCATTACACCCTTGGGAAACGCCTTTGCCAAACTGAACACTCACTCAATTATCTACATGTCTTTGTATGGACTTTTATTTGCCTCAAATTGACCAGGCCCTTATTTAGAGCAAGATGACCATAAAAATTTTTTTAAAAACCTACTTATGACTCAGGCTTTTGTATGCTGCTTGAGTGGAAAGCACCAACTCTGTACATCCCTACTTTCAAAGGGGCTTTCTTTGAGTATTAAAGTAGCTTTAAGAACTATGTATTTGGCCATCTTGGTATTTCCCACATAAACTTCATAGTTATATCTGACAGTTTACAAAGCACCGTTGTAGAACTACTTCCCTTCTAAGGTAGGTATTATTGTCTATATTATATTAATTATATATCATGTCACCTCATAATATTCATTATATAATGAACCTGAGTCTTACGTTACTTCAGTTACTGACCCAAGGTCACACCCCTAGGGAACGGGAAAACTAGGATTCGAATGTCAGTTCCAATGTTCGTTCACTCAATCACTCCATCAACAAATACTTGCTGGGCACCTTCTATGCAACAGGCCCTGTGCCAAGACAGGTGCAGTAGGTAGGCAGACTCCTGCCTGGAGCTGGGGGCTCGGGCTCCTCCTCCAGCTCAGGCACTGGTCCGGACGCCACCTGACTCAAAGGAAAGGCAATCCCCAGCGGTGAGATGAGTTCCATCTCTGCGCTTTCTACTGGGTTTTCAGAACATTCTTGCATCGCGAATGCTGAAAACAGGTAAAAAAAAATAGCACTAGACCTCCTATCAGATCTTGTGAGAGCCCAGCCATTCAGCCCTTCAGATGGGCAGAGGGGACAGGAGGAAATCATGATAAATGTGGCAGAGGAATAAAAAGAGAGATGAGAAGCAGCAAACGAAGGGAAGGGAGGGAGGGAAATACCTCATGCCGCTAAAAATGAGAAAGGAAAAATGAGGAGATCGTGAATCCCATCATTGCTGCAGTGGTCTTATGTTTCCCTTTAGGGCATCTATTTTAGATGGGAACTAATATCCAACTGTACTCAATCATAATTTATGGAGATTAAATATATTTATTCAGGGAAATTAGGCAGTACTACTGCTATGAAGACTAACAAGTGTTGAGTATTTATTTGCAGAAACTGTTCTAGGTGCTTTAGGTATCACATTAACCGACTGAAGCCTTACACCAGTCCTAGCAGATAGAGGGCAGTATTCTACACTCATCTTACAGAGCAGGAAAGGAAGCTTAGCGAAGTTCCGTGACTTGCCTGTCACACAGTGAGCACCGCAGGCCGGGCAGGAAGCCGGTCTGTGCCCTGCATGTCTATGCTGTCTTCACATGCCAAATTCTCGAGTTTTCCTAACATCCCTGGGCACGTTTACAATTTAATTCAATGATGGGGATTCTCTAGTTGGAGTCTGGAGTCAATGACAAGCAAAATGGACAATCCACAGGACGACAGAGCCTGGGCTTCACGATCAGTGATTTGTTTGGAGTTTTCTCAGGAGGCTGGAAAGTGAGAAGTGGGGGCTGGTGTCTCGATAAAGTTACAAAATGCCTCTCCTCTCCCCCTCCTCCTGTGGGCCAGCTGACTCGAGTAGCACAGGCACATGACTGCCAATTCCCCTGAAATGAATCACTCAGGACAGAGGTCATTCATTTGAGCAGATCTGTCACCATCACTAGGACAGAAGGTCCGAGCTGGCCGTGCCAGTGTATCCTGACTGGAAAAACAGGGCCGTCCATGAACAGAATCAGTGTCACGTGAGCTGGGAAAGGACTAACGAGGTTCCTTTGAAATGACATCTCAAGCAGTGTTTCCATCATGTCTCAGACCTAAGTCGAGAGCTTGAAACCTACGTAAGGACTTCGTGAAGGCTGAGTGTGTGTGTGCGGGCACATGTGTGTATTTACATCTCCACTCGAGTCAGGCTCCACTCGAGTCAGGCTCACCTTGCCACACTCAGACCTACACCTGCCCTGAAAAACACATACGCTTCCAGAAATTCTCAGAGACAATTCCACACCACTGACTATGGGCTCCAGGAGCTCACAACACTTACTGCTAGAAGTTCAATTTGACAGTAACAATGATCACTGTCCCTGTGCTCCGAACCCTACACCAAGCGTTGGGGACACAGCCCCAGCCCACAGACAGCTCGTGGACTCGTGCATCTCCCGGCTGGAAAGCCGCACAGCGGAGCTGGAATTTCCACCAATCCTTTGCATCGCTTCCACAGCAACCGGAAAGAAAAAGGACTGAGCATCTCTCAGGCTTCACCAGCCCCCAGCCAGGCTGAGTTAGAAAAGCTCCAGGAAGAAAAGGTGACTGAGAAAGGGCACGGTTCCAGCGAGGCCTGGCATTCGGCTGCAGGGCCTCAAACAGAATGCAGACGACTAAGAAAAATGACTACATTTATAACGACTGAAGACAGCTATAGTTTTAAAAGACAATGATTACGAGATACCTGTCACGTGTATAAAAAGAATTTGTATCCAGAATATTCAAAAAATTCTGACAAATCAATGAGAAAAGGACAAAATAATAGGAAAATGGGCAAAGAGTGGAAATAGGCAATTGTCTGAGTAAGAACTGTCGATGGTCAAAAACATGAAAAGATGCTTATCCTCACCAATAGTCAAGGAAACAAGAACTCAACAACCAGATAAATGAGATACATGCTTTTTAACCATGTGGGGAAATTATGAGATTGCTGAAACCCAGCTGGGGCGGGGGAAACATGTGATATTCTCAGAAGCTGGGATGGGGTGTTATTTGATAAAACCATTCTGGAGGGCAAGGATCTAGTAAATTCAAAATTTACAGACAGCACAACCCAGCCATTCTACACCCCAATATCCAGCCCAGAAAAACATACAAGCACAGGGCAGGCATGAATAATGATCATCAATGAAGGTTCATTTATGAGGGCAAAGTCTCGGAATAACCTAAATATCCATCAGCCAAAAACAGCCAGACATTTGACAGCGTTTGCACACAATAGCATACACGTTTAAAAAATATTATTTTAAATACCCTCGAGGGGAAAAAAAGTAGAATAAGTGCCACGTACTATTGATGCATATAAAACATTTTTACAAAGGAAGTACTACGTGTATTTTCTATGGATATGTTCAATAGAAACATTTTTACATGTTTTACATGTAAAATAATTGTTAAACAGTGGTTACCTCCGAGGAGAGAGAAGGGCCAGGATCGGGAGCTGGGGAGAGGATCCAAAGGGACACGAGCGCTTTTAAAAAGCTAAGTGTTAAGTACCCTGGGATACAAAGAAAAGCACGTAAATCCTGCTGTGGAAGGCCCCTTATCAACATGTGTTCTAATATAGGTCCTGGCTTTTTAAGGCATTAATAGTAAAGTGAATTTTTATTTAGAAATTCCTGAATAAAGTTTCTTGCCGGTGGTACAGTACATTAAACAGCCAGAATTTGTTATATTACAAAACTGGAAAAAATATCAATTTGTAAGCAATGAAGTTGCAAAAATTTACACCTACCTTTTGCAGCATGATAAATACCTAAATATAACAGCATCTAATCCCAACTGTCATTCAGTGCTAAGGCTACGTTGTCATGACAACCCTAGCACATGCTAAGTCCTAGACTAGGCTTTGCACTGATTCTGAAGATGGCTTAGAGGTGCTTGAAAATACCACCCTTAGGAGTGTGTGTGTTTGTGTGTGTGTGTGTGTGTGTGTGTGTGTAATTAGGAAGGAAACTGTCAATTCCTATTTCCAAGTAAGGAACCATGAAGACTTGCCGTCACACATACCCAGCCTCCGTTCTGCCTTATCCATTCTCCTGTGTGTTCCGTTATGAAGTCAGCAACAAAGTAAGAAATGTCCTTGTAAGTATCCACATCTGGGGTGATCTGCTCCCGAAGCAGTTTCTTGATGAGAATACCTTCAAATGCGAATATGGTCACAATCCTTCCCCAGTTAATGACGCCGTCTTCAAACTCCTTTTCCATCACTTGGTTGAATATTGTCCTGGCAGTATCTATGGACATGACATCGAAGCTGTCCAAGCATGGCTTCAAATTCTTTTCCACTTCCTTTTGGACGGAAGAGGCAATATCTTGCAATACTCTGGAGGTTCTGCTGGGGCCAGTCCCAGGCTGTGGCACCTGCAGGACATACGTCAGATAGTCCTGGGCCAGCGCGTGGATGTACCCAAACTCACAGTCGGTCATCTTCTGCCAGCTGGAGAGCAGCGTCTTGAGCTTGTTCACCGGGAAGGGGCTGAGAAAATCTGAAGCTAGAGTTCCAAGCCTGGCGGGATGTGACTCACAATGAGATGTGGGGCCGGTAGAATTTCTGCTTACATCACTGATAGGAGCCTCCCTCCCAGGCACTTCTGAGCGTAGCTGTGTGTGAAAGTGAAAGCGCACAATGTGAAAGAAGAAAATGTCTCCGAGAGGCCACTTCCTCATCCTGTAAGCCTTTGATTCAGCTTTCTAACCTCTTAAGTGCTGGCCCCCTGTATGCTGCCAGGGGGGGCATCACATGGTACAATCCCTGTAGAAACCCTGCGGTTCCTCAAAAAATTTAATATACAATGACCAGGTGACCTGGCATTTCCACTTCTAAGTGTACATTCCCAAAGAAAACAGGTACTCAAACAAATACTGAAACGTGAATGTTCACAGCAGCATTCTGTACAACAGCCAAGAGGTGGTAAGAACCCAAATGTCCGCCAACAGATAGATTAACAAATGATGGAACATTATTCAGCCATGAAAGGAATAAAGTACTGACACTCGCTGCAACGTGCATGAACCTCAGAAACATGATGTCACGTGAAAGAATCCACTACAGGAAATGTCCATAATAAGTAATTCCGGAAACAGAAAGCTGACGGGCGGCTGCCAGGGGCTGAGGGAAAGGGTGGTAACTGCTTACGAGGTACAGGGCTTTACCCTGAGAGGAAAACGTTTGGGAATTACACAGAAGTGGTGGTTACACAACACTGAATATACTAAACACCACTGAACTGTTCACTTCAAGATGGGTCACTTTATGTGAATTTCACTTGCAAGAGAAAAGTCTTAAATGCAGCCCGTGGCTAAACGGGATTAATGAGAATTTGGAATGGAGGGGAGTGAATACCTGGTGGCAGGGAACAGGCCTCACCAGCGGCTATGGCAGTACTGCCCTGATACTTCGGTACCTAAGTAAGGACAACATGGGGAGGGGAGATGAAAATATCTCCTCTGGTCTTCACCTGCCCTTTACTCTGGGCTTCTGACAGGTGGAAAACAAAGTTCATACCGGGAATGAAACTTTCGGCTAGCGCCTTAATTCAGAAATTATCCAGTGTATGGATCAGAAATTGTGGCACCAGAAGGCGCGCTGAACCCGGATTCGGTGCCAGCCAAACCCCTGGCCCCTCACTCTGTGTGCCGGGGTGTGTGAAGTGACACAGGACGCGTGGACCTCAGCGGGCTGAGGTCAGGCCCAACCACCTGACCTACAATGCCAGGCCTGTAACAAACCAGTGCTTGGACATCGCTGGCTCCCCACCGTTCTCACCTGGGCTGAGGAGGAACCGGGCTCCTGAGCCGGCATAACTTCGGACCTGCACAGTCTGAAGTGCAATACAAGTCTGTCATTTTATCAGCTCTCGCAGCCGTTCTGGGAAACGGGGGTGGGGTGGCGCGGGACGGGCATGGAGAAGCCACCGGCTGAGCAGGGGACTCGGGGCGGGTTTCAAGTCTCCTGGCCAGAGTGCATGGCAATCACAGCGTCAGGGGACCATACCCCTGGATGTCAGTCCTGCGAGGAGGCAGGAGCGGTGCCTGGGAGAAAGGGGACAGTTCTGGGTCCCTGGAGAAATTGCATTCACTCTTTTTCTGTCCACATATGGAATGACTGATTCGTCGCATCAAGTTGTACGAACAGCTGCAAACAGGTGAAAAAGTCACGTATAACCGGTATTTCTGAACTGTCACCAAAGGGGTATGGGAAGGAGAGCTGCTTAGGGTACCCGCTAAGGGACGTGGGACCGGCCAGCCAGCGCTCCTACCCACCTCCTACCGGGAACGTAACTGACAAGGCCCGTGGCTCCGCCCCGCACGCAGCACCCACTGGGCACAGGCCACGCCCCCTGCAGGCTGCCCCCTGCCGATGGCTGAGCAAGGCAGGGGTACCTTCCTGAAAGCCCCTCTGTAGGGTGACTCTGATCCCATGACTTGCCATCACCTTCGTGGGAGCTGCACACACCTTCCTTCTCTCTAAGGTGACCGAGGCCAGCCTGCGCTGTGGTCTGACAGCCCTCCCAGCCTCTGCCACCTCCCTCCCCAGCCTCCCTCACAGGCGTTTCCACCGAGAAACCTCTTAGCACCGCCTCCTGTCTGGCCGTTGTGTCCTTGGAGGACTGGACTGACACGGGACCTGCAGAGACAAAGGAGTGTACAGGCCTGTGCTGGAGCCACTTCTCTAGGATTTCCCTGGGAAAGGCCACTCCCTCCTACACTGCCCTGGGCCACAGAAGCAAGATGCCACAGCCAGGCAGCTTTGCCTCCTCAAATCCTCCTGGAGCACCCTAAGCACCAAAGGATGGACATTTCTCTTCTCCTCCAATTACACTCCCATGGAGAGGAGTATTTCTAGAAAAACAGGAAAAGCATGCGGTGTCCAAGCTGTAATGTCGCATTCTGAGGTCAGGCTCGACCTTTTTTCTCTCATGCCAGTGCCCAAGCCTGGGTCCAGGAGACGCAGGGAGCTGATCTTTGCTGAATAAATGAAATGCACTTATATCACACCCGGGGCCAACTACATACAATTCGGGCTCTATATTTCTGACCTGGATCCAAAAAGGACTTGCTTTAAATAGTGTGGCCTGCCGTAGTTTATTTTGGAGCGTTTCCAAATAATCACTTTTCAAGGACAGATAGGAGAAAGTCAAAGTCTTTTCCAAAAAGAATTATTTGTCTCTAAGATGCAAAAAGACTGGGGCGGGGTGAGGTGGGCTGGAGGGGGTTGTGGGGAGGAGACAAGAACGGCCGAGGACCCGGTGTGAAGACGGGGCAGGTCTCCTTTCTCACGGACACACCAGGTGCCATGAGGGTCAGCGCGGGTCCCCATCCTCATTCAGTTACCCCGCGAGCAGACGCTAAGCTGCTGCTGAGTACCGGGGTCCTGTGAGGCTCTGGACACGGAGTGTCTGCCCTACAGAATTCCAGTCTAGGAGGGAGGGACTGGGGAGGGAAGAATTAGACAGGAAACGGCTGCAGGGCAGCTTGGACACTGGACCCTGCCTGGAGCCCATCCCAAGGCCACACAACTGCTGTGAGGTTCTGGAAATGCACCTGTGTGACATGATCTGTGCTGGACTAAGGGGCAACAAGGCCGACGGCTTCCCGTCTGTCCACACCTCACAAGGACCTGTGGCCTGACCAAGGCGTTCTCTGTCTTGTTTTGTCCAGAAGTTCCTACTGAGAAGCGTGGGGTCCTGACTGGGCTGAGGAAACGAGCGGTTTCTGTCATGAGAGGAACAGTAAGAGAATGACTCGGCCCATAACGAACAGCTTCTGCCACCGGTGCCGTGCCGTGGGCTGCATGGCTGCGGCTACTGTCACACGCGCTGGGGGCCCTCCAGCCTCACAGCCACTCACTGTGCGCAGACGGCCACGCTCACACACGTCTGTGCCGGGGACCTGCAGCTTCCCAGCCCCCAGCCCCACACTCAGTGGCTGAAAACGATAATCACACGTTTTCTCACCACTGAGATGTGGGCAGGGCTCAGCAGAGGGCACCACGGCTCTGCTCCACGCCTGGGCTTCGGCGGGAATGACTCCACCAGCCGGGCTGGCTGGGCCCCTCCTAGCGTCAGGATCTTCCTGCGTGGTCTCTCCAGCACAGCGGTCTCCAGCGGGCCATAATTCTCACCTGGTGGCTCAAGTGTCCCAATGACTGATGGAGGAATCGAATGGCCTTTTATAAACCCAGCTTAGAACTCACATGTCTGTCACACTCTACTGGTACAAGCAGTCACATGCTGCCCAAATTCAAGGAGAGGAAACACAGGCCACTTCTAGTGACAAGGAGAGTGGCAAAGAACTTGCAGCCATGTTTTGAAACTAACACGGTGTGCAACTCACATACAAGGTGACAGTCGTGCACAGTGTCACCCTCACACAATCCCTCAGACTGGTAAGGGGGGGCTCCAGTCTGGGGATGACGTGGGACCGCCCCTCCTCCCCCCAGGCTACCACAGGGCCAAGAGCCCCTGGGCTGGAACCCTCAGAGGGCAGAAGTCCCCTCAGAGAGTGGGGGGGTCTCCCTTCATTGTCACCAGTCCACCTCCTGCGCCAGCGGGGCAGAAAGCAATGCAGAACAAGGGTCAGTTTCCACGGGGAACAAGAGGGAGGAAGCCGGATGCTCCCTGGGCTGACAGTGGCCCGAGGAATCTCCAGTGCGTGACCTCGGGGAGACTCTGCTGAGATCAACTTCTCTTGTCCCCAAAGGAGGAACCTGGGCGGAAACTTGCTGGGCTTTTCGCCCCTCAGAGGAAGTGGCTCAGGGGAACTCCCAGCCCCGGTGTTCGCCTCAGCTTCCCTGAGCTCGTCACGACCACTTCCCATTCCCAAGGCCCGGGCCTTGCAGCCTTCTGTGGTGACACCACTCAGTGGGAACTAACGCAGGGGAGGGGAGTGCGCCGGAGCCGCTCCATGCCCGATATCTCCCTTGGTCCCGGCGGGCCAAGCCTGAACCACCAGAAATCCAGTGTGGGCATCCCTCCCGTCAAGAAAAGCCAGTGGCCCATGTAAGCGGGCACCACATGGTGGGAGCTCGGTTTCTATCCGAGGAGACTAATTTCCAGGAAATCCTGTGAGCAAATCAGCAAGCGGAACTTCCCCTGGTGCTGCTGTGCTTGGAGCAAGCTGCTGTGGGCCACTGGAGAACAAAGAGTCCTGTCTCAAGGGAGCTGAGAGGCCAGGCGGGGAGAGCCAGGTGTCAACGACTGTCGTGTCTGGGGTAGCATTTCAAACTAAGGCTGCAGAGCCACCGGGGCTTGGAGGAGGACGGAGGGGGAGGTTAAAACCTTGCACGGTGCCACACAGACAGAACACCTGAGTCCCTCTGTCACTTTCCTGCACTCCTGTGCAGGTGTCGCTCAGACATCTCACCCTCTGCTTTTACTTGAACACCCACTGCTCGTTCTGCTCACCAGCTCAGGACTCTCCAAGGGCCCCTGTGAAGAGGACCCCAACTCCTAAAGGGCCATCATGCTCTGGCCCGACCTCCCCAGTCAACCGAAGCTCCCAGCTCCAGCCCCGCCCTGACCTGGGTGCTTGCCTGCTGTCTCTAACCAGACGGCTTTCCCCTTTCAGTCCTGCGTCTCCAAATCTTCTCCACCTTCAAGGCCGACTGTCCCTAGCCAGGAAAACACTCAGTGTGTGCTCCCGCAGGAGTCTGCCTGTGAAACAGCAAACCCAGCGGCCATTCTGCTACTGGAACCCCCTGCTGGAGTCCAGACTGACGGGGTCCTGGGAAAAGGGCTCTCACTCGCCGCTGATTGTTCCAGAGGCCCAGCACAGAGCTGGCACGTGACACACAATGCTGGGACTGTTGTTCGCACTGGCAGTGATGACAAGGGTTTTACAAATGGCCTGCTTCCCAATCAGACTGAAACCGTGGCTGAAACCATACGTTTTCTGTTAAGTTGGGCTCGGCAAAGCGAAAGCACAGCTTTCTTTCCTTTTCCCAAATGCCATCTTGGGGGAAGTACAAGAGAAAAGCCTATTTGAATAGAACCTTCCCGTGACATGGGCAGAGGGCCTTGGACTTTCCAGTGCCCTAAACGAAATGGCAGAAGACACAACAGAAACGAAGGAAGCAGAAGTGTGCCGCTCGGTGATGGCAAGTGAAACTGGGCCCCTCAAGGGCAATTCTCTGTGGAGAGCCACGAACTCAGAATAGCCCACGGGGAAGGTGCAGACACCTACGGCCACTCAGCAAACTTCACGGAGCAGCTGGCACGTCCCCGGCCCCAGGCTGGGTCAGCCATGCGTGCCCCGTCCACAGGTCGTGTTCACCCACCCACACAAGGCTCGTTCACGGTGGGCCAGGGCCTCACACAGATAAGCAGGACATCCCACTGCAGATGCCACGTGCCACAGTCCGAGTGCCATGAGAGGGCTTCCCGGAAGAGGCATGAGATTCCCCCGGGCAGAGACCACACTGGTGAATTCAGTACATGCAGGTGTGAATCAAGCAGCCTGTGCTTCCCCTGAGGCTGAAACGCAGAACCAGGGGCTGTGGACGTGCCTGTGCAGGGGCCAGGAGCTGGGGGGCGACGCGGGAAAGTCAGAGGGACCCCCAACGGAGAGGAACGCAGTCCGAGCTGCGTTTTAGGAAGGTCATTTGGACAGGTCTACTTATAGCACTGGTTCCCGAGGACACAGGGACGACAGAGTTTCCTGTAATCAACTTCACTGACTATAATTGACACATATAAAATCCATCCACTTTAGGTGGACACTTTCAACGGGTTTGGACCAATGTAAACATCCCTACGAAGACATAAAACGCTTTGACCCCCCCAGACGTGTCCTCAAGCCCATTTGCAGTCTGGCCCATGCTACCGCCTGGCCCTAGGCAAACACTGATCTGCTTGGCATCGCAATCAATTATTCTCCCTATCCTAAAATTTAGTAACAATGAGGGAGGCCAGTTGATTCAGTGGTTAGAGCACAGTGCTCATAACACCAAGGTCGCCGGTTCGATCCCCACAAGGGCCAGTGAGTTGCGCCCTCCACAACTAGATTGAAAAAGACAACTTGACATGGAGCTGATGGGTCCTGGAAAAACATACTGCTCCCCGATATTCCCCAATTTAAAAAAAAAAAAATTAAAAAACAATTTTTTTTTAAATTACTAAAAATGCAACCGACCAGGATGTCCTCTTTCTTTCTGGCTTCTTTTACTTAGAATGATGGTTTTGAGTCATCCACGTCGCTCGGGGCCTCAGAAGTTTGTTCCTTTCTGTTATTAAGATAGTCCCCTGTGTGTGGACACGATGGGCTCACCTGATGATGGACATCGGCGTTGTTTAGTTTGGGGCTATGACACAAAAAGCTGCTATGAGCATCTGCGTGCAGATTTCTTTAATGGACGTAAGTACTCATTTCTCGTAGGTGGACATCGAGGAGGGAAACTGCTGGTCCCACAGGAACGAAACATTTCGCTTTGTAAGAAGCCGTGAAGCTGCTCCCCAGTGGCTGTCCCAGTGTCTGTTTGGACACATCTCCCTTCATCTTGTGTAAGTACCTACGAGTGGAATTTCAGGTCAGGTTTCTTTTCTTTTGTTTTTGTTTTTGTAAGGATGAGCTTTAATTCATCAGAAACTGCCAAACTATGTTCCCAAGTGACTGGACCATTTTGTGCTTCGACCAACACATCCGGGGCCCACGCACTCCACATCCTGCCAACATTTGGTGTCATCATTTTGTTTAATTTTGCCCTTCTGGTGGGTGTGGAGTGATGCTCATAGTGCTTTTAATTTGTGTCTTCATGACTAATAACGCTGAATATCTTTCTGTGTGTTTGTTGGCCAATTGTAGATCTTTTTGTGAAGCATCTGCTATGACTTTTTGCCCATTTTTAAAAAGACATTTGGTGAGTCTTCTTACTGAGTCCTAAGGGAGGCGATTTCAGTCAGAGGTGGTAAGTCAGAGGTGATGAGGGCTATGGCCTGACCAGACAGTAGCACGAGTCGAGACCCTGAGGGGACAGACCTGACAGGCTCAGTGGAGAGCCAGCTCAGAAGCCACCCTGTGCAGACAGCAGCAGGGTAACATCTTCCCTGCAAACACTGCCTCCATCTGAGCCTCAAAAAGTCTGGGGAGGGGAGGCCTTCTTGGGCAGAGCGTCAGGAATGGCCTGGTTTTTCCCAACTATGGCTTCCGGCCCTCAGGCTGCCAAGGGCTGCATGACTGAGGACAGGACTCCCACTACCAGCTGTACCAACGACTGCTGCTACCACATGCTGCGTAACAAACTTCCCCAAAGCCCCACGCCACACACCACCAATCATTGAATCATTCAGGGTCACGTCCACAGGCTGCAGGCAGCTCGGCCCACAGGGCTGTTTGAAAGGACAACTCTGCTCTGAGCTCCAGGTCCGCCCCCGCCCCCCACACACACACGCCTGCTGGTGCCTGTGGGACACACGTCTTCTCTCCCTGCGATGGCAGCAGCAGAGTGCCAGCCCAACCACAGAACCCCCCCACACACACACAGAGCAGGTCCCATGGCCAGTCCCCTGGAGGCAGAGAGGGGAGTGAGTCCCTGCAACACAATTACTCACAGTTGTATCAGGACCAAGTCCCTCCCGGGAAGAGGAAGTGGGTCTTCACTCATCTGCTTATCACAGCGGTTACTCTTCCGTCTGCGCTCCTCTAAGAAACAGCACCTCCTTTTCTTCCGAGAACTCTCCCACTCAGAACTCCAATTTATGCTTCCAACTGGAGCCATCAGGTTTGCTACAAAACCCTCCAGCCCCGACTGCAGCTGGCTGAGCCGGGGCGGGCACGTGACCCACACAGAGCCCACGAGAGCCCGCCGTCAAGGCGTTTAATTTTGGTACCGTGGGAAGGATCACACAGCCTCTCCAGCACTCGCGTTCTGGCCTGGGCCCAATGGCTTCCGTGTGTTTCTCACTTTGGAAAGGACACCAGTGAAAGTAACTGAAACCCATAAGCAGAAAGGAGAGGAGACAAGAGGGTCCCAGTGGCGGCCACGTCCTTGGTTGCGATCTCTCCCTCCCATGTGTAGGTAGCGGATGCATCCCAGGGTCCTTCCAGTATGTTCTCCTCTCATCCACATTGGAGTTCTTTCACTGTGGTCTCGGACTAAAGGGCGGACACACGCATTTCCCCACCGGGCATCATCGGAACAGGCTTTGGCTCCTGCTCCACGGCGTGTTCCTGAAAGGGGGTCGGGATAAAGTTTCCTGAGAGAGAAACGCTGTTCACAGTGTGTGGGGGCAGCAGTCGCTGTCGTGAGTGGATGCAGGGTGGGCTTCGGGCACGGGACGGTCCCTCCCAGCCTCTTACTGTGCCATCCTGGGGGTGCAGTGCCACAAGGTCTGCTCCCTGTGCTCCCCGACAGGGCAGGCACTGGGCTCCTGCAGTGACCTCCACAACTCCCCAGCCTGGCAACCCTGCTCCTCACTCCTCATGGGTCCCCCCAGGGAAACACACCTGGAAGGCCTCTGGCCTTGAGAGAAAAAGGAAACAGCCTCCCTTGCCCCACTCCCATGTCCCTGCAGCCACCACACTTCCCTGCTCCTCAAAAGAACGTTCTGCACTTTCTGTCCCCATTTCCTCCGATAGCCCTTTCTCCTCGCTATTCCATCACTTTTGATGACCTTGCTTAACTGTCAGCAGGGAGACCCCTGGCCAGTGTGAGTCACCCTCAAACTGAGATTAAACACCTCATTACCATGAGGCAGCTCGACCGACGGGGCTGGGAGAGGCCGCCTCATCACTGCAAAGCAGACTTGAAAGACGACTTGAGTGGTTTGTATTAAAACCTGGCACGTTACACACACTTAATGTACTCTCAAGGGTTAAAAGATACATATTTTATGACACTCTCCTGTTCAAACCCTCTCTGGCTTCCTTTAACACTGGAACGAGATTCCCAACGACCGTGCCTGCCAGAGCCCGGCCGTCTGGGCCCGGGCCCGTCTGCCTCACTCCTGTGTCCGTCCCGACACACCACCGCCTGGCTGCAGCTGCTGGCCCTCAGGGTCCCGTGCTTCTCGGAGTATCTGCATGGCTGTCTTCCTCCCCGTAGTTCCGTCTTGCACTTCTCACGACCTGGCACTCGATGACTTATTTGTCTGCTGCAGTGTCTACACCTCTCTCCCAGTAGAATGTAAGTTCCCCGAGGGCAGGGCCTCTGTTCAGCCTGCTCCCTGAGCGCGCGGAACACGGTGTTCGTTGGATGATACGGGAAAGAGTGGAGAGAGCCTGTCTGAGATGTGGAGAGTGACAGGACCTTAGGACGGTGGCGCCCCAGCCACCCTGAGCCAGACTTTTCACTTACGCCAACCGAGAGCGTTGTCTGTGCTGCTGAATCAGTGTGCGATCCGCCACCACTAACGCGGTGTGACAAGCCAGCCCCGAAGCGCAGCGACTGACGGAATCACTCACCTTTCTCAGTGCGAGCTGCTCGGTGACACTACTTCAGGCTGTGGGTCGAGCCCCAGGCTGCTGCACAGGTCTCTAGTTTCTAGACCGCAGTTGCCTGGGGCAAAACCTCCTGGCTGACAGCAGAGGGACAAGAGTCCACCCAAACTACCACGCGCACCTGAGACCTCCACTCACGTCACATCTGCTACCCTCCTATGGCTTATGAGGGTATGATAGGTCGCATAGGCTCTGGCCTATGGTCGCAGAGCCAAGCCAAACACCACTGAGGCCGGCAGATACACTCTGCCTACTCTAGCGGGCAGTGCTGTCGTGATATGGGCAGGAATTTATAACTTCGTTACAGGAAGGAGTGAAGAACCAGCAGCAGTAATCCGACTGGTCACATTCAGTGCGCATCTGTCGCTGAGAAATTGAAAAGTCCCGCCTAATGCAAATATGTAAGAAACTCAGGGCTGAAGTAACAGAAGAGAAGTGGTTGTGGGGACGGGTTGCACAACCCGTGCTTGTGTCTGAGACCCCTGGAAAGGTGGACATTTGGGGCTTAGGGCACGTGCAAATGTCGTGTTCTGCAGGGCGAGATGGGCAGGCTGGCTGGACTTCCTCAGGCCCCAGACAGGGCCTCACTTTACCCAAGTGCCAAGGCGCTGCCCCTCAGGACACCGCCGTCCCCTGGCTCTGCTTGGGGACCTTCGTCCACACCAGAGAAGATGTTCCTGCTGTGGCTTTTCGTGGCCTGGAGTGAGTTCGAGGCCCAAACTCAGGCTGGGCCTCAGTCTCTCCACCTATAACCTAAGAAAGCTGGACCCAAACGTGTCCAAACTCCCTCCCTGTTCCACAAATTCCTTGATCCTAATCCTAGGTCTCTGTGGCAGCTTATGAGCCCCCTAAGATGAGTTGCTTCTATTCTAACAAGAAAAAGAAATTTGGGAGAGATGAAAACAGATGGGCAAAATGTTGGGAATTTGTGAAGCTGGGTGAGGGCACAGGGGGATCCAACAGAATACCCTCGCTGTCTCGTGCACGGCAAATTTTTTCTACGATAAAAAGTCTTTTCAGAAACAGAAGCTCCATTGAATAAGCCTCTTATGACCTTTGCTGTCTAGACCCCTCAAGAAGTAACCATCCTACTCAAAGGTACCTTCCAAAGGGAACCCCCTTCCTCTGTCATCCTTCATGCCCATCACATTAGAAAACCTGGGGATTTCCAGAAACTTCTATTCCCACTTCCCATTTATCCAGTGATTTAACTATCACATACGTAAAGAAAAAAGTCACAGACAGGGCAAGACTCACTCTCTTGGCCAAGTTGGGGGCAGAGCCTCTCTTGCTGGCACTGAGTCTGCACTGGGAACTGTGGTGAGGGACTGCGGAGCTCCAGGTCGGAGGTCATTGCTCCCTGTGTCTCCATGGGGGACAGTCTGCAGCGCTCTGCGCATGGCAGTGCTAGGGCGCAGTGCAGAGTGAGACCCCCATGCCCGGAGCACCAGCTATCTTCCACATCTCAGTGGCGCTCACTGGTCTCCCCTCAACCAGAGGGGACTTGAGGCTGCTCCCCTTTTCCAGCCAAAGAAACGCCCTGCTCCCCCAGACTTGGGAAGAGCCTCTCAGGGGAGATGCCTGATTCTCATCCCCCAGGGACTCAGACTCAGCCAAACAGAAGGAGGGCGACACCAGCCTGCCTGCCCGCCCCGCCACGGTGGCAGGTCCCAGGCTGCCTGGGACACAGGCGATCCTGTGTCTCCAGAGGGGCTGCGCATGTCACAGCCCCAGGAGGCCACCTTTCTAACGACAGGACTGCAGCCCTGGCTCCCCCCAGCCTCTCCAGATGGTGTGACCAAGCAGACAAGCCTCTGGGGTCACAGGCAGCAAAAGGACCAGTTCAGGTTTTACCAGATTTTCCCCAGTTGTGCGTTTTATGCAAAAACAGCCAAGAACTCAGACCTGAATAACTCACTCAGGTTTTTATCTGGGGTGGGGGTGGGGGAGGAGCTCTGCATGCTCTCCTCATCCTTCCACCGATTATTTACCCAACGCCCACTACGTACCCAGCTCTGGGCTGGGTGCTGAAGACAGAAAATCAGACAAGTTCTGTCCTGAAGAGTTCCCAGCCTGGAATAAGTAGCAATAAGACAGATTTGTAGAAGCTACTGTAAAACAAAACAAAGTAATGAGGCGCAGAGGTGATGTAAGGATGCTTACAAGGGAAACTGAATACTTACTGGACACCTACTATGTGCCAGGACTTAGGCCGGAACTTTGCAAACCTCATGTCATTTAAAGTCCTAAAGTATTAACTCTGTTCCACAGAGCGGGAATCCGACATTCAAAACGCGACAGGTCACACAGCTAGACATAGCAGAGCCAGGAACAAAACCACCCCGGGCTGTCTGACTCCAAAATACACGGACGAAATGCTATTTGTAAATCTTTCTTAAATTCACACATGCACATCGATGAACACACGCATGCATCTGTTAGCTCTATTCACCGTCACAAAGGAGCCGAGTATCAATCATTACCAACTTTGCATTATTGGGTCTCCGCGGCGGCTGGGCCGGGCAGGCTGAGCGCCCGGCGCCACCTCGTGTTTCCACGGGGGACTGCCGCACAGGTACCCAGGCCGTGGCCGGCTGGGAGCCCCTGCCTCCCTGGGGATGGAATCAAGCGGAAAGTGGCGCAGGCACCATTACCAAAGATTCGCTCTGGATTGAGAAAAACACAGGCCACTGGCAAGGGGCAGCAGCAACTCCTCTTAGGGAAACACCTGCAGATCAGAGTGGCTGTGTTTGCAATAAACATCGTCTATATTTTAAGGAACTCCTTTTTTTCTGTGACAGCCCCTCACCGGGCAGCGGAGGTTTGGGAGGGAAGATGCGGCCCCTGAGTGAAAGAGAAAGCCAGGGGCATGACACCTGCCCTGTGCACATGCCAAGGGCTCTGACCCAGGGGCACCCAGGGTGCGTTGGAGCTGATGCTTTGGCACAGGTAGGGGTTTGCCTGGCTCAGGAGGGGGCACCCACAGACGGTCAAGGTGGACGAATGGGGTGGGAAAGAACACACGTGGGGGAACTGCAAGGTCAATATAAACCAGGGCAGGAAGGCCGGCGGTGGGCAGCGGCCAGGTCCTAAAGGGTATGACGCCACGCTCACAGGAGCAGCGCTTATCGCGTGGACAGTGGGGCTTGACTCAGTCAGATGGGCATCTGAGCAAGAGCGTTCCGGGAGCAGAGGCCAGTCTGCACAGGAGAGGACCGACATGCCAGCGGCTGGTTAGGACGCTTTTGTAACTCTGTAGTCTGTTTGTAACGAAGGGAGACGCGCTGCTCCCGGCACACATGAAGGTCGAGACCGCGAGGAAGGAGAGGAAAAGGATGGAGGAGAGGCCAAAGGAAGCAGAACCACAGGGACTAGTAGTGACAGGGAATGAGGAAACCGGAGGCGGCCGTGGGTAAGAGACACGCTCGCTGAGCTGGGAAAGCCGCGTGTGGCGGGAGAACGAGAGCGGCCAAGCACAGGCCGGGTGCGGGGTGCGAGGCACCGGAAGGCTTCCCACAGGGCAGCGGACGGCGCCGCAGGGCGCGTCCCGAACCGGAGCTGCAGGTGGTGGAAGGCTTGTGCTGGTGGCTTTCTTTCCCCACTTCCTGTTCGACAACCCCTGGAGTTTCACCATTACAAGGCGTTTAGAAATGGAGCGTTTCGGTGCTTTACCTGCTGAGTGCTACCTGAGGGCGCAGACACAGGGCCGGGAACGGGCCTCCCCGCCCGCTGGTGACGCCGGCAGGCGCACACCGTGCAGGAGGCCAGGCCGAGGCCCTGCGCAGGGAGGCGAGTTCAAGAGAAGCTACGGGGCGAGGCTGCCGGGTTCACACCCAGCACAAGAAACAGGCTAAACGGTCCGCTCCCCAGACGAGAAACACGATCCTGGACGCTCCACCCGAGGGGCGCGGGGGGCGGCGCTGGTACAGCTCAAGTGCAGACAAGACAAGGAGGGAAGCAGGGAGGGACGGGCGGGACGACTCCCGACGCCATCCCCGTTACACAGACCTGGATGCTGAGGCCCCCGGACGCAGCGAGGCAGCAGAAAGCTTCCCACAACCCTCAAGGTCTGGCCTCCGAGCACCAGGGCTGCGACGTCACGCACGCTGCGTCGAAACGTAAGTTTAAACGTCATTCCAGCTGCGACACAACATCACGCCGACGGCGACGTCACGTGGGTTCAAAGGTCACCCGAGTTACCACGCACAGTCCTGCCAGTGTACAGTTTCGCGAGCTTTACATCATGTGTGTTCAGAGGTTACGTTAGGGGACTGTGATGTCATTTCAGCCATGGAGCCACGTCACAACGGTGGCGACACCACGGGGTTCAGAGGTCACCCCAGCTGCTACACAACGTCACGTGATGTGACTTGTGACGTCATTTTAGCGGCGACGTCACACCGACTTTGACGTCATTCAGCTGCGACGCAGGCTAAAACGTTAAGTGGACATAAACGGCAAGCTTGTTGCGATATAACGTGACTTGTGACTTCATTGCAGTCACCACACAACATCACACCGGCTACACCGGCTGCGATGTCACATGGGTTCAAAATCAACCCAGCTGAGCTGACAGGTCACACCAGCGGAAGGTCAGATGGGCTCCAACGTCGTTTCAGCTGGGACCCCACCTCAGGCCGGGCCGTGTCATCACGTGTTGACGTCACTCCAGGTGGGATAAGACCTCATGCCGTTGGGTAGTCATGCCAGGCATTCTTCAGCTCCGTTCTAACTTCACGTCCCTGGTCCGTGTTGAGGAAACTTCCTTATGCGGCTATGTAATCCTTTGATTATGGATTTTACAACAATGTACCCCTGCGAGTAAAGGGGGAACGGGGCATCTTTTAATGAAATGGTAGTGGATAAAGTGGATAGTGTATGGGGGGGGCGGGGAGAGAATTTGACTCTTACCGTATACCATGATTTTTATACCATAAAAATCATTCAAGCTGGATCATAAAAATAAAGGTAAAAACTAACGGTTCTACAAGAAAACGCAGGAGGACATTCTCATGAACGCAGGGTAAACAGGACAAAAAGCTCCATTTTAATACAATAAGTTCATAGATTGTACTTTCTAAAAAAAAAAAAAAAACTTTTGTTAATCAAAAGGCACTATTAAAAGAGTAGCCATGGGATAGGAAAATGTATTTACAAAATTTATTTACCAGCAAAGGAACTCCTAACTCAATACATAAAGAACTACAAATCAATAAGAAAAAAATACCACCCCAATGTTTCAAAATAGGCAAACTACTTGATAAGGAACTTCACAAAAATAAGCATATACAAATGACCAATAAACATATTAACTAGAAAAACGCAGTGTTTTCCTTCCTATGTTGGGAAAATCCCAGCTCCTCCCCTTTGTGTTTCTCTCCTGTGCGGCTCCTTAATGCTCAGAAGAACACTTCACTTCTAACACTTCTGGTGATCAAACGGGTGGGCGTTTATCTCCACAACAGGCAATTCCCTGACACCAGCTGGGTGTCCCACAATTTAACTCGAGTCAGACAGTGTCTACTCAGAGGTAGCCCACAGGTTAAGGGCTCAGTCCCATGAGACTGTGCCGCTCTCCCCCACCCCCAGATGCCAGTCACATGTCCAGGTTGTCACCTGGGCTTCTGACAGTCTGGCTATAGATCTGAGGTTCCCACGACCCCCTCTTCAGGTTCCACTAATTTGCTGGAGCTGCTCACAGAACTCAGGGGAACGCCGATGTTGGTGACAGCCCCATTCAAGTACAGTGCCACGTGGGCTCCACACAGCAGGTGCCTCTGCTGTCCTGGGAGGCTGTGACAGTTGCGCCCCATCCCCTCCCAGGCATGTCCCTTTCTGAATCGGAGTCTGCCTCACGTTGGCCGCCCAGGGAGGTGAACAGAGTTGCTAAGCTAGTGACAGGGCACTGCTTCTCACCTTCTAGTCCAGGGTCCCAGCCATGTGCTGTGCTCCTACAACCCTCCGGACTTCTGGAACCCTGACCACAGTTCCTTCAGATGAGCCCAAGATACGTGTCACTCCTGCAAATCGGCAGTTCTCACATTTTCTTGTTGGACAGACTGTCTTTACCCCAGTGTCTGTTCTTGCCCCCTTTGTCATAGATTAGTTGACCATACAGGTGTGGGTTTATTTCTGGGCCCTCTGTTCTGTTCCATTGATCTCTGTGTCTGTTTTTCTGCCCGTACCATGCTGTTTTGATGACTATAGCCCTGTAGTATAGTTTGATATCAGGTAACATGATACCTCCAGCTATGTTCTTCTTTCTCAAGATTGCTGTGGCTATTCAGGGTCTTTTGTGGTTCCATATAATTTTTAGGATTTGTTTGAGTTCTATGAGAAATGCCATTGGTATTTTGGCAGGGATTGCATTGAATCTGTAGATTGCTTTGGGTAATGTGGAATTTTTAACAATGTTAATTTTTCCAATTCATGATGAGCACAGTATATGCTTCCATTTATTTCTATCTTCTTCAGTTTCTTTAGTGTCTTCTAGTTTTCCAAGCACAGATCTTTCACCTCTTGGTTAAACTTACTCCTAGATATTTGTTTGTGAAGCAGTTGTAAATGGGATTATTTTCTTAATGTCTCTTTCTGATAGTTTGTATATTGGTGTGTAAAAAGCATACTCTTAAATATTCATGGCTTCAGAGGGCTTTTGTTCATGGGGACTGTATCCATCAATATTTACTGTGTTTGAAAATAAAACTGGGAAATTTATATCATTTAAATAACAAACTTATTAACAAATGAACATAAATATTGTTATGAATAAGTTTTCCAAACAAAAAAGCAGTGCGAACCGTGGCATTGTTTTCCATTTTTGCATCTCCTTAATGTGAGGCTGCAGAGAGCTGCTCTGTGCTCTGCGCTCTGCATTCAGTGTGCTGGGACACATCCCACACGGTCTGCCTCTGGGATGACGTGGAAATGGCAGGTTGCATCTTAGTACTGCTGTGAAAAGTGTTTTCACCTTGCAGACCCCTTGAGAGGGTGTCGGGAACCCCAGGAATTCCAAGACCACGTGGAGGACCGCTGCCCTTCTCCCCCCTGGGCTGGGCACACAAAGTGACTTCTCCAACCTTCCCGGGTGGGATTGGGGGCTGCTCCCTGCCTGCCTTCCGGCGTGGCCATGGAAGCCTGATGTGTGACAATCTGTGACAAGAGCTCATGTCTGCATCCTGAGCACAGGCAGGTCCTGAGGGGGCCCCGTGCAGGGAAATCACTGTGTCCCGGCCATCTCTCCTGGGCTGGCTGGCCTGGCGCTTGGCCCCACGTACAGTCATAACCCAGCTCTGCTGGCACTTCACAGGGAGCCCCACAAGACCAAGCTGGTCACCTTCCAGACAGACCTGAGTGGGTACCTCCCACAAGGCGTGGTAGACGCCTTCTTCCCCCCAGCACGCTGCCAACCTGCGGAAGGCCATGAGGTGAGCTGTAGCCATGTGTGCGCTCCCGTAGCCACTGCTGCATTCTGTGGGCACCTGTGCGCACTGGGACTGAGTGCCACCCACACGCCTCTCGGCTTACCTCTAGCACCAGGGACCAGCGTGCCTAGGCACCAACAGCGCTGCCAGTGTTGTGTGTGCCAGACTACTCTCAGAACAGCGCCGGTCACCTCGCCTCCCCTGCCACCTGGGCAGGCCCATGCCAGCTCTAGCTGAGAGCACAGCCCACGCGATACTGTCCCGCTGAGGAGGCCCGCAGGCCCGCCTGGCTCTCGAGCTCCCAGGGACACTCGGCCCTGGCACCCAGCCCCCATGTCGTCAGGAATCCCAGGCACAGGGACAGGCCTTGCGAGCGGTCAGGCTGGCGTCAGCTGCCTACTGTGTGAGTGGATGACCCGTTGCCTGGCTGCAGCCCCCAGCCTTGGAAGTGGCTCTAGCTGATGCCCAGTGGGGCAGGACTGAGCTGTCCCCTCTGAGCCCTGCCCACGTTGCAGGTCCCTGAGAAAGTCAAATGTGGCTTTTTGGGGTGAACCTTCACACAGTTGTAATACTTGCAAACCTGCAAAGCAACACACAGGTTTTATATCAACTTGTAACGTATCCACTTTATTAAGAGCACCACGTTAGCTTTAAGCTCGGTCTGTACATACTCTGGAGTTTATCAGCCACCCGTGTGACGCTGCCCTCACCTTAGGTGCAGTCCTCGTGCTGGGGGGTGTCCCAGAAGGTCCACACTGGGCGGGGCAGGGGTTAACTGTGACCTGAGAATCCACATGCTGTGGCTTTGGCGTCAGCGTCGGCACTCTGCCTAAGGGTTCCCGGCAGCTGGGGTCCCCTCGGACTGCGGGCTCTTCCTCCTGATGAGAATTGTGACAGGTCCATCAGGCAGCGCCTTGATGACGTTCCAGGCTTCAAAGCGCGTGAGACCCTGCACGGCCGTGCCGGCCAAATGTAAGATTTCATCTCCTGGCTGGACTGTCTCACTCTGTTCCGAGGCTGCCCCTGGGATGAGGGAGAAGAAGATAGAGTTCCACAGTTGACAGGGGGACAAGGAAAGTTACCTCCTACCCACAACTGGGGAGAAAACAGCCAGACGTGCAGTGTACCTTTGAAAATGCGGTTAACGGTGAGAGGTTTGTCCCCGTGCAGGGAGCCTTTCCCTCCTTCCAGGCTGAAGCCCAGCCCAGCAGAGGTCTTCTCCAGTGTCACTGTGCAGACTGTGGTCTCTACCGCTGAGGAAAACAGGGCTTTTGTTAGGGACGCTCTCCTCTCCAGGCCACAGACACCCTTGGCGTCCAGCTAGCAGGAAGGTGCTTGGGATGTGTGAGCACAGACACACATCTCGGGCAGCACGCCAGGCAGGCGGTGAGTCCTCAGGGCCACAAATGACAGCGCAGCCCCACAGGCCTGGCCCACAGGGCTCTGCCAGGCTGGGAGAACTTACTGGATTCTACGGAGACGTCACTGGCCACAGAGGATGAGGCGGCAGAGTCAGGGGAGCTCCGGTCAGTCGTGGCCTCCAGCGGTGGCCTCCTGGTGACGATTACCGCTTGCCTGGGGTCCCGAGCTTGGCGCAGGATGGCCAGCGCGTCACTGTGGGTGGCCCCTTTGAGGGACTTGCCGTTGATGGAAAGAACCTCGGTTCCCTTCTGAATAGTCCCTTCCTGGGACGCCAAGCCGTTGGGGAACACTCTGTGAACCTGAGGACACCGAGGGAAGTCAGGACCCAGGACGCCCCCGTGTCAGACCGAGATCCTTGCGGGGAGAGCATGTGAACCAGTTAGTCCAGAGGATTCGTGGCCAAAGCAAATGACACTAGTCGTGTGCTAGACGCGGGCCAGCATGCCCTCCTCCCCTACTCGGGGCAGAGACCATTAACAGCGGTGGACAGAGCTGCTTTGGGGGTACAGAGACCTCTTCACTGAAGGACCATGGTGAGGGTTGACTAGGGGTCACGTAAGTGATGGTTACTGTGCTTCCTGAAAAGGATGGATCCTGACAGCTTGCCAGTCAGATGCCACCCTAACCGCTGCCCAGTGGCCTGGTGTCGTGCGTTCCTGGGACCCCGGCACGGGCCCCTCCCTGGCAGGTAGCCTCCCCCCAGGCCCCGTCACTGGGCCACTCACCGTGACCACCTTGTTCTCCAGGTCCGCTCCGCCTGCCAGGCTGAAGCCCAGGCCTGTCCCCTGTTCCTTGTGCAGGACAGTGACGCGGACGGTGTCTAGTTGCTATGGAAGGAAATATATACAGTAAAAACCATCTTCCTGTAACAGCGCCAACAACGCAACAAGTGCTTTAACATCAGGCTGACTCGGTCTCACACCCCAGCTTGCTCCCAGGTACGTCACCTGTCCAAACCTGTGTCATCGTCCATTAAGAGAGGACTGTACTTCCTGGAGTCATGGGAAGCTCAGAAGGAAAAACGACGGTGTGGAGCCACAGGTGCAGCTCCCCTGCGTCCCCCGTCCACACCCACCGGAAAGCCCAGCGTGCTGGGTAACGCAGCTCCGCCCTCTCAGTGTGGGGCGGGTCTGCGGCCCGGGGGTCAGAGCTGTGCAGCGGGACCTGGCTGCTCCTGTCCCCAGCGAGCCCGGTGGAAGCCCAGCCCAGACCACACGTGCCCACGAGTCCCCCAGGCACACAGCGCTTCCTGGCCTGGATGGGGGCGCCCAGAGCCAGGGAGCCCCTCTGCGCTATCTCAAGTCACAGGCTCATCCTGGTCTCACCCTGGGGTCTCCAGCACGTGAGGCAGGACGGGCAGAGGTGGGAGGCCAGGACTGAAAGGAAGTGCGAGCTGGACAGCACTTCTGCTCAGGGGCCCGCTGCCGCATGGGGTGCAAGGCGTTCCCTTTTGGAAAAGGGAAGCCCGAGGTCCGGTTTCGATTCCGGTCCATAACCACCACAGTTGATAATTTAAAAAGCCCCACGCAGACCAAATAAAACGCCCCCACAGGCCCGCGTGGCTCCCAGGCCCCAGTCTGCACCGTGGTGCTGGGGACAACCTCACAGCACAGAATTCACTTGCTGTCCTACAGGGTGGCCTCGTGATTCAGCGTCCCAGGTCCCAGGTGGGATGAGCGCAGACGGAGCTCACCGGCCGGCCTCTACCTGGTCCCCACCTTCCAGCTTTTACCCAAGTGGCCTGAGAGGCCTTGTCAGGTTGGCAGCAATTGCTGCCTGGTCACACCCTCGGCAGGACAGCGCCCTCTGTCACACACACTCTGCCTCCTACTTCACTCACAGAAAGCCCTGGGGGCGGAGGAGTCACAACCCAGGGTGTCATGTCCCGGGGAATACAGTCTGATGCCTGCCCGTCCCCTCACCCCGGGCAGCCCACGAGGGTGCTGCTCTGAGCCCGGCTGGCCTAGCCTGCCTGGCCACCGCCTCCTCCTCTCCACGCACTGCTGGGACTGTGGGAAGTGAAACTTTCAGAATGAAGTGTGCGCCCCAGCCAGCCCTGGGACCTGTCACCTCTCGGTGTGCAGGGGAAGTCCAGGGAGAGAGCTGAGACCCACGCTGCTTGCTTGCAAAGCAGCGTGTCCCTGGAGACGCACGCAGGCCAGCCACCCACGAGACAGCACAGACCCTGGAGAGAAACCCTAGGCTGCGAGGCCTCGAGCCTCCCCTTTCTCTTTGATAAAACTGAAAAGATACAATGAGCCGTGACTGATAACGCTTCATGAGTGACAGCTCCCTTCCCGCAGACGGTCTCCCTGTGACACAGCGACACACTCCCCTCTGTCGCAGGCAGGGCCACCCTGGGCTGGCGTCGCCCTGCCTGCTGCCTTCTCCAGCCTCCAGGAGCCTGCGCTCCTCAAGTGACCTCCCCTCTGGCCTGAGGAGGCGACCACACCGCAAAGCCCAGCCTTTGTCCTGGGGAGGGTCTGTCTGAGACCCACCTTCAGTGTCGCTTCATCCAGAACCTTCACTTCCTCGATGAGCTTCTTTAGCTCCTCCGAGCTCAGCAGGGAGATGACGGACTGGCAGGAAGGGGATGCACAGTCGTCGGCCTCCGTGGGCTCACTGAGACCCTCCGTGTATTCTCTCAGCTCTGAAAGGCTGTCACGAGGAGAAGCAGCACACAGCATGAGCCGTGACGTGAGTGACACGTACTGCAGTGACGGCAGCACAGAGCCCGGCACCCTCCCCTGCCACCACAAGGAACTCGGGCGCACAGAGGGCACAGGACTTGTCTGGTCACGTGGCCACGAAGGGTCGAGATCGGGATTTGAAACCACAGGTGACGTGTGTCTGGCTGCAGTCCTGGCAGCTCACCCACAGTACAGCTGGGGCTCTGGACAGGTGGGCACCGTGCCACAGGCAGGTCACAGCCGCCACACCCGGCAGGCCCGCAGCTGGTGCCCTTGACACGCCCCCCCCACCCCACCCCCAGGTGTTGCGGGCATCTGGCTGCCCTACGTCAGTGCCTGCAACTCCAAAGGGTGCTAGCAGGTGGCCAGCCTTTGGGTTTTGAGCCATTTGGGTGTCTGCAGCTATTTGTTGCAACTTCCGTCCTATTCTGCACGAAACTGGTTTCAGTACTAGGGGATTGCTCCTCCCTTTGACTGACAGAACTGCACAAGGAAGGGGCCCCGCGGCCCAGATGCGAACGGTGAGCCTCGCGGGCCCAACAGGACAAAGCTGCTGGGCCACGAGGAGCCAGGCCCTGGTTTGCGCAATGTGAACGGCACCTCTCGGGGTCTGGGTGGACTCTTCTAGGAGTGCCTGCCTTCTAGGGGGCCTTCCTGCTCCCTCTCAGGCCGTCTGCAGAGCTGGGACCTGATGGGGCGTGATGGGCCTGTGGGCCTCAGACATTTCTCAGCAGAACCACCACCAAGGAAACTGAGAAAGGAGAATGGCTGCCGTTACAGAGGGAAGAGCAGAGGCCAGGACACACCGTGGGGAGCCCTGTCGCCACCCCCCAGAGAGAAGGGGCCTGCTTGTGGTTGGGGACCCAGACGTGCTAACTGCCAGCCCAGGGAGGGGCAGCAAGAAGTCCCCAGAGACCACCTGGCTCAGTCTGCTCCTCTGGCCAGTGGCGGGGGGGACACGTGGGTCGTGCATCAGCGTTCCACATGCCCAGGCAGGCCCCCACCTCCCAGACCAGGGTTGTGAAAGCATGTCCTGAGCCAGGACGGCAGCGGTGTCACAGGCGTGCGCATGGAAAAGAGTAGGTGGAATCACCCTCTGTACCCCTGGGAACCTCTCAAAGCTACGGGGATGAGAAGAGAAACCATGAGTGAACGCACTTGACAGAGAAGCCGTGGTCGGAGGCCCCCGCCCCAGCACAGCTGTTCGCAGCTGGGGCCTCGCTGGACGAGGACACTGGAGACGCCCCTTCCTTGGGGCTGCAGGGGGTCTGGCCACCAGACAGCGAGGAGGGAAGGCACAGCAGGGACTTCATGACAGCCGATGACAGCCGGCTGCTGATGGAGTAGAGTTTACAGGTCTTTTCGTCCAGCGGCTGTACCTCACAAGACCGGGTCCTGGTCAGCGGGAAGCTCCGTGCCCGCTGGCTGGGCACCTTCACCACTGAGCCCTGAGACGGTGGGCTCTGCGTGGACAGCAGCTTCAGGAGAGGGTCGGGGTCAGGGCTTCGGGCTTCGGGACTGGGCACCCGCCCCGGAGGGGGGGTTCCTGGCACACCTGGGTCGCTGGCCTCCGTGGCCGTGTGGGAACCAGGGGCTGGCTGCTCCGCAGCGCGGGGAGCCCCTCGCCCCAGGAAGCCGGGAATCCGTCCTCCCTCTTGCTTCACAGGAGGCTTTGCTGCCTCCCCCGAGGAGCTGGGGGGTTGTGGGGTCACTCTCTGGGCTCCTCTGTCGGGCGGCTGAGAGGAGCCGAAGGTCTCGAAGGAGCTGATTCTCTGCTTGATGGAGCTGGAGGCCCGCGCGGGTGGCCCCAGGCGCTCCCTGGGGGCGGGAGTGGCCTGCGTGCACGAGGCCGCGGGCAATGGTCTGGGGTCAGGACCGCGATGCCTCAGGCCTTTCAAGCTTTGGCGGAACCAGGCTGGCTTGGGGGCCACAGGAGGCCCCTTCTTCACGACGCTGCTGTCTGTGGATGTGTAAGTTTTGGGAGCATCGCTGGTGGCGTCCAGCTTTAGGGGGTTCCCATCAGGGTGGCCCTGTGTCCCTTCCTCTTCACCAAGGCTGACGGGGGGCTGGAGTGGCAGGTGTCCGTGGTGCTCACTCATGATGGGGCTGAACAGGCTTTTGATGCAGTCGGAAATTCTCACCCAGGGGTCTTCGGCGGTGCTGTCAAGGATGCAGTCCAGCCGAGCCTGCCTCTTCAGCACCGGGTGTCTCCCTGGGGACGTCTGCGTCACTGCGGAGGAGAGAGAAGGCCAGAGGTTTGCGGGACGTCTGACCCGGAGTGTTCTTCCTCAGTTCTATTCTCAAAGCTGAAGGGTCCTACAGGAGGGGTGACACAGTGGCCGAGCCCTGGCTGGGGGTGCAGCGACCTAGGAGCCACTGCCTGGGTGAAGCTGCAGCAGGCAGGACGGCAGAAGCAGAGGGGAGGGTGACCTCACAGCATGCTAGCATTTTGGAGCTGGGAGGGTTCTCCGAGTTTGTGGTCGCTGGGTGGCTTTTTCTAATTGAGGAACCCAGCAATCGGAAGGGTGAGTGGCCATCTTTGTGCCCCGGGGTGGCGGGGTGAGCCCGCCTGTGTGGCCATGGTCATGCTCAGCCTCTCCCGCCCCCTGCCCCCCGTCCGTGCAGGCCAAGCTCCTGTCTGGTTCCCACCGAGGCGCTGAGTCCACTAGTGATGTGTGAGCATCACCAGGTGCACCTTTCTCACGCACGCAGGTGGTGACGGACACGGCCCATGCTGTGCGGCCGGCCTCTCAGACAGGCGACACTGAGCGCCCGGGACGCAGCTGCCCGTGCCGAGGTGGGGGAGTCGGGCCCTCTCCCCGGGGCTGTTCTCCCGGTGACTGGCCGGCCTGCGTTCCTCCCCGGCACCCCAGCACCCTGCCGCCACCGAGCCGCGGGGCCCCGACCTGCGAGCCCCAGTCCTGCCATCACGTCACATGGACTTCTCTGATCTCACATCGTCCCTGCTCACTCGCCTGGTCCAGATGGCCCTTCCTTCAGGAAGGGGACGGTCCTACCTGAGCTGCCGGCTCTCCTCCCTGGCTCGGCCTCTGACTGGGACGCTGTCTGCAGGACGACTGCAGGTCCTGGGTGGCAGGCGGCTGCGTGGGACACTCTCCCTGCTGTGACTTCCTGCGGTGGCAGCGGTGGCAGCAGTTCTCTGGCTTCCTGTGGTGTAAACAGGAAGCGAGGCCGTGTCAGAACGGTAGCTGTCAGCTGTGAGAGGCGAGGGTGCACTTGGCCACCCCCATAAGGGTCCCGCACTGAGGGTCCTTCCTGCGTCCCCGACACGACACGAGTGCCTCCCTCGCCAGGACTCCTCCTACCGGGGATGCAACAAGCGTAAGTTCTTTGATGATACTTTTTTTTTTCCCTAACAAAAATCAAAGGTTTTTGGTGTTTGTTTTTTTTAATTAGGAAAAAAATGCCGTATTTCAACACAAGATCACCATTTGTGACAATGCAAACCAAATGAGTCTTAAATCAAAACATCATGATGATGGAAGAGCCGATATGTGACACCTTTCAGGAGCCGGCAGGTATCTTACCGTGAAGTACACACAACTTGCTGTACGGGTGGTATAAGCAGAGGTTCACAGAACACACCCATGCGTGGATGTCCCCACTGAAAACATACATTTTTTTGGTATTTGAGGAGGGTGACAGGTGATGCCTGGGTGCTTCATGGCCTGACTCAGTCAAGCTTCTATTTTTAATTCTAAATCTTCCTTTAGTTTTTGGTTTCACAAAACCTTTTTTGTAAAGAATACTGTTCTTGAAGTAGAAAACGTTACGTAGCCCTTTTCTTTCCATCCCAACCCCCACAAGCGACACCCTGACCTAGCGATCACACACGTACTATTTGTAGTGTTTGCTGAGCGTGGTGGCACAGGCTGTGTTAGCAAGGGACGGGGGTTTATGGGTTGTAGGACGGGCCCCTCTGCAGGGACGTACAGCACCGCCCCGTTCTTTGAGTTCTAGGCTACTGCTGGTAGCGCTCTCACAAATCATGTTGCTACAGAAATTGTTTGGGTTTCGAGCAGAGCAAAGTGGGGGATCCCATCCCAGTCTGGGCCTTAACGGTCGTGTAGTCAGGGGCTGTGAAGCTACTGTTGTGGTTTATTTTTGTTTCAGCTACAGCTGTCTAGGGCCTAGGGCAGAATGGAACTTTATTGCTGAAAATCTTTTTTAATATGCTTTATGTTGTATTTTATTAATTTGGGTTAAACGCATAACTGCGATGGTTGGCACGAAATCTACCAACCCTTCTTGGTTAACTTAGTCCAACTTTGGTTTGCAGCTGAGTTCTCACCCCTGCTGTGTCCCGTGCTTAGGCAGGGCGTTAGGACATGTTTGTAAGTGTGCTTGGCCCTCCGCCTTGCAGTTGTTGCCGACTTACAGGCCTTCGTCCTGGGTGCACGTGGACTCTTACTAAAAACTGAAAGGAAGGGTAGGACCAGCCCTATGTGTCTATGGAATAAGTGAACTCATTTAGGTATCTTACGTGCCTTGCTTTCACTGTTAAGCTGCATGAACGGGTGAAGGGTCTAGGTTATATTTAGACGACGGTGGTTACAAAGGAATATTAATTTGGGGAGACAGATTCGGGGGGGATTCGTGGGCATCGATGCACGTAGTGGTTTGTAGAAGATAAAGAAATCACAGATCTTGAGGGGGTAGCTGTCTGTGGAAAACCGTTAAAGGAGCATGTTTGTATCTAGGGTTTTTTTTTTTCTGTTGAGTGGTTCTATGATTAGCAGGTTGAGTAGAATTTTGTTAGTGAATTTGCTTCAGTATATGGAATGTCTGTGTGTCGATACAGAATGAGTGGGAGCGAGGCCTTGTGTATCATTGTGTATTTGACGTTGTTTGTTTGGCTTGGCAAGATGTTAACAATTACGCAGTGTATCGGGTTTCACGGGCGTTGGGTGGGTAGCAGTGGGGCTGGCTCAGCTAGTTACCGGTGTGGGCCAGCACACGGGAGCATGACGTCTGCATGGCCTACATCCTCATTATGTCCTGTAACCATGGACTGACCTGTACTTGTGGTTATGGGATCGTAACCGGCGCCCCAGTCATTGCACACGCACGTGACTGGAGGTCCCAGCTGCGTCCTGAGCCATCAATGACTGTATTACTCCCGGTGATGCTGGCCTGTGTGGAGTGGACGGTCGGATTGCACAGGCTGAGAGAGGCACGTGCAGCTGTGATGTGTGTGGGGGGGGCCGGGCGGAGTCTTCTGGGTCTCCTCAGCGGTTGGGTGAAAACGGGGTAATATTAGTCACATTCGAGTCAGGAGTAAGAGTCCTAGCACACCCCTGATTGTGCAGTTGCGGGGAACGGAATTTTCTGTGTGCCTGATGGAACCCCCGTGGGGGCGAATGTTCACGTGTCCTGAAGGACGAGCAGGTGCTGTGGTACCAGAGCTGAGCGGATGAGAGGAAGGAGAAAGAAGAAGGCCGAGAATCCTCCTCAAATTCACTGCATAAGGCCAGGCCGGACGTGAGGGACAGATTGCCGAGAGGAGGTAAGGGCTGCTGGTCCTCAGATGTGACCTGGGGGCAGCACGTGACCTGTAAGTGCCGTTGCTGTCCCAGTAAACAGTAAGGTCGTGGTGATGTGCCAGGTTTCTGCAAATGTGTGAGATCCGAGCTGTAGGTAGGCCTCGTCCCCGAGTAGCAACGGGCACAAAAATGGCGCCGCATTCAGTCGTGATCTACGCCCCTGCCGATGGGGCTTACAGAGGAGAGCGGCGACAGTGCCTCATGTGTGCTGTCTCGCCAGGAAAGGCGTGCTCGGGTTTGCAGGGCGGGGCAGACTCCCGAAAGACCTGAGGTTTCATCGTGAGCAGAGAGGGGATGGAGCCGCGGGTCAGTGAATGAGCTGCTGGTACAACGCTGTTTTCTCAGGTCACTGGTGATGGACAGACTCCAGGACTAGGTAAGAGCACTGAGCACAGGTCCTGGAGGAGGAGTTTCGCGGTCAGTTGTGGAGGGTTTTCCTCAAAATCCTCAGCAATGTATGGGCCACTTGGGTTGACTGCCAGTCGAGGGGTTGTGGAGTTGTGATGAATTTTGGTGGATCTTTTTTAGATTTGATGGTATCTTGCTTTTTTTTGGGGGGGGGAGGCGGTTGAAGGGAGGTGCCAGTAGTCTGGTGTACAACCACTGTGGCCAGTGAACAATATCCGGAGGTTTGAGTTTCCAAGCTAACGTCCTGGGAGCGTTTCTGTCTGGTTTACCACAGAAGTTGCGTTAACTCTATGCATGCTGAAAAGAGGAGGAGGAAGCTGTCTGTAACGGGTTAGGAGATTGGGTCAGTTTGGGATTTGTCAATAAAGAAGTTGCTCCTTCACTGGTAGTGGTTACTTGTTCATCCATAGTTACTGGTGTTGTGATTGCAAAGATTACTTGTGGAAACTAAATGTAATTCGGGTTAGGGTTAACGTAATGCAAAAAGAGAGGTACAACTTGACTAGACCTTTTCGGTTGGATACTCGAGTGGATTTTATTATTGGAAACTGGGAGACTGATTTGCATAAACATTCTGGAGTCAGAAGAGCTGTAGTTTTGGGTTTGCTGATGGGCTCCTTTATGGTGGGAGGCGCTGTGTAACCCTTGGAAAAGGGCTGTCAGACCGTTCATAGCGAGTCCGCCGGGGACAGCAGTCCTGCAGACGTGAGGACGTCAGTCCGCGGGGGACCGTTGGGCAGTGGGTCCTGTGTAGCTTCCTGATGTCTGAGGAGACGTGTGAGTTGCGGTGTGGCTGACGGAGGGTTTCGTGATCACTGATTTAGCTGGTTTGAGGTGGACAGAGAGGGTGGTGATGATGTCATCTCATGAGGAGAATGTCAGGAAGGGGTGTGCTGTCCCACTTCTCCGGGGACTCGCACTGCTGTCCTCCACAGTGTAACGACTCTGCAACCAGCGCCAGGGGCGTGTACATGTGCTTCTGGAAGTCCTACCAGGAGGCCGCAGTCAGGCGCCTGTGCTGTGAGCGGCATTCTGCATGGCGGTCACGGAAAAATACTAGTTGTTCTCTGTTGGGTTTTGGTGGAATAGAGTGGGGGCTAGAAAGGGAGGCAAGTCGGGTTTCAGGGGACTAGAGGGGGCACTCTGGGGCAGAGCAGGAACAGAAGGCCCAGAAGTCTGGCTTTTTGCTCAGCGCGTTAGTGTGTGCTTATTAGTGGGGGTGTGGTGGGGTGCTCTAAGGCAAGGTTTGGGGGTGCGGTGTCAGGGTAAGGAGGATCTGTGGGGGGTGTCGTCTGCACTGCAGGAGAAGGGGGGTCCTGGGGGCAGGTACATTCAATCCCCTCACACACACCACACAGGTCAGTGTAACAAACCTAGGAAGCCTGTGTCCGGGTCCGTCAGTGCTTGTTTTTCTGTTTTAGGTTTCGGGGGAGAAGGAGGCTGAGGGGCTGAAAGAGGAGGCAGGTCGGGTGCTGTGGGGACTAGAAGGAGAGGCAAGCTGGGCCTTGTGGGAGTTGAGAGGAGGCCAGTGGGGACGCTAGAAGGGGAAGAAGTGTGTTGGGGGACAGGTCGGGGGAATATGGGGCTAGAAGGGGAGAACAGGACGAAAGGCTGGGAAGCCATGCTTTTTGTTCATGTGGATTCTTAGGACGGGGAGGGGGATGCTAGAAGCCAAGATTCGGGGGGTCCAGTACCCCGGTGCAGATGACCTCTGAGGGAGGGAGACGTCTGCCTGCAGGAAAAGGACGCTCCCGTGGGCGCATCAAGACCCCACTCACCACGCACGTGTCAGTGTAATAAACCGAGCAAACCTGTGTCTGCTTGTCTTTCTTTTGGGTTTGGGGGCAGGAGGGGGGCTGGAATGGGACTCTGTGGCGTGTCGTGGGGGTAGAGAGGTGACCAGAAGGGGAGCACGCTGGGTGTTGGGCGGGGGGGCGACTATGGGGACTCTGTGCCTCCCTCCGTGTGACACGTCATCATTGGGACGATGTGTCGTGCGGGTGTGTCTCTAAATTCCAGTGACACCCTAAGAGGATTCCAAATGGTAAGAAGAGATGACATGAGGAGAAAAGAAACAAATGTTTTTTTGTTTCTGTTATTTACGTCCAAGAAAATGCAGAGTTTGTTTTTTTTAAATGAAACAGAAACTCAAATCAGAAAGCATCCCGACTGAGCAGTAGGAAGGAATGTGAAAGCATTTGGTATTGGTCAGAGGGTATAGACTGTTTAGAAATTAACTAGATCTAAAATACATTTAAATCGTGGTAAAATGATGAGAGAAATGATTGGAAGACAAGAAATAAAGTTCAAAAATTTCCAAACTGCTATGGAAAACAGAGACACACAGAGAGAATGAAGGAAAGGGCAGTAAAAGGAACAAATAAGAAAACATAGTGAATTTAAAAAGCATAAAAGTAAGTTGGAAGTATTAACTGCACAAAACCAGTCATCATCGTGAATCTAAGGACATTGATCTCAGATATAAGGCTTTTACATTGAGTGAGAAAAGATAACAAAGACAACACTCAGCATCCAGCTTTGTACTGTTTTCGACAGACATCACTAAAAGAACTGACAAAGAAAAGTTGAAAAATAAGCAAGTGGAAAAGACGATCTCAGCCAACTGCTGACTCAGCACCAACAGCCACAGCTGCCACGCGCAGCTCCTCCACAACCAGGCGGCGTCTCACAAAGTCCCTCCTCTGCCGCTCACCTCAACTCAGGGCCTCCCTCAGGCACCACCCGGGGCATTCCTACCATCTGTGCTCAACTCTCACCCTCCTTACAGACGTCACAGGGCATTGCCACCGGCCTGCTGGGGACCAGCTGCTCATGTCACCCTTGCCCGCTGTGTTTGTGAGTCGTCAGTGTGACAGTTCACATGACATGTTGAACCTAATGTGTAGCAGCTCCCGGCCCACCTGTCAGCCTGCCCTCTGCTCCGTGGAAGGGACTACAGAGGACGTACACCGAGGTCCCCTAGGGGTGACATGGACAGGCGGTCACAGGACAGGGAGACGCAGTGAACACACACGGAAACGAAGGCTGGGACAGCCTGGGTTCCCCCAGCTCCACGTCTGAAGGAGTGGGGAGGAAAAGGTACCTGAGAAATAAATAGAGGCCAGTTCGGCCGCTTCGCGGAAGTCCCATCACGTACAGGACAGTAAGGCTCTGACCCAGTTCAGTCGCGAGCGTGGCGCCCCCAGCAGGCAGCAGGCCTGTGTGTGCGTGTGCAGAAGACCCTCTGACACGGCCCTCCGGGGGCTCTGCTGCCCCTTACTGATGACGCCACAGAATCACCCGCACAGAAGCCACCCTGAGACCCAGAAGCCCCGCGGCGGCCAGCCCTTCCCTCTGCAGAGGACAAAGCTGTCACCAGCACGGACACTCTGCCCAAGGCTCAACAACCCTGTCCTGGACACACAGCGCTCGGCCACAGGACCCTTACCTGTCCACAGGTGGGCAAGGTGTGTTCAGACGGGCAGAGCGTGGTCTCTTGCTCCTCCGGACTCTTAGGCGAGTCAGTGCCACTTTTAAAGTATTTCCTGGGTGGAGGCTTCGGCTTGCAGGACGTCGGCTTTCTGACGAAAATCTCCAAGGACTTCTTCAGTCTCAGGGGCGGGTGGCCGTCCTGCTTCTCACAGAGCAGGGGCCCGGACGCGGCCGCGGGAAGCAGCCCAGGCTCCTGCCCCAGGGGCAGGCCGTGTGTCCTCGCTTCCAGGTCCGACAGCTGCTGCTGTCCGCCACTGCTGGGACTCCCACCGGGGGACGTGGACATGCAGCTGCTGTCACTGCTGGAGCGCGTCATGACCTTCGGAGCCCTGCGAGGGGGCGCTGCCCAGCTCCTCTCTCGCTCCTTGCCCAAGGCTGGCCGCCCGTGCCAGCTGCTCTCCAGCCTTCTGACGCCTGCTGGGAAGCACAGTGAACCCCACACCTGAGCTTGGGCAGACAGCACATGCCATCCGCCCCGCTCACGTCTGCTGCTCCTCTGAGCTCATTCTGCACGTGGAGCCCAGCACTCGGCTTTGGTCCCTGGGGAACCGAATGACTGCTTGGGAAAAGCCTTCACCATTTCTATCTCCACGACAAGGACACCACGTACAACCCACCCGCTGGGCCATCAAAAGGGCTGGGTGTCCCAGTGACATGGAGTGCAGTGGCAGGTGGCCTACGGCTGTCCCCCCACCCCCTGCAGACTGGCCCAGGTACAGACGGCCACCTCGCCCGAGAGGCGGCCCACGTTCAGTGACTGCTGGTGATGAGGCAGGAAAGGCCCAGCCATTTGTGCCACCAGCACAGCTCTGAAGGGGGTTGGACGAAGGCATGTTCTCTCATCTCAGTTCACATGCATGTGAAATCCTGTGCCTCCCCACCCAGAAATGTGAGCCGCATTTCCCTAGTGAACTGCCAGCTTTCCACCCTTGTCCATAAGCCAAGCTGGTCCACGAAGCCTGGGGTACAGCGTGAGTTAATGTCTAACCTCAAAGCTCTCCAAGAAGGCAAAGATATTTCAAACTCAAGTTCACTACTTCCCTTACCTTCCAGACTCCACTGATGTCTCTCCTTCCCAAACTTGACACTGTCCAAGGCCTGGGCCACCGCGTCCTTCAGCTGCTGCTCAGAGACCTAGAAAACGCCAATCATCTCAAATAAGCCACAAAAACGCGGTGTCAGGCTCTGACTCCAGGACCAGCTCCCACCTGAGCCCCTGGGCTCTGGTTTCTTTCCCTCCGACACTCTCACAAATAGCTAACAGATTCCATTTGCAGACACACCCTGGGCATCAACGGTTCCCTCGTAACTTCTGGGTAATGTCCAAACTCTGTCCCTAACCGGGTTGTCAAGGTGGCCCATCTCCACTCTGCAAACGTCCCGACACTGCTTCCTTCCTTCTTTCCTTCCTAACTCCAGACAAAGTGACCCCTTCGCCGTTCACCCCTGGAAGCTACTCTCTTCTTGGTGCTGTCGGGACGTCACCAGCGTCACCGTCACCACCACCAGCACCACCAGCACCATCCTCATGACCGCACTGCCATCTCACTGTCACGTACCGTCACTGCCATCAGTCACCATTAAGAGTAGGGTCTTGGAGTCAAACACACCTGTTCAAGTCCCACCTCCCCCACCTGCTGTGTACATTTAGACAACGTCCTTAACCTGAGCCCCCGTTTTTCCTTCCATAACACAATGACAACCTTACAAGTTGCTTCACAGTCAGGTGACGACAGGGTTTTTTAAAAATAACTTGAGAACTCAACAGAGACAGACAGGGACCGGAATAGGCATATCTCCAAAACAGGCATACAAATGAGCAGTGAGCACATGAAACGGTGCTCAGCGTCACCAGTGTTGGGGAAATAAATGCAAGTCAAGGCCACAGTGAGACACCCCCTCGCACCCATCGGTAGCCTTGATGGCTACTATCGAGACAAAATAGAAAGTGGCCGGGATTGCTAAAGGTGCAGAAACTGGAAGCCCTGGGCCCCGCTGGTGAGACTACGAAACAGTGCGGCCGCTGTGGGAAGGGCTGGTAGGTCCTCGGAAAACTGAAAACGTAACGGCCACCGGCTGCCGCACAGTACGCCGTCTGGGCACACACGCAACGAAGGGAGAGCTGCACACCCACGTCCACGGCAGCATAATTCACAACCGCCACACCGTAGGAGCAACTGGCCCCCGTGAGGGCCATCGTGGTAAGTGAAATGACCCAGTCACAAAAGCTCCCACACTGTAGGATTGTCTGACAGGTTCCAGAACGTTCTATAACTGATGGATGCGGGGCAGGGTGTGGAGGGGGCAGTTGTTCAATGGGGACCAAGTTTCAGTTTTGCAAGATGAAAACTTTGGTCGATGACGGTGGTGACGCTGCCCCATAGTGTGACTGCACTTACACCTAAGAAAGGCGAACACGGGAAACATTACCTTAGTTGTTTCACACAGTAAGGAACCACTCACAGTGCTGGGCGCCATGCGTGCCAAGGGGAGATCACCCCCCGCAGCAGACCCGAGGTGAAGACCACCCCCCATTTCAGACTCTAGAAACCTGAGCCTTGGAGGAGTTACATGGATTTTCCAAAGTCACCAAAACTAAGCGGCTAAGCTGGATGTGGGCCGGGCCGTGTGGTCTCTGCTGCCCGAGCCCCACCTTTCCTCTAGGAGCAGGCTCCCTTGTCTGAGCAGCTGCGGGCCTCTGTGTGTGTGCCCCGTCGTCCCTCCAGCCAGCACTGGCCCCACACCCTGCTCCGTACTGACCCAGGGCACGGACAGGCACTCGGAAATGGAGACCCCTTTCTCCTGCTGCCTACAGATTTAGCCCCACTCTCCCCTTAAGTAAGGCGTTTGCTCCGCTCCTATGTGCTTCACTGCGGGCTGAGCAGGCTTTGGGGCCCACGCCACACACAACTTTTTTACACTCTGTCCCACTAATGCTGGGTTTGGGAGTCACGGCTTTAGCAGGGTTCAGTCCGAGCCTCTCCACTGAGCTACACGACGGGCAAGTTCCTCTCCTCTCAGCCCCAGGTTCCCATGCGGACTTCACGGGACTGGACAACTGAAGCTGAGGGTCTGCGTGGCATCTGTGGCAAACAGGCCTGGCACCCATGCCACATGGAGCAAACAGTGCTGAGGATTATCATCAGGTCCCCAGAGCGACCTCCTTACGCCCATGGCTTTAGCTCCCAAGCTCAGCCCAACCTCGACCCCACCGACCAGTGTTACCAGCCCGAAATCTACTTGTCCGCTGGCCTTGCCCTGTCTTGCGGGACGTCCCACCGGCTCTGCTACCTCCTGCCAGGCACTGACACCATCCGCCCCTCCATTCCCTGTCCTGGTGGTGGTGGTGGCACCATGCAGGCTTCTTCCAAGCTCTAAATACTCAGCCACGCTCCGCTGCCCTCTCATGCCCAGGGTGTAGGGGGCTGTGGCTCCCCGGTGTTGCCTCCTGATGCCCTTACGTGCTGGATCACGCTGTCACTGACAAACTCAAGTCCACCCACAGCCGCCTGTCCGCCACAGTCCAGGAACACAAAAAACGGAAACGGAACACATTACAACTACAGCTACAGACCTCGCTGCCCAGAGAATAACCTACCACCACTCCCCTCTGACAGGTCCCTGCGCCGAAACCACGCCTGCAGATCTAGAGAGACTGGAATAGACAAGGATGCCCAAACCCAGGCCAGCTGACTGGGGTCTGGGTGCAGAGCACCCAGAGGAGCACACGGAACCGAGATCCAAAGAACTCAAGGCAGAGACGTGCTGCTGTTGTCACCAGAGCCCTTTAAGAAAGACCCTGAATTAGGGTTAACAAATGTGACGTTCAGTCCCTCCTGAACCCCTGTCTTTAAATTCGCTTCAAGGCTTTCCTTGGGGACACTGATCTGAGCCTTGTCTCCGGTCTCCTTTTGGCAGCCAAACCAACGGTATTTCTCTGCAAACAAACCTGTTGCCTTCCTTACACTCTGGCTTCTCCGAGCACCATGAGCAAGGAACCCACCGGTTTGGTTCGGTGACATCAGGACTCCGCGACTGTGAGCTGTGTCCCCACTCAGGATAGGCCCTTCCTCTCTCCTGACACCTGTGTCCTATAAGCCTCCCTTCCATCCCCTGGCCTTCCCTGAGCAATGACTGCCCTGGGCTGCAGCTGTTTCTATGTCGGGCTCTCCAGCCAGACCGTGACTTCAGGCAGGACCGTGGACCACGAACGCGCCTCTAACGCAGGGCACAGGGCACGCACTGGACGCGTGGCTGGAGGGGTCTCCTGCACCCACTAGCAGGGCTCTGCCTGCGCTAGAGCCTGTCACTCACCCAACTACAAGAGCCCCAGCCACTGCCGTCGCCCGTGCTGCCGACCTTGTCACCACACACACTTGGGGCCACAGGCAGTGTTGCGAGCCTGGGGGGAGGGGTGGCCAAAGCAGATGTCACCTGTGGGTCCGGATGCCGGCTCACGATGATGGGGACGGGGCCGGGCTCACAGTGGCTCAGGACCGAGTGGACCTCATTCAGCGTCATGCAGGGCACAGGCGACTCATTGATTTCCACGATCTCGTCACCACACCTGCAAGACGTGAACAGGAAGCGGTGGGCAAGCCCGTCAGTGTGCTGCCGGGACGGTCACTTCCCCGGGGCCCACGCCCGCCGGGGCCGTTGGATGACACCTGAAAGCCACATCTGTAAGTACACGTGCCTGGTCAGCTGCCAAACTCGGAACAGGCAGCGCTCCTGCCTCGCTCACCACCTCGCTGAGCGCCCACAGCGGGACCTTCCACACCCTGAGGGCCCAGTGTGACAGCACGGAGTCTGCGGCCTCCCTCCCTCACCCACTCACTGCGCCTGGAAGGCTGAGGGCCGCTGCACCCTCTTCACCAGGATGGAACCGTCACTTCCTCCCTGTGGGCCTCTGTGTTCGCACATGTACGACAAATGGCGCAGGGGACGGTGGGACATGTGTGAAAGGTGAAAAAGAAATAACTGGGGGGAGGAGAAGTTGAGGTTCTCGCCAACAGAAACAAGGGGAGAAGACGAGGAAGTTCACGCTTGTTGAAAGGAGGAAAGCGAGTTACTAAACAGACAAAGAGGAGCTGGAACAGATGGCGTTGCATGGGCACACGGAAGATTTACACGCTCCATGGCCCTCGTTTCACAGACGAGGAAACTAAGGCACAGAGGGAAAACCGATCTCCTCGGTAGTAAGACCTTGCTCAGGGAGCAAACAAGTCCTTCCAGAAAGGCCAAATCGTAAATACGTTAGGCCCTGGGGCCGTCCCACCTGTCACAACAACTCGACCACCATGTAGCATGAGCACCCAGCCACGGAAAACATGGGACAGTAGCTTTGCTCCGATAAAATGTTATTTAAGAAAACAGCCGCGGGCCCGTCTGCCGACCTCTGGCCTCGCTGGTTACCGGGTGTCCTGACGCTGATCACACTGTCCCCCAGTCTACATTTCTGTTCAGTTGGTCCCCCTTCGCCTTTGAAATGCAAGTGCTCACTTCCACTGATGTAACGGAACACCACGCCCGTATAACACAGGATGCCAAGGAAAGCAGAAGCTTCCAGAACAACCCCTACCCAGATGCAGGTCTAGGGGGCAGGACTGACTGAGACAATCACGGAGTCCGCACTTACGCCCCCGGTGACAAGAGCCCAGCCCCCCGCACAGCTCAGAAGCTCCCTCAGCGCTCCGTTCCCACGAAGTTTGCCTTTCATTGCAGTTACAGGAAACCCTTTCCAAATCTGGTGAAGCTCTGCTGATGGAGCAGAACCCAAACCCAGTGAGAGGACAGGCAGATGAAGACAGATTACACGAGAGGAGACACACTGCATGTGGATGCCGGGCGAGCATGAACTTTGTAGCACGTTGAACCGGGAAAGACTGTTGCCACTAAATTCAGATCACTGACTGAAAAGAAATTTTAGATTTGTACTTTTCTTGGAAGTTACTTCTGAAGAAGTATTTCTGGAATGCCTGACACTGTTTTCTTCAGGCCTGTGAGCTTCCTGCTCTACATACAGGGCACAGGTAAGCTCTGGACATCCCTCTGACGTCACTCTTCACCCCACATTAACTAAATCTGAACTCAGTGTGACTCCCTCACGTTTGCTGTTTCGTCCTGGTGTTCCCTGAGGCAGGGCCTGTCAGTCGGCACCGGGCCTGTCACACACAGGTTCTCATTGGCCTCGGATTCCGCTGCTGCCAACCCCAGGGGCAGGTCCACGCTGGCCCGAGGTCCACGCTGAGGGGAGCAGGCCCTCAGTCTTAGCTGGACCACTCTCAGTCCCTCCCGTCTGCTGAGGAACAGGAACAGGGACATACCGGAGTCGTCCGTCCAGATGCGCCACAGATCCCGGGGACAGCGTGTGCACGAAGATGCCCGAGACGCACTGCAGGTAGGGGACGCTGCACAGGCCGATGCCCAGCCCGACGCCGGCCTCTGGAGGCGGAACGGGGGTGTGACTCACAGGGTCCCCACTCACCCTGGTACTCAGCCCGCCTGCCCGCCCGCAGGAAACATATGCCCCCGTCAGCAGCAGGGATCCAGGCGAGAGGGGAGCACCAGGGAGGGAGGGTGTCCGGGACTGTTAGGCCGCAGGCAGACAAGGAACAGGGAATGTGCTGGAACACAGCAGGACGGCCACTTCCGGCCTCCGAGGGCACCACACAGGCTAAAGTTGGAATGCCAAGGAAGCAGGGACACGGAGATGGGGCGTGCAGCCCCGGAAGCCCAACGGGGAGAAGCGGCACGCCACGCGGCAGGCACACGGCCGCCAGGGCCTGTCCTACACCCATGGTCCTGAACAATGGGCTACGGGACTTCGTTTCTGTCTTTACAGACATGACGGCTTCTGTGGGCCAAGGATGTAAACAGCGAGACCCGTTAAGGGGCCAGACAACGGTGGCCTGCACTTTCTAGGGGTGTTAAGGTCAAGTGCACAAAGACCGGGAGGGCGGGGCACCGCGTGTAGTTGTGTGTGTGTGGTTTGTTTGCTCTGCTTTCTGTGGCTCCTAAACCAGAACGCACGGACCGGATTCGGACGGCGTACTGCCTGGGCTGCTACAAACAGAGCCCGGGGCCTTCCGCTAAGCAAGGGCCCGAAAATCTGCTCAGAGACATCGCTGCGCTGCACTGGCCGGTTCCCGTGAGGGAAGCCCGCGAGGGGAGGCACGGCCCCCGCAAGGCTCCTACCTTTCCTCAGGGACACCTCCACCATGACTCTGTAGCTGGGCTTGGCCGTGCTGGCGGGAGCCGCGGGCTGTGCCCCGAGGAAGCAGCTGCTGTCCCTGGTGACACAGGTGCTGGAGCTCAGGGAGCGGCACAGTGGAGGTGACAAGTGGCTGCTCAGGCAGTGGGGGGCCGTCAGACGCGTTCTCACCGTGAGGGTCAGAAGCCCCTTTTTTGCTTGCTGGAAGGAAAGCGGGTGCTGCAGCATTCCAGGGTGGCTCGGGGCGAGGGGGGAGCCGCCCACAAGGGACCATGCGTGTCTGCGTGCGCGTGTGTCATCAGTGTGCGTGTGTGTGTGATGTCCGTGCGCATATACACAGAGGTTATAAACTGCAGTAGATACACAGATATGACATATTACACATACGACAACATGCGTGTATACAGACACCTTCGAGTCTGTAACTACATGGACACTCCAAAGTGCCTTTTAGTGACTGCCTTCGAAACTTAAAACCAGTTTGTAAATCTATCAGTGTAAACACGCACAGACTGTAAAACAGATGTGCACATCTGAAGTAGTGGGAACCGCCCCCGTCCCAGTGCGGTCGCTCCCGCTGTGTCTGTGTCGGGGCTGTTCCTACACTGAGCCAACACCAGCACCACTGGGGTGCTGCACAGGAAGCGTCCCTGTGTGTCGCTGTCTTGTGGTTTTACAGGTTGTGTTTGTAGCTGGGAATGAAGGAGGGTGATGCTGGGACCATGGTTCCTTTGCCTGAGGACCCACCCGTCCTCACCAGGCTCACCTTAAACTTCTGCAAAGCGTCCTGATGTGTCAGTCCAGCCATTGATTCACCGTTGAGTTCCAGGATTTCATCACCTGTGGGGACGACCAACACCTTGAACTCTAGTCTCGCCAGCTGCCCGGCATCTGCACGTGTGCAGAGCCCCGTGAGGACGTCTTGCTCAGTGCCCCCCGCCCCCCGGAAGCAGGAGGGGCAGAAGCACGGGCCTTCTCTGCCACCTCTCAGCTTCCGGGAGGAGATCTAGGTTCTTCGCTGGCACACGTGGCCCGGGTCTTGGCTTCACCTGCTTCCCTCACTCCATTTGCTCCCACGAGCCGTTTCCTGACACAGCACAACCTGCCTTAGCTCAGGGGTCTCTCCAGCTAAATGTTTGCTTCTGTGCCATTTTCTCAATGAAATCGTCCTTCTGCCTTCGTCACCCAGCGCTGTCCATCTTTCAGTCCCTGCTGCCTTTCCTGGCACTGCCCTGGCACCCGTCATGCACTCCTCGCCCTGGATGGCAACCAATGAGCAGAGGCAGTGTCGCTGCGTCTGGGACAGCATTTCCCTGAGGACGGACTTCTTCTCGTCAGACGCTGTATCCCCAGGGCCAATTCTGGGTGCTCCGAATGCAGCCTTGGCCTCATTTTGCAGAAGAGGAAAGTGAGCTCAGAGGAGTGCCAGAACTCGGCCTCGGATCTTTTCACTCCAGCTCACTTCTTCTCAACACTGCACCTAACACAGCAGTTGTTTCTGCAGCCACAGACCACTTTCTCCCTTCCAATTTATTCAATACACAGACAAGGGGCACTTTCTCTATATCCAGCACTGTCCCGGGCAACTAAGATGCAAACACTGGTTTTCAATGGCCTTCTGACCTGACTGTTACTGGTGAGAACGGCTGTCACCTGCGTAAGACCCAACATCCTTCTTCTCTGGTTGTTGCTAAGATTTTTTTCTTCACCTTTGACAGTCTGCAGTTTCATTGTTATGTGCTAAGTTTCGTGCCCTGAAACAATTCTGGCCACTATCTCGTGGACTGTTCTCCTCTTTCACTGTATTCTTTCTGTAATGACACAAGTCCACATTATACCCAAAGCAATCTACAGATTCGACGCAATCAAAATAACAATGGCATTTTCCGCAGAACTAGAACAAACGATTCCAAAATTAACATGGAACAAAAGACCCCGAATAGCCAAAGCAATCCTGAGAAAGAACAAAGTTGGAGGTATCACGCTACCTGATATCAAACTATACTACAAGGCTACAGTCCTCAAAACAGCATAATGTTGGCAGAAAAACAGACACAGAGATCAAGGGGACAGAATAGAGAGCCGAGAATAAACCCACACCTATGTGGTCATTTAATCTATGACAGAGGAGGCAAGAATATATACTGGGGTAAAGACAGCCTCTTCAATAACTGGTCTTAGGGAAACTAGACAGATACATTGAAAAAGATGAAACGAGACCATTTTGTTACACCATATACAAGAATAAAGTCAAACTGGATTAAAGGCTTAAATATAAGACCGGAAATCATAAAACTTCTAGGAAAAACCATAGGTAGTAAAGTCTCTGATATCGCCCTTAGTGATATTTTTTTCTGACATATCTCCTCGCTGAAGGGAAACAAAAGAATAAACAAATGGAACTACGTCAAACTAAAACAAAACAAAAAGACAACCTACTGAATGGGAGTAGACATTCACCAACGATACATCCAATAAGGGGCTAATATCCAAAATATATAAAGAACTCAAACAACTCAACACACAAAAAAACAAACAACCCAATTAAAAAATGGACAGAGGACCCGAATAGACCTATCTCCAAAGAGGACACACAGATGGCCAACAGACATATGAAAAAATGCTCAATGTCACTGATCATCAGAAAAACGCAAATAAAAACCACCATGAGCTACCACCTCACGCCTGTCAAAATGGTGTCATCAATAAATCAACAAACAACAAGTGCTGGCGAGGATGGGGAGAAAAGGGAACCCTCGTGCACTGTTGGTGGGACTGCAGATCGGTGCAGCCACTGTGGAAAACACTGGGGAGGTTCCCCCCAAAATTAAAATTAGAACCACCTTATGACCCAGCAATTCCACTCCTGGGTATTTATCTGAAGAAACGTAAAACACTAATTTGAAAAGATAGGTTCACTGCAGCATTACTTACAATAGCCAAGATGTGGAAGCAACGTAAGTGTCCATCCATAGACAAATGGAGACAGAGGAGGTGGTACATACATACAACAAAGTATGAGCCACAAAAAGATACAAAAACCTGCCATTTGTGACAACGTGGATTATGAGAGTATTATGCTCAGTAAAATAAATCAGACTGATAAAGACAAATACCCTAAGGTTTCCCCTATATTTGGAACCTAAAAAAACAAAATAAATGAACAAACAAAACAGAAACAGACTCACAGATAAGAGAACAAGCTCGTGGTTGCCAGAGGGGGGGGCTGGAGAGCTGGGTGACAAAGGTGAAGGGATGGAGCAGCACAAACTGGCGGTGACAAAACAGTCACGGGATGGGAAGTACAGCACAGGGCGTGTGGTCAGTGACACAGTAACAGCCGTGTGTGGTGCCAGGTGGGGACCAGACTTATGGGGGGATCACCTCGTAAGTTACATAAACGGCTCATCACTACCTGCACACCTGAAACCAAAGTCACACTGAATGTCAAGTGTAACAGAACAGGTTCAATAAGCCCACACACCCCATCCCTGTGCGTCTGCTCCTCTGCCCGCTCCCTCGCCTCTGACTCGGCCTGACACACCATCTTTCTGAGGTTTACTACGAGCAGAAACCCTCACGTTTTCTCTGACCTGCCTTTCACTTGCCACCTGCAAGGAGGCTGTCACTTGTCCCACTGGCACCTGCCTCCTCCCAGGGCTGCTCCTCAGGACGGGCCCTAGGAGCCGGGGCCCAGCTCTCCCCGCAGCCTCTGGCGTGGACTGACCCACCTCTCCCTCACTCTGCTTCCCAAATCTAAGCTCCTGCCCACAGGACAAAACCGTCCAAGGCTCCTGCTGCCCACATGGGATCCACACACACCATCCCGCATAATGTGAGAGGTGGCACTCTCTCTACAGGCTTTGCAGGCCACGTGCTCTGTGTTCCAACTACTTGGCAGCACCTGTAGCCCCAAAGCAGCCACACAGGAGGGAATGAATGAACGTGTGTCCCAGGAAAGCTTCCTATGGAGCCTGAAATGTGAATTTCATTTAGTTTTCACGTGTCACAAGACTATTTCAACCACTTGGAGACATAAACATCATTCTTCGCGTGTGAGCTGTGTGACAACTGCCAGATCTGACGCTAAATAGGTCAGGTGAGCAAAGCTGGTGCAGCTCCCAGCACAGGCGGGACCCGGCCTGACGCAGCTGGGAGGCTGGGACGTGGCCCTGCGCACGGGGTTGCAGGGCTTCCCTCTGCTCTGACTGCCCGACCCTGAGCTCCACCTCCTACTTGGAACCGAGGCCATGGCCCAACGATCCATGACCCCGTGGAGCTGGGCGTGCGGCCACCCAGCCCGTCCAGGCCAAGACAAGAGGGAGGGCACCCAGGAGGCACCTCAGCTGCCCAGCACGACCGACCAGCGCTCCCCTCCCCTGAGAGTTGAGAGGACGCAGTTGGCAGGAGTCGGGTGGGCAGGAGGGGAGGACGGCAGCTGGGCAGGCCACGGGTCCCTCACCAGAGGGGCCGTATCTGATAAATCTCTATGTCCCCAGAGCCTAGTATGCAGTAGACTCACAGAGAGTCATTACCCAACTTATTAGATGCATTGGGCCAGGCTCCCCTATGGTTAGGGGCTTGGGGGGGCAAGGGGCATGCAGGCATCCAGGAACCGAGAGGGGACCTTGAAAAGGAAGGAGAAGGTGGCAGTGGGCACAGGATGCTTCTGTCTTCTGTCGCAGCTGGCATCTGGCATGGGGACAGGACTGCGTGTGCAAACACACGCCAATGCAGCCTGCAGAGCCCGGAGTCTGCGGCCTGTGTCCCCAGCCTCGCACACCCCCATCCAGAAAGGGCTGGGTGACGCACGCACCTTCTTGTAGCCGGCCGTCGGCGGCCGCTGCTCCCCCCGCAAAGATGGTCTTCACATAGATCCCAATGGGGCCGTAGATGCTGTCCTTCCCCCCGACGATGCTGAAGCCCAGGCCCTGGGGAGGGAGGCAAAGGTCAGGTCCGGGCCCCTGCTCTGCCCACTGGCCGTACTGCTCGGCCTGAACAAGGACTCAGGGAGGAGCCAGGCGGCTTTGGTCTCACAGGCCTCGGGACCTAAGGCGGGAAACGTGCCCACGTGGAGCTTTCACAGGAGTCCGATGCTCCGTCCACAGAGGGACCCGGGGTGGTGGGGCCCCCAGCCCTCTAACTGCAGTGCTGGGTGGGCACTTGCTGTCTCTGCGCCTCACATGACCTTCGGGCAAAAGGACGCTGATGTCATCTAACTCACAGGGTTGTGTGGAACGTGAACGAAGATGCCCAGCACCAGAACTCAAGCACCAACTACAACAACAGTAACAGCAGCCGCTTCCCCGGGAAGAGGCATCGCTCCTGCTGCCCACGGCCGCACTCCCCGCCCGCCCCCTTCTCCAGGACCCCACTGCAGTGCAGTGCCCTCTCCGTACTCCCAGGAGCTCATGGTCATGACGTCAGCAGGGGGCTCTGCGAGGACAAGTGTGAGTGATGGCTGTGGCGGGAGGTGGCCGGAGGGAGGAGGGAGGTGGCTCCCCCTGCAGACCTGGGCTGACCTGGGCCTACCGGAGACCAGCAGAGGAGGCTTGCACGGCTGCTTTACTCCACCGATGACTGAGGAGCCCCTACTTCCCACCAGGGCACAGCGTGGGTCTCCACGAAAGCCTTCCTAGACTCTGCGCCCCTGAAGGCAGCGAATGCACCTGTCTGTCTGTCAGTGTCGGCCTCTGAGACGTGCTCTGCAGACAAGAGCTGTGGCGTGAAGGTCTGAGAGCCAGCTGGAGGCCGGGCCTTTGGGTCCCACTTGCAAGCGTGCCAGGTAGTGCTCAGTAGCTTGGCTCAAGGAAAGGCCCCTCAAAGTGGTGGCGGCCACAGTGACAGCACCACCGCTCTTAGGTGAGTGGCTGCTCAGAGGCCATTCTGCGCATCACCCGTGTAGCACAGAGGGCAGGGCAGGCAGCCGGCTCCAAGTTGCCACGGGAACCGGGACGCTATGAGCACAGACCGTGCTGAGCGTCTTCGGGGTGGGTGTGTCCCAGGACGGAGTGATGTGTGGGCGCAGCAGGGATACAGGCGGAGGAAAAGGAGAGGTGAGAGCGGCTACAGCGCTCCTTCCTGCGCCCCTGGCTTTGTCCTGGCTGAAAGAACTGCTCTAGACCCAAACTCTCACCGCCCTAGTGAGGCAGGACGCACGGGGGTTGGAACAAGGCCCAGGGCTCAGAAGGTCTTGGGTCGGCTGCTCACAAACCCAGTGACCTCGGGCACATCCTGTGACCTCCCAGGCCCTTCATGCAGCACAATGCCTGGCTTTGGTCTCTGCTGGTTTTGTTATTTGTTTGATCCGATTTGACTCTCCCTTAAGCACTGTGGACCCCTGCAGCTCTGCTTCTCCTTCCTCTCCTGAACTCAGCCCCGGCCTCACGCCCACTGGGCGTCCCCGTCACCAGCAGGTGTGGGGCCGTGGACAGCGGCAGGCCTGCCTCGTTTATGAACCCATCACCCAGCTCTGGCCTCTGCCCCAGGAGGCAGCTCAATCTGCCCAGCAGCACGTGTGTATTTGCAGAACGTGCACTCACACGCACACAAAAGCCACCTGGGTCATCTGTGCAGGAGTCGGCTGCCCTTCCCCACTCTGCCTTCTTCTGACCAAGGCAGACGGTGTAAAAGTCAACTGCTTTAAAAATACATCTCCCTCAATTCAAGGGGGAAAACGCGCATTGTGATTTACTGACCAGAAAGTGGGGCCTTTTGGCGAAAGCCAGCACCAGACACAGTCACTCCCTGTGACAAGGGTAACGATAACCTAGCATTTCTCACCTGTCTTCCCTGCATCTCTTTGCTGAGCTCCCAGGAGAGAGGAGGATGGAGACACAGGGCGGATGTCCCATGTATGGTGCCCCGCTCCTGCTTCCACAAATCATCTTAGCATCTGTACCTGGAGCCGGCCTCACCAGCCCGTCTCCCTTCCTTCCTCCCTCCCTCCACACGACAGCGCCTCAGACCTGGTGCCATTCAGGAGCTCATGCTGGCGACCGCCCTTCCTTACCTTGGCCTGGCCCTTCATCAGCACGACGCTGGAGATGACGGAGGCCTGTAGGCCCCCCGAGGGCTGCACGAGCTGAGCTGTGCTCTGTGACCGCGTGGGTCTGGAGGTGCCCTGCAAAAGGAAGCGGGGAGCACATCAGATGAGCCAGCCCACCGACTCACAAAGCACACACCTCCTGGGGCGGGGGAGGCCCAGCCAGGGGAGGGAGGACCCACGTCCCCTTCCTCTTCAGGGCCCACAGCCTGGAACTGGTTGGTGGGGCATGTGTGGGCATCTGGGGGAGAGGGGCTGTTTGGGTGACCCCAGGAGCAAGCTTTGCTGAGCCCGATGGCCCTGCCGACCAGCCGCCCAGGCTCAGGAAGGCTTGTCAAGGCAGCAGGTCCAGGAACGATAACAGGTCACACGGCCCAGGACAACGAGTCCTACAACCAAAGTCTCAAGCAAAACCTTGGGAAACCAACTGCCAGGAATGCCCTCAACAGAATTCAAGACACTTTGTGCCAAGTATGTATGGGGTGGTGGGCCACGGGCAGGAACGGGAGATGTGAAGACTCAGAGCATAACTCGGGGCAGACAGGGGGTTAAGTGCTGGCACACACTGTGTGTGCCCCAGGAAGCCGCCTCGGACCAGACTGCCTGGTGTGCGGATTAGAGCTGAGGCTTGGAGCCCCAGTGACGGGGTCCTCCTGGCTCTGCCAACAGTCAGGGGGTGACCTTGGGGAAGTGACATAAGCCGTCCATGCCTCAGTTTCCTCCTCTGTAAGATCATCTGTCACTTGGGAAGCCATCGTTTTCTAAAAATGGAACATCAATGCTTCCTGTTTGCCATGGATCAACAGGGTCTCTCTGGGAGGGGAAGGCAGGGGAGGGCAGCAGAGGAGGGGAACAGGGGGAGAGGAAGAGAGCAGGGGGATGGGGGGAGCAGGGAGGGAGACGTGGCCTTTTCATGCATCTGGCCATGGAACCCACCCTCAGAGCTCCCAGTGTGCCAGCGAGATGAGACGTGCCACAGATAACGACACCACAGGACACAGGACACTGAGGGAGCAGTGCAGAGCCCTTGTGAGGGGCACGGGGCTGGGGAATGTTAGGTTCCTGCAGCGGGGCGTCAGGAGTGCTTCCAGCACAAGGTGTGTGAGGAAGGCCTTTGAAGGATGGGGAAGCGTTTCCAGAGGAGAGCACGCGCGCGGGGCACGGCGCTGCCACCAGAGGGCGCTGTGGAACCGTGAGTGGCAGCGGGAGGACTTCGGGGAGCCCTATGCATTGGGTGGGGCTAAAGGAGCCAACAGGAGATGTACAGGCTGGCTGGAGCGACACGTGTGGGGGACGCTGAGCTCCACATCTGTGTGGCACCCCACTGCAAGCGGATGCCCCACAGAGGGAAGGGCATGGTTCAATTTCTGGTCCCTTAGGTTTTAAGATGTATGAACTCAGGCAGCCTGGCCAAGCCTCCCTGCAAAACGGGGCTAATGCTACCTTCCTTTCCGAGCTTGTTGTAAGAACCAGAGGCAATAAGGGTAAAGCAGGTCACGTATCACAGCGGTTACAAGCCCAGGTTTGGGAGTCCTGGGACCCAGCGTGAAGTCCCCGCGCTGTCTGATCAGCCATGCGAACGTGCACATCCCTGAACTCCGAGCCCCAGGGCCCTCGTCTGCCTCTCAGGGTTCCTGTGCACGTGACACAAAGGCCCCACAAACCGCCTCAGTTCTGGGCGGCTCGGCGGAGCACACGAGTGGCAGCCGTCCGAGTTCCGGGCCACACGGGGGCGCTGACAAGTGCCAGTTCCTAAGGGGGTTCTCCGCCGGGGGAGGCCTCGCCGCTCGCCCCGGCTAAGGGCGGACCCCCCCCCCCCCCACGGTCCCTCTTCCCCAGACCCCTCCCCTCGTGCTCACCACAGCCTTTCCTGCAGGACAGTCCAGCTGCTGAGAGAGCGACTTCCTGCTGCTGCAGAGGGAATAGGGCTGCCCGTCCGACTTCTGCGTCCCCGGAAAATCTCTCTCTGCTGTGCAGTAGGGATTGACACCTAGACCAGGGCAGAAAACGGGGAGAAATCACTGGTGCTTTCGGCAGCGGCCCCGCCCACTGCCCGCACGGCCAGCGGTGGCCAGAGCGCACAGGGCGGGTGCACGTGGGGACAGGCGCCCAGGGAAGCGGCGGCGGCGCTCGGCACCGCAGGCCGCAGCCGGACTCGCGCGTCCACTTCCCCAGTTCACCTCCACCAGAGCGGACAGGCAGGAAGGCACACGCTGCGACAACTCCAGTCCCTGCGGGCTGGGCCTTTTCAGTCCCCTCCGAGGAGATAAGGGACAGCACAGAGGGGCCCGGGACAGGCAGAGCCCCAGAAGGCGCGGCCGGAGCCTGGGGGACCTGCCATGGCAACACGCCGCCTCCCCAGGGACCCGCGCATACACCCCCCGGAGCGCAGGCAGAGCGGACTCTAAGAAAATGCAAAGCGGTCAGCTTCCTCTCCTGGGAACCCCAGACTTCCATTCATCCAACCAGGCCTCTGCCGCCTCCTGCTGGAAAAGTCCTCAGAGACTGTGGGCTAGAGCCACGCATCCCTTTGGAAACACAGTGGAAGCCACATGCGTCACTTCGACGTTTCTAGCAGCCACGTTTAAACAGTCCAAAGAAACAGGTAAGATTGGCAACATATTCTATTTAGTCCAACATACCTAAACCACTGTCACAAATAGCACATCATGAGAGAGTTTACAGCCTGAGTTTTGGACCGCGTTTGGATCTGGCGCGGACGAGCCCCACCTCCGTGCTCAGTATGGGGCTGGCGGCCACTGCACTGGACCGCACCGCTCCAGGGACCCGGGGAGGGTCCCTCAGCTCTACTGAGTGGGTGAGGCTTTCGTGGGAAATCCCCCCACACAAGCCGTGAGACTGCTGGTAGTTCTGGGGGAGGCAGGTTGGGGCAGGGCGTTGATTCTCAGGATGGAAAGACCGAGGCTAGTCTGAGGGCTGCAGAAAGGAAGCTGCTGGCCGGGGTGGGCAGAGGAAAGAGGAGAGAAGAGCGTCGCCGAGGATGTGAGACCCCTAAGGGGGAGGACGAAGGGGACCAACTCTTCCGGGAGGAAAGAGAGCTCTCCAACTGGTCTCAACCCCCTCCCGTGCTTTCTGAAAAGTACTCGTGGATGAGCTCCCGGCGCAAGGAAATTCATCAAAACCATCATCTCACCAGGGAAGTAGAAACAGTTAAACACACAGCGCTGAGTGAGCCACCGAAATTGTGGCTATAAAATCCAACGCAGAAGCCAAAGTAATGTTTGAAAGGGAAACTATACATTGTGATGATTGTATGAGTTTATCATTTAAGGTTATGTTGAATTATGAAATGGAAAAATAAATGGAAATGGGACTAGAGATGAGTAACACCATCTTTCATAAAGGGGACAATTTGGAAAACACAGTCTCAAATATTAACTGATTAATTAAACCTAAATGACAATAATTAAAGGAAACCAGAAGTGAACATAAAAATTGAATAAACCTTCAAAATGACTGCAAAATTTAAGCGCACACACAGAGAGAGCAAAAGGCAGAAAACAAATGACAAATGACCAGAAAAATAGAAATATAAAATAACTAAAAGCAAATGCTATTTATAATACTAATATCAGTAGTTTCAGCTTGTCTTTAAAAAGATTGCCAAATTTGCTTTCAAGATGTAACTGCATGCATTGGCAAGAAGGAAACAAAAAGAGTAAACTAAATGGATGGGCAGAAACTGATTGGCAAAAAAAAGTCCATCTACACATTCTTGCTTCATACCAAACACCAAAAATAAATTATAGGTTTAATAAGTTTGGGGGAAAAAAAACAAATAATTTAAAAACTAGAAGAAAATATAGCCGAATATTTAATAGTAGTTCTCTGGAAGTGTTAGAAACTTTAACATTAGAAAGGAAAAAAATCAATAGATTTGATGAATATGTAAAGATGAGAACATCTGCATGCAAAAAAAAATTAATAAACAATCAACTAAGGAAAGTATGTTGAACAAATATGACAGCCAAATAGTAATTTAACCAGGAGACTTTTTACAAATTAATGGTAAAACAATGATCATCCCAACAGAAAAGCAGGTGCACTCACAAAAAGGGACATTAATAAATGAAGGAACGTTTAACCTCACTTGTGTGGAGAGGTACTCTTTTCCACGCATGTCACAGGCAAGTGGCCCAGTCCAGTCAGGGTTTTGACAAGAAGCAAAGGCATCTCAGCACGGACTCAGAGGCCGGAATGAAGGGGCTCTTCACAAAGGGGGATCTGGAGTGTAGGAACATGTCGAGGCCAACTGAGGCAGTAGGGCTGGAGGTGCCCCACCTCAGGCCTGAGGATGCGGGGAGGGAAGGCATCCCCAGAGCCCAGTGCATGCTGGAACCGGCACCCCTAGAACTGCAGAGGGAATGGAAGAAATGCCCAGGGGTTCTCTTCACCCTCCAGCCTCCTGCTGTTGCTCTCATTGACTGAACGCAACTAGAAACCGGAGAACCAGGGGGCCTGGGTGACACAGGCTGAAAGAGTCGGTGCCCAGGATGCAAGCAGGGCTGGCTCCATGGGCATGTGGGCTGTGACGTCACAGAGCCCCACCCTTAGCAGGTCCGTTCTCTGCTCTTGCCATTTTACTATTCTACATTTCTGAACAGGGGTCTCACATCAGTGATCCCAAGATGTGTAGCTTGGTGCAAAACAAGGCAGGCAAGAGGCAGACAACAGGTGGGGGCAGAGCGGACTAGAGAAAACCCTACATAGCAAATATGTTTTTACCTTATTATCCAGTGTGGGCATAACTGAAGAAACTGGTGTTCACGTACATTGTCAGAGTATTAGCTACCGACATTTGGCAGCACAGATCACAATCTAAGGTAGATTTACCTTTGAAACTCCATTTCTAGGAAATTGTGCTAAAGGAACAAAAAGTAAAAAATTATGGTAAAAAAAGCAACTATATCGGGGCGATCCCTTTGTACGGTATATAAATGTCCAATCACTAAGCTGTACACATAATGTATGTCAACTATAAATGGACAATAAATAAATTTTAATAAAAGCACCTAGCGGTCCAAAAAACAGGAAACGACTAACTTAATGGTGGCGCATCCTAGAACAGGTAAGAGGAGGCAGAGAGCCTCCAGGACTCGCCCACGTTCACACAGGTAGTTCCTTCTGGAGGCAGGAGCTCAAACGTGAGCTCGGAACCACGCACCCGTCCCCTGCCTTTTCTCGCTCCCCAAACTCAAACAGTACCTCACGTACAAGCTCAGCAACGCTGACGCTGTTAGAGGGAAGCCGAGAATCACGTATCTAATGGCTAATGGAAGAAATGCTGTGTATCTGCTGAAAGTGGGGTCTACAAAAGACTGTCTAGTGACATGAGACATACAGACTCATAGAAGGGAAAGAGCGGAAAATGTTAACACAGATGGCCTCTAAGGATGGGGTGTGGTGCTGATTTCCTCAGGCTTTCCTGCATTCTTCACGTTTTCCTGAACTTGGATTCTACCTGCCACAGCCCCAGATCAAGATGTCTTCCAGCCTCAGCTCCCATCCTATTATGGACGAGGTGACAGGGGCGGAGGAGAGAGAGTGGCCTTGCTGAGATGAAGGGATGTCACCTGACAGAGAAGGAGAGCCCTGTCTTATATCCTCATGTCATGTCCTCCCAACACACAGGTCAGGTCCAGCTGAGGAGGGGCTAACCGGACCTCAGACCAGAGCTGAGGCAAAGGCACAGACCACTGGCTGGCGGGACGCACACGCGCCATGAAGGGCACTCTCACTGAGGCCAGTGGGCCACCTCTGGACCCGCAGACACCCACCCTCCCCCAGACGTCCCACGGCACTGATAATCCTGACATTCAGCAATGGCTGAGTTCTGATCCTGAACATGGTGTGACGAGACACTTACTGGTTGAATTGCTGCGTGTCCTTTGGTGACAGGCTTTGGGAAGCAGGAAGTTACTGCTTTGTGCTTCTAGTTTTCTGGAGTTTTCTCGAGAGGAAGTTGTAGAAGCTTCCTGCAAAACAAGTCCCACCTTTTATTCAGAAGATTAGTTAGAATAGAAAAAAAAAAAACATGCTCAGAAAAGAAAACTGAGATGTTGACGCTGACCATGGAAATACTTGCCTGATTGCCTCCTGCCCTAAATTACAGGGTCGACAAGGGCAGGGAGTTAGAAGTACTGTCAAATATTAATTCACAGATATCTTAATTCATTTAATAAAGAAGACTGAAGGAACAGATACTGAGTAAAAGACTAATGCAATAAATGTTGAATGACTGTGTCAGTTATTACATGTCAGGCTCTTTATTAGGCATCGGGGACATAGCTGTGAACCACACAGACGAGGATACTAGTTTGGGAGAAATGCCTTTTAGTGATGAAAAGACCAACAGTAAACCAGCAAGCAAATAAAAGTGAAAGATAATCACAGAGAATGGGAAGTGTTACGATGGATACGAATGGAGACCGACGATGGTCCATTGTTCTGGCAGGTAACAGGCACTTAGAAACACTCGCTGAATACATGTTATATAAATGGACTTCTTTATATTGAATCATCCATGAATTCTTGAGACTATTATGACTTTATTACTTTGCCGATTTCTCTGTGAGGATCTAATTTAGGATGCTACAACAAAAAATCAATACTAAGTTAAATTTTATTATTGTTATGTTATTCTTTTTCTACCGTGCCACAGTGATCAAATTCTTCTTGCTTTTTTTTTTAATACTAAAAATTAGGAAACACTCCCATTGCATGGAGCCTATCAGCTGTATATTAAACAGCGTACTTGGACCCATTTCTCTATCGGGCTCAATAATTAAAAAGTCAACATATGACTTTTCCTCAGCCAAGATGAGAATTTGAGACAAGTTTCATTCTCTTCCCTGACCTCACCGTGGGATTGTTGGGACAGAGGGACAGACGACAGACAGAGGGACAGAGAGACAGAGGTTGATTGTGAAGATGATGGTATGAATTATTTTACTTCTTTTCCTAGAACTGTTTTTTTTATATTGATTTCCTATTTCATAAGTATTAACCACAATGATTAATTCTTGAGTTATGTTGGTTTCATTCCTCACTACTCACTACCATAATCCGAGAGAGAGAGAGAGAGAGAGAGAGAGAGAGAGAGAGAGAGAGAGAGAGAGAGAGAGGAGAGAGGAGGGAGAAAGAAGGGAGAGAGAGAAGAAAGAGAGAGATTGAGAGTGGGTGTGTATCCTCTCAGGAAAGCTACAGATGGAAAGCTCTTTGAATATTTGCATGTCTGAGAGTGTGTGCGTGTGTGCGCGCGCGCCACACTTGTATGATCTGCTGAGTACAGAATCTTTGGGTATTGATTTTTCAATCTGGATACTAGAGTTGGCACAAACGCTACCTGGGACTCAGGGTTTCAGGGCAGAAGTTTGTGAGGGGCACCTGCCACCCTTCTCTAACTTACATGCCTGCTTTTATTCAACAGGCCTTGGAATGCCAGCTGATCTCATGTGCCAAGTGCATGGGGGCTTCTAGCATCTGCTGCATTGCCCAGGGTGCACGGAGGACCTCCTGTTGTCGCCTCACTGTGTGCCCTGTAACACAGCCTCCCTCAGCCCCTGTGTGCGCTGGCCGGTATGGGGGGCTCTGTGGGCACCTGTCCCACTCACTCCCCTGTCGTGGCACCAGGAGCAGCCACCCCCGGCGCATGGAGGTAACGGACGTCACGGAGCCTCTCCTGCATGCACGAGGCAGCACGGCTGCGTCCTCCTCCGCAGCTCTAGGTCTCAGACACAAGTGACGGGGTCGGTCCCCTCCCTGAAGCAGCTGCAGGCTCCCCTAACCTGCGTGTAACCAGGCAACGGTCTGTCTCCCCAACAGCAGCAGAAAACTGCTGGCTCACCAGACGGCGCCCCCAGAGGAGGACATGGACTGCCGTGAACCAAAGACGAGACCTAAGCAGCGACTTTCTATCCGTCATGCAAAAACCCAACTCCATGGGGCCCCCAAAGCGCCCGGAACGGAAGCAGTGTGCAGGCTCCGCGGACCTTCTGGTTCTGGACACCAACAAGGGTCCTCACGGCATCGTTCATTCTCCTCATCCACACAACCCTGAGCTTCATGGTTTCCGCACCAGAAACGCACAGAGGGCCAGGGTGCGTAGAGGCTCACGGGACCAGCAGCGTTAACTCTCTCGTGACCCTGGACTTGTCACTGAATCATCTGAGCTCCGTTTCCTCCTCTGTAAGCGGAGGGGTTGACTGAACAGCCTCTGTCACCACCGGCAGCGCCACGCTTTCCAATGGCACTGCTGTTTATGTGTAAAGAGCTAACGGGCCTACTGTCCTCTCTGCTGTAACCACATGGCAGCAGACGAGCGCTCACATACAGGAAGTATCTTTCCTTGGCTCCCGGGAGCCTGGTCACTCTCAGGCCAGGATGTCCTGGGTTTCTCGTCAAAGGGGCAGCTGTAAGTGCCCTCTCCCGGGCACCCTCGCCATCACACACACCTGTTCCTGCCCGAAGCTGAGGATCTGTCACCGAGGCCGGGAGCTGGCAGTCATCTCCACGCACATGTCCCCTTGTTCTCATCAGAGACACGGCTGCAGGCAGCGGTTCTGTGGGTGGGGTGCCCCATCAACCTGGGTGCCGTCTCTACATTTATCAGGTGGGGGTGGGAGGGAAGCGAGTGTGGCTATAAAAGGAGTCTTTGTGGTGATGGAAAGTCTATGCCTTGACTGTATCAAACCAATAACCTGACTGAGCTAACATTATACTACAGTTTTGCAAGACGCTACCAATGGGGAAACTAAGGTATATGGATCGCCGAATCATTTTCTTACAACTTCACATGAATCTACAATAATCTTAAAATACAGAACTTAAAAAAAAATTTTTTTAATCGCACTTCCATACACCAGAAATAGCAGCTAGAAAATAGAATTATTAAAAAGGTAATATTTACAATTGTATCAGGAAATAAAGAATGTCTAGGAACTAATCTAATGAAAGACATGTAAGTCCTTTCTGAAGACACACATCTTACTGAAAGCATTAACGTGTGGATAATTAAGTGGCATCATGTTTGTGAAAACGGGAGACTTAATCTTGTATGGATGTCAACCCCCCTGAATCCATCTATACGTTCAGTGCAGTACTGACAAAATTTCAAATGTTTTTCAGAACATCACAAACTGATACTTAAATTTTTATGAAGCAGCAAAGGGCCTGAAATAAAGAAACATACCCAAATAATGCAAAAAGAGGGAGAAACTTCCATAGAACAGAACAATACTGATTTTAAAAGATAATGATTGAAAAGTAGAGTTTGGGCATAAGGATAACAAATTGACCAATGAAACAACAGAGCACCTAGAAACAGCCTCATGTGAACACGAGGAAACTTGACTTGTGACGGAACCTAACCCTGTATGTCTGTGGACACTTCCATAGAAGGAGCTGGGACAACTGGCAAACCGTGTGGAAAAATGGCAGTGTACCGCGTACTTCACACACAGCAGGTGGAGTGTAAAACATAAATGTGTGTCGGGAAGATGTTGAGGAGAATTTGCCTTCATTGGCTGATGTGAGCTTTTGTCTGTTACTTTTTGTTCCTTTGTTCCCCCACATGAGACATTGCATGTGGGGTTCCCTCCCATGAGAGACTGCACTTCAGGTACTGGTTAGCTTAGGGTTAAAAGAATTTTCCCTGAGATGTTGTTTTCTGTCTGTTTCACCCGCGTCAGCAGATGAAGTGAAGAAGTAGCTAAGTTATATCAGGACGACGTGACAGGCACGTTGCCAGGCTTTGGAAGGCCTTGGGCCCATGGTCCCAGGCAGGAACAGTAGATGTTCCTTGTCCGGATGAATTGGCCCTTCAGCCGGATAAGCAATATTTTTATCACAGTAACTGCCGGACACTCCCAGAACTGGCCATTCCCGGAGGGGGAGGCAGGAACAAGGAGCTTGGCTCTGGGGTACATCTGAGAAAATATATAAGACACACCTCACTTGGCAGTGAAAGGTTTCATCTCTTGTTATCAGTGATTCTTCATCATTCTACCATTTTGGAAGCTTCCAGCAACATGCAGCTTACAACACCAGGAGACGCCCCGACTGCCAGCCGCGGACCTGGTGAGGGCTGGCTGGTTCCCGACCTCTCCAGTGCTGTTCCCCACGGTTAGCCTTCTTGAGAACTGGTTAGCATTTTAGAAACTTGTACGCAGCTTGCAACTTGTGGCATCAGGAGACGCCCTAACTTCTAGCAACAGCAATGGCGACGGCGACAGCAGCCGCATCCTTGGGAAAGAGCAAGCAGCAGTAGGAGACGCCTGAGTTTCCCTCAGCTGCACACCTGGCAAGGTGTTGATTCCTGCCTTTCCACTGTTGTTGTTCCTACAGTTTGGTGAGCTTTGGGCATCTACTGTAACTGGTGCTCTCCTGTAGAGCTTATGACTGCTTTTGGATTCTCCTTACTGAGGTTATTTGTGTATTTAGCCCAGGGATTTTTGATCAATAGTAAACATATGTTGAGATTCCTTAAACTTATATATATGTGTACTCCTTTGATATGACATTGTTATCATGTATATAGTTTAGTCTTAACCACCTTTACTTTCTGTCATTAGCACATTCTTCTAAGTGCCTTGGTCGTTTGCTATTACATATCACTAAATAAATTGATTAGATATTGCCAAATAAATTCAATTAGCCCCACTCTAACTAATGTATCCCTCCCCTTTCTTTTCTCCCCGCTCGTCATTACAATGTGGAAGGCAAAACTCTAAGTTCAGGAGACAACAGCAGAGAATAGACAACAGACTAGGAAATGTTTAAGAAAGGATACGAATTTCTACATAGGATGTGAAAAGCACAAACGCGAAAGGACTTGGTCGCTAAATTCCATATTAACATGAAGAACTCCTACTCAGTGAAAAGAGGAAGACGACACATTCAAAGCTGGGAGAAGATGGGAAAAGAAAAAGACCCATAACCCGGAAGAACAACAGAAAAGGCTGGGGTATGTGACAGAAGAGGAAATTCACCAGTTCCATGAACATACAGACAGATGTGTAACCTTACTAGTGATTAGGGAAACGCAAACTGCACTTCACACGAGAAACAATTTACGAGGCCCCAGGCTGGAAAAAGGTTAAAATCCTGACGCTAGCAGGAATTGACGGCAGGCCAGAACATGACACCTGCCGAGGCACAGGGCACTGCACGGCCACCTCCGAGACACCCACGCCTGAGTCAGCGTGCCACACCAGCTGCACGCGCTCCTAACACTGCAGATGCACAGGAGCACGAATGAGCACGTCTCCGGCAGTGCAGCCTCGGAAGCAGAAAGAGGCGCTTATTCCAACTGTCTGCTGACAGGAGAAAGGATCCAGAGGCAGTGTGTTCACAGAACAGTGCATCACAAAGCGGTGAGAAGCCGTGACCTCCAGCAAAACCCAACAGCACGAGCCACTGTGCAGAACACGCTGCTGAGCGACAGAGGCGAGTCCCCTGGAGAGCGATCCCCACGGGACGCACTTCCGTCACGTTTGACGGTAAGTGGAGCTGAGGCCTCCAGTTCCGGAACCCGCGGTCCTCCTCCCGGCTAGGACACCCCTGAATGCCCGGGAAATGCCCCAACAGCCAGCCACAGAGGGTGCTGAGAGACTCGAGGACACGGCTGATGCCCAGGAAACTCAGGACTTGAATGACAAACGGTGAGTCCCTGTTTCTTTTTACGGACGAGATGCCCCAGGAGGCGCGGCAGAGGCCTGCACCCAGAACTACCTACAGGCAAGGACAGGATGAAACCGTAAAACGTGCCCTTGGCCTGGCCAAACACCAGCGGAGGGGGAAGACCAGCCAAGACCCAGAGGGAGCCCCAGCCCCGCCCCAGCTGGGCTTCGGGCAGGGGCAGCCAAGCCCCAGGCTGGCCCTGGCCCCTCTGTAAGTAGGGCAGCGCAGGCGGTGGACCTGCTGAGCGCCTCATGTTCCCGCCCCCCCACCTCCTGGCAAGACACCCGGGCCCGTGGCTTCTGCCCATCCACACCCGAGCAGCAGATGGCCACCCAGTGACACCAGGCCAGCCCCTCCCGCCCCCACAGTGCCAGAGAACAGGGCGACCAAACAGCACTGCAAAAGCTCTGAAAGCTAAATGCCCCATTTCCCTTGTTCTCCTGCGTCTTTCCACAAACCAAATGGTGTCCTGCCAGAACCAATGAGCTTCAAAAGAGCAGCTTGCAGGCACCAAATGTCCCGGTGATAGAAACAGCAACTAGGAACCTTGTGGAGGCTGGGGCCGTCAGCCACCACTCCCGCGTGCCCCCCGCTCAGGCCACCCTGCCCCTCTCCCCTCCGACACACACAGGGGTGCAGCTGGCTGCCTGGGAGGCCTGGAGCCCTGGGCTGCCCTCCTGGGGCTGCTCTCCTGTGGCAGGAAGAGACAAGTGGCCAAAGGATTGGGTTTCCCAGCTGCCAAGGAAGCCGGGGCCTCAAAGCCACAGGAAGAGCTGCTCCAGGCAGCAGCACAAGGACTGAGCTCGTCTGCTCCTGGGGCCTCAGCCACCCTGTCCCCACCCACAGCGCAGACGCCTGCTCTGACCTCGTCACGTCCTGAGTCATGCTGCAGGAGTGGTAACTTGGCCTAACCAGTATTTTGAATTTGTGGAAGAAAAGCAGGCTTTTCCACACCACTGAGGCCATTCCCACACAGATCAAAGCATTTTGCATCCTTTCAGGAGGGCAGCCCCAGAGGGAGGACCGCCCACATGTCTGGGCTCATCTGCTGCCATGCTCCCCCCGAGTCCAGTGACTCCAGCCCCCAGCCCGTGGGAAAGCCCAAAGCCATGTCCAGCGCAAACCCACGTCCGGCTCAGGAAACCAGTCAAGCCCAGGCTGTGTCAGCAGGCTCCGCGCTCCTGGGAGCAGCCGCTCTTCCCTCAGGTATTCAGAGCCATTACCAGGTCCCTGCCGCCAGTCTCATCCAGGGTCGTAAGGAGTGCCACCTCCACAGGCGGTAAACACAGGGCTCTAGGACCATCCCGTGCTCTGCTAACCCTTACCTAGAGGGAAACTGAGACACACATGAGGGGGGCCTGAGATGCATCGTGGAGCTTGTGCCCCCGCCCCATCTGCCGCCTGGGTCTACCGTACCACTGGTGTGCGCAGCCCCAGGCTGTTCTCTGGGGTGTGGGGCGGTGCCCGACAACTTCAGGTGTCCACACGCTTGCACATCAGGCCCCTGGAAGTGCAGGAGGGAAGGGGACCACGGTGGGAACACAACAACTTGTCTGAACTTGACTATCCGAGTCCATACGAAGGTACAGTCGTCAAGGTGAGGGATAAAACATCGTTTTAAACCTGTTTGGCCTGGATTTATAACTTTTGACTATTCAGACGTGTGGCACGTGGCTCTGCATTTGTGCTCCGTCCCTATTCCCTCCCCCGCCCCCTGCCCGTTTTGGAGGCAGGGCTGCTTCAGGCAGGAGGAAGGTGACCTTGGTGACAGGCAGGAAAGAAGGAAGGTCCGTGGGTAGCGTAAATATGTGACTTAATGTGCGTGGACACTCATCACGGTCTGTTCTTCAGTTTTAAATACAAGTAGAACCAAAAGGCAGGACAATATTTAAAAAACCGGGCAGGTGCAGATAGTTGTGTGTTCTAGGTGTTAGCACTGTCTGAGAACCGACGGAAGGACTGATTTATGTGAGACGCCAATCCATTAAGAACACATAGTACGTATTTTAATGATTAAGAGTACAAATGTTTGATTAACAAGCTAACCAAAGAGGAGATAAAATAGTGAAAAATATCTTCCTCCAAAAGAGGGCAAGAGTAGAGAGAAAACCAAGTGTAAAACTTTTGGGACAACTACAAACCAAATAATAAGGCGAGAGATATCGGCCCAAACACGTCTGAAATGTCGTTACATGCTACTTGTGTCATTAGCCACTATCAAAAGGTAAACACTGTGAGATGGATAAAAAAGATAATGTGAAACGTGATGACCAAACCTGACCTAACAGACATATATGACGATAGAGACACTGCATCCAACACACACACACACACACACATATACACAGACGGTGCCAAAAACATGTACACACATTTTAAGAAAGGAAAAAAACTGTATTAAAATTGTAATACTCAATATATACCGATAACAAAGAATGAATATAAGTCACGTTTGACTTCTGCAATTACAAGAGGTGCTCAAAGAGATTATCCGTTAGCATCCAGACACTTCTGATTACGGTGAACTACTGCTTGAGCATAGATAACATCTCTTAAAATGTGTATACATTTTATTGGCGCCCCAGATATATATACATATATATGTATATATATCCTCAACAAATTCCCACTGATGAAAATCGTTCACAATATGTTCTCTTACCTGGGCACAGGAAAATCAATGTAGGACTTAGTAAAGAAAGAAAGAGACAAAGACAGAACCTAGAAAGTCCTCATCTGCCTGGAATTAATACATTTCTAAATAAACCATGAGTCACACGAGAAATCACAATAGAAAAAAACGTACATCCATATCTATCTATACAGCTGGCTGGCTAAAACAATGAAAATATATCAAAACTTGTAGGTGGAGCTACTGAACTTAGAGGGAAATTTATAGCCTTAAATTACAAAAAACCTGAAAATCGACTATACAAGTTTCCATCTCAAAAAAGAACTAGAAAAAAGGACAAGAAGTTAGACCTAAAGAATGTAGAAGAAAAATAATAAAGAGCTAAGATTAAATAAATAGAAAACATAGGACAGAGAAAATTCAAAAACATGAAAAGATAGTTCCTTGAGAAGACGTAAAATGAGTATCTCCCTGGAACGATAGATTATTTTAAAAAGAGAGAAGACAAAAGATCGGTATCAGGAATGAAAAGTGGCATCACTACAGTTCCTACCAAAGTCTTAAAAGTCACACACTCACACACAGATAGACACACACACACACACGTAACTGGGGAAATCTGAATAAGATGAGTGAGTTGTATTAATGTCAACAGGCTGGTTGTGAGACTGGACTATATATAGTTTTGCAAAATGTTATCTTTGGGGGAAGCTGGGAGAGGGTACACGGGTTCTCTCCGTAACATTTTTTTACAACCTCATGTAAATTTACATAAAATCTCAGTAAAATTTTCAATTAAGATGCACTAAGATTTCATGAACTTTATGCTAATAATTTCAGAAATTCACATAAAAAAACTTCTAAAACAAAAATGCATCTTACCAAAACTGATAAGGGAGTACAAAATCTGAATATTCCTGTATCTATTAAATAGATTCAATGGTAACTTAAAACTTTTGCACAAAGAAATCTCCAGGTCCAGATGGCTCACAGGTGAATTCTTCCAACCACTGAAAAAAGTGTAGTCAAACTACTTCAGAGGATGGAAAGAGGAAATATTTCCTAGCTCATTTCATGAGGCCAACACACCCACAATATGAAAACCAGACAAGGACCTGACAAGAAAGGAACATTTTAGGTTAGTCTCTCTCACAAACACAAATGGCAAAATTCATACACCAAAGATTAACGTATCAAGTCCACAGTTACATTAAAATGATAACATGTCACAACCAAGTTGAGTTAATCCCAGGAATGCAAGGTTGTTTTAACGTTCAAAAAAGTCAATCAATGTAATTCACCACATTCACAAGAACAAAGCAGAGAAGTCCGTATGACTAACTCAGTCACTGCAGAAATTCAACATTTGATAAAACTGAACAATTCATGAGGGAAAAAATAAAACTTATTTTCTAACTATAAATAGAGGGGAATTCCCTCAAACCCATAAAGGGTATTTACAAAAAAAGGCTACAGCAAACATTATACTTATTTGCGAAATACTGCAACTTTCCTGGGTATAGAAACGAGACAAGAATGCCCTACTGTACCTGCTTCTGTCCAGCGCTGCACTGGATGGCCGAGTCAGTGAAATGAAGGTGGGCAGGGCTGGGGGCGGGGGAGTTAAAAATTGGAAGGAAAAACTAGAGCTATGATTATTCAAAAAGCAGTGTCCAAACGAACAGACCAATATCTACCAATGAAATTCAATCAGTAATCAAAAAACTCCCAACAAAAAAAGTCCTGGACCAGATGGGTTCACAGGTGAATTTTACCAAACATTCAAAGGAGACCTAACACCTATCCTTCTCAAGCGCTTCCAAAAAATTGAAGAGGAGGGAAGACCCCCAAGCTCGTTTTACAGGGCCAGCATTACCCTGATTCTAAAACCAGACAGAGACATTACAAAAAAAAGAGAAAAATGATAGGCCAATATCCCTGATGAACACAGATGCAAAAATCCTCAAGAAAAATATCAGCCAAACAAATTCAGCAATCTATTCAAAAGATCATAAACCAATATCACGTGGTTCAGTACCCACAAATCAAGTAACACAATGAAGGATAAAAATCATACGATCATGTCAAAGATGCAGAAAAAGCATTTGACAAAATCCAACAACCACTGATGATAAAAACTCTCAACAAAGATGGGACTAGAAGGAACACACTTCAGGATAATAAATGACAAACCCACAGCAAACATCATACTCAATGGGGAGAAGCTAAAAGTGTTCTCCTTCAGATGAGGACTAAGACCGATGTCCACTTTCACCACCTTTAATCAGAGTCCTGGAAGCCCGGGCCACAGCAGTCAGACAAGGAAAACACATCAAGGGCATCTAAACTGGAAAGGAAGAAGGAAAACTGGAATTATTGGCAGATGACATAATACTATATAGAGAAAATCCTAAAGAATCCATCAAAAAACCATTAGAACAAATGAATTCAGCAAAGTAGCAGGATACAAAATCAATATTCAGGAAATGGCTGCACCTTTTTATACACCAATAATTAACTATAAGAAAGAGAAATTGAGAAAATAATCCCATTTACAACTGCATCAAAAAAAATAAAATGCCTAGGAATAAATTTAACCCAGGAGGTAAAAGACCTGGGCTCAGAAAACTGTGATACTGAATAAGATACAAATAAATGAAAGCTCATGGATAGGAAGAATTAACATGGTTAAAATCTCAAACCACCCAAAGTAATCTACAGATTCAAAGCAATCTGTATCAAAATACCAATGACATTTTTCACAAAATTATGACAAATAATCCTAAAATTTATACAAAACCACAAAGACCCCGAATAGCCACAGCAATCTTGAGAAAGAGGAACAAAGCTGGAGGTATCACGCTACCTGGTATCAAACTATACTACAGGCCTACAGTCATCAAAACAGCATGGTACGGGCAGAAAAACACACATAGATCAATGGAACAGAACAGAGGGCCCAGAAATAAACCCACGCCTACATGGTCAACTAATCTATGACAAAGGGGGCAAGAACATACACTGGGGTAAAGACAGTCTCTTCAATAAATGGTGTTGGGAAAACTGGACAGATACACTGAAAAAAATGAAACTTACACCATATACAAGAATAAACTCAAAATAGGTTAAAGGCTTAAGTGTAAGACCTGAAACCATAAAACTCCTAGAAGAAAACATAGGCAGTAAACTCTCTGACATAGCGCTTAGCAGTATTTTTTTGGATATATCTCCTCCAGCAAGGGAAACAGCAAAAATAAACAAATGGGACTACATCAAGCTAAAAAGGTTTTACACAGTGAAAAAAACCATCCACAAAACGAGAAGACAACCTACTGAATGGGGAGAAGGTGTTCACCAATGATACAGCTGATAAGGGGTTAATATCCAAAATATATAAGGATATCATACAACTTAACACCAAAAAAACAACAATCTGATTTAAAAATGAGCTGAGGACCTGAATAGACATATCTTCAAAGAGGACATACAGATGGCCAACAGACATATGAAAAGATGCGCAATGTCCCAGATCATCAGAGAAATGCAAATTAAAACCACGGATACCACCTCACACCTGTCAGAATGGCTCATCAATAAATCAACAAACAAGTGCTGGCGAGGCTGTGGAGAAAAGGGAAACCTCGTGCACTGTTGGTGGGATTGCAAACTGGTGCAGCCACTATGGAAAACAGTATGGAGGGTCCTCAAAAAATTAAAAATAGAACCATACGACCCAGCAATTCCACTCCTGGGTATTTATCCAAAGAAATCCAAAACAGTAATTCAAAAAGATACATGCATACCTAGGTTCATTGCAGCATTACTAGTAATAGCCAAAATGTGGAAGCCACCCACATGCCCACTGATGGATGAATGGATAAAGAAGAAGCACATGTATACAATGGAATATTACTCGGCCATAAAAAGGAATGCGATATTGCCATTTGTGACAGCATGGATGGACCTAAAGGGTATTATGCTTAGTGAAACAAGTCAGACAGAGAAAAACAAATACCATATGATTTCACTTATATGTGGAATTTAAAAAACAAAATAAATGAACAAACAAAACAGAAACAGACTCACAGACACAGAGAACAAACTCATGGTTGCCAGAGAGGAGGGTGGTTGGGGAGGGAACTGGGTGAAAAAGACGAAGGGATTCAGAAGTACAAATTGGCAATTATAAAAATAGTCACAGGGATGTAAAGCACAGCACAGGGAATATGGTTAATAACACTGTAATAACTATGGATGGTGTGTGGTAGGTACTAAGACTTCTCGGGGAATCACTTAGTAAGTTATAGAAATGTCTAACCACTACGCTATACACCCGAAACTAAGACAATACTGAATGTCAACTGCAATTGAAAAAAATTTTAAATGGTCAAAAAAATGGCTGTGTATGCTGAAAAACAAACCAAAAATAAAAAAATAAAAAATCCAGCCACACTGTAGAGAAATATATCATGTAAAAGACTGGAAGATTCCACATTGTAAAGATTCAGATCTTTTCAAAAAGATCTACAGAGTCAATGCAATTCCAATAAAAATCCCAACAGAATAGCCAAGTTTAGTTTGAAGAACAAAGTGGGAAGACTTACATTCCCATACATCAAAAACTTATAAACCTCTCATAATTAAAACTATGATATTACTGCACAGAAAACAAGAGACTGATGGATCAGCAGGGATAGACCGGAAATAGACATATATATGTGTGTAAATTCCTTAACTCATTAAAAAACACGGCATGGTGTAGTGACGTAAGGACAGGCTTTTCAAACAACAGCGCTGGGTCAAGTGGATATCCATAGAGGAAAAATAGTTTCCTGTGTATCGCACGATGTATACAAAATCCACTTCATATGAATTAAAGATCCAAATGTGAAAGACAAAAACCAAAGCTTCTAGAAGACACGCGGGGAACTATCCTTCTGCCCTTGCTGCAGACAATAATGTGTTTAAAAGGCTCCCTCTGCCAACATGGAGCCAGAGCCAGGTTAGGTCCGTGGTATGTGGCTCCCCATCCGCTCGTGCCCTCTGCGTTTCCGCCCCTCCCACCTGCACACCCACCACCAGGCTCCCTCCTAACTCTCCAGGGACACACCACCGGAGTCCCCGGTGCACTGAGCCCCGGGCAGACTGACAGGAGGAGCTTGAGCTTGACCCAAGTTCACTGTCTTGTTCTGGATCTCTCCGTGTCACAGGGATTTGGGGGGACCCAGTCACCTCCAGGTCGAGCTCCACGCTGCAGAACATAAAGCCTGTTACTAGTGCCATCGTGTTTCTTCATCCCCAGAAGGTAGCTCAGAGCAGGTGTCTGGCCAATGTTTGATGAAATGAAGGAAGGAGGAGAAAGAAAGAGCAAAGAGGAGACGGGGAGATTTTGGGTAAACTTCACCCCTTGCAGGCCGTGACATCGTCCTACGTAAAATCCTTTCCACTGGAACAGATGGCTAGCGGGTTTGGAGCAGCCCAGGAGCCCAGGCATTTCCTCCTCGCCAAGGTCAGTCTGGTTTGGCCCGGTCCCTCCCATTTACTCTCGTCCCCAGGGGCCTGGGAGTTCCCCTGAAGAAGGGGCCCCAGGGAAGCTTCACACACAGCACAAGCTGGGTACCCGCTCCCGGCTCTGCACTTCCCGGGCCTGACTTACTCAGGCCAGGCTGTGCCCATCGCCACACATCCAATGAGGCGTGTTTTTTTTTAAACTTGACTGTTTATATAACTTCCTCTTTAGTTTTCACACTAGGCGTTTCCAGAGGAGAGGCTGATGTCACAGGGCCGCCTTCCAGATGCTGTTTTGAAATCAGTGTAACCATGGCATTGCTGGAGGCTGAGGGGGCCCGACAGGGCCAACTGAGTCACGCCCGGGTGAAGGAGCCAGGGCACGCTGGCAGGGTCTCTGTGAGAAGGCGATACTGGGCCCAACTGTCACCTTTGACCTTTGCGCCCTGGCACTCTTGCTGTGGGACCTGCCCAGACCACTGGATCCCTCACCTGCTTAGAACTCATTCCTGTGCCCCTGAGAACAGGAACACGGAGACCTGGGCTTCTGCACTGGCCCCACCTGTCTGCCTCATGCTGGCCCCCGCCCCCCGCCTCCACCCCGAGCGAATGAGCCTTTGCCCAGCCTCCCTGCCTGCCCGTCCCCCTCCCCGTCCACACCATGCACGGCTGTCTGGACTTGTTTACTTGGATGCCCTGCTCTCAGCAGCGCCCGCAGGACTCCCACACACGCCTGTACCCACGGCCTGAAGCAGGACGACGCGTTCTGTGCATGTCTCTCTCCATCACCAGCCTGTGAGCACCGCGAGAGCTACAGCTCCCCCACCCTGCCCGCACGGGACTCACCGGTTACTCAGTCACTCCGCATGGGTCAGTGTCCCCATCCTACCACAGAAATGCGAACCCTGCAGCTCAGGCAACGGCTGGGGCACGGTGCTGACATAGGCAGCTTTGCTCACGGAAGTGCTTACCACTTCATCCCGATAAAACGCGTGCGAGCCACGTATTAGTAACACTCTCCATTTCACAGGTAAGGAAACTGAGGCCCAGAGAGGCAGACTGATTGTCCAGGACCACACAGCTGCTAAATGCAAGAGCTGGACTCACAGCCAAGCAGTCAAGGAAGGAGCCCCCCCCCCAGCAACGATAATGCCCCTGTGACCCCCTTCTTTCCACGGTTTTGGGGCAAGGGAGACGATGGAAGAGCTGTGACAACTCACTCTCTCTCTCCATCGTTCCATCACAAGTCCGGGTGGCTTTGCCCTGAAAACAGATCCCGGCCCTGGGGCCTGCACCACAACCATCTTAGCTTGAGCCACGTCACTTCCGGCCGGGTTAGTGCCAAGCCCCGACACACCATTCTCTGCCCGACAGCCAGAGTGCCCCTCATAGGGTGTGAGGCCCCTGCTCACTCCTCCTACCTTTCCCCATTCTTCTTAGCGTAAGATTCCAGGTCAGGCCCGGCTGGCACCCGCCTGTGGCTCGCTTTCCCTGATGCCCTTCTCCTCGATGCTTTTCCTCATGTCTTCGCACATGCTGTTCCCTCTGCCTGCAATGCCCTTCCCTGAGATGGTCACATGACTCAGTCCTCTGCTTCACTCACTAGGCCCTTGCTCAAATGCCACTTTCAGAGGAGCCCTCACGATCACCTTTTTAAAAGGGGCAGCGACGCCTCCTCCTCACCGTGGCCCCATCCCCAGCCGCTCCAGAGCCCTTCCCTGGGGAGCACCTCACAGTGAGTACTTACAGGGCTCACCCAGGCCGAACAGAAGGGGAGGAGCCGGAGGGCAGAGGCAAGGCTCCTGCCTCCCACCCCGACACGACACGTGCTCCCGGGTGCCTCCCACAGCCCCCCTGGAGAGCAGTTCCCACCCACTTAAGCAGGTTCCCACAGTAGGTGCTCAGGAGCACAGTAGGTGCTCAGGAAATACTTGTGCAAAGAAATAGAAGTGGGGCCGGCCCAGTGGCTCAGGCGGTTGGAGCTCTGTGCTCCTAACTCCGAAGGCTGCCGGTTCGATTCCCACATGGGCCAGTGGGCTCTCAACCACAAGGCTGCCAGTTCGATTCCTCGAGTCCCGCAAGGGATGGTGGGCTCTGTCCCCTGCAACTAAAGTTGAACACGGCACCTTGAGCTGAGCTGCCGCTGAGCTCCCGGATGGCTCAGTTGGTTGGAGCACGGGCTGTCAACCACAAGGTTGCTGGTTCGACTCCTGCCAGGGATGGGGGGCAGCACCCCCTGCAACTAACAACGGCAACTGGACCTGGAGCTGAGATGCGCCCTCCACAACTAAGACTGAAAGGACAGCAACTTGACTTGGAAAAAAGGCCTGGAAGTACACACCGTTCCCCAATAAAGTCCTGTTCCCCAGTAAAATCTTAAAAAAAAAAAAAAAAAAAAAGAAATAGAAGCAAGTGAGTAATTCATTCTAGGAGTCTGCTGGAATCGCGAAATGATTTTCGAATTGCATTTATCTGAGCTCTAACCTGGATAGCCTGAAACTGCCATGAATAAATGTGGCTGCCACCTTCTACCCTGACTGACAGTACAATCAGAGCGGGTGCCGGAGCAGCCTGGGCTGCCTGTGTGTGGATGTCGGGGTTACCCGCCCCCCAGGGCCTGAGCCCTTACGTGATGATACGTGACGCTGTTTACGAGGCGCGTGTGAAGCAGGGATCTTGCTCCGCTGCAGGCAAGCTGTGCAGCGGCGCCGGGTCCCTCGGAGGGTACTGCGACCCCTTCCCTGTGCGCTGCTGGCAGTCATGTGACTGCGCCCCGCGGGACGGGGCCGTGGCAGTGGGCTGTGGGAGCAGCCCTGCGGGGGCCATCACTGAGCGAGCCCCGCGAGCTCCACAGCACAGGGCTGCTCAGACCCTTTGGAAATCCCTCCTCTGAGGGAAGGAAGACTGAGCACCCAGCACTGACGGGAAACAACTGCCGAGTACAGTTGTTGACTCGGCCTGTCGCGTGGTGCCCTGCCTCTGCCACCTCACTCTGACAGCACAACGAGAGATATGGTCCAACACGGGAGGAAACGTCCTGAGTTGGCTTTCCAAAGGCTGCTTGCTTTTCCCTCCCCGCGTCCCTATGGCTGCGCGTGCCCCTTCAGCACTCAGCTCTGTGCTGGAACTGGCAGGGGACCCGGGAAACGCCCACCATCAGCACCTGGGGCAAACGCACCGGCCCACACCCCTGCCCGCCTGACACAGACCCCTCCCTTGCCCAGGCCCCAGAAGTCAGACTCTCACAGGCTCTCGCTGGGTGTGATGGGATTCGCCGGTGGTGTGCCACATATGGCCCATCTGGACGTGAGAACCCGCCCCCACCATGCAGCTGGCACGTCCCAGCAGGGACACAGGCTCAGCTGACCTCGGGCCCACATGGTATCTCACAGAACGTCTTGGGCAAGGTCAGCTGGGCCTCACCCCACTGCCACGGTCCCTGCTGTCCTTCCAGGGACCCTGCCTCACATTGTTCCTTGTTCAGAATCAGACCCCTGTGCCCTCCTGCCTGTGGAATAAAAGGGCTCCCAGACTCCGGTTCACAGCAGCAGGAACCAGCCACAGGCTCTTCCGGCCCACAGACCCGGGCGTACCTTCGTGAAGAACGTCCTCCTGCAGCCCTTGCCGCGATCGCTGCAGGCGGCTGGGATGGGAGCAGCCTCAGAGGACGGCGCCAGGTCAGGGAGGCTGCCGGGCCCGGCCTCCGACGTGTCTGCCAGCTGCACAGAGGAATGGAAAATCCCCTCGTTGCCCTGGCCCAGAGACATCTCAAAGGGATCTGGGTACTTCTCATCGGGACTGGAGCCGTCGTCGCTGGTCTTGGCATTGCAGAGCATCAGGGACCGGGAGAGAGCCCGGAGCTTGGTGGGTTTTCTGCTCCTTCCAGAACGGCTGTGTGGCTCCATCCTCAGGGACGAAGTGAAGCTGCCCTTCTTCCTTTCCTGATCTCTGGCCCTTGGTGGACGGGTGGTGACTGGACTGGGCTTAGCCACCCCTTCATGGGTCCCTGGAGGAGAGAGGACACAGAAGAAGCCGTGTGAGTTGCCGCTGACAAGTGGAGCTAGACGTGAGTCCTGGAGCTGAGCCACGAGTGCCCCGTGCCCGAGCAGCAGGACACACGGGGTGACTGTCCTTCAAGGTCACAGGCCCTTCCAGGGTGCTGGCCAAATGGGGTTCTCCACTCCCAGGCTCATGGAGGCGAAAGCTCCTCTGATCCAAACCCTCGTTTTACAGACAGGGAAACTGAGGCACGGAGAAGGGAAATGCAAGGTCAAAGCCACAAAGACCACCAGCAGCAGAGCCAGCAGTCAGTCACAGGAGGGGCTTTAGAGATTGGAACCTGTGCTTGAGACATTTACACTTAAAAGCCACTCCTCAGACAGGTCACAGGGAATCCAGGTCACAGGGAATCCAGCGCAGGCCAGAGGGTGGAAGGGAGACAGCGTCACCTGCCTGTCCCCTGGCACTCCCCTCATGCCTCCTGTGGCGTCGCCAAAGAAAACCCAGAATTCACGGAGCCCAGAGTGTGGACCACGGACGTCTGTGCCCTCGTAACCTGTTAACACCAGTGCCACCGTAAGTAGAAATATATCCAGACCTCGTTCCAGCTTGTTCAGCTTCATGAGGCCTCTCCAGGGTTCACCTGGGACTCGCAGAAAAAGGTGTGTGTGTGTGTGTGTGTGTGTGTACACACATGTGCTGGTCACAGCCGACACCAGTCGCTTAGGCATATTAGGAAGTGAAAGTTAATCAAAGTTTGTGTTAAAATCCTCCTGTTTTTTTACTGGTGTTAAACAGGAAGGATACAGACGTGTGGTTAACGAGTGCTGCCAAGTGGAGAGGGCTGTCTGAGAAGGAAGCTCACACAGGGGTACAGACCTCACAGAGGCAGGGAGAGACGTGGAGAGAAAGGAAGGAGGGCAGAGAGAGAGAACGACTGAGTCCAGATGACATGAGCACCTAGATACAGCCATGCCTGAAGCCATCGCTCTGTTCAGATTTGCAAACTAAGAGATTCCTCTTTTTGCTTAAAAAAAAAAAAAAGGTCCTGGAATAGTTTTTCGCTCTGATTCTACTGGCATAGGGCATGGAAAACGTTGACATCCAAGGGCCAAGAGGCTTTTGAAGCTGTCATCTATCCCACCCCAAGACTAGGAGAGGAGCCAGTACCCCCAGTGAAGGCTCAAGCTCTCCTCCCCTCCAGCGCTGGGCTCTAGCATAACAGCCTCTTGCATTGTTTCCCCCCCAGCATTGCCATAGTCTGCATGGATCCTTGGAATGCAAACTCAATCCCCTTTGTCCTCCATATGCGCTCCCACATATCCCAACCCACAATAGCTGTCCAGACAAAGGCAAGCTCACGCACTGGGCGTTTACCAGGAACACAAACATTTGGGGACCGCTGGGACCAGCGCGAGGCTGTGCACTTCACTCCGTGGTGGAAAAGCCGGCTGCGTGTGGAACTGTGCTAATGCCAGGGGACCGTCTGCAAGAGTGTCTGATGAGTACTGGCGGTTTTTGCAAATTAGCTTTTCCAGAGGGAGCCGTGACTTGTGCGGCCCTGGCCCATGTGGACAGCAGGGTGCCCGGGATGGGAGGCTGGCAGCATGCTGGGGGCAAAGGTTAACCCTCTGGTTAAGAGCAATGGTGATTTTCCAAATGAGCTTCATCTTTACGGAAATGTGTAAGACAAAGGGGGGGACAGGCTGCAGAGGGGAAGCCAGAACTGGACTTCTGTGAGAGCTTGGTTTCCCTGTAGGCCCGGCTTAGGAGAGAGAGAGGGAGAGAGAGTAATTGAAAACACAGCAGCGAGGTCACATGGCTTCGCTTCGCTTTGGTAATTGTGCTCAGGACATTGGAAGCAACTATTGCTTCCTAATGGAACCAAATGTCAGCAGAGTTGGAGGGCAGGCCATCCCCCATCCCAGCTGCCTCCACAGGTCAGAACTCCCGTGTTTTCTCCGATTTGGCCCCACGCTCCGTGAGCCATTGCCGAACTCCTGTCAGATTCTCTGTGTCCCCAGTGGATCCTCCACAGAACAGCCCTGTGGGTTCCCTCGGGTACCCAACATGGCTAAGCTCAGAGGATCAGCACTGTCACCTCACAGGTGACATAGGATCACCTGCTGCTGATCACAGGATCAGCAAAAAGTCCAAGGGACCCGCTTTCCCCAGAAAACGGCTCTCCCACTCTCTGGACCACCTTTCCTGCAAACCTGACCATGTCTATCTTGTCGTTGAACCTTCCACAGAATGCTAGGGCTGGAAGGTTCTCCCCTCACGTAGGGAGACCCCGCAAGGAGCGTGAGGACTGACTCATTATTAGTTCCCAGTGGATGGTTGTGTTGTCATCTGCATAGAAAGTGCCACGCCAGAAGGACAGAGCTGAAGTGCTAAGAAAGGGACAGTTATTTCCTTCAAAGGATCGAAAAACTTCCAGAGGGCAGGGTCACTAAGTCAGACCTCTCTCCCTCCCTCCCTTCTTCCTGCCCTCCCTCCCTTCCTTTTCACCCTCCTTCCCTCCCTTGCTCCCTTCCCACTTGCTTCTTCAGCAAGCACATGTTCAGAAATTCTTGAGTCTGTCGCTCTGCAAAGCTAACCCACGGGAGGAGAGGCCACCATGCTTCCATCTGGATAAAATACACTTAATTCACTGAGAACTTGGAGGGTAAATAACCACATGCAGAAAGGAACGAGTTGATGAAATATGTTTTAAATTTTTGAATTCTCCGACAGTGTCCTGTATCAAAGGCAATTTTTAAAGTTTGGTCGCTCCAGCCCAGGGGTTAACTTTGGCTTCCACTGAAGAATGACTCAGAGATAAGAAATGAAGGGAGCAAATTTATGGTTCCTTCAATCAAATTTTATACTCTTCATATAGGCTCTAAATATCTCTAATTACCTATTTCTTAGCACTACTGTTTCTATTTTGAATAGAACCACATGTAAAACACACTGTCTAGCTGGTTACTGCTTTTATACAAGTTATGACTTTTGAATATAAGTATGTTTTTTATAACTGGCAACCTTACAGATCTCTTATTAATTCTAGTAACTATTCAACAACTTCACTCGAGTTTCCAACCATGTGATCTCTGAATATTAATAAACTTGTTTCATTTTAAAATATATATACCACTTACTTCATTTTATTTTCTAATTTTACTGCTGAAAGTTTCCAGAACATTGGTAAATAATGGCTGTAACAGAGGTGCTCCACGTCTTTTTCTAGACATGAATGGACATTCCTCTGGCGTTTTCTGGCAAGATACTGCCTGCTACATATTGACATAAAATTGTTTTTTGTCACATTCAGGAGCTATTCCATCAATCATGATTTGGGAAGGATCTTCACAAGAATGGATGTTGTTCACTAAAAGCCTGCTCAGCTCCCAGGCCTGGTCGGGGATGACGCCCCTCGTTCTCTCCATGTGAAGAAACAGATTCATGGCTTTTTACGACCGAGTCACCTATGTTTTGCTGTTGTTTTAAGTCTCCTTGGATCACAGTGCACAATTCTTTTAATAGAGAACTGGACGGAGGTGGCTAACATTTTGTTTGGGGTTTTTGTATCTATATTCACATGTACAAACAGTCTGTCGTCTCCTTTCGCGCTTAGGTTATAAAGACAGGGTAAAAAGAGTCAGGAGGCCAGACAGCTCCTCCTACTCTCTGAAATAGTTTAACAGTTTAAACTACATCTAGCCCATAAAAGCTTAAAATAATTTTTCATAAAATACTTTCAGTAGTCTTGGCATCTCTTGTGAGGGGGTTCTTTGAAAGTTTCCATTGCTTCCTGGGTTATAGGTTTATTTAATTTTATAAACCTTTTCTTGGTCAATTTTGATCAACTTACATTGTCATGAAACAACCCTTTCATTCAGATTTTCAAATGTATAACTATAGAGTTGTCCATTACAGACTCACAACGTAACAATTTTTCTCTGAAACTCTATGCGTGATTGGTCTCCCTCCATTTCACTCTGATTTACCTTCCCGGAGATCTGTCCTACTGGTGCTTTCAAAGGACTCTTTCCTAGACTTTAGTGAAAACATCGACTATTTTTGTTTTGTTTTGCTTTCTAATGTATTTATTTTTATTATTTTTCCCTTCCTGTATTTCTTATATTTTTGTTCTTTTTTCTATCTTCTAGAGTTTAATATTTACTTTCCTCACATCCACTCATTCTATTTCAGAAGTATCAGGGTAGCGTGCAGTTGTTACCTGCTCAGGCTTTGGAGCCCAGCTATACCTGGCTTCTAATCCTAGTCCAATTATTTACTAAGTGTCTGACCTTGAAAATCTACTTGACTTTTCTGTGACTCAGTTTTCTCATCCGTATAATGGGGATGATTGTAGTAGCCACCTAGCAGCAACTTTGTGATAATAAATTGAAATGCTTATTGGCTGCTTGTTATTGCCACTTGGTCATTGCTAGAAAGTCCCCTCTGAGGAACCCTGTGGCTGCAACCCATGAATGTTTAAATATAATGTTCTAATTGTTATTGTACTGTGTTTCATAGAAAATAAGACCTAGCTGGACCATCTGCTCCAATGCACTTTTGGGGCAAAAATGAATATAAGACCGGTCTTATATATTCATTTTTGCTCCAAAAGATGCATTAGAGTTGGTTGTCCGGCTAGGTCTTATTTTTGAGGAACAGGGTAGAAATGGTAATTGCAATTTTGATTTCCAATTTAAACTCAGTTCTTTAAGACTGCTTGTGATTATTGTTCGTTTCTTGTGGTTAAATTTCCAAGATTTACCCTTGTTGTTCTTGTAATTTTTTTATTAGAAAATTCCAGTTTAATTGTATCGTAGCCACAGGATGTGCCCTGGACACTTTATTTGTTGGAATTTATTGAGGTTTACTTTGTAAGTCAGTATGTGACGTGACTAAATGTTTAAATGTTCTGTGCACATTTGAAAAGAATGATCATTCTCTGGAGTTTCAAATATGTATGTATTCAAACATGATATTAAAACACACATATATAAATATACAGCGGGTGCCAAAAAATGTACACACATTTTAAGAAAAGAAAAAACTGTTATTAAAATTATACTACAACGAATGGAGCTGGCAGTCACTTGAGTAATGCCATCTTTTGAGTGAACGTCATACTGCACGTTGTCACTGCAATTCAATTCAACTTCCAAAAGTAATCCATAGATCCATCTCTTAAAATGTGAACATTTTTTGGGGGGTGGAAGGGGAGGCTGGTATATTCACTCTTGTAAGTCATAGATTTAAAACCTCAAAATCTTCATATTTTGTCTAATTAATCTGAAAAAGCTTAGAGCGGTGTGTACTGACGTCTGGCACCGTATTTGTAACACACTTCCAAAATTTTTGTTTCACGTTATGTCAATGCTTTTACTGGGTACATAAAGTTTTCTGATTTTCCTATCTCCACTGTGTGCTCTTCTTTCTGTCGTTTTGTAAGAAGTTCTTGATCTAGTCAGCTCAGGTTTTATTTCCTCTGACAATTAACATGGCCACCTCACTTTCTCTCCATCTTCTTGGGCACGTGCCTTTATTTCTAACTTCATGTGATTTAGTTTTAAATGTTTCTCTTGCAAGTGAAATGTAATTAGACTGGGAGGGATGGTTTATCTCTCGAGTTTTTTTTTTTATTTCCTGTTTGTAAGCTGAATCTGGGAGTCTTCCTTTTTATAATCTACAACTTACGTCTTGTATCTTATACATATTCAATATTAACCTTATAGCTTACTGTGTTTCCCCGAAAATCAGGCCAGGTCTTATATTAATTTTTGCTACAAAAGACGCATTAGGGCTTATTTTCAGGGGGTGTCTTATTTTTTCATGCACAACAATCTACATTTATTCAAATACAGTCATGTCATCTTCCGGAACATTGTCATAACGTACTAAATGTGTCCGTCTGCCTGACGATCTTAACTGGGGCTTATTTTGGGGGTAGGTCTTATTTTCGGGGAAACACGGTATATCTTTGGTAAGACATCTTTTCCCTGACAGTTTTCTTTACGCCTGCCTTACTCCTTCCTCTTCTTGCCTTCCAGACAAGTTATTCACTCTTACTTACCCTCCTTAATTAATTAGAGGCTACACATCCTGTTTTCAGATTACTAGTGGTTCTGTCAAGAATTTTTGGGGGCGGTATTGGAGCCTAGATTCTCCCTCTTCATCCATTCCAACAATGAGCCCACGTGTCACGCCCCTTCCCTACGCACAGGGAGGTGCTGGGGACGCTTCCACATCTGCCCCCTCCCAACCTCTCCGTCTCTGCAGTTCAAAAGAAATGACTGTTTGGGGGACGTTACGGATTTCTTTCAGTATATTTTTTATCATTTGTATTATTTCAAAAATCCCGTTAAGAAGGATGATTGAGATCTAACTGAAAGGCAGTGTCTGTGGCCCAGTGCCAGCTCTGTCATCAGCACGGGCAGCCCTCACCCTCTCCAGACTTGCTCTGCCCCTCCTGTTACACCACTAAACCCTTTAGTCGCTGGAATCCATGCCTTCTCTGTCCCCGGGCCTCGGCACAGGCGGACGGGTGCCTTCATGCTCTTTGTAACCCTGATGAGGCTAAGCTTTCCTCACTCTTCCAATCCCAGGTCCAGATAACATTTAGTTAAAGGAAACCACGCTGCCCAGGCACCCAGGGCTGGCTGAGCACCTGCTAGCCACCAGCACAGGAGGACTCTGGCTCCACTGCCGAGCTTGTTGAACCCCAGTCACCTCGCCTGAACCCTGAGCTCCCGGAGGGAGGGCAGGCTCCTGTCCTGAGTGCTCAGAGCGGAGCCACCAGGCCTGGCTCAGTGAGTGACCCCTATCAACGCCTCAATAAACACGTGCTGAATGAGCGAGGCAGCCTACACTGAAGGCAGAAAGGTTCCCTGGCCAGAGAAGAACCAGACATCTTACAGCCTCGGCAGGATACCTTTGCCTGGACTATGTGCCTGGACTACCCCTTATGGGGGATAAATAGTTCACTTAGGACCCCCACCTCTGGGCCAAATCTGCGCTTGTTTGCACCATGTTGTGGGGTGACCACGAAGACTCACGGAACACTCTGCAAGCGTGTAGACAGCAATGCAGACGTGTGCCATAGGGCACTGTGTGTGTGCGTGTGCGCATGTGTGTGTACGTGGGTGTGCGTGTGTGTAAGGTGATGCTTTTTGGTTTGCACTTTGGTAAGGAATTATATATCCTCTCTTCCAAGATTATCTCTATTTCTCTCCAGACACGGACACACACACACTCTTCTATCATCTGCTTTTGAGCCTGAAGTGGGAGGACATCACTTGGCGAGAGGAGAGGGATGGGAATGGCATCTGCTGGGTGACCGAGTTCTCCAACCAAAGGAACAGACTGAACCGGCCCAGGGATGAGGCGCCGGAGCCCCCCGAACACCCGTGGAGTGACTGACGGACAGAGAGCCCAGGTCAGAGGGGCCTACGCGCCCTGCCCGCCGTGGAGCAGCAGCCTGTGGGCAGCGGAGGGCCCCCATGGGTGCCTGCTGCCTTCCTCCCACCACCCCCCTCCTTTCTTCCATCTCCTTCTGAGGATGTGGTCTATGCCGACACGTCAGAAATCCCAGAAGCTCCCGGGGCTGCAGAGCTAGGACAAGTGACAGTCCTGTCGCGACCCCCGCCGCCCAAAGCGGCTTCCTGCTCCCCTCGCTAGGCAGCACCCGAGTCCCGCCAGGCAACTCTGCTCCTGCCAGAGCCCAGCGCAGCGCCCAGCAGCCGAGACCCGCCCCGTGCCGCTCAGAGCGGCTGCCCAGGGGACATTCACTCACCTGGGCCCACCTGCCTCCCTGCTCACAGCCCCCGGGGCTGCCACCTCCCTCGCTTCTCCTCCAAATGCCCAGCAGTGACCGGGCACCGTTAGCCCAGGACAGCCTGAGGCCGAGGCCTGGGGCTGAGCCGGCAGAGGAGGAGCAACGGACGTGCTCTTCTCACAGAGGCCGGGCTCCGCGTCAGACCCCAGGCTCTGCGCGCGGGTGCTCTGAGTCAGACCCTGCCTTCACCACCTGCTCTGGGCAGGTGACGCAGGGCAAATGTGTCCGACCGGCAGGGGTGTGCGGGGGCTCCCACGGCAGCCATCTGACTTCTCCGCGGGAAAAGGCTTGGTCCCCAACAGGGGAGGGGCTGCCAGCGCGGGGACGCTCTGCCTCGGACAAGGTCCCCCATCTGCTGGGCTGGCAGAGGACAGCCGGGGGCGCCCAGCACCCCAGCCCAGCTCCTGGCCTTCCCTGGGAGGGCAGGAAGGGAACCACAGTGTGCCTGGCACACGGCAGGAGCTTTATTTAAACGTCAGCTCACAGAACCCTGGCCAACACTAGTAAACACGGCCCGCTGGGCAGGAGAAAAGGCGCCGCACAAGTTCACTGAGCACCGCCACAGCAGCCCTGGGGGCCCAGCAAGGTCACCCAGCAGCACGTCATCCAGCCGGCAGTCCAACCGAGCTCCTCCGACGCCAGAGCCCAGGCTCTCCCCGGCAAGGCATCGCCAGTCTGTCCGACGGAGAACCGGCTCTCGGGCTGACGCCGCTCAGCGGTTCTCAAGGTCTGGCCCCCGAGCCGGCAGTGTCTGCATCAGCTGCTAGAAATGCAAGTTCCCAGGGTGCTCTGAGGCCTCCCGCATCAGAAAATGTGAGGGGGTGCGCTCTGCTTCCACAAGCCCTGCAGGGGATGCTGCAGCACCTCAAGTGTGAGGACAAGGACCTGACGTACACAGAACATATGGGGAACACAGCAGGAGGGACAAGGCGCTTCTGTTTGTCCTACCGGGTGACGGCCACGTCCCCTTGGAGAGCCTAATCCGAGGGTGACATTTAACCCATCGGCCCCCTGATACTCGTCCCACACATGGCTCTGTGAGCCATCTGCACATGCCCGAGGCGACATATGTGTACCCCTCTCTTCTAACGAACGGAATGCCCTGGGACGCTCACCACCAAATGTCTCAGGGCTCACTGGGGGCTTTAATGAGCAAGTAGGAGCCACCGTAGGAGCCCTTGGAATTCCAGAGACCCAGCCACTGCTGGGGGACCAGGCCACGGTGCCAAGGGAGGCACCCTGGACAAAGTGGCCTTTGTCAGCAGGGGTGGAGACAGTGCCACACTGCAGGGCCGTGCGGACTGCACAGAGGGGCCTTCAGGGCAGGAGTGTGGGCCTCAGAATGCCGCCGGCTCTGCCCGCCCCCAGCCTCTTGCAGTTCCCTGGGCACAGCGAAGCCAGGGCTCCCACGTGGCAGGCCCCAGTGCCGTCTCGCTGGCAGAAGGGCTGGGGGGCACCGTGGCATACCAGGCCTGTGCAGGCCTGCCCTGCCCTCCCAGACCCTGAGGGTGGAGGGCCCAACGGTCTCCCTGCCTCCTGTATGAGGCCGAGGCCGAAGCCGAGTCCACCCTCGTCAGCTGGGCCTGACTCAGTTCCTGCCTCTCCCTGTTACCGGACGATGCGTTCTTGCTCGCTCTCAGGAGAGTTCACTCCAAAGTACAGCTGAGACCCTGCCCAGACCCTCAGTGACACGGGGCAGTTTGCACCTCACATCTGTGCCCCCAGCACCTCCTCCTGGAAAAAGGGAATCTTCCCACAGCGCCCAGCACTCTCCACAGGCCAGCTGCCCGGGCCTGCAGGGAGGGAGGAAGGTGGGGGAGAGCTGCTTGGTTAGAACTGCGGGACTTGGTCACGTCTCAGCTGTGGTTTCCTCACCTGCCAAATGCAATTACACCTTCAACCACAGAGTGTCACTGAGGGACGGAGAGTGTCACTGAGGAACTGACACGATGGAGAAAGAAGTCCCTTGCTAATAGCTCTCAAGTGCGTGGTGTCTGGAAGAACCACGTGCTATTTCATCATTATTTTACTTTTTCCTTGGCATGAAGACCATGCCAAATCCACCTCCACAAGATGGGTTCCACCAGGGACACACCTGGAGCAGCCGGCTCAGGTGACCAGGGACGCTGCACCACTGGGCCCCACAGGACACCTACCACAAAAGACCCCTCTGCCAAAACTGGGAGATGTAGCAGCTCCACCTAACACATAGATACAAAGACAGGGAGGCAGCCAAAATAAGGTGACAAAGAAACATACGAGACAAAGATACATACGAGACAAAGAAACATGTCCCCAATAAAAGAACAGAACAAAGCACCAGAAAAACAACTAAACAAAATAGAGACAAAAAACCTACCGTGTAAGAGTTCAAAACACTGGTTATGAGGATGCTCAGTGAACTTAGGGGAAAATAAATTAACTCAGTGAGAACTTACCCAAAGAGATGGAAATCATAAAAAAAGAACCAGTCAGAAATGAATACAATAACTGAAATAAAAAACACATTGGGGGAGTCAACATCAGATTAGATGAAGCAGAGGATCGAATATGTGATTTAGAAGACAAGGGAAAAGAAAACACTCAATCGGAACAGCAAAAAGAATAAAATTGAAAAATGAGGACTGTTAAAGAGACGTCTGGGACAACATCAAGTGTACCAACATCTGCATCATAGGGGTACCAGAAGGAGGAAAGAGAGAGCAAGGAATTGAAAACCTATTTGAAGAAATAATGACTGAAAACTTTTCTAACCTGGCAAAGGAAATAGATACACAAGCCCAGGAAGCACAGAGTCCCAAACAAGATGAACCCAAAGAGGCCCACACCAAGGCATATCATAATTAAAATGCCAAAGGTTAAAGACAAAGAGAGAATCTTAAAAGCAGCGAGAGAAGAGCAGTTAGTTACCTACAAGGGAGCTCCTATAAGACTATGAGGTGATTTCTCAACAGACACTTTGCAGGCCACAAGGGATTGGCAGGAAATATTCAAAGTGATGAAAAGCAACGACATACAACCAAGATTGCTCTAACCAGCAAGGCTGTCATTTAGAATTGAAGGACAGATAAGGAGCTTCCCAGACAAGAAAAAGCTACAGCAGTTCATTACCACCAAACCACTACTACAAGGTATCTTAAAGGGACTTTTTTAAGAAGGTGGAAAAAAAAATTAAAAATATGAATAAAATGGCAATAACTACATACTTGTCATAACAACCTTAAAAGCAGATGGATTAAATGCTTCAATCAAAAGACACAGGGTGTCTGAATGGAGAAGAAAACAAGACTCGTACATTCACTGCCCACAGTGACCCACTTCAGGTTGAAAAATGCACACAGGGGTGGCCGGATGGCTCAGTTGGTTACAGCACCAGCTCTAACAACAAGGTTGTCGGTTCAATTCCTGCATGGGATGGTGGGCTGCACCCCCTCCAACTAAGATTGAAAACGGCAACTGGGCTTGGAGCTGAGCTGTGCCCTCCACAACTAGATCGAAGGACAATGACTTGGAGCCGATGGGCCCTGGAGGAACACACTGTTTCCCAATATTCCCCAATGAAAAATTAAAAAAAAAAAAGAAAGCAAAATGCACACAGAAAGTAAAGGGACGGGAGAATATATTTCATGCAAATGAAAACAAACAAAAAAGCTGGGGTGGCAATACTTATACCTGACAAAACAGACTATAAAACAAAGGCTATAACAAGAGACAAGGACCTTTCATAATGCTCAAGGGACCGATCCAGAAGAGGACATAACCCCTGGAAACATCCACACACCCAACGTAGGAGCACCTCAGTCATAACTCAAATACCGAGGGACATAAAGGGTCCATCACCGTAGGGGAGCTTCACACCCTTGGGCATCTATGGACAGATCCTCCAGACAAAAAAATCAACAAGGAAACAGTGGCCCTAAATGACACCCTACAGAACATGGTTTAACTGACCTTTTGAGGACGTTTCACCCCAAAGCAGCAGAATATACATTCTTTTCAAGTGCACATGGAACATTTTCCAGGATAAATGATGTCAAGCCACAAAACAAGTCACAATAATTTAAGAAGACAGAAATCATATCGAGCATCTTCTCCAATCCCAATCGTAGTATGAAACTAGAAATCAATCACAAAAGGGAAACCGAAAAACACAAATATACCGAGGCTTGAATAACATGCTACTAAATAAATAAGTTACCAATGAGCTCAAGAAAGAAATCAAAAGATACCTGGAGAAAAATGAAAATGAAAACACAACAACCCACAATCTACGGGGCACAGAGAAAGCAGTCCTAAGAGGGAAATTCAGAGTAATACAGGCCTACCTTCAGAAACACAAAAAATAGCGAATAAACAATCTCATCTTACACCAAAAGGAACTAGAGAAAGACCCAAAGTGAGTAGAAGAAAGGAAATAATAAAGGTCAAAGTAGAAATAAATGAAATACTCAAAAGACAGAAAAACAAACAAAAGGTCAATGACATCAAAAGCTGATTCTTTGAAAAGATAAACAAACTTGAAAAATCTTTAACCAGTCTTATCAAGGAAAAAAGAGGACTCAATAAAATCAGAAGTGACAACTGACACCACAGAAATACAAAGGATCATAAGAAAGTGCTGCGAAGAATGACATGCCAACAAACTGGACAACCTGGATAAATTCCTAGAAACATAAATATTCCCAGACTAAATCAAGAAGAAATAGAAAATCTGAGCAGACCAATTACTACTAATGAAATCGTATCAGTAATCAAAAAACTCTCAACAAACAAAAGTCCTGGATCAGATGGCTTCAAGGGTGAATTTTATCAAACATTCAAAGAAAAATTAACTTCTTCTCAAACTATTCCAAACTATACTTTCAAACTATTCCAAAAAATTGAAGAGGAGGGGAGGCTCCCAAGCACATTTTATGAGGCCAGCATTACCCTGATTCCAAAACCAGACAGAGGCACTGCAAAAAAAGGGAATTACCGGCCAATATCCCTGAACATAGATGCAAAAATCCTCAACAAAATATGAGCAAAACAAATTTAGCAATACATTAATAAGATCATATACCACGATCAAGTGGGATTTATTCTTGGGATGCAAGGTTGGTTCAATATACACAAATCAATTAACATGATACATCACATAAAAAAATGAAAGATAAAAATCATATGGTCGTATAAATGTATGCAGAAAAAGTGTTTGACAAAATCCATCATCAATTTCTGATAAAAATTCTTAGCAAAATGGGGATAGAGGTAACATATCTCAATGTCATAAAAACCACATAGGACAAACACACAGCTAACATCATACTCAATGGTGAAAAGCTAAAAGCATTTTCCTTAAGATCAGGAACAAGACAACCAACTGAATAGGAGAAGATATTCGCCAACAATACATCTGATAAGGGGTTAATATCCAAAACATATAAAGCATTCATACAACTTAACAGCAAAAAAACAAACAATCTGGTTAAAAAATGGGCAGAGGACATGGAGAAACATTTTTCCAAAGAGGATATACAGATGGCCAATAGACACATGAAAAGATGCTCAAAGTCACTAATCATTAGAGAAATGCAAATAAAAACCACAATCAGATTCCACCTCACTCCTGTCAGAATGGTGTCATCAATAAATCAACAACCAGAGCTGGCGAGGATGTGGAGAAAAGGGAACCCTCGTGCACTGTTGGTGGGATTGCAAATTGGTGCAACCACTATAGAAAACAGTATGGAGGGTCCTCAGAAAATTAAAAGTAGAACTACCTTATAACCCAGCAATTCTACTCCTGGGTATTTATCTGAAGAAATTCAAAACACTAACTTGAAAAAATAAATGCACCCCTATGTTCACTGCAGCATTATTTATAATAGCCAAGATATGGAAGCAACCTAAGTGTCCATCGATGGACACATGGATACAGAAGAGGTGGTCCATGTATACAAAGGAGTATTACTCAGCCATAAAAGAGAGTGAAATTTTACCATTTGTGACCACATGGGTGGACCCAGAGGGTACTGTGCGCAGTAAAATAAGTCAGACAGAGAAAGACAAATACCATATGATCTCACTCACATGTGGAATCTAAAAAACAAAATACACAAACACAAAACAGAAACAGACTCATAGATACAAACAAAAAACAGATAGTTGCCAAATGGGAGGGGGGTCGAGGCTGGGTGAAAAGGGGGAAGGGAGTAAGAAGTACAAACTGCCATTTATAAAAACCGCCAACGAGATGTAAAGTACAGCACAGGGCTAACAACTGAGTGTGGTGCCAGGTGGGGACCAGACTTATGAGGGGATCATTTCGTAAGTTACATAAGTGACTCATCACTACGCTGTACCCCTGAAACCAAAATAACACTGAATGTCAACTGCAGTTGAAAAATAAAAGAATAAAAATACATAAAATCCTAGCTGACTGTTGTACAGGCCGCGTGGCCCTCCCTCGGGCCTTCCCTTCTTTTAGTGTCTCCATCCTGGGCTTTGCATCCTGTCAAAGCCACGTTTCACCACTAATATACCGCACGGTTTTAACAAGGTGTGTATGCCACCGACGTGCCCACCGACGTGCCCAGCCCAGCCCCGTGCTTTCCTCTGAGTTCTCAAGTCTCTTGCTCTCCCCCTGCTTAGCGTCCCCCCGGGGGTCTAACAGGCATTTTGTACTGAACACCTCAAACAGTGCCCTTGGTTCCCCCAACACCTCTTCCTCCCCAGGCTTCCGTCTTTGGGAGTTTGTACCATCGTCCACTGAACGGGGTAAGCCCGGACACCAGGGTGGGCGGCTGACTTCCCGGACGCAGGTCTCAGGTGTGTCCCTGGCCAGGTGAGTGATGGTGGGTGGTGAACAGGACCTCGGGGCGGCTGCCTCAGCCACAGGGCGGTGACTGCACTGGGCCCCCCTCCCAGGGCGGCCGGAAGGCTGTGCTCATACTTGTAAAGCGCTTAGATCAGACAGTGCCCGCCACACGTATTCATCAGGACTGCTCTCGCGCACGGACTCCCCACGTCACCGTCACCCCCATCTATCAGCGACTCCTGCAGGCTCTCCCCCAAGTCCGTCCACTTCTCCGCACCTCCCTGCCCCAGTTCTGACTGCTCCCCTCACCTGCTGACTGGGCTTCTGGCTCCGCCTTGGGCCTCCATAATCCATTTTCACACAAAAACCAGGTAGGTAGTTTTCCTTTTAGTTTTATTGGTTTTTGGTTTTTGTAATAGAAAATGGCTCATGGCCCTCCCCTACATAAAACCTCCCAGAACTTAACAGTGCTTTCATCATTTTCTTTTGTCATTTTTAAAAAGAGGCTTTATTTTTTAGAGCCGTTTTAAGTTTATAGAAAAATTATGCAGCAAGTACAGCGAGTTCCGTGCACTCCACACGGGGTTTCTCCCATTAGCGTGCTGCATCGCTGTGGACCATTCTTACAACTGATAAATCAATGCGGAGACTTTATTAATTCAAGTCCACAGTTTACATCAGGGTTCACTCTTTGTGCTGCACACTTTGGGGGTTTGACAAAATCGTGGCATCTTATCACGGAGCCACCGTTACAGAATCCTGCAGAAAAGTGTGCCATTGTCCCCAAAAGGCTCCGTGCCCCCCTATTCGTCCCTCCCCAAGAATTGGCACTGTTTTCAAAGTAAAATCCAAATTCCTTGCCATGTCCCAAAGCTTTCCACGATCTGGCCCATTTATCTTCCCTTTTCTAAGAAGCCAAGTCCATGTCACCCAAGGCTTTCGTCCAAGCTGTTCCCTCCTCCAGGAAGGGTCCCCTTGCAGGTCCCCATATGGCTGGCCCTTTCCGTCGTGCCATCCGAAGCGGGGCCCTTCCAGGCCGCCCAGTCTGAGCTGGTCCCCAGCACTCGTCCCACCTCCCTCCTGCACTTCCTTCAGAACCTGTCACCATCGGAGGGGTCTCGTCAGTCTGTCCAGTACTTGTGTATCACCCCTGTCCCACCGAGGCGCCCCAAACGAGAACTCCTCGGCCTGCTCACCACAGGGTCCCCACGCCGGGCACATACGGGCCCAATAAACATTTACTGAATGAATCAACCCAAACTGAATGAATAAATAAATGACTAATGCCATGTAGCAGGCTTCTACATTTGTTTGTATTTTAGAGTTTACAAAGAGCTCTTACATTTTCTTAATCTAATTCATGTGATTAGGCTCAGACTGAGATGAAACTTAAAAACGCATTCACACACTCTCCCTCCTGGCACCTCACGGCTACATGTTAGGAAAGAGTGAGACCGTGTCCTCCACGGCAACACACGTCATTTCCAAGGACCTCACAGACCCCAGGGCGGGACCAGCAGGTGAGCTGGTTTCATCCACCGCCCTGGGACACGCAGAACCTGCACTGACGACCACAGCGACAGCCGCAGCCCAGCGTCTCTCCACAGCTAACCCGGGGGGCGGGCCCCCTCAGCTCTCCCGATTTTCCTGACCACAGAAAGCAGCACAGGGAGGAAAATGCCTCTCCCCAGGCACAGAGCCAAGACATGAACCCCAGCTTGCATGACAACCCAGCGCAGGCAATCCTTGTCCTCGCAATAAAAGCTGAGCAAATGCACCGTCGGGGAGATCCCGCAGGTCCCGGGAGGAAAGGGATAAACCGCACAGAGGGGAGAGGGTGGGCTCGCTGGTGCTGCCCGGCCTCCCCTGCACCAGACCACAGAAAGGGCAGATTCAGGAGGAACACAGCAGGGCCACCATGCTTCCCCTGCGCAGGGCTCCCGCAGGGGCTTGGGGTCGCCTTTCCCAGGGGCCCACGGGAGACAGTGGAGTCCCGAGTCCTGGTGGTTGCTGGCCCCACCTGGATGCCAGAGACCCCGCAGCCAGCGGCCCAGCCCCGCCTGTGTTTTCAGACTGGACAAGGGGCGAGCGGAGGTGAGCGTGCTGGGCCGTGCAAGCCTCTCTGCCCACACAACTATCTGAGGAACGCCGCCTCCCGCCTTGCAGCAGAAAGCAACGTCTTTAAAGATGAAGAAATCCCTACTTCCTTTTGCTATTGTCATGACACGACTGACTCACTAAGTAAACATTTCGAAGCCCTGTCTGAGGTCGAAGGCTTGCAGTCACTCATGCTCCATGCCCCCTTCCAACGCCCACGTGAGCGGGCAGGAGGGCACACGTGCTTCCCTTCCTAACTCAGGCCACGGCTTCCCCACCAGCCTGCACATGTGCTCACGGCTCGGCTCACAGTCCCCTCCTCCAGGAAGCCCTCCTTGACTCCCTGATCGCCCGGGTGCTGCCCCCGTCCGTGCCCACGTCTCTCATCGTGTGGTGCCCAGTAACTGAGTTTCCCGATGCGTGACTGTCTTCTGTGTCGTTCTGTAGTCGTGCACAGTCCGTGGCACAAAGAAGATGCTACATAGTTGTTAGAAGAGAGGAAAAGAGAGAGGAGGGAGAGTCAGACGCACAGACATACAGACAGAACCAGCTGTGGGCCCGGATACGCACACACACGATGGCCATGGCAGGTGGCACGGTGCCTGAGTTCTCAACCCCCGACCCTGGCTGTGGGACGTGAAAGCGGCTACGCCTGTTACTGCCGGACACCAGAATGCGCTCACCTCCTGACACGTGGTGGTGCCTCAGACATGGCTCCACTCCCCACACAACACTCCACCGCCCGCAGTGGGAGGGCAGGATGGCAAGGGGGAGATTCAGGGGCCCCCAAGACCGGCCGACACTGCCTGCGAGTCACTCTGCTGCGGCTGTGTCCACCTTGCCCCTGCCTGCAACCCTGGACCAGTCAGCACTGCGGCAGGAAGCACACGGCAGCCCGAGGGGAAAGCTCAGCACCAGCACCCCGACTCAGGATCCTTGGGGGCCCACGGAGGCCCAAGGACGCACGCACACACGGTGCTCCCCACCACGGGGCCCAGGCCTAGGACGCGCACACACGGGGCTCCCCTCCACCGGGCCCAGTCCTACGACAGGGCACCTGCTCCACGTCCTGTGCGCTGGCCTGCACCACTGTCCCTTAGTGGCTTCCTGTGAGCCCTGAGCACCTGCCGCCTGGGTCCACGGTGAGGCCTGCCCTGCCACATTGGGGGCCTTTACAAGAAGGGTCCTGCCTGCAAGGCCGCGGCAGGACAGAGCGGGGACTGCACCTCATTTAATAGGGCTCTGCATTTAGTGAGACCGTATATACATTATGAGTAAAACCCAAAAGCCACTGAGAAAGGGGCCCAGCAGAGCTTTCTGGGTATGTCCATCATCGTAGCGCGTCAGTACTTTTATACAGGCGTATCCATTTTTCAAAATTGATGGAATGGTGCACTTAAAATTTACATACAGGGAGAAGTATACATCTTCCCTAAATGAAGACTAGGGAGCAAACACTGAAGTTGTGTTCATTGTATACATGCTGAAGTGAAGTGCGGTGATGCCTGAAATTTATTCTTAGAGATGCATCAGAAAGACAAGATGGAGCACGGATGGTATGTGATAAGGCACACAGCGTTAAATGTTCCTTGGGGAACCTAGATGGCAGCTATAGGGCCGTTCTTTCACTTTTCTGTATGTGTGAACAATGCCTGTAATAATGTCTTGGAAAAACGTAACCAAAAGCAAGCTAGAGAGTCAATAATGGGAGAAATGTCAAAAATCAGTGAGGACACAAGTGTCTACTGTGGTTTTGATAACGTGTGGGAACTGAGAAGTGACCCGTAAGCCACCCCCGAGTGGGACATCAGCACGTGAAGCCGGATGCAGGTCGGCAGGACAGCATGCTAGGAGCACAGCTCGCAGTGACCCTGGGGGGAGCGCCACCTGCCTGGGTTGCAGGGAAGATGGAATGAGGCCGTGCCCACAAAGGTCCTAAATTAGAGCCTGGTGTTGAAAGGCCCTCAGGAGGAAGGAGGGGCTGGCGTGACAGCTGGATTTCCAGGACGCACACCGGGGGGCTGGCCTCCAGGTGTGGGGAACAGAGTCAAGGGCTCCGGACGTTTTCCCCCACCATGAAAAGCTTACTCCCTGAGCTACCAAGTCACCATGATTATTTTTAAAAAGATGCTGCAAGGAAAACAGATGGGTTGGAAGTATTCTTGCAAAGCTCAGAGCGTCTTGGTTCAGCTGGTAGGATTTGAAACGGTTCCTTTTTCATCCCTGCTCTAGGACAACATGCAGCTCCCCGTTTCCCAGCCCTGGCTCCCACTCACTCCCATACACCCTTCAGGAAACAGCGGGGATAGCACCTCCTCAGGGAAGCCCTCCCTGGTCCATCCACGAGGTCCGTCCCCGGTGAGGGCACCCAACCCCCTTTATCGTTATTAGTATTTCTGTGTGAGTGAGCATTTGTCTGACGTGTCCGTCCCCTGACAGCCCAGAGCCCAGCACTGCGGCAGAGAATGCCCTAAACAAATAGCTGAGAATGAGTTCCAACTGTTTGAGAAAGTGACTTCACTCTTTGTCTATTGAAAATAAATAGTAAGCGCGTGGTGGGGCGGGGAGGGCAATCAAATAAATCCGGCTACATCTGTGTTTGTCCCGGGCAATACTGTATGGCTTTCAACTCTCAAAGATGTCTGGCGGCGTCCCATGTGGTTTTCCTTTCTCCTTGGAAGGAGCGTTGGGGGGAGGGCAGAAGCACACAGTGGGATTCTCCTGGAACCCCTGTCCCCACTGCCCTGTGATGAGGTTCCCCCCACAACCTCTCCCTGCTGACCGCTGGCCATGGGACTCACAGGGTCCCCAGGGATCGTGTGCATTTCCCAACAGTCGGAATGGGGGCACCTGTGGAGACCCTGTGACCTGAGTCTCACTGGGGAACCAAACCCCCAGCCCAGACCGTCACAGGCTCAAAAATCTGCGCTTCTGAAACGGCTGAGCGGGGAGGGTTCTTAGAGGCCCTCTCTGCTCCCACAAGCTTCCATCCACTTTCTAGACAAGACAGTGAATCCCAGATATGGAAAGGGGTGAACCCAAGGTCACCTGCTATGTATGGATTTAACAGGACAGCTATCCACGCATTTAATCCCCACTCTTCCCTCAGCTGAACTCAGAAAAGGACTTAGCGTTACTGAGGGACGCTGAGGGGTGCCCCCAGAGTAGCCCCTGGCACCAGGCGCGCATCCACAGTGGCCACGGGTCCTGTGACAACTCACAGCGAAGCGTCTCCAGGATCCGCCCTCAGCTGAAGCCTTGCCCCGGCTATGCTCTGCCCCGGCGCAGCAACTGGCTAGGACATGGCACAGAGCCTCATGGGGGCACTGGACCCGACGCTCCCCTGTCCACTCCGCCTCCCTTGCCCCTCACAGGGGTCGTCCCCAGGGACACTCAGCAATGACCTGCTTACACACACATCTCTGGCTCAGAGTCTGTTACTAGGGAAACCGACCAATGCAGCCATGGACAGGAAGTGGCCAGACCTCCCATGAATAAAATGGTTTCAGGAAACAGGGGGCACCTATAAAACCCAGGTCATGTCCAGCCCACAAGGACTCCTCAGTGGAAGTAAACGCACTGTGTGGTCTGTGTCCGAAGGGGGACGTTCTCAATGCTTGGCCCACTTTCCACAAGAGGGAGGCCAGGGCTACCTGGGCCCCGAGCCCCGTGCTCTGTGAGGGTTACTGTGTCCCGTTTAGGGGTGCTGGCCTGTCTGCACACATCATTCCTCTCAGACATGACTTCTACAGGCCTGGGACGTGGGGGCAGAGAAGGAAACGGACACCTTTCCTAAAACCGACTAGCCTGCTCCTCTCAGCGCAGGAATCCACCCCAGGGGGCCCGGTTTTGGTCCCCATGCTCCATTGCCTTCCCTTGGGGTTCAGACATGCCTGAATGGAACCTGCCCCAATGGGTCCCTGGGTTCTGGCCATTCCTCCCCCATCTTCCCAGAGCTGAAGAAGTCAGAATGCACCCTTCACTTGCCTTGTTCTCTTCTTTAAAGAAAACCATGTGTTTACTCTCTTATGCCAAAGTTACAACAGCTGACGGTTTGCCAGTGTTGACTTTAAACGCTGGGCAAAGGGGTTAAAATCCTCCCTGATGCCTGTGTATACTTCTGGAGTAAACGGAGCAAGAGGTTCTAAAAACCGTCTCATTCGCTGGGCTGCACCTGAGGGTACACAGCCCCCTGTCCCCCACCCCACCCCGCCCCGCCCAGGGCACAGACCTGGGAGGCTCAGCCGGTCCTGCTCCCCAGCCCCCAGGAGCCCAGCTATGGGGATCCTGTGGGCTCAGCGTGTACACCTTGCGCCTGCCCTGCTTTGCCAGCAACACTCAGACGGGGTGAAGGGCAGAGAAAGCTTCTGCCTGCCAGGGCTCTCTCTCATCCCCTTGGGGGTCCGGCGACGCACCGCCACCCCCACCTCACCCCCGCCCAACAGCCTAATGAGTGCTCAGCCAGCCTCTGCAAGGACAACAGACAGGCGCACACGTGCACACTCCATGCCGGCGCGTAAACAAAACTGTGCTCCCCCCACCCCGTGCGGCTTCACACCCTGCACCCCACCTCCCACGGGTCCCCTGAGAAGAAGGCCACTCACCACTCTGCCTCCGAGGGAAGATCCTCTTCTGCAAACTCATCCTGAGGGCCCTGGGGCCGGGAGGCCCCTCTGAGCAGATTCAGAAGTCCTGCTTGATCCTCCGCAGCTTCTCGGGCTGGGAGTATTTGAATAGGAGTTAAAACTACAAAGTAACTCCCCGTTAGAGCTGTTCCCCCCCTCCCCGGCAGGGAGGGAGGGAAAAATCACTTCCCCTCTGCCAGCAAGTCTTTAACGGCTCAGGGCAGCCTCTTCCAACTCCTGCCCTCCTTGCAGAGCAATGTGTATAAAAGCGATGTTATTTCACTGAATCAAGCCCTCAGATCATAAGCTTTTTCCTGCACCGCAAACAGAAATGTAAAACCTCAAACTTTCCTTTGGACTCGGAGTGAGTTGAGAGGGCAGAAGACAAGCCTGTCTAATGTATGGAGACGTCACTCACTCCACTGCTTAGATCATCCCAACCGCGCACCGCTCCCCCCACCCAACGTTTTCTTTTTTTTTTTTTTTAACGAGTTCTGGTGTGTTTATGTAATTGCGAGGGACAAACACAACACCTAAAATCCTTGCCCAACATTGAAATGATTCATTTTCTCCTTCACACACACCACACACAAACACAGTGCCTGTTTAATCCAAGTGAAAACGCCTTTCATGAAATCTGCAAAGGGCTGGGGCTGGGCCACTCACGGTGAATGCAGCCTGTGTCCCCAGAAGGGCAGTGGCTCCGGGAAGGTGAAGGCTGACTTTAATCAAGGCAAACAGAAGGTGCCCGGACTGCCGCCCACGTCAGGACGAGGAGGGACGACCAACCCTGCGCCCGAGCCCTTGGGGACCTGGGCTCCGGAACGTTTGCAGCCTGATCTACCCAATTTTCCCGGCTTGCCTTTCCATACCAGGATAACTTATTTTTAAACTTGGACAAGGCATACTATTATTTTAAATGACCAATTTGATTGCCGGGTTAAATAAATCCTCAGATTTCCCACCGAAAAGACCAAAAGGATATACAATACATGGGCAGAGTCAGAGCTGAAAACTGGGGCAGAATGTGAGGGCTGGGGACACAACAGTGTGAGAGGGGACGGAACGGAAAGCTTGCCGTTCGACAGAGTGTCACCAGGAAAACTAGTGAGACAGAGCCGGGTCCGGTTTAAGTCACCTGTTTATGCACCACCACCTAAACATACAACACCTGTCACCTGCCAAGTGTCCCAGGCCTTCCTGGGATGTCCCTCCCCAATCCCCCCACCTGTGGTTGCCTCGGGTTTCTCCACCCACGTCATTCCCACCTCTAAGGGCCTCGAGGGGGTCGGGTCGCAGGCTTCAGTCGCCAGCATTTTGCTCAAAGCCAGGCCAGGCCGGTCACTGCGACCCTGAGCCCCCCAGTCCGCCCCTACGCACCTTGAACAATCACTCCTCCAGGCGGTGCTGCGGTGCCAGCTGCCAGAGAAGTCCAGCTGTGGGTACCTGGAGTCAGAACAGCCCCCATGAGTCACCGTCACCCCACAATGAGGTCCTGGAAGCAGAGCTGGCCCTCCCTTCCCTGCTGCCAGCTCAGCCTGCTCTGAACAAGTACTCAGGCCCTGAGATTACACGCCGCTGCCTTCTAGTGGTACCACCTGCCGCACCGCACAGGTGGGACACAGGCTGGGTAAGCGGGGACGGTCTGCAGAAACTCGGTGACGTGATAAAGTACGTAAGACTGAGTGTCACAGGAAGGTCTGCCTATAGTACTCCAGGAATCAATCAGCTCACAAACTCAGGATGTGGGAGACGATCCACATACACGACACAGATTAAATTTGAAGAATAACACTGAGGGTATGTTTGTTTTCCCTCCATGCGCTTCCCAATATCCATTTGGGCTTTCCAACATCACTGTGTTATCCACCCCAATTCAGGGAGGAGCGGGAGCTTTCCATTCATACCACTTAGAGGATGATAGAAAAAAACATTTTAATTTAAAAAAAAAAAAAAGGTTTTCTAAGTCAAATCATTGCCTTTGGAACTCCTAAGTAGACTGTTAAATCAACAGCAAAGGCTGTAATTTTGAAAGTCATGGCGTTTGATCATATGAATCAAGCCTTTGACAAATTATTATTTGCTGCGGTCGGCCCCTCCAAATACGTCCACATCCTGTTGTGGGAACCTGTGACTACGTTATGTTACACAGCAAGAGGCAGTTAAAGTGGCAGAAGGAATTAAGGGTGCTAATCAGCTGACTTTAAAGGAATTTTCTGGATTATCTGGCCCAATGTAATCACAAGGATCCCTGAGAATGCGAGAGGGAGCCAGAAGAGGGGTCAGACCCAGAGATACTTGAAGCTACGCTGCTCGCTTTGATGATGGAGAAAAGGGCCGTGAGCCAAGGCTGCAGGTGTCTCCAGAAGCTGCAGAACTCAAGGAAGTGGAATCTCCCCGCAGCTCCAGAACGGAATGTGAACCCTGCCGACACCCGATGACAGCAGGCGAGACCCAGGCTGGACGTCTGACCTCGAGAATTGTCAGAACGTAAATTCGTCTTGTTTTAAGCCACTGCTTTTGTGGCAATTTGTTACAGCAGCAATCGAAAACTAATACATTTGGGTTTGTTTATATTTTGTTCCTTCAATGCCAAAAGCTTGGTTTTGATTACAGAGAGCAAAGCCTGGAGGATTCAAAGCACAAAATTTATACCATAAACCCATAGATTTGGGAAGAACATATGATGATAAAAGAACAGTGGTTTTCTCTTCCATACGGAGATGAAAGGCTGCCCAGCTGAAGGGAGGATGGGGCTACTTTAAAATGACAAAATCAATTTTCCGTCATCTGCAGAAATGGGGTCTAAGAGTTTTAAGTTCAATTACAGAGACATAAGAAAGGCTGCGTGTTTATACACGATTTTCCCCCTGTATATAGCCTACTAGCTGCATGTCCAGATATGAACAGAGGTTATCTCTGGCTAGTGGATTATGAGTGCCTTTTATTTCTTTTACTCCGTATTTCCTAGTTTGTTTCTTAGGGGGAAAAAGGGAGGAAAAGTATATGTACACATGGGAAGCCCTAGTCCTGGCAGGCCCGAGCACTCCCCACCCACAAAGCCGCCTCTTTCCCTGCGCCGGGGACTGAAAGAACAGCTGTTTGTCACTCAAGGTCTGCAGCAAAGAATGGGAGGTCCTCCTCTTACTGGTGAAACCACCTGGGGAGAGATGCAACCTCTGGCATCCATGTTCCAGCTCTCTGTCCTCCTCTCGTCTCTCCTGCCCCCACCAGCAGCGCCCCCTTGCTGGCCCTGCAGGGCTCAGGCCTAGGACTGATTGCTTACTCAACCCCCACCCACTCAGGAGGCCCCTGGACTGTGCTCACGTCAGAGGGCTGCGTCCTCTTCCTTGGCTGGCTCTTGTGTCCCCCAGCCCGTCAGCGTCATAGACAGACACCTCCCGCTGCAAAGTGGGTCCTACCCCGTCGGGAGCTGCTTCTGACCAGGCAGCCAGCATGCCAGAGGCTTAGAGGGGCTGGCGGCTGAGCCCACAACGACCCATCTGCTGCGGATGCAGGGTCTGCTTGCCTGCGCCAAGCCCTGAGTCTTCCTCCCCCTTCCCGTGGGATGGCCCAGCGGCCATTCCCGCTCCCGGTTCTGCTGAGTGGCCCTGGCGCCTGCCCCTGACCGTACGTTCCGTCTCGTGTGGCGGTCTCCACGTGGAGACTGGGTATGCAGCCTGTCCTGCTCCATTCTTCCGAACCACAGCTGCCGCCCCCCCAGGTTCCAGCACAGCCTCCTTCCCTGGTGGACAGCTGGGACCCAGTCCAGCTCCCCCAGTCCATAGCCCACCATGGGTCTCGGTGGTCCCTGGGGCCAGGCCCACAGCAGCCCCGGCGGCACTCCCCACAGTCCACTTCCTCCCGTTTCCCTTTCCTGGGCCCCGAGCTCCCTGCTGATGCTGTCACATCACATTTAACACTTCAGAAAGGGCTGAGACATCCCCCAGAGAGCATCACCCCCAGGTCACAACCCTTTGAGGCTCCCTCCTTCTTCTGCATCAGGCCCTGACGGCACGTGGCCGGCTCGATGGATGGTGGGAGGTCAGCGCTGTCTCTTGAACTTGGCCCCTTCCCACATTCTCACGGATGGAGCTGCCACACTGCATGGAGGGACATGTGACAGCTCGCAAGATAGTGACCCCGAGGGAGCCTGGGTGGCTCAGAGAAAGCCAGTAAACTATTTTCCAGCCTAACGTGTAATCATTAACCTGAATGCCTACATCCCCCAGGATGGTAAACGCAGCTAAAAATCAATTTTCTTGTTCAATCAACCCACTCATTTCTAAATGTCCACTGCCTCTAAAATTTACTTTAACACTCAGAAAATTGCAGACAGCCTATTGTGCCAATGTATGGCATTCAAAATGCTTTATAATTTTTGAACATTTATTTTAAGGACAAACTGAGCCTCCTACAACATTCAAATAAGGGCAAAGCACAGACTGGTTCTCTAACCTAGATTTTGTAATCCTAAATCCCAGGAAAAAGTCCTGAGATTCGTCAGGTCATCTGTGCTAGTGCTGGAAACCACAAAACCTGCTTACCGATGAACCACCTGACAACGGCATTCAATACTCAATGTCCGCACACATTAGAAAGAACTACCCTATCCTGTGTCACCATGTGAGCTTATCTGTGTGCCCATTTCACAGATATGCAAGTGGAGGCCCAGAGAGGTTGAGGGACTTTCCTGGGTCACAGAACTAAGAAATAATGGAGGTGAGACACCCGATGTTTTTATGGAAAGACCAGACAGATGCCTACTACAGTTTCGCAATCAAGAACTCAATGGATAAATTTGTCAGTGAAAAGGACCTACCCACGTGTCCCCAGGTGGGAAGGTGGTGACCTCTGGTGCTCACTCCAGGCCTTGGGTGGGCATCGTCATGGAACCAGGAAAGTCAGCGCTTAGGGCTCAGGGAGGCGCCAATCCATGAGGTCTGCAAGCTTCCAGCGGTACCACATCCCTTTCCTCAGACATGTCACCTGGAACATCAAGACCTAAAACAGAGCGATATGCAGTCGTGGTTGAAGCAGGTGACGCACCTGCTGCCGGGCCCCAGGGCTCTGCTGAGCACATCTGGAAAGCCCTGGCCACAGGAAGCCCCACATCACACGCATGGGGACGCTGAGTCCCAGAAGGAGCAATGACCTGCTCAGGGACAAAGGAGCACAGCACTGCCAAGTCCTAGCGCCCACCCAGGCCAGCCATGCCTCTGCTGCCAGACGCCCAGCCCGTGGTGAGCCGTCTGTGCCCAGGGAGACTAGTACGAGAACCCAGAGCTGCCCTGCTCAGTCTCCTTTGTCCATGGGGCTGCCCAGGCAGGGAGACATCCCAGGAAATCGCAGGGAGAGACAGGACTTGCTTTGTCCATCTTTCATGCACTTGGTACTTTTGAAAGCACATCCACAAATATCTCATGTTTTGATTTATCATAAGACATTTTCTGCAGACCCAAAGGTATAAAGGCTTTATTCTGGAAGCTTTGTCTTGCTTTACTGCAAAAGTTTTGCTTGTGTGTGTGTGTGTGTGTGTGTGTGTGTTTCACATTATGTATGTATACACACACACACACACATTGCTCATTATTTACCCATGGCCAATGCACAAAATTGCACAATTCTAAGTTGACTGCATATGTATGAGTCCCAGAAAGCAAGCACAGGCCGTAGGGAAGACACGGTAATATCTGGCATCAGGAAGTCAGTGCCAGCAAGAGGGCTTCCTGGGTACCACGCTGCGGGGTACCAGCACAGGGGACACGTGCACCTGCCCTCCGGTACCACCCTGTCCCCACAGGCCTGAGCCAAGCTGGCTCTTGGGGTACAGACACACCGCAGTGGTGCCAGCCCCCGCTCCTGCTCCCTAGTCAGCAGCCCTGCCCCCGGGGTCCCAGCCCTACTCCTTTCCTCCAACCTCTCCCCAACTCAAGACTGACCACTGGTGGACTGAACCCAGGGACCCCCAGACGACAGGGCCTCTGGCTTCACTCCCTGCACAACAGCTTGTCTCCGTTCTCTCTGGGGATGAGGCCTGCTTACTCTGCTATGGGAGCAGAGTGACCCTTTGCATCAAGACACCAGCTGCCGGCTGTCCAGAACGAGTTTCACAGGATGCTGTATGGTCCTCTAGACGGGCCCGCAGATGGAGGGAGGGTATGTAATGAGCAGCTGTGGTGGTGATGGTGGTGACGGTGGTGGTGACGGTGGTGGTGACGGTGGTGGTGACGAAGGTGGTGACGATGGTTACCACTTCCTGAGTCTTGACGTGTGCCGGGCACTGTACTAATCACTTCACATTCATTACCTCTCTTAATCAAGGTAGGCCGCGGTCAGCATCACATGCAGAATGCCTCCACTGAGGCTTGGTGATCTCCTCCAACCTAGACAGAAAGGCAGAAGAAATCGACATGCAGTGGACATCTGGCCAGCTAACCGATCACGGAGGTTCAGCCAGGACATCTTGTGCAGCACAGGGAACAGGAAGCACAGTGGCTCCACAGCAGCCCCGGCGAGGGCCCAGGACACAATGGGCACCCCGAAAGTGGTGAGGGGCGCAGGGAGGTCCTGGGTACTGGAACCCACATACAGTCCCATGGTAAGCCCGGGGGTGACGTGTCCTTGCTCTCCTTTGAACTGGGGGACACGCAGTGAGCCCACCACTTAGAGGGTCGAGCAAGTTCCACTCTTCCTACATCCAGTCGTGTGGGTCCAGTTTGGTGAGAACTCAGTGGATCTCCTAACTTCTCTGTCTCCCTCTGTCTTCCTCTCCTCAAATGCATCCTCTCCTATAGCCACAAAAATCAGATCTTTCCACTCTCTACTTAACCCCGCTCTGAGATTCCACATGAACGGTCTGAACAGGGATGTAAGACCATGTGCCCCCACCCCCGTACACCCCGAAGCTTCACCTGCCTCGGGCTCCCTGCTGCTCACCTCCTGCCCCACTTCCGACCTAACGCATCCTCTCCGCTCAGCTCAGGCAGCACCCTTCTGAAACCCGTGTCCTTCACCCCCGCCTCCAGGCTGACCCGGGCCCCTTGTCCGCACTAAGTGACGTCCTCTGCGTATTTCTCATGCTGTGCTTTCCAGTGTCCCATCATGACTTGTTTGTATGTCCATCTACCCCACTAGGTTGTGAGGACACTGAGGGCAGGAACTAGGTCTCATTCCTGTGTGTCCGCTTAGCTAATTCAGCGCCTGGCGTACGGCAAAAACTCAAAGTCTTCTGAACTAATTAAGTCATGGAATTGGTGAGTGCATGACTGGGACTTCCGGTGCCTAAACCAGAGAACGCAGAGAGAATGGCCGCAATGAGGAGGCGGGAGAGGAATGCGGTCTGGACGAAGTGACTCTGGAACATCTGTGGGCCCCAGACAGGAGAGGAGCCTGGAGGCATGGGATGCAGAAACTGGAGGTCGAGAGAGGTCTGGGCTGGGCACAGAAACCAGGGTGTCATCGGCGTATAGAAACAAGTCGAAGCCAAGAGTTCAGATGGAAAATAACCTAGAAAGTACAGTAAGAACTATGAGCTCAGGACGAAGCCTCAGGAAATCCCAACATTTAAGGGACAAACAATGGAGGAGATAGGCGACATCAGGGCTGAGAACACACTAAAGAAAGATAAAAATTAAGGAAGTTCCAACACAGAAGCCAAGGGGAAGGGAGGGTCCGTTTTGCATTCTGTTTAGTCTTGACTGGCTTTGCGACAAAACCAATAAACCCCAGGAACCTCTGGTGAACTCATTTGGCTTCCCATCTTTCTTGGAGGAAGACTAGCTTTCAGCACGCCCTGGAATCAAACAGCTGTCATTTCTAGGGTGCTCAGGAGGGAATTTGGCAGTGGGGGGAAGAGCAGAGGGACGTAACTGAGGGCCTGGTCAGCAATTCAACCAGTTTCCGAAACCTAGTGCTAATTTGTGCGGCCCCGAGCCCTTTCCCCATAAATTGAATTCCCTGTGCTTTTGAACGAAAATATAATCCACGTGTTCATGATTCACTTGGACTTTATGTAACCAAATGTTGGGCTGTCGCTGTTTGATGTCCAAGAGCCCATCTGAAGACTCTTTGCAGCCAGAAGTCGTGAGTTGCCAGGGAGATGCAAAGGAGACAAACCCCGGCCAGCCCCATGCACGGCCCCGGCCGTCAGCTCGGCGTGGTGGGTGCCGTGGGGAAGGCAGAGACAGCCAACCTGCCAGTGAGTAGATCAGACCCACATCCTGGGTCTCAGGCTGCTGGCATCTGATACGGCGCAAGACACAGCAACAAACAGCGACGCCTGGACAGAACTGTCACTTCTGTAACTATCTGGTTGCTGCTGGACATTCAGGCGATCTCCGATTCTGATGTTATAAAGAAAGCTGAAACGGAAACCTTTGTCCGTACATGTCGGCCCACGTCCCTCTCTCTTTCCTGAGGGTAAGTTTCCAGAAACAGAATTACTGTATCAAAGGGGATAACCCTGCTGCTAAGTTGCATTTCAGAAAACCTGCACTAAGTGCCGCTCCCACACCCAGTGAAGAAGCTGGCTTTCTCACTGCAGCTGCCAAGCACCCTGCATCGTCAACGAGCTAATCCCAGAAACAGCAGGCAGTTATTGAAGGCAGTTTTCAAAGCCCATCTTATATAGTGTGGGAGGCTATTAATACTACAAATATGAAACTGTATAATTGAAAGCCAATTGCGTATAAGTATAAGCTCTCCTTAAATCACGACACAGATGTGATGTTTAGGACATCAGTCAGAAGAGCAGTTTCAGCTGCAGTAACAAAACTGTATCCCCACACCTCAGAATTTTAACCCAACAGAAGCTTCTTTCTCACTCAGCGTCTGATAATGCGAGTCGGCCCCCGTGCAAGGCAGCAGCTCCCAGGAGGTGTCGCGGATCCGGGCTGCCTCTTCCTGTGTCCCCAGAGGAGAAGCCTCACAGCCCCAGGCACTCGCAGCCGCAGCTCACACGCAGCCAGCATGTGCTTCTCTTGGTCCAGAGAACTCTTGCAAGAGCAGGCACCAGTAAGCTTTTTCGGAAGGTGACTATGTTCAGCTTGCAGGCCGTAAGGTCTCGGTTGCAATCACTCAACGCGGCCATGGAGCCCCCCAAGCAGCCCCGTGTGTGCACTGACGGGCCTGGCTGTGTTCCAATCAGACCTTATTTACAAAAACAGGCAGCGGGCGGGATCCGGCCAGCGGGCAGGAGTTCGCCAGCTGCAGATCTAAAAGTTCCAGTCAGCGGCCCTCTACGCACCGCGTGGCGCTGTACGACCAGCACCACAGCCACAACACTGCTTTCAGGGGGGAGGGAAATGGGGGACACCCAGTTGTCTGGTCCACAGAAACTGAAACCCCTGGAGGATGCTCCCTGATTAGCCCTCATTCTGCTCTCGGGCGGGCACCTCCCTCGCTGACGGCTGTCCGAGGACACATTTCAGAAGGTGGCCTCCTGGGCCACATCTGAAGTGGGCTTTGGAGAATATGGCCGCCCCCTTGGGGGTTGTTTTCTCAGCCTGTCTGCTCCCGGTATGGCTGGGATCTCCGGGGCTTCATAGGGTGAAAGATCTCAAATAATCACAGGCTTTTCCAGGATCCTTTTTCCTTCTTTCTTTTTCTTTTTTTTGCTTTTTGGCAGTATGACTCTCAAACTCAGTAGTCAGCCTCATCTTCCAGGAACCACACCCACTGTTCTTTTAGGACTTGGTTCCCAGATCTGCTCTCTCGCTTTATTCCCTGCCCCTAAGCCGTTCCCTCAGTACCACAGGCCTTGAGACGTTATAACTGCTGGAACACTTAGCAGTAGGTATTAGAGCCACACCTGTCATTTCATTTTTGCCTTCATTCCAAGCGGGCACCACACCGGACTCTGACATTTGCCGTTGGCTACTCAGAGTCTTTCTTAATCCCATCTCTGATGAGGCCATCTGCAGGCAGCCGATTTTCCTGCTTCCATTTCTGCACTTTCTCGTTCCCTCTTATTCCCCTTGGACACTAGTTAGCCGTCTTCTGTGCTCGTCTCTTCCCTGCAAACACCTTGTTACACACACCACACACACACACACACACACACACACACACACACACACAGGGTAACGACCAGCATGTCCCACCAACGATCTGTTCCCAGCCTCTTCCCCTGGAGCCACAAGCAGCCGACGTGCCTTCCAAGTCTTCACAGGCGACCTGTCTTGTAAACGCTTCCCCAGCACGTAGCTGGGGCTGAACGCGGTCTCGTTTCGGACTCGGTTCCCCCTCTGCCAGTAGCCTAACCAGTAAGCCAGCGCCGCAAAGCTTCTGCTCTCATTGCAGCAGCACTGTACATCTACCACCAATTTCCCGATTAGTCAGAACAAGCGAGGGTGTCTTATGGTCACCAACTACCCCCAAATTCAGTGGTTTAACCCAGCAAGTCATCCCTCACGTAAAGTCTGCTAGGAGCCTGGCAGCGTCCTACAGCGTGTAGTACACATGTCAAGGAAACACACTGAAAATGAACGGTATTTCATTTTCCTGAATTTGTCAAATTAAGTATGTACTTACTTTGCAATCACAAAAAAACTACAAATACTTACGTCAACAGGCAATTCAGTTCAACTGACTTTATCCTTGGAAACGTAGGTTCTCTGTACGGGCCTTTCCAGAATCTTTTGAGACTCTACACTAGAGCACAGGTCCTTCCTTCGATTGGGTTGGCCTTTACGGGGTGCAGTCTGCCTGCCCCATACCATTTGGACAGGACAGCAATGCTTTCTGTTAACGTGCTTTTCTCTTCTCCCTGTCTGCGTCCATCCTGTGCCTGGAGATGGGAGGAAAGGCAAACAGACAAGTAAGTAGGAAGGAGAAGCGGGCCCTTCAGCTTCTGACGTTTCCCACAGGAGTCGGGGGCGTCCCGTCCCGCTGCAGGCTTACGAGTTACATGTGTTACAAGGAAGGCATTGCCCATTTGGTTCCCCTGCATACTTCCCTCGCTTAGCAGGTCTGGACACTGAATTTCTTAGTTTATTCCATAATTCAGAGAAAATGCCTCTGGCCTACGAGGGACACTATGGTCTAAGGTGCTGCCCTAGAGGGAGGGGGTGACCTGAGAAGCACAGGGTAATGGACAGGAGGCGAGCTCGGCGAGAGAATGGACAGTGTGGCATCTGACCCTGATGACTCAGGGAAGGTGAGAACAAGGCTTTAGCCCGACTCGGGCCGGACTCACCTGCCAGGTCCACCCATCGGGAGCTCACCACCTGCACAGCCCGAGGGCAGTGCCATCCCGGTGCCCTCAGGCCAGCAGGGTCCGGGGAACGGGCCGTCAGTCCCCTTCCTTTGCTGTGCTGGTGACCCGGAAGTCCCAGTCTGTGGGACAGGACAAGCAGAAGAGAGCTGACAGTTTGGCCAGAGAGCTGCAGGGACGTGGCCCAGACCCGAAGGCAGCAGGCCAGGGCCAGCGCCAGCGCCCCGGACGGCCAGGTGACGATCCATCAGCTGGGAAGGATCAGGAAGTCCCGCGCAGCCCGAAGCACAGACAGGGCCCTCTCGCTCCAGCCAGACCCCCGTCGTCAGCATCCACGGCACGTGTGCGGGGGAGCTGGCCACCCCTCACAGCCACCGGTCCAGGTGCGCCGGGTACTGCCACGCACACCTAGGAAGGCCCTCCCACGTCCCAAGTGCCATATCTGGGCAGGAGAGGACAGAGAGCAAAGAGGTGGGCAGCTGAAGGGGGGAGGAGAGGAGAGGCTGGCCGACAGCCCTTGTCTCTGACCTTCCTTTGCCCTTGCAGCCGGGACTGTGTCCTGCCCATGTCCCCTGTGTGGCTGCGATCACCTGGGACCCTCACCTGAGGGCTTTCACCCCACCCACTCCATGCGACAGGCCAGAAAAGCCAGGAGCTGGTGTCCTTGAGCAGATGGGAGGTGAAGACGAGATGTCCCCGCATGACCAGCCCCCAGGTGAGGAGACTGACACTCATCCTGTCCTTCGGGTTCTCAGTGGGCGGGACCCCGGTTGTCCCCACACCACTTGCTTGACAAAGCGCCTTTTACAAGGCCTTCCTCTCCTGTTCCACATCACGTCAAATAAACAGCACTCAACCTTTGTCTCAGGTCTATTTCCGGGGGACCCAGACGGGATACCTCCTTCCCGTGTCCATCCCGGGAGCAGAGCCTCTTCCTCCCCGGCACAGAGGGCACTCTAATGTGTCCCCTTCCTTCCATCTCAGCATCGCCTCTGCGATGTCCCTTCCATGAAGAGGAGAGGATGTAGAACCAAGAGACTCCCCCAGCTCCCAGCCCCCCAGTGACCAGGTCCCAGTCCAGCGATGCCAGCAGTGCCCTGGCGAGCCAGGCAGTGTCCTGGGATGGCAACTCACAGGCCCTGGCACTTCAGTTCAAGGGTGGTGCTGCTTCCTGCCCGTCTGTGTGGGAGCACGTCCAGGAGACGTGAGCAGATGTTTGGCACACGTTCAGCCGGTTCCCATCAGCCAACAATAACACGGCACAGAGACAGTGCGGGAGCGACGGAGGGTGGGGCCTCTGCCCAGCTGCTGGGGACGGCCACGGGAGTCACATCTCCACTCAGTGGGGAGGAGGGCGGGGGGTGTACCAGTGTGACTTGCACACGGTGAGTTAGAGCACAGAGCACACGGTGCCAGGATCACAGGGTGCAGCCGGGTGGGCCCACCTGTTACGCTCGGCTCCCCAGGCAGAGCCCACAGCTGGGCAGCCTGGCCGCCCTGGGCGGCCTGGGGAGCTGCGGGGATCTGGGTATCAGGAAGGGAAGGCCTGGGGCCTGGGTGGCTAACCATGGCCCACACCCCCTCCTGGACACATGGGGGCATGTCTGTGCTCTGTCCACTGAGGTTGGACGTGTCCCCAAATCTGCTCGCACAGGGCTCCAGAGCTTCTGCTTGTCCAGAGTTGGTACCTAGGACGAGCCCCACGCACCGTCCATCCATCCGTCTGTCCGCCCGGGCTTGCGGGGTGTGGCAGGTGACGGAGTGTCCGAGTGTGCCGAGGCAGCCTGTGGTCCTGCGTGGACACGTGGCAGCTCCCACTCCTGCTCCCTGCTGCCCGGGACTGGACAGCTCCTGAGCTGAGGGCTTCCCCGGTGCCTCCCTCTGCTCATCCAGACGCGCCCTGAGGCTTGGCTCCTGTCCCCTGGGATGGAACAGCCACAGCTGTGACGGAGAACGTGCATGCACACCTATGGCCACTCCCATCATGCACTGCAGCGTCCCTCGCTTGCAGTCTTCCTGATTCCATCCAATCCAGCAAGATGCACGGAAAACCTCTGCCGTGCAGACAGCACCACTGGGCGGCTAAAGGCTCCAGCCCCAGATCCAGGTCTCCTGGCTGCCTGGCCGAGCGGGTCCACGCCCAGGAAGTTCCTCTTCCTGTCTCAGTTTCCCCTCCTGCCAAATTCAGAGACTCACGGGACCCGTCCCATGGGTCAGACGTGAGGATTCAACTGGTTAGTACATGAAAACGTGCTTGGAACAGTAAGCGACTGGCACGAGCAAGCACTCCATAGGGAAGGCCAGGCGGGTGACGCTCCAACACAGGGCTGCTGCTCTGCGTGTCCCCGCCCGCGGGAGCTGACAGCCACGCGCCACAGACAGAGAAGTGAGCAGAGCGACACGAGCCGTGACAGAGGGCGTGCGGATTCCGGCCGCAGTGCTGGGCCAGCGCCCTCACCTGCCCAGGCTCTCCCTGTGCACCTGTAAGGGAGAGAAGATGGCTACACTTAGTATAAACCCTGAGGGGCAGAGGTGGCCGTGATTTCACGCGGACACGCAGCTCACAGGCACGTGAAGGACACGGGAGACACAGGACACAGCAGTGCCGGGCGGCACTCAGACACGCACACGCCCACGGCTGATGGCATCCTTGTGACAGGACAGGCACGTGGCTGCCGGCTCCGCGGACACAGCCTGCATCTGCACAGCAAGCCCAGCACGGGGGTCATCGCCTAACTGGCTTTGCAACCTGAGGAAATGGGGGCTCCAAGAGGCACAGCGACTTCCGTGTTCACACAGCTAGGAAGTGCGCGGTCTGACCCCACGGCCGGGACTAGGGCCGTTGTCCCCTCCTGCTTCTCTCTAACACATTTTGTCATTTCACTCCATCTTCTAACAACTCCAAGAGGAAGCCAGTAACCCCTTAGAGAAAACTGAGGCTTGGTGAGGAGACGGACTCGAGCAAGGCTGGAAAGCGGCCGCTAGGACGTCACGCTGCCCTCACTGGGGGTGGCTTCGGGGCCCAGGGTGCGCAGGCCGGGGGTTAGAGCAGTTTCCTGGGGAGAACGCCAGGCTCCAGACAGAAGGAAGGTCTACAGAGTCCCAGAGGGGCTGGATTCTACGCTGAACTCCCCTTGGCGCGCCCCTCGGAACGCTGTTAGAGCAGCTCTTACATTTGCCTAATGCACTTTCTTTTACAAGGAAAAAAATGAACTGATACCCTGACCACAGCATTTTATGGATTTTCCCCTCTTAAAATGCACGTTTTGAAAACTGGAAACTCCCTAGTGTCTTGAAATTAAGTTCCACTGCTGGGCCAAACTGCAAAGCACTGACTGATTAGGGTTTTTCGCAGCGACCTCTTGTGGCCACACAGGCCCAGTGCAGGGCCGACTCTGCAGGAGAACCTGGGGGCTTCGGGGAGACCTAAGGTCTCTGAGCCTCCGCCCATCACGCCCACTCTCCTGGGCACAACTGTGCGGCCAGTCCCTGCCACCCAGGCCTGGCTCCACGGGCCCTGCCTCTATCTTCCTGTGACGGGGGTGTGTCCCTTCTCTCATCTGGGCCGAGTTCCCCACCTGTAGAATGAGCAGGTGACGCCAATGTGACACTATGGTTCTGTCACTGCCTTTGCCTAGGACACGCTGAACTGACACTCCATCCCTGCCGCACTCCCTCCCTCCCCCTCCCTCCCCCCTCTCCCCCTCCCCCTCCCCTCCTTCACTCCCCCCTCCCTCCCCCTCCCTCCTGCTCCCTCCCTCCCGCTCCCCCTGCCCCTCCCTCCCCCTCCCCCTCCCCCTGCCCCTCTCTAGCCCACCCCTCCTCTCCACGCCTCCTGACACAGCCACAGTGCACAGTCTCATCACTCTCCCCAAGACCCCTCTGCCTCCCTGCTGCTTCCATGACAATCTTTCTAAAGCAAAGTCGTGCCACTTTCCTCCTCCAACTCTTTCAAAGGCTGACCATCACCTTCAAGATAAAATCCAAATTCAGTAACTTGATACACACAGCCAACAGTGATGTTCCAAATGGTTAACAAGCTGCAGTTTTTCCTGAGTATCACGGGGAACCCACCAAACAGAACTAGCTTTGGCGACAGTGCTGGGCAAAGTTCTGGGGGGAGGGGGAGAGGCATTAACTCTTTAGTTGCTGGGTTGTAGGGAAGTCCAGGGGTCCCTCCAGGGAGGTGCCACGGTTGCAAAGGGGCGCCCCAGGAACTAGGGGCAGTGGCTGCCTTCTAACCAGGACGGAGGCACCCCCGTATTTAGCCCCCAGGGCAGCGCCCGCCGTGGACCCGCCCTTGCCGAGTCCCTGCCTCTCACCACTGCTCCACAGGCCACACTCAGGGCCTCCTTTGCTTGGAGTGTCAGCGTCGTCTCAGGACAGCCTCCCAGTCCTGTCCCCCATGCGTGTGTCTCCGTGCGTGCATACTGTCCTCTCCTGCTCTCCCACTGCTCTCCTGGAAGGTTCCGTGAGTATCACACTGCTGGGTTCCTCCTCCCGCCCCAGCCGCCGCGTCGCTCACCGTCCCCACCACCCTCGCAAGAACCAGCACACGGGGACTGATCCCTAAACAGTGCTCAACTGACCGAAAGTGAACCTCAGGGCTGGGGATCCCGTGGCCACGCAGCAACAGGGACTCAGTGGCCTCTTCTGTCACCACCACCACCCACAGCACACAGAGGCCTCCGGTCTGTCACTGGACGCCTCCCCAGGAAGTTCTGAGCGTTAGCTACACACAGACACTTACATATGCTTATGTCTATACATTTCACTTACGCATGTTAAACTCTCATGTACACTGCAGCGAGCGTTTTGAACAGTCAAAAACACACATGGATGCATTTTACAGCTTAAAATATTGATAATGATGAGACCTAAGCTTCCCTCTTCACACCTGAGTGGGCCATCTTGTCCCCCCACTGGCGGTCACTGCTAAGGTGCTGCGTGCCCTCGGCACAGGTGTGTGCACAGACAGGTCCACACGCTGCCTTGACCCCCAGGGCCAATCTGTACAAAATCCTAGGTTCCCACCGGGCCTGGGCCAGATGCTAAAAACTGATTACGTATCAGTATACCTGGAACCCACCTTGGAAGGCACAAATTCTACCCTCTACAGGAAAAATGAACGTAAAAGGGAGAAAAGCTGCTGCAGCCCCTGTGGGGAAGATCCAGCAGGCCTAGGCCTCAGGTGCTCAGAGGGCACATTGCCCCCCAGGGCACAGACACTCAGCGAAGTCCAGAGACACTTCGTGTTGTCACAAGCAGAGGGGCTCTACTGGCACCTGGTGGGCAGAGGCCAGAGATGCTGCCAGACAGCCTGCAACGCACAGGACAGACCCAGCGACAGGGAACCGGCTGGACCCAGAAAGCACAGCAGGGCCAAGGTGGTTTGAAGATCTACAAGGCCCACTGGTCCCGCCCAGGGGGGCTATTTCCGAGCTGTGCGACCTTGAGCCAATCACTTACCTTCTGCGAGCCACGGTGAGACCCACTGAGGAAGGCCTTCCCCATCCATCAGTCATTGCCAACGGCGTCCAGGCGAATCCAACGCCCAGCCAAGTCCGGGAAGCACCGCCCTCACGCCAGCAGCAGTGATGGCACACGGCTGCCTCCTTGAGGAGGGTCGCCCAGACTGGCTGGAAGCTGCATCTATTTAAAACGCATTTGCATCACCTCTGCCTTCCTGCCTGCCTCTCAGGATATTTACATGCACACCAGCCTGAGAGCTCACCTTCCCCGGCGGGCTGGGTCTCTTCAGCCCATCGGGACACCTTACCTATCAGGTTCTCCGCAAAGGAGGAGCAGATGGACAAATACATGGGAGGAGATGTGTATTTTGCCAGGAACTTTCTGACCACGGGGCTGACACAACTAGTGTGCCAGTTTCAAAGATAAGGAAGCGATACAGAGATTCTGCAGTTCAAAAATCATTACAAAATAATGTGTCAGGTAGAGGTCCTGGCTCTCCTAAGCCAGAGGTAGAAACAAACAAATAACAACAACAAAAATCAAGGGGGAAATGTCGAACCCCAAGGCAAGGCCACGGCTCACAGCTACACACTGGTGATTTCTGACTCAGTTGTAGTCAGTGGGGACAGAGGCTGGTGCCAAACACTCGATGTGGTCCAACAGCTTTATTAACAGAGACACAGCTTTAAAAGGTGACATGCAGTCCCTATACAGGATTTAAACAGGAAGCTGAGCTCTCCAGAAGTTCTGAGCTGTTCCCCTTGGCTAGTTTTCTCTGTGTCCTAACCACCCTCTGCCACAACCACTAATTCAATAATCTTCTCATAGCCTTTCTTTCAATACTGTGTTCAGAGGGCTCTATGTCTTCCTTAAAAAGACAACTGGAGATTTTGTGAGAAGCCACTTTGAGTGGGGGCGCACCTGGCGTGTCACTGGGCCCCCAGGTGAGCCGCCTGCTCCAGGGCGCAGGTGTCCTCCGCCGGCGGTTTGGGCAGGTCCAACATGGTGGGCGAGGCCTTCCTGGGGCTGCCAGTCACCAGCACCCAGTGGTTCCGGGGCCTCTCCACTCGGTATGAGTCCAGGTAGGTGTGAGCAGCGACCTCTGCTTCCTTCCCAAAGCAGGTCCTGCGCAGGAAAAGAATGGACACCGACTGGAAATGGCGCGACAGCCCTCAGCAAGCAGCTCATTCACCTCAGAAGCACCTCACCGGGCGGACTGCTCTGCGGAGCCCTCGGGAGGGGGGTCTCTAAACCACAGCACGTGTGTCGGGGTTTTCACCCTGTGTGAAGGGCGAGGATGGGTGGGAGAACCCCATTCTGACGAAAACCCTCTTGGGGCCGAGCACGTGTCTGACCGAAGGGGCTCGGTCACTGCAGGACGTTTCCCACCATCGAAGCTCCAGCATCAAAGGGCTGTGTGTGCTGCCACCCTCTGCAAATGGGGCTCCTCTGCTTATATCCACGGCCTCCCCCGCGTGGCACTTCGTACCTTAAGAGGAGATGCCGGTGGACCGCCAGCCCCCGACCCGTGTGGCAGTGGCTGATGAGAACTCTTGCATTTGCCTGTAAAGATAAAGAAAGCGTGTTCTTTGCATTGTGAGTTAAGGGCTCCAATTCCTAAGAGCAAAAACTTGTGAGTGTACTGTGTATTCATTTAAATGTAGTTTACACACACACACACACACACACACACACCCCAGAAGCCACTCCATAACGGGCCGATTAAACACACCGATGCACACACGATAAACCGTCACACCGCCATGCAGTCATAGTGGAGGTGACCTTTGACATCAGACACGGTCAGTGGAAATTTAAGGGGAAACAATGAGGGTATTCCTGGTGCCCTATTTTGTAAAAAAAAAAAAAAAAAAAAAAAAAAAATTAAAAGCATTTAATAAAACTAAATTAAAAAAAAAAGCATAGAAAAAGAAATGATAAACAACAGTGGCTTTCTCTGGAGGGTGGAACGAGTGATAATTTTCAAACTATTTGTTGTTTTTCTAAATTTCCATAAGTAAATATATATGTTTATAATCAGGAAAAAATACATATTATTTCAAGATCCTGACGCATGTAACACAGGGGCTGTGTGAGGAAGAGAGAAGCAGCCCGACATGGGGAGCCAGCCCGGCCCTCAGAGCCAAGCCGCCCTGCTGTTCTCCCGTGGAATGTACTCGGTCTCATGGAAGGCCATGGCACAGGCCGCTGTGCATGACTCGCCATGGCAGCCAGGACAAAAACAAGACCCTCTGCCGTCACGTCTGCACACACAAGACAGGAGCCACAGCAGCAAGCACCCGCCTCTCCCAGCTAATGTGAGCGACGGCTGCTGCTTCACCAGGGACAGGTCGGCCGGGCTCTCTACAGATTAGACGGCACCCAATCACTTCCTGACCACACGTGATCCAGAGCGAAGCCTGCTTCCTGGGCCCCTCCCTAAAATCACCCCACTAGAGCCGAGTCTGGAATGCGTCCTTTCTGTCACCTTTCTCCTGAGGTGCCCCAGGGTCCCCCAGGGTGTGCGCTCTCCAAGTAATGAGGCACGGGCTGCTTCCAGGTGCTGGCGGGGGCCTCTGGCTAGAGCAGGGGGAGCTCGCACAGGTAGGTGTTGGGTTCTCATTCTGCAGGTGTGTTGCGGGTCTGAGCGAGGCTCAGAGACCTACCTCAGGCTACGGAGCAAAGAACCCCTGTGCCTGGGCCACTGCTCCCTAACAACCCAAGGACAACAGAACAATCTGGGCACATGGTGAGAGCCAGCCACTTTTCCAATAAGCACTAAAGTATATGAACCACTTAGTCCTCCCAAAGCCTCACAAGGCAGGTATGATCACCTCCACCTGCCAGGTAAGGAAACTGAGACACTGACAGTTCACACCGTGGAAATATGAAGCCATTCCATGGAGAGAGAGGCTTGGCAGAGGCCAGCATACGTCACTGTGGACCATGAGTACGTGGTCCCTGCCGGCAGAAGCCTGTGGGCTGGGCCCACTGCACAGCTCGGGGCACATGCACACTGTGCTGGGCGGGTTCAGTGTGAGTATCACCAGGGTCCCTTCCTGCACAGCCCCCGCAGCTGGCCCAGCCTTTAAATCCTTCCCACTGTCCCCACAACTTCCAGCAGCTCCTCACCCCCCATGTGCCGGACGCCTCATGACAGGAAGCAACAGCTCTGTGCCCAGCTGCCTTCTCCCATTAGGGTGGCACCTGGGCTCCCATCCACAGGCCCAACATCCTTAGAAAATGTTCAGCGGTGACAACAGGAATGCGCTGCCCCATGTGGTCACCGTGTCCCCTGCGTGGCTGCCCCTCTGTCTCCTTCACTTCCCCACAATTTGCTGTCTCTTCAGAAACCAGGGCTTTGCAGAGGCCAGGAAGGAAGCAGTGTCATCATGCTTACCGTCTCGGGTCCAGGTTCTCAGCCAGATCTCAGGGGCAGAGCCTGGGCCTCGTGTTTTAATAAAGCTCCACAGAGCGGGTGCAGCTGAGAACCCAAGATGCAGGGTGCTGCCACAGGCAGAGCAGCGCCTCAGCCACATAAGGCCTGGAGCCACGGGGAGAACAGCGCCCGCTGCCACGTGAGGCCTGGAGTCCACCGTCTGTACTACAGACGGGAGCAGACCATCTGCACTCCCCAGCGTCAGGACACAGGGCTCACCAGAATGGGGAAGCCTTCGTATTCCAGGCGGAGCTGGGGGTCCGGGAAGGCAGCCTGCCAGCAGTTCAGGTAGGAGACCTCATCCGTCAGGTACACTTCCTGGAGCCACGACCTCTTAGACGACCTCAGTAGGGTCCTGTGGTCACTTGATAAATATAACTGAAAATGACAGCAAGCAGACGGTCTTCGTTACACTACTGGAAAAGCTGGGCAACAGGAAGCAGTCAGCTGGCTGGTGGCAAGCGTGTTCAAAAGCAGTTTCCCACCCCCGGTTCCTACCAGTAGCACGAGAACGCTCAGCTCTTCTCCACTCAGCTCCTGCATCACCACTGCGGCTCCCTCCTTGGAACGCAGACTCCATACCCCGCTCTCCTCTCGTTCCCGCCCCTGCTCCCCTCCTCCCCGCCTCCTCCTTTTCAGGGCACGAGCCTGTATTAGTACTTATTTATTATAAGTAATGTTGCATGAAGCTCGCTGCAGGAAGGGAAGTACTCTTAAAACCAACATCATCACAGCTGACATTCCTTTCTAAGCCTGGGGGGTAGTGGGGGGCTGCACCCCTCTGGAACTGACATCCACACTGGGAATTTATTTAGGCAGCTATCTGGATGCCTATGCCTTTGCCAAGAAGTCCAAATCCTGCTGAAAAGTCCAAAATGTTGGCTCCTCATTAGCTCTTGACCAATTCACCTTCACCCTGCACCTGGAGGTCATTTTTGACAGGTTTTCATAGGCAAAGCTATGCCACAAGGTGCTGTGGGGAACGCAGAAATGAGTTACTGTCCCCAAGAAGTTTTCTGACTCACAGGACTGACGACTGAGTAGAGGTGGGAAGCCCCTGGAAGCCCCTGGAAGGTGTGGCTGTCCAGCAGGGATGCCCAGAGCTGCAGGAAGCAGACGTGGCAGCACACGCTGTCCCAGGGGCTCAGGACAGCTGTGGCGGCCTGGACGGAGGCACGGCATTGGGAAGGAAAGACAGACAGGCCAAAGTACTTGGTGAAGGGAGTCAGGGGACCCGGCGAGGAGCCAGATGTGGGTGGGAAAGAGATGGGTCGAAGGTGCCCCGTGGCTTTGTCCCTAGGTTCTGGGGAGAATGGCAGAGCCGTTCTGAGCAACCAGAAGACCAGGACTTCAAACGGCAAAAAACATCTACGTCCAACCCCACACTCTGCCTTGTCAACGAGGAGAACAATCGTCATAAATCAGGAGCCAAGCTGATAAATCAGGAAGACCACAGTCCCTAGGTTTGTCGTGAGTGCTCGGAAGAGCGAGCTAAATCAAAACCAGGAACACAAATAAGAGCATGAGAATCTGAAGAGAGAAAACTGTCATCGTGTGAACACGAAATGACTGTCTACCTACCAGTCCTAAGAGAATCAACCGAAAAACTATTCACATTAGTACGAGTAAGTGATGTCACCAAAGAGGAATACAGAAATCAATGGTTTTCTTGTCTTTTTGTGGTACCCATCATAAGGACCTCCCTCCAACAGCATCCAAAATAGAAGATGCAAGGGACAGCTTTGACGAGACATGTCAGATTCATGGGAAGGAAACCACAAAACTTTACAGAGATACAAAAGAGTAATCGAATCAATGGAGAGACATCTCAAAAAAATAAATATTATAAAGCCACGATATATGTGAATTACTTAACATTTACAATGCCAATCAAAATACCAACTGACTTTTTTTTCTCCCCACAGGGGCAGAGGGATTTGAAACAAATTATTCCATTTAACTGAAAGATTAATTCTTAATATAATTTAGACAAAGATGTGCAATGAGAGGGAACTAGCCCTAGGAGCTGTCCAAGTATATTCTAAAGCTATAGTCCTGGAATAAAAATGGACACCTCCAGTTCACAGGATCAAAGCAGGACTTTCAGAAAGAGCACATTGTATATACAATACCTGAGTGTATACTAATGGGGCAGCATGTGTCAGTGACGAAAGGAAGAATTATTCAAGAAATAACACAGATACGACTAACCAGTCCTTGGGGGAGAGTCAGCTGTTCACATAAAACCTGTTATCAAAATAAATCCCAAATGGACTAAAGAATAAACTGAAGCAAGAGTTAAATTTTAGACATGTAGAAGTTAGTACAAGTTTTTCTTTCTATCTTATCTTCGAGCAGACTTTAACAGGCTCTGAGCAATGGAAGGAATTACAAAGAAAAACTGTGATAGATTATACTCAAAGACATATTAGAACAACTACAATTTAAAAGCCAAGTAGCAAATGGGAGGAAGTATTAGCAACAAACATGACACAATTTTATGATCTATGGAAGAGCATATATGCAAACCCAAATTGATAATCAGGCAAAGAAGGGTGACTTACAGGAGAGAAGAGAGGAAGAAAAGGAAGAAAGAAGAAAAAAGAGAGACAAACAAACAAAATAAAAGAAATTATATCTAAATCTAGTACTTGTAATTTTCCCTGTGTTTGAAGTCTGTTCTCCTTCTCTTCATAAAACAAAAAAAGCCAAATGTTATTGTGCTAATTTCTGGATAAGAAAGACAATGATGATCTACTTCGCTTTTTCAACAGTTTGGTATTTCCTCTAATTTCTACACTTTAAATCAGGCTGCAGCTCACCATCTGTGGTGTGTCATAGTTTAATTGCCAGCATTAATTTTTCTTTTTCAAAAAATAGAATAATGGTGCCACATCATACAATAATGGACTCTTGGATTCAGTGAAAAATGCTGCATGGAACCAGATCTGCCCCTTAGAAGCTGAGTGACTTGGAGCAAAATCACTTAAGCTCCTTGTGTCTCAGTTTCCCCAGCAATAAAAGAAGGGGTAAAACAGTCCCTATTTCACAGATTTGTTTGGAGGCATAAATGAGTTAATAGATGTGAAATACTTAAGCATGTAGTAATGTGTAATAATCCCCATTTTGTAGATGAGAAAGACTCGAAAAGGTTAAATAAATGACCCAAGGTCCCACAGGTATGCACCCACAGGTATGCACCACAGCTGGAATTCAAACCCATACTTACCTGGTTCTGTTACACCTCATAGGCAGAGGTAAAGATCAAAGATGCATGCTGATTTGTGGAAACTTAAGCAGCTCATATTGTTCTTCTCTCATATTAGACAGAAGTTGACAATAAAAAGTCAAAAAAAAAAATGCTGCCAGATGACACACCTTGCTAACATTGGGGACATTAAACAGATGTCATCTTATTGTTACATAATCCAATCATTTAACTTACAAGTGGAGGTGATATAAATTTTTGCTTTTTGCCGGCTGCATTGCAAAAACAAAAAAGGTTTTTCTCCCTTACTCTTTAGCTTTTAAGGGTGCGTTTTTGAAATCTGCAAAGGTAGAAGGAAAGAACTGGCCCCCAATGACCTGTGCCAAGGTGCGCCGAAACCCTAATACCGCTGAGATGGCTGGAGCACGTGCCTGTAGGGTCCTCTGCCTACTTCAGTAGGTGGCCGTATCAGCCCACATGGAAACAAGTGACCAGCCCCAAGGAGACCTGTCACCCGACCACTCACCATCTTGTCTTCAGATCCCTCTGTCATCCCGAGGCGGAAGCTCTGCCCATATCTAAGGACCTGGCCCGAGGCCTCTCCATCTGCACTGTCAACAGAGAAGAAGTACAATGGGCTTCTGTGAGTCTGAATCACTCTGCAGCTCTACTGTGCATGTGTGCAAGACGTTTATCATTTCCCTGCTACTGAATCTTCACATATCATACCTGAATTAAGTCCCTAAACACAAGGCCTGCTCTTCCCGACTTCACATCCCGCCAGCAGCCTATGCCCTGCCGCCCCACACAGAGCATGGAGCTTTGTCAGCCTAGAGCGGACGGAGCATATCATGCTACGCTACGCTAAGAACCTGGGTCGGGGCGGTGACCTCTCTCGGGAGAACCAAGCTAACACATATGTAGACATGTCATATAATCTTCCCTCTCAATCCTCCAGGAAACAGAAGTTGCCTTCATGTAAATTACCTGCACTCAACAGAAATCTAAAGCAAAGCCTTAGAAGACCGGCCGTATTCCTGTAATACAAACTGGCCATCCCAACTTAGTGATGATTAGTCACAACAAAGCAAAAGCAGCATTTTCAATTATAATTACGTATCTGTTCTCTAAGGATTTGAATGCTCGTTTTCAAAATCTCCTCAAGTACATTTATAGCAGATGATGAATTTTGAAAGAGCAAATCCGCATGCCATGCCACCTTGCGTTCAACGACTACGTATTGCTGGTGTCAAAACAACTCCGCGACATTAGAAACAGTGAAGGCAGTCAAATGAGCTGGGGCCTTGTGACGTGTTATCAGGACAAGCCACTAGGCTTCCAGGCGGAATATGAATTTACTTGCCTGGGTCCAATGCCTTTGAATTGAACACAACTTACTAACTATCCCGATGTTGAAGGCAAAGGGACAGTGGAGGAGCCCTGACAATAACTCCCGAGATAAAAACCAAGATGAGAATCAAGGTCATGTCCATAGACCCTTTGCCTCCAGGCAGCCCTGCTCCAATCGCAGGACATCCTAACGCTGCAAGTGAAAACAGACACTTCTGATGAAGATGAGCTGAAAATTGAAGTATCTTTACCTCAAAATGATAAAAGTGTTTCTGCCCACCGGGATCTTGGTTGGCGCTGCACTCAGGCCACAGGGCACCTCAAATTCGTCAGTCAGGTAGGCTCTAATCTCATCTGGAGTCAAACACAGGCTCAGGTCCCCTCGGAGAAACAGATCGGCTTCTGTCTCAGGGTGGTCCAGGTTCATAAGCATCACTTTGTCGCCGCTGTGAACGTATCCATCTTCAGATATGGAAAGCTGCATCTACAGTTGAAATAGGAGCGTTTCTAATAAACCATGAGATTCCTAACAGCCAGTGTCACTGCAGGTGGCACCTCTTTCCTTCTCAGTCGGGGATCCACTTCAACGAAGGATTCACTTGGAGTCCCCCAAAGCCTAGTCTTGCTTTTCCTGTCACCAACGCGCTCCCAGTGTGCCAAATCGGAGCCCCGATAATCCCAAATAAAATGAAACTGATGAAAAATCACATGGGTCGAGTCCATGATTAATTTATTCAACATTCACTGAAAATTTCTTGAGCACCAGCTAAGGGGCATTTTACTAATGCATGTATTAACTTACTCATTTTTTCAATTTGGAAAATGCAGGTGAACATAATTAATTAATAGCAAACTTCTCTTATGTTTCTGAAATCTTAGGGAATTTCAAACATTATGGCTTTCAGATCTAAAGAGAAAAACTGGCATTTTCCAACTTTTAACTCATTTATGAAATTTTCGCTTGCTTACCATATACTCACATTTAATTTGACAGGATTTTAAAAATGGTGTTTGAATTAAAAATTACCGGTCTCAGAAGCTTCTCTTTTAGTCTTCTGTTTCTCTGTATGAGGAGCTCTCCCTTATCCCTCTTCTCTAAGAAGTCTTTCATGAGCTCCTGGTGAAAGACAAAAAGAATGTAAGCCAAAGGGTCAACAACAGTCCAGAAGGATACAGATACTGGTAGCTTTTAGGTCAGAAGTATGTCAAGTCGGAAAAGCAAAATTTGAGAACAGAAGAAGAAATGTGAATATCACGGGAACAGTGGAAACATTTGTTTAGCATTACTTTAATATTTTTACTTCATTGTAGAATGTTTAGAAAAACGAGAAAGGCAACAAAAGGAAACATCACCCGTCCCTACTTCAGCTGGCCACAATCGTGAGTAACATTTGGAGGCCACGTGTCCCCCACTGACATCCCTCTGGTGTATGACCAGTGACACTGAACGTCCCTCCACCAAATCCCCCCACCAGGGCCTTGTCAAGACCACCACAGAATTCAAGGCAGTGAATGAAAAAGGTCAGTCACAGGGACACTGCGGGACACTCAGCAGGGTAGTGTGACGGGGGGGGGGAGGACGTGGGGGGCAGTATTTCTATTTAGAGCCCGCCTCCTCGGTCTGCTCTCCTGGACCCCAGACTCCGGGGCTGTAAGTCTGGAGGGAACAGAGGGAACTCAATGGGGCTCTAGACTAACGGGGAGACACAGGCAGGAGGCCTCGAGAGCTGAGGCATCGAGCTGGAGGCCAAAGAGCCCAAGGAAAGGGCAGAAGGGCACAGACCCGGGTCAGCAGGCCCGCAGATGAGATTCCGGAGCGGTCAGAGAGGGTGGGATTGTAGGGGTACTCGGGTGTGTGCTGGGGGAGAAGGGAGGCTTGGGTGCTCAAAGTCGGGCACACTGAAGATGGGCGTGGGGGTGGAACCCCTGAGCAGCCTGGGGAGCGGCACCTGGCCACGTCCTGCGCACCTCCTCCAGGTAGACATCCTCGTTCCAGTTGCCCATCCTGACTCCGGGACCATACAAGTTCTGCGCCATCCTCCTGTCTCCTGTCTCCGTGAGCCCTGAGCTGGCCTCCCTGCATGCAGGCTGTGTTAGCGTGCCCGTCACCATGACGACCTGGCCCCCTGTGATTGGCCAAGGCCTGGATCCTGCTGGCCAATGAGAGACAGCACAGGAGTTGCCCTGGGCCCACAGCCTAACCCCAGCGGCTGTCACTCCCCACCCCATCCCACTGCTTTGAGTTTAATTGCAAAGCAGAAGAGAGGAAAAGCTCAAGCTTACACACCTCGTTGTCCTAAATGCCCCCAGAGAGAAATGTAAAACTTTTCTTTTTTTTTCAGACTTTCAACGAAAATTGCTGTAAAAGTAGCACAGCCCTTACTTGTTCAGGCAGCAAAGAGAAGCTTTAAATGGAAGCACATCCTGCTCGCAGCCTATTTTCAAAATCAGCACCAATGTCTCTCTAGTCATAAAACAACACGCGCTCAATACAGAAACTTGGAAACCAAAACAGCAAAGGAGGGAGGAGAAGGGAGAATTACCCAAAAGAACCATACCGTTAGCATATTTCCGTTTACGTGTTTCTGAGGTGGTCCATATTTTTATGAGCTCTACGGCATTTCTCCTCCCTACCCCAGTCTCCAAGTGCAAGGACAAGCTGATTTGCAAGAACTCTTGATAAAACTGGAATATGCTGGAGCCAGCACTTGTTAAACAAGTATTTCATGAGTGAGAGGGATAAACAGTTACTGTAGGACCCCCTGGAACTTGGTGCTGATCGAATGCATTCAGTAACGCACCTTTATTTAGGGTCTACTCAGGACAGAGATGAAAGACAGGAATTCTCCTCCCTTCAGCAGCCCCAGCCTAACAGAGAAGTTAACCCAAGAAAACAAGTCACTTCAGGAAGAATGGCGTAAGTGCAATGAAAGATGTGCCAAGGAAAGGCTGAGGAGTTTAAAGAAACATGCAGCCCCGCCTTGGGGCCCCTGCGAAACAGAATCAGGAGATGCGCGGCCGCGATTCAGGGAAGGGTGCTTTGGAGGTGACCTTGAAGCAGCTGCAGCACAGTCCGTCCGGGAACATTCTCACACACTTGTGAATTGGCCAGCTCTGTCAATACAGTACCGTGTTCTAGGGTACTTCAAAAGGAGAGAGGGGAGGAGGAACGTGGGTCAGACAGTACACCACTAACAGCATGTAACAAATTAAGAAACTGAGGCTCAGAGATACTAGTGGCTTATCCAAGTTCAAACTGCTAAAAGGTGCTCAAAGCAAGGGTTCAACCCAGATTTTCTGACTCTAAAGTCCATGTTTTTCCCCCTCTTTAAAGGTTTCCATCTTCTCTATAAAATCAAGAATATGACAAGGCAGCTTTGGTCTCCATACGATAAGGTTTAATGAGGCTCCAATGATTTGGATATTGCTACGTCTTTACACCACTACAGCTTTGCTCTCACCTACTTGCTCTGTGCACTGTGATCAAGGCCAGCACACTTCTCGATGTTAGAGGCCCACCGATGTACCAGGGTGCCTATTGCTTTATGCACTCCTTTTAAAATCACAGAGGGGGAAATGTGCTACTATACTCTTTTGTAATTACATACATAATTATCTTTGCTGGTGCTCGTTGGTGTTTTTGTGTCGGTACAAATGACAGCATGGTATTACTTGCTTTCGACCTGAAGAAGCTCCTTTGGTTTTCCTTGTAAAGCAGCTCTGCTAGCAACACATTCTCTCGGTTTTTGCTTACCTCCTATTTCACCTTCATTTTTGTAAGACAGTTTCACTGGGTATGAGACTTTGGGTTATAATTTTTTCTTTCGACCCTTTCAATACGCCATCCTTCTGCTTTCTGGCGTCCATGGAGGAGAAGTTAACTCTTAATCTCACTGGGGCTCCCTGCATGTGTCCACTAGTGTCTTGTGTGGGCTCCTGCTGCTGTCAAGACGTTCTGTCTTTGTCTTCACCGTTTTGACTATGGTCTGAGTGGCGGTCTCTTTGCAATCGTCCTACCTGGAGTCTGTTGAGCGTCTGGTTATGTGTAGATTAACATTTTCTTCCATGAAATTTGGGATTTGCCAAGGTTTCTTTGAATATTTTTTCTGCTCCTTTCCATCTCCCCTCTCTTTCTGGGGCGCCTAGTGCCCGTATGTTGGTACACGTACTAATGCCCTCGTTTCCCTAGGGCCGCATTCACTGTTCCTCCTTCTTTGTTCTGTTCTTCCCATTGCATGATTCCTATCGATTTCTCTGAAATGTACTCATTTCTTCTTCTGACTTCTCAAACTTACTACTCCACCTGTCTAGTGAATTTTTTACTTAGGTTATACTACTTCTCAACTCCAAAATTCCCACTTGTTCCTTTTCTTTCTCTCCTTTCTTTACTGATATCTTATACTTGCTGAGGCACTGTCATCCTAGCTTCTTTAAGTCCTCTAACCATGCGTTCCGTTAGTTCTTTGAACATATTTATAATAATTGCTTTGAAGTCTTTGTCTGTTGAAGTCCAAAATTTGGGTCTTCTCAAAGCCTGTCTTTTCCCATTTCTTTGCAGGTCTCATAAATTTTCGTTGAAAACTGAGTGTCGTGACTCTGTATACAGATTCCCCAAGGTGATGCCCGTTGTTGTTCGTCTGCTTGGGGATCTGTTTAGTGACCTTGGCTGGACTGGTTAGATGAGGTCTAGTCCGCATAACGGACAGCCCTCTGATGTCACTCTTCAGGGGTGCAGCCGGGAGCATGCACAAAGTCCCCCAAGCCTCTAAATAGATCCATGATAAGCAAAGTACCATAGAGAAGGATCTCACAATTTGACGACACAGATGGACTGAAAATCCAGGTGATAATACAACTATAAACAAACATGCAAGGAGTTTTTTAAAAGCATTTTTTTTTTACAAAATTTTATTTCTGAAAAAATTATTAAAATGTTCAATTTATTATAATAGTAGAAAAGTTTAAGCTTACATTCCTCAGAATCCTCAAAGTTAAGATCAAAACAGAAATGCACTCATACATTGCTGGCCGCTGAGCAATTTACTCAGTTCTCACTTAGCAATAAACATCTTGAAATCAAGCCGCTGTGTCTTCCCCTCTAGAGTTAATATGATTTTGACATAAACCCGGAATATACTGGAAAACTTATTTGCTATTTTATTTTTCATGATCTGATGAAGCTCTTGGAAAAATTTAATTGGAGCCTTTTATTACTTGTGAAACATCTGGCAAGAAGGGCCAAAGAAATACTTGGGACAGAATCCTTTTTAGAAAGAGAAGTAGGACAAAGTTCAGATACTGTGAAAGAGAAACGGGAGTGACAATCTGACAAGCCAGTAACTTCCGGGTGCTGAAAAGAAGTCCAAAAGTCCTTGGTGGGTGACAAATGGCAGGTCACCCCAGAGCTGTGAAGACGCCCAACGGGAAGAAGGCCCCTGTCACTCAGCGTGTGTAAGCACTTCTGCCTCTGAGTCTCAGTATCTTCACCGATAGAAATGGGTGAAGGTTACTGTACTGGTAACTCCCTAGGGAGCACTTCCCAAACGCTCTGTGATGTGTGAATCGATCTGGGGCTGGGAAGAGTTCTGCTGTCAACACAGGTGAGACCGGGGGCTGAACAGGCTTCCTGCTGAAGGCCTTCTTGGAGCCTCGAACGTAACGGCGCCCTGCAAAGCACGAGAGGAGGCTGACAGATCCAGTGCTGCCCCAGCGAAGTTCCACACAAATCTGTTCACGACAGAATCATCTTGTAAGACCAGTGCTGTAAGGGACAGTGACTCAGACATTTGTGAGGCTCGACAGACAGCACAATATGAAAAGCAGATAGGGTTTGGCCACGCCGACAGCAGAACCATGGTGAGCACCTGCAGACAGGAGGCGCAGGACGAGGCAGGATGCAGAAGCAGACACCAGCACCTCGAGGGGAACGAGGGGGCAGGAGAAGGTGCGGGCCTGTCCCAGGCGAGAACTGCGCCTTCGCTTCTGTAAGGAGGGGACTCACACAGGGCAGAGTAGAGCTTTCAGCATTGGCTGGGGCTGCAGGCGCTGGCGTGGGTTTCAAGCAGACCCGCTGCGGTGGGGGGCAGGACGCCCAGCTAAGAGAGAGCATGGGGAGAGGTGATGGCTGTGCTTGAGTCAGTGGGGACAGAGAGGTAGAAATGAATGAGAAAAGCACCAAAGTCAATGTTGTCAGCTCTAGAAAAACGCCTATCTTATTGTTCATTCAAGATTCACTGTGCACCAATCATTGTGCTCAGAACTCAGGAGACAGAGATGAGTCAGAGAATCGTGGGCCCTGCCTTTGGGCAGGGTCACAAAGAGGAGACAACTCTGAACAAGTAATTACATACATGGGGAACGGTGCCAAACAGTCAGTGCAGGGGAAGCCTCTCCGGAAAGACATGGCAAATGTTCTGCCCACATAGCACTTGGGGTGAGGGAGGCTGGGAGCTGCAAGTCCTGCTAGAATACAGAACCAGTGTTCATGCCACATCTACTGCTATTCCCATAGGCTGCTCTCTGACCGGAAAAGGCTCTCCTGGTCTCTGTCTCCATCTGTCTTCCCTCTGGCTGCCCCAGACACCTGGGAGGAGACCACCCACCGTGCCTGCTGACCCTCCCTGCAGACATGATCAGCAGAGCCCAGCACCCACACAGGGATGGGCCATGGTGCCTCTTCACGGCCCTCGGCAATCCTGCAGTCACCGCCAGGCCCTCCTTCCAGCTGACCTCTTGGGTGATATGCGTGCATGTACTCTGAGGTCCTGAGACAGAAGAAATTCCCCTCTTTACAACCCCCACTGATTCATAGGAGGGTGGAGCCTGTTAAGAGAAAGAGTCTGCTCTACCCTGGTGGTTTGGAAATGCCCAGGTGGACTCAGGCCGCAGGAGCTAGGGAGAGCCAAAAGGCCCCACCAATGGCAGGAAGCAGCGGGATTCCCATCAGGTAGTGCGTCCTGGAGAAGGTGCCAGCACCTGCAGGCGGCGTGACCAGCACCCAGGACGGAAGTGTCCTCGGAGGACTGTGCTCTTCCCAGCAGCAGGGTCCTCCCAGCCGTCTCTAATGGACCTCGGACAGCAGGCAGGCTCTCTGATATTTCGGTTATGGGAGAGTCATTCACTCCCAGAAAATCATCAGAAATTTAGTTCAAACTTTTTTAAGTAAGGGAGTCCCCTTTCCAACAAAAGCAAGACAGAGCTCAATCACATCAAACCAATAGACAAAAAGGCGTGGTCTTATGGTTTACTCAAATGGTGAGCCCCAAAACGTCCACCCTACCCCACTGGGGGACCCTAAGAGTCTGCAGGGTGCAGTGTGAAACCCACTGCTCAAGTCTGTCCCACACCTAAGTTTACAGGAGAGGACGCTGAGGCTTACAGAGCAGGTCAACTGTGCTATGCCACGCGCTCTCTGGGGGGAAGAAGAGCGGCTGGAATTGATGTCACTGGCCTCTCGGTCCAGGGCTTTTTGACTTCCCAGCTCTCACTGGTCCCCACCCGTGGGACCCCTCACTTCCTTAGTACTGATCCATTAATCTTGTCTTCCTGGTCAAAAGAAAGTTCTGGCCTTTACAGCTTCAGAAAGATATAAATGGACTCATTTCACACGTTAAGGGCGAGACTCAGAACGCAGCCAGGGTAAATCTGGGTCCGTTTCTCCTATTCTTTTGCAACATGGGAGCTGGTAACTACACAAGTGCCTGCAGCTACGCCATCGCCAAACACTTGCAGTACAATAGGACACAGCTAAGAAGTGGACCGGTTCCAGGAAATTCTCCAAGATACGGGGTGAGTGTGCACAGAAGCGTATCAGCGCAAAGACACATTTCCCCAAACCGTCAGCTTTTCCAGTTCCTTTAATCTGATGAAAAAAGATAGGATGTCCCCTCATTTCACAAACGAGGAAACGGAAGCAGAGAGTTTATGGGAAATGCCCAAGCCAGCACCAGAGCCAGACCTGCACCCCGCACAAGAACACAAGAAGAGAAAACGAGGCCTGTCTCCACAGCGCCCACAGGTCGCCTCCCCTCTGTACACACCACTCCGTTTCGGATTGCCATGACAAGACGCTGCAAAATCATTCTCTGTCCCATGGCTTCTCTGGGATTTAAAACGCAGGCTCTGGAGTCAGACATTCCCAACTCAAGCCCCAGAACTAACCAACTGCAGGCTGTGCGACCTTCGGGCAACAGCACGACCTCTGTGTCACTCAGTTTCGCCATCTGTAAAATGTGAAAAGAATCACACTCACCTCGTGTGGTTACTGTCACGTGAGAGTGAGATGATGCACTTCACAGCCTTGGCACGTGGCCTAGGACACAGTAAGCACTCCGGAGATTATTCTGAAAAAAACAGACAGCAAGAGTGCTGTAGCCGCACAGTCCTCTGTTTGAGAAACTCACACGTTTAAATTCAAGGACTATTCCATTTTGCAAATGGGAAAACAAAGACCCAGCCAGGGGAAGAGAAACGTCTAAGGTCAGACAGCTGGTGTCGGAGCAGCACAGAAAACCCAGGACTCTAGCCTCTTACGATGGACTAGCAGGGTGTCTTCAATACATAACTCCCACCTACACAGCCAGGGTGGTAATGCGTAATATTAGGGCTCTAGATGGTATAATACACAGAAAAACTCCACATGGGGGGTTAATACCTACACAGGTGTCGTTCTGCCCGGTGGGGTGACCTGCACAGCCCGAGGGATGAAGCCGGTGCCAGACTACCGCCTGCTAGAGCCCGGGTCAGTCTGCCCGCAAGTCCAGTGCTCCCTGCATCGCTATGACCGTCTCCGAGAAACTGGAGGAAAAGTACACACATGATAGTCCTTGAGTTACTGAGTGTCTCCTTCTAGATCCTTCTGGGACTTCTGTGAGCTCTGCTAATCTGCGGCTTCAGTTAGGGCAGGGATGTTCTGTTTATCAAAATCTGGTAACTACCCTGAGAATGTCTGGGAAGCTCTGTCACCTGCTGCCACTGAGACCGAAAACGGCCGCAGTGATTCCAGAGGCAGTTTAGCTCACGTTATCAAAGTCCCTAAAATTAGGTGTATGTGTCTCTGAGTTCCACTATCTGGATATTACACCAAGGAGATGTTTACTGTAACAGAAAAAAAAATGCAAACAACCCACAACCCAAATGGCCAATAATAACGGGCTATTTCGGTAAATGAGAGCATTTATATTCCGTATGGCCATGCAGCTACTAAAAATCACGAAATAAGAGCAATATTTAATGATTTGAAAAATGCTCACAATGTATTAAATTAAAATGAGATTACAAAGAGTTTATAATGTGAGGTGTCCATTTTACAATTAAAATGTGTATTCACAGGAAAAATAATATAGTTCACAAACTTATGTGACGGTACATGTGTACATTTATATGTATAGCATGCTTATGTGCTGTACATAAAATACACAGCATCACACGTATTCATACACATGTACAATCTACATAATACACATGTATGCAATCTACACACGTACATAATACATATTATACATATGTACCTGATGGGGAAGGGTTTTCCATAATGAGTATGTGATTTTTTTTTTTTGTAATCATTAAAAAAAAAATATTTGAAAACGTTCTGGCCCAGTGACATTCCTCACCTAAACTAAAGCCCTGATTTGTGTCACAAAAGCATAAATAGCAGATAACATGTCTCAGTGGTGCAAGAAGTTAGGACCAAGAACGGACGCCAGTTTTCTGCTCGGATTCCTTAGGCACCTCACGTGGCAGATGTTTGCAGCTTTCATCGAATCACGTTGGGCCATTTCTCCCACTCACTGGGAATGTGTCGTCCAGAAGAGTCTGTGAGGACCGTCTTCTCCGAGATCTTTGCTGGGGAGCCTTTGCTGCCATAATTGGGCGAGTGCGCCCACTTGTGGCACATCACGGGTACAGCTTTTTGTCCATAATAAGGAAAAGGACAGAGTGACAAGATGGCTCAGAACAGGAGACCCTAGTCTCCTCTGTTCCCAAACGGGATCGTCAAGTCGAGCTTCTAGAACTTAGAATGCATCTTCCCTCTTGATAATCAACAGTGACGTGAAGCGCCAGTCAAATCACTGTGTACTTGTAATAGTCTCGGCTCCCTGTCCTGTCACTAGTGCTTCTTACACTATTTCTAGGAGCATCAAAGTATCGGAGGTTTCCCACGACGGTGCTCTGGTCGCCCTCGAAGTCCCCTCTGCCTGTGTTTCCTTACTCCAGACACTTCTTCTTCACGTCACGGCTGCTCATTCATCACGAGCGCCCCAAAAGCCAGCTCCCTCAACCACACCCCGACTGCATTAAGCCAGCCGCCTCTCCCCTGGCTCTCAGGGAACTTTGTGTTTTCCTGCATAACCTTAAACCTGACACCAGAACCATCGGCTCCTCACTCGCCCTTGATTTGGGGGCATAGTGAACCAATCCCTCTCAGTACGCTTTTTAATTTTTCCAAACGTCCAAACTGAAAAAGTGTAAGACTTAGATATAAGACATTTGGAAAGAATTCTTTTACGTGGTTCCTCAGTGTGTGCGCTCCAAAAGCAATCACTCCAGAACATTCCATGGAAGGTGAGAAGTCACTGGTGGGTGCTGCCTCCCTCTGGCACAGCCTAAGCCTGCTCATGGGAGAGACTGCCTTCCTCGCAGCTCCGAGCTCCCTGTTGTGTCTCCTTCCGCGTCCTGAGACTTTGCACTGTACAGGCCAGTGCTATCTAACCTCATTTCCTCACCCCACCCCAGGGGACAGAGGGAACCAGTTCTCATTGTCCTCGGCTCCTATCTGACCTCACGCACTAGCTGGCACTGAAGCAGGAGTTGGGAGCTCCCCAGCCTGTTGGCAACAACAGCATGTCGAGAATTTCCAGAAAAGTCTGGACTCAGCTACTCCAGCCAGACCCATCACACCCGTGCCCACTATTTCTGTCACTCTCAACTTGTCCACAAATTCCAGGTCACCAACATGCATCTTCCCTATCAGATCTTATCAGGGAACGTGGACCCGTTAGCTCTCACAGGAGCCGGTGGACGTGACCCCCCAGCCCAGCTCTGTGTCCCACAGCAACACAGCGGGGGCCCGCCTTACTGTGGGGTGGTCTCGAATGCCATCGCCACCCTGCCACCACCATTAAGAGGTTCGGCATCCCCACTGTCCTGGAAGCAGCTGCCAGCACTTCAGCCTGGCCCCTTTCAGGGGCCCCCACACCAGCTAGCAAGACGTGACTAAGGTCCACCATGCAGCTGCACGGCCACGCCTGATTTCTGGCTTCCACTCAGCCCCGTGGCGTTCCGTGGGAGAAGGAAGAACTGGGGGAGGAAGCTGGCTCAGGGCTCCTGTCTGCAGATGCCTGCTGGGAGCGTCTGATTGAGCCAATCCCCGTTTTTCATGCTGAATTCTACTGCTATTGTCTCTGCTTTGCAGGAAAATTCCCAATTTTTATTACTTCATCACGAGTCTGTGTATCCATTCTTCACTAGTGGGAAGGAACTTGATAACCGACTCCAGCACTTACTAGCTCTGTGACTTTGAGCAGCTTTTTGCTCCTCTCTGTGCCTCCATTTTCTCGTCTGTAAAATGGGGATAGTAAGACTACCTGCTTTGCTCACTTGCCACAGCAAGTCCATGAGGTAGTGGATTTGAAGGGTGCCGGCTCGCACTAAGCGCTCCACAAATGGTGCCTGTTACAGCTGCCGGCACCGGCGCCATCGTTGTGACAGGCTCCCTCCGTGCTCCCCTCCTCCAGCTCCTGGTCCTGCACTAGACTGACATGTTGGGCCTTTCAACCCAAGGCCGTCTCGAAGGCCTGTCTGGCCAGCTCGCACTAACCCTTTCTTCTTAGCACTTAGGATGTTCCAAACCTACAGCATCTCCTCGCTGTAGCCAGTCCCACACCTCACATTCTCCTCTTTGAAATTAGCACCCAATTTTAGGACCCCTCACCAGCTATGTGTCTTGCCCCATCGTCTGTCCTCCCCTAGCCGCCCATCTTGAGGTCTGCAAGTGAAGCCAGCATCCCTTAGGGCTTGCCTGCCCTAGTCACCAGCCTGCCCTCCCCATAAGCAATCCAAACGTCGACCAGATTCTGTGAGCTGATGCGACAGGGGGTTTATGCAACACTCTGCATGTGCCATCTCCTCTCGCGCTCCCTGCAAGAGGTGCTGTGCAGGAACTGGCCTTGAAGACGTGGCTGTGGCCCTGTTCCAGCATCTTCTCAGACCCAACTGTCACTCCGCGGCTCCAGTGCCAAGATCACGGCCGCTACTTTCCGGATCCTCTCGCTGTGAGAGCATTCTGAGGACGACCACCGTCTGTGCCAAAACACGCCCACGCTTCCTGGCACCCTTCTCCTAACAGTTTGGCCACCATGTGACAGAGCTGTTCCCCGGCTCAGTTCTAGGCCATGATGAGACTCAGTAACAGTTAAATGCCCACCTGAGTCCCCTGTGCACCTGGCACCTGCCATCCCCGGAAGTACCCCCGGAGCCACACCTTTGACCTGGGAACACAAGGTACAGTGGGCAGCAGTGCGGCGAGGCCATCGGTCAGGCGCACTTAGGTTCCTGGAGAAGGTCCCATCGCTGTCTGTCCTTACTCTGGAGGACACCGCTGGTATCCAAGCAGCACCGCAAAGCATCCCGGCCGGGGGAGCCCGAGCAGCAGGTGCAGTGATGGACCTGGGGGCACAGCCCAGAGGACTCGTCAGCCAGCAGGGGCTGGACGTGCGCGGGTACGGCTCCTGGGGTCTGACCATGCTGATGTGCCGCCATACTGGCTGGCCAAGAGCTCTCACCCCAGCACAGCCTATGTGTCCCCTGATGATGGCTTCGCCAGCCCCTCCCTCTCAGGTCACCCAGGTATCACCCCACCAGCACCACCATTATTCAACAATTAAAGGTAAATATTTGGCACAAGAGGGGGCGCCAAGGCCTCTGCCCCCACACTATCTCTGCTTCGTTCTGACTGATCAGGGTCCAACCCTGGCTGGACCCATTCTCCAAAAGGAAGGCTGAACTGATCAGAAACCTGATGTGGAAAGTCGGCCCCAGCAAGGCAGCATTATGAAAACCAACATACGGACGTGAGGTTCTCAGCTCCTTCCTCGAGCACTGCCAGCTGGTGGCCAAACCCGTGTCACCAACACCAACTCCATCGGCCACCACTCCAGCCTGGGAATCGCAGGGAGGCGCTGCCCACGTTCAGGAGGACGCTACCCAACGACACAGCTGGGCACCCAACGACACAGCTGGGCACCCAACGACACAGCTGGGCACCCAACGACTCAGCTGGGCACCCAACGACTCAGCTGGGCACCCAACGACACAGCTGGGCACCCAACGACACAGCTGGGCACCCAACGACACAGCTGGGCACCCAACGACACAGCTGGGCACCCAACGACACAGCTGGGCACCCAACGACAGCACATCGGGGGAGGAGAGACCTGACCAGGGTAGACTGCTTTTTGTTCAGAATGAGGATTCCTAAGGGATAAAAAGTGAAGACTTTTTTTTCTTTAATTTAAAGGGTAAAGGAAAATGCCTATAACTGTCGAGCACATAAAACACCTCAGGCAGAGGAAGAAAAAGGGAGCTGGCCAAGGCCTTGTCTGATGGGTCAATGAAACTCGGGGGAGGAGTCCGCAGAGCAAGATCTCACAGAGCAGTGGGCCGCTGTTCATGGCTGAACGCAACAGGAAGACATTCTGAGGCACCGGTCAGCTCAGAAGACGCCTGTCCTGACTTACGCAACTGGGCTCTAAGTCAAGTTAAAGGACTCAGTCATAGGGAGGCTGTACTGATCAATCTATTATAGAAACACTCAAATATATATAAGCACTGACATGATTTAAACACAGAACGAAGGTGAAATGATTATTGTGACTGTAGTGAAAAGTAATGCACTTAAATAATTCTTGAAGAAAAATAATAATAATGAGCATTAAATTTTGTCAAAAATCACAGGTTGAATCAGTAATAATGTAATAACTATGTATATTGCCAGATGGGTACTAGACGTATTGTGATCACTTCTTAAAGCATATAAATGTTTAATCACTATGTTGTACACCTGAAAATAATATAATATTTTCAGGTCAACCATTATTAAAAATAATTTTTTAGAAAATCCCAGGCCATACCAAAAACCTGGGAGGCAGGCACAGAGGTGGAAGAAATTTAAAGTGGAAATTTTCTCCTCTCATGATGACTTTTATTGAATGTTTGCAAATTGTTACAAACACTTTACCTGTATTGTCTTAAGTCTCACACATTTTGAGGTAAAGATCACACCCATTCCACAGTTGACAAAACAGATGCAGAGACGTTATTTATTTGCATAAATAACAGGGAAAAAAATCCTTTAGAAATATGACAGACAGAAGGAGAGGGAGATTTGCATAACTTTAGGTCCATAAAACAGATGTTTAAAAATAAGGATTTAGAGCCATGGAAATGATATCATTTACTATGTGTTAGCCTCTCTGGCATTCAGACTTCCTTCCTGTTGTAACGTCTAAGGTGGAAAGAGGATGCTTCATGGCAACAAACAGCCCTGCAAGTCGGGGCTATTTGTGGGCCTCTGGGAGCCCCAGAGCCTGGTGCCAAGTGCTGAGAGTACCTCCCAGGGCTCGGGCATCCATCGGAAGCCAGGACCAAATCCCCCTTCCCCCGAGTTAGTTTCCCGTGCTCCTCCTGGGAGGGTCCTGGGTCAGGGGTGGAGGAGCCTGGCAGGAAGAAGCCATAACCACGAACGGTACCCTGCTCTCCTGCGCAGAGGGCCTGGGGGTGACCCTGCCTTCGAGGTGAACGACTGGGCAGGGCTCCGCTCTGGCCGTCTGCTTCTGGAGATAAGTGCTTGATGACTCTGTGCAGCCTCCCATTCGGGAGATAAATTTCCTATTAGGGAGGAAATCACACCCCTTCTTCCCCAGAGTCTCCCCACCTTTGGCAATGGTGGGAAGTGACCACACCCACTCTTCCCAACCCCGGGGGATTCCAGCATTGGAAAGTGCAGAGCTGGAAAGATAAACATCACTGCGTATCCCTCACTCCCTCATTGTTCCTCTTCAGTAGCAGAAAAGGAACAGAGAACCAGGCCACGCGGAAATTCATCCATCTGCAGGCGTTGTTAAGGGAACCACTGCCTTAAACTAGGGGCTCCGCCCTTTCCTCCTCCCCAGCAGCCCCACCCACCTCTTGAGGAAAACAAAACTTGGACTTTCATTTCCCAGGTAGGCTTGGGGACCCTCCTCCTTCTCTGTCCGATGGGCACTGGGCCTGTCGTGATCGCTCCGTAAAGCATACAGACCAGAAACGAGGCGTTGAGAGTCAAGCACGGCTGCAGGCCTGGCCTGCAGTTGGGTCTGCAGAGCTGGTTTTCTCCCTTCCAGGCTGTGGCGCCTGGAAGGAGTTCCGCATCCGCCCCGGCCCGGACCTGAGCCATAGGAGGGCATCATCCTTTTGTTCCTCTGCCCACTTCCCTGGGTGACTGAACAAAGGGGCAGTCAACCCAAAGTCTGTCGATAAATGGCCAAGTCCACAGCGCTGTAAAAGGACAGGCTCCTGGCTCCCACTGCGTCCTCTGTGTGTCTCACCTGCCAACTAAACTCGAGCCTTTTTCGGGCAACGTGGAGGGCAACCTATTTTTCCTGCTCACGTCTTTGTTCAAACCGTTGCCGCCCTCAGAAGGACCCCTCTCCACCGGTGCCTTCAGCATCCTTTCCATCCTTCCCCGTGCAGTTGGAACTCCCCTCCTTCCAAGAAGACTTCCCATTCTGATGTCTTTTTCCAGAGTCCCCCTCTCTTCTTTGGAACTCCTCCGGCTTTTTCTCTGCCCCCGGATTTCAGACTCACCCCCTTCTGCCTTACCCTCAAGGTCTTTGCACATCTGCTTATTCCCCCAATAGACCACCTGTAAACAACGCCTGGGCAGCACCATTTCGTCACCGCACTCCCAGTGCCTAAAGCAGGGACGTGGTGGTGGTGACGTAAAGAAATGGGCCGGGGGCACACCTGTGTCATGCACACCTGTTATGTACACATGCATTCACAGGTGGCACCTCACGATTTCTCTAAAGAGTCTAAGGAAACTTTAGTAACTGACCGCAACTCAAAGAAGAACAATTTCGACAAGAAGAGAACAACATGTTTCCAGCACCTGGGATGAGCTGTTTACCCCAGTTGAAGGCTGGATTTATCTCTGAGTTTCCTGGATGGGAGGGAAACGCGCTGGCTCATACCCTTCTCATTGTACAATAACTTTGGAATCAGGCTGGAAGGAGAAATCTTTCCTGGCACCGTGTTCAAGGAGAAATTTATCAAGTGAGTCCTTATATAACAGAGATGAGGTAACACATCCAACATCTCCAACCGGCATTTTGCAAAAGGACACAAATGTCTTCAGATGGGCAATTCTGGGGTTCGACTGCAGTTCAGACAGAAGGAATTTCTTCAAGGAATGAGACAACAAGGCACGCAGAGTTCCCTCCACACTTGTAGAAGACGCCTTGGTATCTCTGCTTAATATCCAGTCTCACAGACGCACACAGGCCCATGTGAAGGATCTGGGAGGTCAGCTTGCAGCAGCTTAAGGCAAGAAGCTGGGACAAGCACGGTGCCGCCCCGGGCCAGAGCCCAGACAGTCTGGCCTTCCACGGGGCCCTGGGCTGAACGCCCACTGTCCATCAGCAGGCCATGCCCAGGCCTGCTTGGCCGGAAAGGAGACTCAAGAGAACTGGGGGGCTGTGGGGCTTGCAGATGTCATGACAGGCAATGAGAGAGACTTGGGGGACACACACATCCTGACAGCAACAGCAGGCCTCAGGTCTGAGGGAACCCCTAAATGCGAGGCCTACCAAGACGACAGACAAGGAGGTCTAGCTCCTGCCTCCGGTGGGGCTGAGCCCGAGTGCGGAGGCCTTGGCGTGTCCATCTGTGAGTGTCAGAGGCAGGAAAGACAGGTGGGGCTGACCTCCTGACTGCGTGGTGGGAGGAGCCGAGGCCCAGACAAAAACATGAGCCCACGGGCTCCTGTGTGGCCACCACAGGTAAGGTGCTGCGGGCTTCAGTTCTGAGTTGGCCGTTTTGTCTGCACACGGAAGGGGGTGCACCTGCCTCTCGGGGCCTCACACACAGCCTCACGGAGCCGAGCACAGAGCTACCTCAGGGGTTTCCCGCTTGTGCTGTGCGTGTCTACAAGGACCTGTCTCTCTCTTCCTCCCCTTCTGTGCCCACTGCTCCGGAGGCTGCTCCTGAAAGGCCAGCTCTGCCCCTGTCCGGCATGTGACTCCAGAGGCCTGGCTCCTTTTCTCTGAAGGTGTTTCTGGTGGAGAAAAAGGGCTGGTCTCTCAGTACCTCTGACTGCAGTGAGACCTGTGAATCCAGACCGCACGGCCACCTCAGACGGCACGCGTGTGGCAGATGCTTCCCACTGTCCTTGTCAATAGGTGCCATGAGCTAGGGGAGGGCAGACAGCACCCACAGGCCCGAGGAGGGGACCACCAGACGCCCGGAAGGAGGAGTCATTCCGTGTCCCCTTCCCTGTGATGAGCTGCAGCTCTATTCTGGGGACCCCGGGGGCTGGGGGTGTGATGCCCGGGCCGTCCTGGGAAGCACTTCCTGTGAGTTTTGCTCCAGCAGTATCCAGGTGACGAGATTGAAATTCACTGCACGTTGAGCCCGAAGTGAGGCCATCAGACCCACTGTGTGCTGAGGGTCCCCGAGCGGCGAAGACACAAGCTCCACCCTGTCCCCTGGGAAGGGACAGGGGCACCTGGTGTAACCTCCATCTGGCGGCGTCATGCCATCATCACCAACGGCAACAACGAGAATGGCATCCGAGGAATGACGGGCCGGCCATCAAGCACAAAAGTGCGACATGTACTTTCCCGAGAGAAAATGTTTTCCATTCAGCTGAAAAGTCCAGGGCGTCAAATTGATTGATTGATTAAATGGCTTTTTAAAACTTCCTAGCAACTCCTCCTGTGGAACAGCTGTCGTCTACGCACCTACTCTGTGCCCAGCGCACCGGGCACTTTACATTCCACCCTGCACTGATCGCCACGGCTCACAGCACGAGGGCTGCAGGGCCAGGGGAGGCGGCTCTTGAGAAGCTACATGTCACTATGTCATGTTCGTCAGAAAGGGCAAGTCCAGCCAGACACACCTGGATGCAAACCAGGAGCACTGGGAAAACGTGGGATGGGGAGACCACCCTCGGGCAGCCCCAGGAATGAAGAGCCACCATGACCTCAGGGTCCCGGAGGTGGGACTGACCAAGACCAGCCATACCCGAGTATCGTCCCCAAGTGTGCCCAACCGGCCCTGCAGCCAGCCTGCGTGGCTCCTCCCGGTCCACAGGTAACACAGCTGGGATTCCAGCCCAGCCCCTGGCTGGCACCCGGACGCGAGCAAGGTCCTCGCAGAGGCTGCAGGCTCAGTTCCCGGGCACGGCAGTAAAGTGAGTATTGCGATGAAGCGAGTCACAGATCTGTGACTGGTACCTAAAAAAGTCATGTGGACACTATGGTGTGGTCTGTAAAGCGTGCAACCGCACTCTGTGGAAACATGTACATACTTTAATTAAAAATACCTTGTGCCTAAGTGACGCTCACCGCCGTCTGAGCCTTCAGCGAGCCGTCCTCTGTGCGCTGCAGGAGGGTCTCGCCTCGGTGCTGATGAAAACGTAGTATCTGTGAAGCGCAAGACATCGAGGTCTGCCTGTGTGTGATCAAGAAAGAGCACAATTTCATTTTGTGGAGCTTTTTCTACAACAAGGGGGGCTGCTACCTTTGGGGAAGCCACAGCAGCCGAGGGCACAGCAGCCGAGGGCCAAGTACAGCACTCCTGGTCCCCACGCACATTCCCTTCCAGGCGGTATTTCTCTTCACTTGTTCAGTCTTCTTTCCTTTGCCCTTTCCCTCTTCTGCTTCCTTTTTCCCTTTCTCCTACTCTCTGTCTCTATGTCTGAAAGAGTCAGGGTCTCTGTGAGACTAGGCCTCCCTTTCAGCTTTCTTCCTCCGGACTGGGAGTCAGCTGGGGCTCACGTGATGGTCGCTACGCTACAATTCAGAGCGCGTTTGCAGGGCAGGGTGGAAGGAGAAGAGTGAGCTCACCAGGCAGGGAGAGGAATGGCCTTGATCTAAACTGCAGCCTGGTTCTAATTTTAGCAACAACGGAGCGCTGGACTTCCCCGAGGTTTCAGATTGCCCCGCTCTCCCTCCTGCTCCCTGCCCCGGGCTGACACCAGACATGTGGAAGAGATTCAGATCACAAGAATCACAGGTCACACCCATGGCTCATCCGGCCAGCCTGTCTCAGAAAGTGGGGACAGGGAGTCTCAGCCTGTAGGGCTTAGCCAGCGCATGGTAAACGCCCTGAGCTTACAGATGAGCACAGACGTAGAGAGGGAGACAGCTCCCCACGGTGAGTGGCCAGAGAGCCAGGTGCAGAGCCCAGGTCCTCTGGCATCGAGTCCTGCGTGCCAGCTGTCATGCCACCCTCTCAAGGCTGCGGCCTGCGGAGATCCTTTTTCCCTTTTGAAGGACGGGCCATACAGGAACATTCCTAAATCATTTTCCCTATTTCTTTATTTTTTTAATTCCATATTTTAAAATCTACCTACAGTGAATTACACATAGCTTAGGTGTATAATCTGGTGAATTCTGAAAAACGTGTACACCTCCATCAAGATAAAGAACACATCCATCACACCCAGACAATCCCTTCGTGCCCGCTTCAGTCCGTCCCCCTATCTGTGCCACAGGCACCCACACCTCTGATTTCCATCGTCCTACACTCGTTTTGCTGGTTCTCAACTTCCAACAGATGGAAGCGCGGTGTCCGGGCGAGCGGTAAGATCCTAACTTCTCTCCGTGCAGTCCTTCACCAGGTGGTCCCAGCTGCATTTCTCTCACCCAGGCCCCTTTCTGCGGCACTGAGCACAAAGGGCCCTGACCTCTGGGTCTCCATCCCCTGAGCCCCCAAAAAAGGCCACATGATCTGTTACATTGTCGAGCTAAACGTCTTTCAACCTAGTTTCCTGCCACGAGTGAGGCTTGCACCCCTGAGAGTTCCTGAGTCCATCCTTCCAGATCTCCTGGAACAGTCTCCAAACCTTCCCGTTACTCAAGAATGACTTTTTGTTCTGCAATTAACCGGAATGCTTTTCTCCTTAGAACACCAGCACATTTCTTCATGTTTTTTCCCCAATTAAGCTGTTGAACAGTTTGGTCAATGGTTTAGTAACTCAATGAGAAAGCTCTTTAAATTGCACTTTGTGATCTCACTGGGCGGGGATTTTCTACATCCATTCTGAAAAATTTAGCATTGAACAGAGGTGTGTGTCACTATAAGTCTACCAGTGACTGGTCCTGTTTTCAGACTTGTCATTGTGTGTCCTTGGCAACTCTGCTGTCCCCAGTGGGAAATGTATGTGCATTCGGCAGCAGTACCTCCTTGGGGGCATCCCCCACCTGGCCGCACCTGGGGTCACCTGTGCTGCCTCCCCACTAAGGGGCAATGAATCTTGCCTTTCCTCTCTTGCATGGACCTCACGCTATGGTCTCATAGAAAGGCTTCTCGGAGGACACTCCATTTCTGGGTCATTAGGCCTGGTACAGCAAAGATCAATAAATAATCAATAAACTACACTGTCTCAGTCTGAGGGAGAGTGAGACAGGGGTTCCCCCAAAGCACTGTGTCTTCCCGTCCCATAGACCAGGGAGCTCCCTTCCTGGTCCTGTGCCAGGACAGATCCTCTGAGGTGCTGTGACCAGACCCTGTCCTAACCTGAAACCCCTTGGTGCCAGGGCTGGGGTGAAGAACCGGAGGAGAAAACGGCAGGCACGGAGCTGCAGTGCCATCTAACTGCCGGCTGTCCCACACTCCCACACAACCATCTCATCTCACCTGGGCGCCCACCTTTTGGGTAATCACAACGGCGTTCTCCTGACCCCCCTTACCATCTATTATTTTGGCGGTCACAAGTTGATGTCAGGTGCCCAGCTCACCGAACTGTACTTGACACAAAATAAAGGCATAGTCAGTTCCTTCAAGAAAGTCTTCTGTTTTTGTTTTCCGGAACCATCATCTGTTCAAGTTTCACTGAGCCCTCACCCACCATGCTTTCCTGAAAATAAGACCTAGCCAGACAATCAGCTCTAATGGCGTCTTTTGGAGCAAAAATTAATATACGACCTAGTCTAATACAATATAATATAATGATAATATAATAATATTAATATAATACTGGGTCTTATTTTACTATAAGTAAAATAAGTGAAACGGTAAATTTTACTCTTACAGTAAAACAAGATCCGGTGTTATATTACATCTATATTATATTATATTATAATACTGGGTCTTATATTAATTTTTGCTCCAAAAGACACATTAGAGCTGATTGTCCAGCTAGGTCTTATTTTCGGGGAAACACGGTATCCCCAGTACCTTTCACACTTTTCCCTCGGCCTCCCTGGACTTATGCCCGTGGTTCCCTTTGTTGCCTTCCATGAGAGCAGCAGAAGTCTCCTTTCCCTAAAGGTAGCACGTGTGACATCACCTTACACTGTTTACTGTCCAGACAGCTAACTCTGTTTCTGCCCGCTTCGTGACCATCAATAATGAGGTGTTTGCTTGACAAAGGCGCTTTCTTCCTTTCTCATTTTCAAAGAAAAGAAACTCAGCTGGCAGATGCCTCCTTTGCAGCCTCCTGGCCAACCCCACATAGTTCGGAGCGCAGGGGGCAGGACAAAGCCTGCACGGGAACCCCAGAGCCCCTGACTGAGCCTGTTCCGAGCATCCAATCAACTGCACATACTGCACCTCCCTACTGGCTATGCCAAAGGCACGGCAGTATCCAGTGTCCCTGGGCCCTCTGGCTTCCTGCTGGGTTTGGCCAATGGGAGGCCCCAGCAGGTGGGAGGGGCAGGAAGGAGGTCAGGGACTGGTTTTCCAGGATTCCCTCTGTGAGCCTGCCTGCAAGGGGCTGCCTGCTGACCAGAAGTCCCAGCTCCTCTGCAGGCATCTCGCCTACACGACTTCCTCCCTCCAGATTCCTGTCACTGGTCCATCCCATCACCGTGAGCTGTATAGGCGTCCGATCACTGCACGATCCCGCCAACATCCCCCGCCCCAAACACTCCTCTAGTCAATCCTCCATTATCCAAATTTGAGTGTGCCACTCATTTCCTGTTGGGCGCCTGCTTGGTAAATATTCATAAAAATATGTGGAGGGGTGTCTATCTCTGGACTTTACATGTGAAGCGTAAACGCATGTGGTAAAAATGGCCAAGCCTCCTCTACACACTGAAAACTGTGGGAAACACGTGTAGTGCGTGCCTACACCCAGCCATCCGTCCGCGCTTCTCCCCACTAAGGGACCGGCAGCCTGTAAGCGTGTGGGAAGGGGAATGGCGCTGCTCTCAGCGGTACGGTGGCCTGTGTGTCACACCTCCCTGCCCACGACGTCCTCTCACTGGGGACCCTCAGGCTGGGCTGTGTGCTGCTCATGTGTCTTTAGATCAGTGCTTTGCACTAGGGCTGGATCCTCGCAGTCGAAGCTCCGTGACTAAGACGCTGCTTCACCACAGGCCATGCACGCTCCTGCTTGGCGTCTCCCACAGGAGCCCAGGGGTGAGGTGTGGCTGCTGCTGGGGGGAGGGACTTGCCCGCCTCCTGGCAGACAGGTCACCTGTACCAGGCACGCCTGCTGATAACCGCCTCTCTTTCGCTGCCTGTGGAACATGCGGACCGCCTCTGGCTGGGCTACTGCCACAAGGCCCAGGAGCCCCCCAGCGCTCCTTTTCTTCCTGCCTAACATGCGACAGGAGGGGCTCGGTCTGAATTCTCTCTAGAAGCTGGGAGTTCTTGGGGCTATTTTCGTTTAGAAACATACGGCCTTCTGCTACCTTGTAGGGGAGCCCCCATATCCACATGAGTTTCCAAGACAGTGTTAGAAGAAAAGGATTCAAAATGCTCATCTTTGGGGGTGCCACGGTCCTAAAGGTGAAGAAACCTGGGTTCTAACCTGGCTCTGCCACAGACCTGCTCTGCAGCCTGTGAGAAGCAATCGCCCCATTAAGACCTCTGCTGTTCCCCTTTGTAAGATGCAGGCAATTGAACATGTCTCTTAACTCTTCCAGACTCATCTGGGAGGAGCCGACGTGATTAGTCAGGAGGACCAGAGTCTTCTCCGTTAGGAGTCGTGGACTGTACAGTGTTCTAACCTCTGCCTGAGACGGCGATGGACCACATGGTCAGGCAACGCTCACTCCTACCCTACAATTTCAAGGTCATGTCCCCCGATGGACCAAACCAGTAGTAAGGGAGCTACTGGACATGAGTCCCTCAGACTTTTCATGGCCCCCCACATCTATTAATTTCTGCTTGCCTTTCTCTACCCCAGCAGTTTTTACTCTTAAAGCTGCCTAGGAAACATATTCAGACAAGAGTACAAATTAGTCAGAGACTCTCGGTTCCGCCTCCATGTTGAGAGGCCACTGCAAGTGAGTCTGCTACACAGGATGCTGGAGCCTGTGTGGCCGGAGAAGACGGGCTCATCTTCCCAGAGCAGAAGGTGCTGCCTCAGTGTGGGCTGGAAAGGAAAGGCTCTGCGGGACAAGGATAGGCCAATTTGCCTCCTTTCGCAGGAAATGGGTGAAGCCCAGCTCGAAATTCTTACTCAGACGTTTTGTGCTGTGAAGGAAATGTCTTCTGATAGTACAAAGCTATTGGTTTCCTGTTGTGAACTGAGAGTTTCTGGCATGCCCAAGAATGGACAGGAAAGGAAAGGGTGGTTGTCCCTTGGAAGTCCTTGTTTAATGAAAACGCCAGCTCAAGGGCTTCCAGGACACTCCAAGTGCCCGGATGGGAGGTGGGAGGTTGGGGAGAGGTCACGGTAGTAAGGAGTCAGCGTGAGGAGACCAGCTGCAGCTCCACAAACATGCGTGGGCACCGTGCTGTGTGCCGGGTACACCAGATGGCTGAGGCGGTCTGTCCCTTCACATAAGGCCTAGTGGTGGAAGCTGATACAAAAATAAACTGGAGGAATATGAGCAGGGCTAAGATGGAGCTTTCCTGGAGTACTGTGGCCACCTACAGCTGGACCGTGGACCAGTCTATACCGTGTGGGCTGTTTCCCTCTGTTTATAAGGGTATGGATAAGGAGTAGAACTTTCCAAGACATTTCCAACATAGTAGTAGTAACGACTGAGCAGAAAACATGTCCTAAGTGTTTTCCATGCATTTTCTCATCTGACCCTCACACTAAGCCTGTGACATGGATCCATGGCAACGTTGCTAAGGACACACCTCCTAAGCGGCAGAGCTGGATTCCAGCATCCCTCGTTACACCTCCACCCCCAGTCTGCCCCCTACTTCCCTGCATTTGGGGGCGATGGGTTTGCCCCAAGTCTGGTCCTGAGCCATCCTCTGGCAGCACGCACCGCGCTGCTGCTGTCAGAGCTGCTGCTGCCGTCACTGTCGGCACCGCTGGCCCAGCTCTAGCAAGTCCAGGGCTGTCTGTGTGCCACTGTCACTGCCACACTGGCCTCCTGGAGGCTTCCCCTAGAGACCTGCCTCGGAGGTCCCCACAACACCACCTCTAAGGCTGTAGAAGGGAGGCTCATCTTACTGAACGGTTTGAGGAACTGAAAGGAATTCAGATGTAGAAGAAATACCCAATAGTTCACAAAACAGAAATGTTCCCACCACCCAGCAGAGAACCATCTCTCCCAGGAAGTTAAAACCCGTTAGGAGGTGATGGTGTGGGCATCCCACAGCCCCCAGGCTCGCTCCCCTCTCTGAGCTCCCCTTTCTATGCCAGCCTTCGAGTCCTCAGGCGCTGCCCAGAAGAGCTGTGCCTGTGCCTTGTAGCCTGTCCTCCCCCCACCACTAGCGAGACTCCGTAACCTAGAGAGCAGGGCAGAGAATGGACGACGCAGGCTGCGGCTGGCCCTTTCTTTGCCTCGTAGCACAAGTTCCTGCCTCTCGGGGCTCGTCCGCCGGCGCTGCGTTAGCTGGCTGGGTGGGAAACAGCCTTCTCTGTCTGGTCAAAAGTATGACAACTCTTAAATGACTGTTTCTGAAGCCTCGGTATATTGCATGCATGTGTTCATTCAAACATTTATGAGGTCTCAAATAAAGGCCTATCAGAGGCCAAATACTGTTCCAGGCACCAGGGATTCAGGACAAAATTAACAGAATATTCCTGTCTTCCAGAAGATGGTTTCAGTGCGATGGGAACACTGTTTGCAGCTGACAGTAATCTCACTCACTCCACACCTAATTCCAACTCTCCTCTCCCTTCACCTTCCTCTGTTAGAGAGATTAGAGAGCTAAATATTTGTTCATCAACCCTCCCTTCTAGCTGGAAATGACTACGTGAAACAGTTCAGGTCAGTGAAATATACATAAAGTCTGCTGAAAAGTGTTCTGTTCAAGTTTTTGCTGTTACATGAGTTGGACAGATTAGGACATGACTTTCTTGCTTCCGGTCTGGAATACACACGATGCAGCAGTCATCGTCATGGCGAGGTGACAAGCCCCACAGTACGGAGGCAGGTGATACAAAAAGTCCCTACGTTCCTGATGACATTGTTGAGTGCATTTCCCGGCTGTGAACTGCCTGCTTTTGCATATTTTATTATGAGAGAAATAATCCCCAGTTGTTTAAGCAACCGTCTGTAAGCAGGACTCTGTCACTTGAATACACTGCTATCATATACCCACAAGAGTAATGACAACCACGCAAGAAGTGCTACATTAAGGGGCCAGGAAACCAAGTTATGGGAGCACAGCAGACGAAGCCTCCCAGAAAGAGGCAGCATCTGAGCAAATCTCGGAGTTTCTCAGATGGACAAAGAGGGCGCTCCACGCGGCAGGGAAGGAGGGACAGCTTGTGCAGAGGCACAGACCACGTAAGAACGCAGCAGGAGGACCGCAAGAAACTGAGGCAGGGTCAGCGTGAGCCCGACGGAGCCAGGCGGGAAGACAAGGGCAAAAGCAGAAACCGGTTTGGACTTGGTCTTTGGCGCACTAGGGGAGTCCTTGAAAGCTTTCAAGTAGGAAGAGAAAGAGGGGTTTATAGTGTGGGAAGATGATCCTTGTACTCACAAGATGGGAAAGAGAAGGAAGAGAAGAAAGTGTGGAGGACGCTGGGAGATGACTGCAATCCTACAGGTGAGAACTAAGGCAACGGTTACAGGGCTCGGCGGAAGGAAAGGATTTACAAAATAAATGTTGGGATCTAATCTAAAACTGCAAAGACCTGTACATGCACACCCGCGCGCACACACGCATATAAGCACTGGTAAAACCAGAACGATTCTGTAATCTAGTTAACAGCATTGTACCCGTGCTAATGTCCTGCTTTTAACATTGTGCTACAGCTGTGTGACATGTCACCACTGGGGTAGCTGGGGGACGGGTCCGCAGGGCTTCATGTACTATTTTAGCAGCTTCCTGTGAATGTCATTATTTCAAAATAAAAAGGGTTTTAAAGTTTTTTAAAATTTCTGTAAGAATCTAGGCTTTTAAAAGAAAACATAGTATGCAGAGACGAACAGAAGTCAAGCTGGTCTCCACAAAGCTAAAAGCCAAGCAGACAAAATTTTACAGAATTTACAAAATTTTGAGGATCAATCAAAATTAGGATCCCAGAACTGGGGAAGACATAGGTCAAAAGTACTAAAAGTGAGCAGTGAAATCATTTAAATACTGAGTTGTCTTTTGAGACTTACTTTAAAAAACATTTTGCAAGTGTAAAACTATAATTCTTTAAAAAGAAGATGCATGTTGTAAAAATAATTATTACATACATGCATACATAAATGTTGGCTTCTTTTTCCTGTTGCTCTTCTTACTCCTGGGCCAGTGTGTGCTCCCTGGAGCGGGTGGTCCCTGCATTCCTCTTCCAAGAATGGGTGTGCCCTTAGGCCATCGGCCTCCAGGAGGAGATCTGAGGTCACCCTGTGCCCTGAGCCACCAGGGCTGTGGCCTCCCTGGGCTCCACCTCAGGTCTCTGAAGGGTCCTATGTGAGTTCCAGGGCTCCCCCCAGGACCAGGAAACCCCTGCTGTCTGCTTTGATGGCTCTGCCTGCACCACCCTGCAGCCCCGCACAGCTGCCCTCTGAAGGCTCGTGTGCTCTCCTGCAATCCCACCCACAACCCTTTGGTTTCTGACCGCCCATCACCACCGACCCTGCAAACAATGAGCAGTCAGTCCCTCAGCACGCTGGGAGAGGAGATCCACTGCATCCTGCAATTCCAGACTGGAAGGAGTAAGTGTAGGACAGCATTCCCCAAACTGTGTTTTATAAACTACTAATATCCCCATTGATATTAATAGCTAGCCTAAAAAAAAAAATTCCAGTATTAAACTGGACAAGGCCAAGTTACATAGGGTACTGTTGTTGTAAATCACCGCAATTTTTAATAGGTAGTACTTACTGTAAATACTATACCCACAACTAACGTGAGGCCCCTTATGTGTGGCAGCCCTAGTTTCATTACTCAGAACTACAGACATCTGCAGAACGACAATCTGGGGAAATGCTGTTCCAGGGTGACTGTCATGCGGGGTGTCAGGCGAGGTCTCAACTGGGATCTCAGCTCCCGCTCCCCACATTAGAACACAGGACATGGTGAGGCCAAAAAGATACCCACGGAGCCACAGATAGGGGAGTCACCACTACAGTCTCGCTGGTGGCTGGGCTGGAGACACAGGAAGCAGGAGCCACACGATCCGCAACCGGCTGTCCACTTCTCTCTGACAAACAACCCCACTTGCTAACTGCAATCCGCCTCTCTGCAATCCGCAATCCACACTCCGCCCTTGCTGGCCCCCATGTGCTGCTGGCGTAGCCTCGGCAGTTATATTAGCGGCCAACGGCTCACTGGTTACAGCTGACGGCCAACTAGCCACAGCTGATGGCCATTTACTACCCGAGTGAGCACCTTTCCACATGAGGCCGAGAGCCTGGAAACTGCGCTCCTGGCTCTGTCCCCACAGTGAGGTGTCCCCAAGGAAGAACAGACCCCTTCCTCTCTCTGCCCTATTCCCAAGCCTTGCTGGCAAAGGAAAAATGGCTGCGTTCCAGGATTAAGAGTCAAGTCCCTCCTGTGCAAGAAAAGGAGAAGGAAGCCACCAGTCCCTTGAAGGATTAGCAGTGAGACTGTGAACCTGCAAGGAGGACGGGCAGGAGGTGGCCCAGGACGTGGCCCTCTGGTCTGCTCACCCAGGTCATTGATATTTCAAAGCAAAGAACAACGGCGGCGGGAAGTAGAGAGAACTGGAACCGGGCCGGAGAGGAGCCCAGGGATAAACGCACTCATGTCATTCCGGACGCCCGCGTCTCTGCCAATCAGCCTAGTGCTGGGGGTTCTAGTCCCTCGGTTAAAGCAGTCTCCTTAGGCCAACAAAACGTCCCTTAGCTCACGTTTAGGCTTTGCTTTGAAACACCTGAGCAACAAACAAAAGGAAAAGTGTTCATGGTCATTGAAGTCAGGCAAGGAGGCTTATCATCCACCTTTGTGTACTTTTAAAAGCGTCCCTGAGGGAAGGGGGTTACCACTCTGTGAGGGGTGCAAATGTCCATTATGCTGCTTTGTACCCCTGACACTAATTAAAAAAACAAAAGCACCCATGAGGAAGTCCAAGAGGGCGGCAGCAGAGGACGTGCCGTCAGCCCTGGGGAGCAGACCCCAGGACACACACAGAGAGCAGTTACTCCCGCAAGACAACCCAGCTCTGAATGAGCAGCTTCGGACCACACGAGAAAGAGACCGAGGACAGAAGGCTGGGGAGTCGCTGGGGAGCAGGCGGGGGCTCCACTGGGGACCTACCTGCGAGGTCACCACGGGTGCTCCCAGCTCCATGGCCTGGGGCCTTTGGCCGCCACACAAAGGGAGAAGCGGGAACAGCGGGGCAGCACCTCAGCCACCTCCTTCCATGATGAGCGGCTTCTCCCAGCAGGCAGTGCGCCAGGGAGCGTGAGCGTGAGCGTGCTCCTCCAGGCAGCGGCCCCAAACTTCCGGGGCACTTAGAGCCGCACACAGGTCACTTCTACACGGACCACTTTTGGTGCAACACACCAGGGAGAGGGAGACAAAGACAGAGACAGATCACTGCAGTGCCATTTCCGGACACATCCCCCGGAGCCCACTTTGGCCCGGACAAAGGGAGCAAGCAGGACCACCGGGCACTGCCACACACACCTGGACCTGCTCCAGTTCGGGGGGGCCAGTGCCCGGCTGGGCTCCTACCGGCCCACCAAAGCCACCCGGCTCACAGCCCACACAGTACCCGCTTCCACATCAGGCCACTTCTCCAAGAATGGCAGCGACAGCTATTTCATCTAATTTATATAAATAAACACAGAAAGTCAAACAAAATGAAAAGAAAGAAGAGTATCTCTCAAATGAGGGAACAAGAAAAATCCCCAGGGAAAACCCTAACAAAACGGAGAGAAGTAATTTGCCTGATAAAGAATTCAAAGGAACAGTCATAAGGATCCTCACCAAACTTGGGAGTGGAACAGAGGAACTTAGGAGAGCTTCACCAATGAGAACCTGTAGGAGAGAACCAGGCATGGACAGAAGGAAGAGACAACCTACTGAGTGGGAGAAAACGTTCCCAAATGATACATCCCATAAGGGGTTAATATCCAAACTATATAAGGAACTCGTACAACATGAAAACAAAACAAAACAAAAACACGAACAATCTGATTAAAAATGGGCAGAAGACGTGAAAAGACATTTGGAGAAAAGACATTTCTCCAAAGAGGACACACACATGGCCAATAGACATGAAAAGATGGTCAACATCACTAACCATCAGAGAAACACAAATAAAAACCACAATGAGATCCCACCTCGCTCCTGTCAGAATGGCTGTCACCAATAAGTCAACAAACAAGTGTTGGCCAGGATGTGGAGAAAAGGGAACCCTTACGCATGGTTGGTGGGATTGCAAATTGGTGCAGCCACTACAGAAAACAGTATGGAGGTTGATCAAAATATTAAATACAGAACTACTTTATGACCCAGCAATTCCACTCCTGGGTATTTATCCAAAGAAAACAAAACACTACTTTGAAAAGATATATGCACCCCTATGTTCACTGCAGCATTGCTTACAATAGTCAAGTATGGAAGCCACCTAAGTGTCCATCAATAGACAATCGGATAAAGAAGAGTGGTACATACATACAATGGAATATTACTCAGCCACAAAAAAGAATGAAATCTTGCCATTTGCAACCAGGTGGATGGACTGAGAGGGTATTATGCTCAGTGAAATAAGGCAGACAGAAAATGAACAATACTATATGATTTCACTTATATGTGGAATCTAAAAAAGCAAAATAAATGAATAAACAAAACAGAAACAGACTCCTAGACAGAAAACAAGCCAATGGATGCCAAGGGGGAAGGGGTGAGGGATGGGGAAAACAATAAAATAAAAGCCTTGATGATAAGTAAACAACAAGAAAAACCAACAACAGGTCCTTTGTCTCACTATGGCAATAGGCTTATAGCACTCTGTGTTCTTATAAGAAGTTACAAACCAAACCAAAATTCATTAAAAATAATAGAAAAAGGAAACAAAAGCCAAAGAAACAAAAAGCCCAGATATCGGCACTGACTGTAGGATTTTAACGTTCAAAGTCCCGATGGGTCACTGATAAGCCACCAGTGTGGCAGTGTAACTGCTCTGACATGAGTGTCATTCTTTCATCATGTCACAAGTGCAAATAAATGCTGCAAACGCACCTGATAAAAATCACTGGAATTGTGAATTATTCAGGTTTCTTTCAGACCTTTTTAGTTTCGAGAGTTTGAAACAATACATGTTTAATCTTCTGTTTCAGTTGAGGCTTACCATTTGCAGGAGGGACCGATTTTTTTTTTTTAATTTTTAATAAATGTATTGTTCAAAATTCACAAATTCAGTTAAGTGTAAATGAAATGGATTTTTAAATGACCTCTTTTGTTAGTTTCATTTATACTTCTATGTTAAAGCTTAGAACTGCACTAAGTCTTCTGGAACATGATGCCACACATCTTAAATACGACACATCTTAAATACGTTAATATGTCATTGGCTCTGGGGAACTGGGGGTGGATCTAAAGGGCTTGGAATTTCCCAGGGTCAGGCTCTGGAGTTCTTGCAAACCTGTGTCTGCCTCTACCTGCCCCTCTCCTTCAGCCCCGTTGAAGGCTTCGACCTTGGTTTTGGCGGGGGGGGGGAGGGGGGGAGTAGGGCTGGGGGAGGCACTGACAGGACACCCCAATTTCATTTTTTTGCCCACCGTTCTCCCCTCTGAGCACCAGAGGGCTTTCCACACTCCACAGCTTGACAGTGAGGTCCCACGCTTCCTATCCGTCCTCCTTCCTCTGGGCAAACAGGCCTCAGGATTTTGCCTTAATGGCAAACAGGCTGCAGGGAAGGAAGAACGGAGACAAAGCCAACACGAGGGGAACTGGCTGTTTTAAGAGAACGCATTTCCCCTTTTCTCCTTCCACACCAACGTCCCTCCAATCTGAGGGGATGGTCTTTCCCATCATGCTGCGCCCGTGGGTCTGGAATTCTGCTGTCCGTCCTGGCCAAGAGGCGTGCTGGGAACCGACGCCGTCCTGGGCCATTCTGACTCAGCAGGGCTGGGCCAGCGTCTCGGTGGTCCCCATGGCCACACGCGCCCTCTGCCAGGTGGGGAGCCCCAGAACACATGAGGAGGGGCAGCGTCATGGTGAGCGCTGTTGTCAGAGTGGGACAGAGCAGGCTGTGGACCCTGATCCTGTGAGCCATGCCATGAACTACCAAACGGTCCCCTCCTCGCTGGATTACGATGGCCACTGATTAAAACAATCCCCGTCGCACACTGACTGGCACTTGGCAAGCCCTCCATAAAAAGATGCTTCTTTCTAAGAACACGCGGACTCCCAGTAACATCGACTTTATTTCCCAGTTGTTCACAAGCCACGAACTTGATAGACTCTTCTAGAAAACATGGCAGAAGTTAAAATTAAGTCACTGTTGGCGTTTCTGGATTCCCCTTTTCTTTTCCCTGTATTAGAAGAACTCAGAGCAATGCTGACTGTTTCTGATTCCCAGTGTGACCCCTCCCATTCCCACAGCCCCTGGCTTCTGCACGATTACTAACGTGGCTTCTGCTTTCACAGCTCCACTTCCTCCCGACGGAGCTCAAAGACTCGGATCCAATTAAAGTGGCTGACAGCCTCCAGCGTCCCCATCACATACCTTTATTCCTTCATTCCCCAAATATTCTTGAGCGAGAGCTCTGTGCCAGGGCAGGCTTAGCTGGATGCGGGCCAGTCAAAGCTCGTTCCCTTTGCCATGTGCCATGTCCCATCCTTTTAGCTGAAAGAGGATCCCCCTGGCTGTGACAAATGAAACCCAAGCAGGAGGTGAGCAGTTTTGTTTCCTCCTGGTCCCCCAGTAACTTCACATCACTTCCTTCAAGCCAAGGGCCTTTCCTTGTCTTCTTCTCCTCCATCTAAGCCAAGCCGGGAAAGCCCCTTCTGAGGAGTCCAGCATATCCCCCAAGCCTGTGCCCGCCCAGGTTCTGCCTCCATCCCTGCTGCTGATCTAGTCTGTGCCCAGGGAGAGCTTCTGCCCAGCCCCACTGGTTTCCTGAGACCTCTCCCTCCCCTCTCTCATGGGGAGGGGATCAGTCAGGATAGGCCAGTTTTTCGCTGCAGTGACCAACATCACCCATGTCTTAAACAAACAATGGTTTCATTCTTGCTCACTCGGCCGAGGGGGACCCAGCAGAGCAGGCCGACAAAGGAACACGTACTGCACCAATGGAACACAGGCCACTGGGGACTGGTTACTTTCCAGTGGCGTCGAGAGGGGCATGGGAGCCACGGTTACTTAGGCACAAATCCCAAATGGAGAGACAGGAGGCAAACTGACTTCACCTCACGGCAGGGCTGTTCCCTGCACATCTGACCTGCAGATTTGTTTCACTCTTGGTGTGAAGAATGATGCATCGTCACAGATACAGACACCTGTCCATTCATTCATGCTCAGACAGAGTACCTGTTTCCCACCACACGGACTCAAGTGGTGGTCATGTTTCTTCTCACCAGGTGGGAAAATTCAGGGTTCAGCGAGGATGCCAACCCACCAAAAGACGCAGGAATGGACAGCAACTTCCCCAAGCAGTCAAGGCTCCAAGATTTGACGCTTCCCGAGGCCTGGTTACCCCTCTGCTTTTTGACTCAGCCATGTCAGGGGCCATGAGCCAATCCCCTTTTGCACAAACTAGTTCAGTCTAGGTTTCTGTCACCTGAACCAGGAGGCAAAGTGATCCTGCAAGGCCCCGCCTCTCCTTCCTCAGCCCTGCTCTCTGGATGGGCCCAGAGCTGCCTGTAAGACGCGTCATACCGGAACATCTTAAACACGGTAGAGTAGGAGGTGTGGCCACTTGCATCCACATTCCGATTGACCATCTGCAGATTCGGGAAGAAAAGCCTTGTCCCTTCTCCGATCTCACATTCCCAGGAAGTTCCCTGGGGAAGCGGGAGTGTGTGAGCGGTGCTGCGTGTCTGCTGCACGCCCTGCTGAAGACTGGTAAGAGGGTGTCTCGGGGTCACATGCCAAAATGTCGCCATGAAAAGCTTTGTGAGGTGGGAGGACAAGCGCATTCCATCGCGCTGGGGAAAAGACAGAATGTTTTGGGAAAATCTACATGTGCCAGGTTGCACGTGTTACCTCAACCGGCAACCCGCTGGCTTGCCCGCAGGGCGGCGCTGGGGGCGTGACCACCGTTTCCAGAGGAGCACACTGAGCTCGGTGACAGACTCGAGGCCACCAGGTTACAAATGGCAGAGGTAGGATTTGAACCCACCTCTGTTACAGGCTGGAGCCCCACCCCTTCCCAGACTGTACCCCGTAGAGCAATCACCTGCAACCGTGTGAAAAGGCAGTTTCTGACCGTCTAGACTTTAGGGCAGGGTCTGAGAGTCCGGTCCTCCCACGCTCCCAGCTCATGCCTCGGCTGTCTCTGCCCACTTTGGTAAAACTTTACAGGACGACGTGGCCCTGACAGCTTCAGCCCCTTGAGAACAAGGAGCAGTCTTGCCAGGGGTCTGGACTTTCGTGGACCGTGGACCTGGTGGAGGCCTGAGCTAATTGAACACAGCTCTTGCGGGGCAGGGGGGCCTCCAGCTAACATCTGGGCTCCATAAGTAGTTAGCTGTACAGAACACAACTCTTTTTTTCCTAACATGCAAAGGAGCTTGAAAATTCCCGTTTTGGTCTGCGAACAAAAGCCTTCCTGGAGAAAGCAGACATCTCCTGCTGGACCCTGCTCCTTCCGGAGCGTGTTCTGCCACACCCAGCTTTTCATGCTGCCCGGCCACCTGTGGGCACCCTGGCCGGCCAGCCATCAGTCAGTGGCAGCAGGAACTGCCTGTTCTCCTCGCATCCCTCCCCCTTCCAAATGCCTTCCAAAATGTGAAAATTACAGCGACTGTGTGAATTGCTGCAAGAGATAGAACGGTGAGAAAGGGTTAGCACAATGGAGCACATGTCATAAACCCAGGGGAATATCCAACTTTTCAGGAAAAACAAAAGTTTTTTGCATATATTCCAGAAGGAGGGGAGGGGGAAAAACTTGGCCCTGAGATACTCCCAGCTGAGAGTCTAGGAAACCTTAAGTGACTGCTGGCAGTTCTGTGCTGGGACTGGGTGTGGTCCCCTCTCGTGACAGCTCCAACACTCTGCTCAAGGAAGAATGTGGCTCTGAGATGCGTCTCAAAAGCCAGTGAGATGTTGCCACAGCTCTCCTTCGAGACACTGAATTTGATCTCATCTCTTATCAAGAGCTGCAGCTCTAACCCCATCTCCCACCCTGTTTCACAGCGGCCACTTAAAATTCAACCCTTTAACAGCCAAGCCTACATTTGCAGCGTCTATGTGAGCGGAACACGCACACGCCCTGTGACCCGGCACACAGACTCCATCCACACCCGAGAGACACGTGCTCAGGTGTGCACCAAAGACACAAGCCCGTGTTCACAGAAGCCCCGTACCTGATAGCTCTGAACTGGGAACGACTCAACTGTCTACCAACAATAGGTGAGAAAACAAATCGTGCTCAATTTATACAGCAAAATATTGGGAATGAATGAACTATAACCATAGGCAACAGTATGGATGGATTTCCCACTACTGAATGAAAGACAAAGAAATCTAAGGTTTTGAAAGTCAGATGGTGGTCTCCGTGGCGGAAGGCAGAGGGGCAAAGGAACGGGGTCCAGGGGAAAGGTACCTGGGGTGCTGGCTCTGCTTAGCTTCCTGATTTGGACACCTGGACACTGGCCACACGAGTGTGTTCCCTGTGTGAAGACTCATCAAGGTGTATACTCACGATTTGGGCACTTTGCATGGATATAGGTTACACTCGAATTTAAAAGTTTACTTTAAAAAAGAAAAGCTTAACACTCCTCTCTAAATCAAAACCTCTTTTCTTTTAACAGCTTCAGAGCAGCAGGGGCAGGTGTCCGCGAGCTCCCTTCCTGCCTCCGCCACGGTCTGGCTTTGTGGAATCTTCCGGGAGATGGCTGGGTCCCTCCCTGCTGCATAGCGCTTCCCCAGCCGGGGCCTCCACCCCTCAGCCTGAGATGAGATCTCTGCCTCACTGGGCTCCCACTTCCTGTCTCTCCCTCCAGCAACTTCCAAAGTGATTGTTCTACGTCTCTGCTTTCATCATGACCTTCCTTTTCAAACTTGCAAGGGCCACACCAGCACCACCATGGAGACCAGGATAAAACCCAACTCCTCCGCATGGCACTCAAGTCCCCCTGTAAAAATCAGGGCTCTAGGTCCCTCCCACCTTCCTCCTCACTATGCTCCCAAAGAAGCAGCTCTCCAGCCAACTGGTCCCTTGCAGTCACCACCCCGTGCTTGCTGCCGGCATCCCTTGCAGGCGAGAAAGTCCAGGTCCTCTCCGTCCTGCTCATGCTCCCCAGAACTCCTTAGCTCTCCTTGGGAGACCTTGACCTTGGTCTCATCCAATCCCTCCCTCCCCTGAGCACAGGCTGGTGGTCATCAGTACTTACTTGTCCAAACCACGCAGGATATATCTGTAACTGCATAACTAGTTCAAAATCGCCCTAACAAGATACTGAGTTGCTTTTCCGAGACAACAGACCAAAACCGCACGCCATGCAGCTGAAACGGGTGCAGACAACTTGGACCACCAGCTGCACCCTCCCACCTCCCCCAACAAAAGGACCGGGACACGACAGGAACACGAGCACCAGAACCCTTTCAGAAGTGAAGGGTCCGCTGTTCCTGAAGATCACTGCTGACACCCCTCACCATAAACGGCCACATTCCAAGGCCCGCCAGTTCAAAGCTGCCCCCAGTGCTCCGCACACCTGACTCCCAACCCCTCGTACCCGCCCTGAACCCTGAATGGAGCAGACAGGTGCCTCCTGTCTCCTGCGAGCCGACTCTCAGAAACCAGTGTCAGTTTTGGCTTCTATGCACCTTGGGCAGTGAACCCAGGTCCGGCAACACATCTCTTGAAGGGAGCAGGAGAGAAAAAAGTTCCTGAACTATTTTTTACCCAGGCACCCAGTCTGGTCCTGACATTTCAAAACACACAAAAAGTCAAGTCAGCAGGGAGAAAACTGCCCACTGCCTCCCAGCAATGACACAGCGTGTTTCCTCCAGCTGCACCACGGCGCAGCTGAGTCATACGTGGAGTTCACTAAATGACAGGGACTCAGATCACAGGGCCTCAGCAGTCAGCTGAGACGCGATGGCGGGAGTGTTCCCTCCCCTTGGGCAAAGCCTCTCCGAAAAGCCTGCTTTTCCAGAGAACCAAGGCTGCAGTGCCTGGCCTGCCGGCCTGGGCTGGGCACTTCTGGGCCCGTCCCTGAGTCAGGCGGCGGGAGGACTGGAGACAGAATGAGGAGGCAATGCTGGCCGGCAGCTGCCAAAGGAGCCCAGGAAACCCCAGCCTGGTCGCACGGCAGCAGGAAGCCTGAAAGGAAGCAAACAGTAGGTGTCAAACGTGCATCTGCCCCTGCACGGTGACCCTCCAGCCGGAATTACAGTGGGCACCACAGGCCAGGAACAGGCCAACGCAAGCCCTCAGAAGTGGAATGCTGCAGTCCACACACCTCTGGGTCCCAGAGCTGGCTCTGCTACTTACTGGCCGTGTGACCTGGGACAAGGAGACTCTGATTCCTAATCAGTGACACGGTGATGACAGTGTGTGAATTTCAGAGATGCTTTGTAAAATGAGAATGTAGGTAAAGTGCTTCGTACAAGGCTAGAGGTCAATATACAGTATTTCATTCTGTGAGCCTGTGGGAGCCCTGCTGTCTCTAGTTCGTTAACCTCTATGTGCGAAATGTCCCTACATTGTCTGCTTCCCTTGTCCTGTGTCCCTACAAACAGTGAAGGACCCGTGAGAACTGGGAGGCGAAAGGACGATGTCATCCACCGTGAGACCAGTCTGGCGGAGTTGGCCGAAGTGGGCACTCCTAGATAGGGTGCGTCTCTCCCTAAACGTCTCTCCTTTCACTCCGTCTCATCTGAAATTCTGCCAATTCACTGGGGTCCCAAACCCATCTTCTAAAGAGAAACCCCTCTGTGAAGACCAAGTCTCACACTCTAGAGGCACATTAGCAATCTACTTGGAGGAGGGACTCGGGTCTGGTTGGGAGCTGGAGGACAGTTATTTCAGGAGCATAGGCCACTCAGAGGAGTAGGCCTGGGCCAGATGGAGTCGCCCCCCTGCCCTCTCCTCCCCGGCCCCCAAGAGGCTCCAGGTAGCGGCACCCTTAAGAGCGTGGATTCTGGAACTGCACTGCCCAGGTCCAAATCACATTTTCATCACTTACTAGCTGTGATCTTGGGAAAGCTACTTGTGCTCTCTGGGCCTCAGTTTCCCCATCTATAAAATGGGGATGATGGTCACAGGGTTACCATGAAGATGAAATGAGTTATTATGTGTAAGTGCTTAAAGCCGAGTCTGGAGCGTGGTATCATGTATGTATCAGTTACTGTTAAGGATACTGAGTTACAAGGAAGATGACTGTAACTAACTTTTCCTAATTGCTCCCATTTCCAAACTTGGGGCCTGGCCAGAGTCCCTGTTCATCCCCTGGCCCCGCAACCCGGCCCTCCCATTTCTATAGTCCTTTCCTATCCACAGAGGGTTCCTCTATTACAGCCCAGCAACACCTGGGGGAACAAGAATGTGGGGGTGGCCCAAGCAGCCTAAGCAGTTCAGTACACATTTCATACACAAAGTGCATCTGAGGCTGCAAACTACCAGCTTTACCAACGGTTTTGTGGGTCGAGGCTTTATCTGGCTCATTCTAAAGGGTCCCTAAGAAAACAGAAAACTGCAGGAAGAGAAAGTTTGCAACAGCAGGAAAAATAATGCCCGGGGGTTGTGGGAGGGGCTAATTTATACACCCAGCACCTAAGATTGAAGCTCTTATGATCACCATCATCCTTCTGAAGAAACCTCATACCACGCCCTCATTAGAACTTGACCTCAGCCTTCAGATTCAAAAACAAGAATTAGCTTATTTTGCTTTTCTTTGCATTTTGGCCATGACCTCACTTTCCCTGGGGCAACAGCCTAAAGCTCTTGTCTCTTCTTTGAACTTCAAATTCCCCATCTGTAAAATCGGGATTAAAACACTCACCTCCCAGAGCTTTAGAAGGTTTAAATGAAATAATGTATGTAATGAGTTTGGAGATAACCTCACGAGACATAGCTGGTGAGCTAGCATTGTACCATTAATATTCACTTCCAAGGCCAAATGAATTGCTCCTCATTGAAAAGCTCTTCCTTTCAAAAGCTCTCCGTTTCTTGGCTCCTCTTTGCTATAAGCCTGGGCCCGACTCTGTCAATAATTCGGTGTGTCCTCCTAGAGTGCTGGGGCAGAAATGGACTTTGGGCTACATCAGTGCCTCCCAGCACATCCCACAGAAACCGTCCCAGATTGCTAGCTGTAATTAGACACCTAAAAAAGGAAAGTATGCACTCATGCTCACCCACACCCTTCAGCTATGTAAGGGGCAAAGAACGGCACCACCACAAGTGACCTAATCCAATGGCCTCGTTTACAGATGAGAACAGCAAGGCCTAGGGAGCACAACGTGCCCAAGGTCACGTAGCACGTGAAAGCGAGCCCCAATCAGAATCCTTGTTCTGACTCCCGGGAGCACGGAATCCTGCTTCTTCTGGAAGGGTTTTCGGAAACCACTTGTGCAGGCAGCAGCACTTCTCTCTCTCTCTGAGGTTAGAGCTATTTGTGGTTCTGTCTTATTTCACACCTTAGGCCCTGAGCTCAGTGAAGGCAAGAACCAAATTCAGTCATTTCACCAGTGCTGCTTTATACTCACCCTACGGGGCACTGCTAAGTGCAGACACCATTTCTGCACAATCACCGGTAATTTAAAATAAAGCTGTTCATTTATTTCTAGAATTCTAGGTAAGTGATCAGAAATATGGACAAAAGAAAGTCATTCACAGAGATGCTAGGAGTAGTTGCCATAGTAAACTGTTGACACTCACAAAATGCCTGACTCTGAGGGAATGACATTATAGCATACCCATGCAATAGTACTGAAAGTGTGGTTTAATAACATTTTAATTAAGCTAATTGGAAGAAAATGGGAAAATGTTAAGTTAAAAAAGCAGTTTACAAAATATTTGCTTAAAAACAAATAACTGTGTTAAAGAGTATGTATGGAAAAAAATTCTTAGAAGGATACACACCAGAAATTGCGAGTGGTTAGCCCTAGGTAACGAGTCATGGGGGTTTATTTTCCTGAGACCTTTGGTACTTGCTAAATAGTCTATAGTGAGTAAGCGTTTTATGATATAAAAGAAAGTCACTCTTGAGAAGCCCCTTTTGGGAGAGTATCTGGATCAGACATCGCAGCACCAGGGGTCCCGGTAGCAGAGACACTTACTGCTGCCCAGACGCCCCGAGCCCCTCCCACTCCCACACACTTAGGACATGACCACTTCTGACCTTTCACCTGTGGCACAGAGCCCTCGCGTCACTTGTGGGCTGAATCACTGGAGGACGGAGGTCACGCATCTCGATGGTGTGGACGGCGCCAGCTGGGCAGTTGCCTGGCCGTGTGGACCAGGGCACTCCCCTTTTCTCCACATCCTATCTGGACACGTAGCGTGAGAAATCAACTTTGGTGGTTAAATCACAAAGGTCACCGATTTTCAGAGTTCAGTGTGTCGCCTAGTCCAGTGGTTCCCAAACTCTGCTGATCACTAGGGGCCCTTGGAAGAACCACAGGGAAGAATCCCCGGTGTCTCAAAGAAATCAGAATCCCTGGGGGTAGGAGCCAGGCGTCATTATTTACGGACTTGTTAACTCTCCTGGTGACGCCGGCATGGTTGAGACTCAGGACTACTCCAGGGGTTCTCAAAGCGTGGCCTCGGCCAGCAGCACTGGCCATCACCTGGGAACATGTCAGAAATGCAGGTTTCCAGGCCCCACCCCTGACCTGCGGATCCAGAAACCTTGGGGGGGTGGGTCCAGCAAGCACTCCGGGTGAGTCTGACGTGTGCCCAAGTGTGAGAACCACTGGCCAGTCCGCTTTACCCGGAGTAATATACGTAGTTGTTTCCTCACGTTGGTTAATTTAAGATGCAACTATGAATAAACCAAATAGTGGTTTTGTTATACCAAGCATGTCACACACAGCTCTTCAGGAACGCTCCTTTGCTCGTATTCACCGTGGAAAGAAAGTATTGTTACGTATACTTTTCAAAAAACGATCGTGCAAACACGTTATGAAAGAAAAACCCTAGGACTCAAAATGTTTCATGGGTGGTCAAGGTCAGTGGTTCTCAGACTTTGAGATTTGGGGGCCCACAATTTTTTCTTTTTCTTAATGTTGGGAGCACCAAAATAAGATTAATGACTAATGTTGCAATGCAAGAATATTTTTAAAAGTTACAACCAACGCCAGCTACCACCCTTATTTTCGTAAGATGACATGTTAACAATAAAGACAATGAAGGATATCATCTCAGAATTAAAAAAAAAAAAAAAGGTCCTGTTAATAACCTTACATTTCACTGTCCTCTTTTTCCATTTTGCTCGGACTGGTGAAATTTTTGTCAGACAGGCTCTGGTCCGCAGCCAGCGTCTCGGAACCACTCATCTAGGTGACAATTAAGGACAACTCTCTATTCCCCAGTACGTTATGTAATAAATATCCAGAGCCTTCCAAATGGTACAAGTTGAAACTTGTAAGCACTGCTGTAACCTTCAGCACCAAATTGTTACAGCTCCCAAATTCTTCCATCTCTTCCCATGCCCGTTGCATGCGCCCCGAGGCTCAGCTATTTTGTCTACAGCGTAATTCACATTTCCCCATCTTCACCTTAAAACAGTGCCCAGCAGAGCCTGCTGTCCAGTGTCGTAAGGAAGCCCACTTACAGAGACAGAAGCCACGCCAAGTCTGACACCCCCTCCCCACAGCACGGCCCCACCAACACTTTGAAGGGACAGACTACATCCCAGGGGCAAGTCACCAAATACAATCTCAATAACTGTTTTCTTACTGTTGTTATGAGTTGGTGGATTGTCTGGGAACAAGTATGACATCCTCCCTCTTGGCTGGGGAGGCAGGGAGGGGGCCTGAAATCAAAGCTCAGAGACGAGTTTATGAGGATGAAGGCAGGGCAGAGAGATGCCAGGTGAGCAATTCAGGAGGCCCTGAGTCCAGATAGCTGTTCCCACACGTTGTGTCCCCCAAACCCTACCTCAGATTTATTCCTGAGGCTTGCAGGACTGGGGTTCCAGTGATCGCTACTAAAATGCGAGTTGTCCTATGAGCATTTGTTCTCTGTAAACATTGGGCGTGGGGCTTACTTTTCTATCACCGGCGCCTGACCCCAGAGCAGGTTTCAGGGACCTGCTGGCGGAAGTTCAGGCTCCAGCCGACCCAGGCTCCTGGCATATTCAGGACCCACGTGCTAGGAAGTGAGGCAGGGAGCTGAGGAGGTGCTCCCCTCGGGTTACTCTGAGGCCGGTGAGCCTGGCGCCTGCTCTAAGCTAATCTCTAAGGATTAGGACGCAGGCAGGCATGGGGTAGGAGATATCTGGGGAGTATTTGGGGAGAGGGCAGGGAGGTGCAAACACAAACAAGACCCTAGATTGTGTCTGAGCCCCGTGGCAGGTTTTGCACATGCTTCAAGCGTGAGCTCTAAGATCACTCTTCTCCTCACTTAGCCTTCACAGCATTTTTTCCAAAGTTGAAAGCCACAGTCTGAGAGAAGCCAGGTCACTGGTGACCACCCCACCACAGCCCCACACCACGGGAGCTCAGCTCATAACAAAAGGCTTCCAGTCACGCCCCATTCAAGGCTTCTATGATCAGTGTCACGTCACCAGAAAGGAGACACAAGCAAGTGACTTGTTTTTATGAAAAGTATCATGGGAATTCACTGTGGTGTGGTAACTGGCTATCACTCCACTGAAACCAGAATTTCTGCAATGGAAGGGAAAAGTGTAATGATTAGCTAGATACGAGACCTTTGTTTCCAACAATTCCTTTAATTTCAGTAAGATAACCAGAGCCTTATTTTCTCAAAGGCTTCAGCTTCATTCCTCCCTTCACAAGACAGAGGCCTGGGCAGGGAAAGACGTAAGCAGGGGACGCTGGTGGGCACCCCTCCCCCAAGACCTCTGCTTAAGTACACAATTGTAACCCAAACCTAATTACGGCAAGTCATGAGTAATTTGTGTATTATAACAATTACGGGATTGAAAGCCAGGACTCAATCTGTTGGTCAATTCTCACGCTGGCTTCAAAGGCTCCCCAGGGATTATGGTTCAAAGTCCGTTTGTGGGAAAAAGACTCCCTTCCTGGGTGGCACCTTGTTTCCATGGCCCCCTGGGCCTACCACCCAGTCCCGCAGCTCACAGCCCAGAGCCCAAACTTAGCTGAGGCCCGAGGACCCCAGACGAGGCACGGGAAGCAAGTGTGGTCCAGCCAGGGCCTCTCAAGCCTCCCCTTGGAGTCCCCCAAATCCCTCGAGGGCCTTCAAAGGACCAGACGCATCGGGGCGGCCCTTCCTGCAGCAGTGAAGGGTGTGGTCTTCGGACACTGGACGCAGTCTGAGTTCAAGGGCCCAGCAGCATGAGGCTGACGTTTCATGCAGAGGTCAACAGAAGCCAAAGCACAGCACTAGGAATGAGAGCACGTGGGTGGCCTGAGCTCCGTCACGCGGAAACAGCAGTCTGGGCTGGGGGTACTGGGAGATGGTGCCCACGGTCCTACCCACTGTGGGACCTGTCCAGTGGCACACTCTCGGTGCTCAGAAACGTGTTGAAATACGACTACTTGAAGTTGCAGTGTCGGGTCTAAATTTGCTGCATCAAAGCACGAGTGTTGGAGAGGAAGATGACGAAAGCAGGCCTGACGTGGCCGCCTGACCAGGCTGCAGGCAAGAAGCCTCAGCATGAAGCACCGTCTGGGGGAGGCCAGCGAGGGCCTGGACAAGGGCCTGGCAGTGCAGCTGGCACTCGGGAACGGATGCAGAAAGGAGACTTCCAAAGCCCTGGCTCAGGGACTACAGAGAGCCCAGGCCGAGGGAAAGGTTAAAGAAAAACTTACTCCTGTGCTCTTCCTCTCTGATGCTCGACAGGACCATGAACACTGCACATGCTCACGCAGGTATGTTTACGGGCCTACTATGCACTCGTCACGCGAGACAGAAGGATGATTACCAGCAGATGGTGACAGGCTGGGACAGGACAGGTGAACAGAACGAGAATAACTTGATGAGTACGAACGCAGGGGAGGTGGGGGCCTCCAGGCACCCCCAGGACTCCCAGGCTGCAGTCAGGGCGTAGGGAGGGGAAAACAGGGAGCAGATGAGCTTTCCAGGAAGGCGGCTTGCGTAAAAGCTCAGAAGATCGAGTATGACGATGGAAGGAAGTCTAGAAGGATTATTATGGGTGAAATGTCGTTTGCAGGCAGCCGAGACCAGACTAGCTGGAGACGCTTCCATTGGAAGCTTGGCTTTTAGCGTCCAGTCAATGGGGAAACCATGGAGTGTTGCACGTGAGCAAATGACGAAGACATGCGCATCTGAGAAATCCAGGTGGCGGTTACCGGACAAAGCAGAGCTCGATCTTCCTCAAGCCCCTCCAGGACGCCAAGACTACACAGCAGAGAGGAAGCCATCTGTCCACGTAATCAGCTCTGCCAGAGGCTTGTGAGGGGCCCAGGGTATCCAGGAGGGGCTCGAACCAGAGGCTCCGGAGGAGACCCACAAAAATCCTCACTGGGGAGGTTAAACGAGAGCGGAGCCGGGGAACATTTCTACCTCGCGGGGCAGAGGGACTCCCTCCTAGAAATGCAGTCACTCACTGCGGGCAGCCAAGTGCCTAAGAACGCTGGGGTACGTCAGACAGGCCTTCGTCTTGTGTTCGGCCCACTGCTTGGTGCTTGGTGCTTTGTGACCCTGGGCAAGTGGCGTCAGTGCAGCACCCTGGTCTGTAAAACAGAACAAGTCTTCACACCTCAAAGGGCTGCTCTAGGGATTGAAAGACAAAATGGACAGTCCTGACTTACAGTGCAGGAGCGCTGAACGTGCCAGCCGTTGCTTCTCTTCCACTAGACAAACACTGGCCGCCTGCCAGGGCCAGCAGAGATGAAAAACACCGGTTCTTGCCTTGGAGGCCCCGAGCCGATCAGCTGCCCGCCCCCCATGACCAGATGCAGCGTCAGGTAGGTGCCCCAGCTCAGCTCTTGGTGATCTGCAAAGACAGCGGACAGCCAGGCCCAGGACCCTTCTGCAGGTAAGTGGGCCCCACCGGCCCGCCAGGACTCCTGAACCGAGGTCAGGCCAGCAGTCTGGATGGTGGCGGCGGGTGGGGGGCTGTTCTGCCTCCCGCAGAGCAGACCTAGTCCCGAAACCGCCCTACAGTCTGCATCAGCGCTACTCGAAGTTAACGACCAGAAAAGCAACTGAGCGCTAGGCCCTGGAAAGGGGCCCACTCTGTATGGCATCTGCAGTCTCGGACTGAAACTACCCTCCAGCTGCACAGAAAAGAGACTCAGTGAAATTCCCACTTCGGTTCTCTGTGGTCACCTGGCACCAACAGTAGGAAAGACCAGTTCTGAGGCCAACAGGATTTGTCCTAGCTGCCAGGACAATAAGTCCACAGTGATCACCTCTAAGGAACAGGGTCTGAAACAGCCGAAGCCCGAGACTGCAGAAGGCTCCCTGACACCGAGGACGGACTCGTCCTGGCCCCGGGATTTTATCACTTGTACCACATTCTAAGCTGATCTCTGCCTTCCAACTCCTGATACAAAATCCGTTGTACGGAATGTCTACTGGGGACTGCTGAGAACTCCAGGGGGAGGCTCCCAATATCGCGACATCCCAGAGGCGCCAATGAGTGTCCTGTGCTCTGTGTGGAGTTCATGAGCCATTCTCTTGTCAGCCAGAAAAAAAATGGGCCAAGACAATGCAGGAGGAACAATTTAGGTTAGGCAATTAGGAAGTCCTTCAAAAAATCGAAGTGAATTCCCAGCAGACACTGCAGAACTCACTTTTCAAACTATTAAGATGGCAGACACAGCTCAAGTCTCAGCCCTGAGAGCTGACAACCCAGAGACGTTCACACCACGCGGAATGTCAAGGGAAACGATCACAAGCTCACATATTTTTAGCATACATTTAAAATCTTTTCCTTGTACCATTTAAAGTGAATAACCCTCGTGTCCAAAAAGGAAATGGCCTCCGTGACCCTAAGACCGTTGACCGAATCTAAAGGCAAGACGATGGGGCTCACCTAGGCCTCCTCAGGCACGCGAGCAGTGAGGGCTCCTCAGACACGCTCCCCGGGCCGTTACACAGACGTGACACCAGAGGGTGGGCCTGGAGAGCATCTGTATCAGAAGACACACAGCAGCACCTCACATTGATCTCACTGAGATGACAAAGGATGGGGCTTCTGGGATTGTGTCTGCCAGTTCCTGGCTGGTGGCTTGGAGTCATTCCTCTTAAGGAAAGTGACAGCAAGAAGGAGCCTAACCCTGTCCCCGACGCCCAGTAGGCGGTTATACAGCAGAAACGCTTCAACCTCGGACTTACCACCCCAACTACTCTCGACCCACTGTTAGCACCCTGACCCCGTGTGACAATGGCCTCATGCCCTCCCCCATTAGTGTGGATCTGTCAGGTATTCTGTGCCCAGGATGAAGACAAGACTTGCCGGTGTTTCTAGAAATCTTAGTGGGCAAGAAGCTTTGGGAGAGAGACGAAGAAACTGGAACACTTGAGCCTCTACGTAGGCTCATTTGAAAAATTATTTCCTATCTATTCAGTCACTAGTTCTGCTTTAGTGACATGGGAATCCAGATGGAAAAAGTCCGATTTTGTCCTAAGTTACCTGTCATGGTGGCTGAGCCACGTGGGATTTGCAGCCATCTGCACGGTGACGCGCCACAGCTAAGGCCCCTGGGGCAGACTCCACCTAACGAAACGGTATCATGGAAACTGCTAAGATAGCTGAAATAATCAGATGATCTATTTTCATCAGTTCTACAACGTTCCATAGCACTTCAAAAATTAAATTCCAAGTGATAACAAAACTAGAATCATATTTATGTTTTTTAGAAATAGCTTTATCATGGAGCTTACAGGAAAAGAAATGTTTAAGTAAAACCTAGTCGCCAAGGAAACTTTTAGGAAAATCTTACTACCAAAATTCTACCTCAGGGAAGGTGCTAGGATGACTTGCCAATTAGTTTAGAACAGGAAGCTGATGGTCATTGAGAGAAGAAAAGCTAACACTGAAAGGGCATCAGAAAGCACCAAATGGACCTCGATTTCCCACTTCAGCGGTCTGACATCAATCTCTCCTAAAAAGCTGACTGATTATATAACCAAGGCAACTATCAGTGAATTTTCACTTGACTAGTATCTTGAGTAGCATTTAAAATTTAGGAAAATTAGACCAGAGTCAGAAATTTCCAACACATAGGTGAAACACTGCGTGTGAGCAGAGGTTTTTTTCAGGGCACACTCATTAACCTCAAATACACAGCAAGACAGAGGGTGCCAAAAAATTATATATATGTATATGTATACACACACACACACACACACACACACATTTTAAGAAAGGAAAAAATTGTTTTAAAATTACACTAATGGGAACCACTTTGAGCACCTCTTGTAATGGCAGAAGTCAAACGTGAGTTGTATTCATCTTTTGTTATCGGTATACATTGAGTATTACAATTTTAATAGTTTTCCATTCTTAAAATGTGTATACATTTTTTTGCCACCCCTGGTATATATTTCCCTTCCCGAAACACAGGATTAAAAAAATTCTGTGTGTCCACTTTGGCATAATCTGGATACAGGTATGTTTTTAATGAATAAGGTTTAAAATCAGCATATGGATTCACTTTTAAATCATGCTAACAAATCTCAAGTAGCATTCAAACTCCTCCCGGAAGTCCAAAATGTCTGAGCGACTTCGTGGTTTGAAGACTTTAAGACCTCAGGGTTTCAGAGTACCCGGATGGTTAGCCACGTAGAGGCAGACGTAGCAGACAGGCTGCGCTCTTGGGTCACCTTGAGGTGATCAGGGCGCAGCTTCTGTGTCACATCAGTGGGACGGCGAAGGCAAGGCCATCGGCACAGGCAGTGTTTCAGCTCAGCCTCCTGATGACCGCATGAAGTAGAGCTACAATGTCACCCCAAGGTCTTAGGCATGGGGATTCATCGCATTTAACTTTCACCATGGAACAATAGGCCTACGGCCATCTGGATGGCACGCCGGGAGTAATCCTGCCTACCTCACACGATTTCTCTAAGGCCCCTAGCACATAATGCACATGAATGTGCTTGATAAACTGAAAAGGTCTACACAAACCTAGTAAGTGGCTACGTTCCCACGGTAAAGAATAAGGTCATGATTCAGTCACGGCTGCAACTTTTATCTCCTCAAGCGGTGCTTCTCAAGTCAAGCCGCCCAGGTCTGGAGTGGGGCCCAGACCCTGCTGCCCACCCAGTTCCTGGGCGACGCCAGCTCCCGTCCCAGGCCCGCACTTGTGAGCGGGAGGCTCTGCAGACCCCACCCCCCTCGGGGCCTGGACGGCGATAAAGGGCGTATTTCCTGAGTATTCCGCACACTCCACTTTGGGCAGCCAAAGACCCACAGGGATGATTTTTAATTAGCTTGTCTGCTAGGTCCATTTTTCCAGGACAGGAGTCAACAACATGCAAAAGCATAGGAGGCCCTTTGGCTAGTTTACTGACTGTAGTTCATGTCCAAGGGTGACAGGTAGAGGGGAGAACGCTGCACTTGTGCACGCATGCGCACACACCCCCCAAAAGAAAAACGAAACCTGCCCGTTCCTCTTGGCAGGGGAGATGAAATTATCATCTCTACCTGAAGAGGAGGGCTCACCATCGGCAGGAGAACCAACACCTGAGCAAACACAGAAGTGGCACGAAAGCTGCCGCCTCCCCCTGCAGAAGCGCAGGGGACTTCCAGAGCCAGGGGACACAGACATGCAGGCCTTGCAGGCCCTGCAGGCCAGTGGTTCTCGGGCAGCCTGACACACGCAGACGCTCCAGCCCAGAGCTTGCGACCCAGCAGGCCTGAGGTAGGGCTCAGGACACTGCTGGCGCTGCGGGTCCGGGTCCACGGAGCCTCTGCAGGGGAGGAACCACGTCTCGCTCACAGCGGTACCCGTGTCCCACATGGCTGAACCCCAATCAACTTTTGCAGAATGAATGCCCGTTATAACTCATTTCTAGAAACAATTTTACTACTTGCTTGTGTGTACCTGTTGCAGGCATCTTGTACACACGTTCACTTCAAAATGACCCACGCCCGGCACTACAGCCCCGACCCTCAGCGGCTCTCCAGTTAAATCACACCCACCCCAATCAGACACTAGTACCCCTTTTTCCCCACACTCTCTGGACAGTTCAATCTGGGAGCCTTCTGCCACTGAAGTGGAAGTGACAACTCGCCTATCCAAATGACCCTGGAGAACACCCTAGATGAAATAGGCCAATTCATTTCACACATACTCATAAAAACAAGTGCCTGGAGAGAACGTGAGTACCTGTGTCCACACTGGAAACCCAGAGACAGCCCAAGGGCTTGTCCGGTTGCTAGAAACGGGAGCCCAGAGGGCACCCCAGGAAACGGCCCCAAAGGTCAAAGTGCTACTGAGGTTTTTGGGGATTTCCTCCGTAAGTCTTTTCACATTCCTGGAGCAGGGAGGGTTTCAAATCTTCTGCCTGATCTGCATGTTACCATAGTCACATTCATTCTGAAAAACAGGTGTTTCTGTTAAAATTAGCTGTTTCGAACTGTCATATATTTTAGATCCCTATGCCAGCTTAAAAAAAAGTGTAACATAACTGATCAGATGTACCTGATACGTCCAGAATTTTAAAACTCTAAATATTTTTTGAGAAATATGACTGTAAATTTTAAATAAACTGGTGGAAATGAGGGCAAGGGTGGGGGGGATACACACACACACACACAATTTTTGCATTCCCTAACATCAAACCAAATGAATAACAGAAGAAGACCAATCATAAAACAGCCAAGGAAAGACAGAGCTGTGCTTTCTTCGAGTTAAGTCTTGAGTTTGAAAGCCTTGGTCCCATTTACTTGGGGTGACGGTCATAAATAATGGCTTCTGTTCCGAGAACTTAGCCGTAAAGATTTCCTTCTCTCGTGACCATTCAAAGGAAGGTTTGCAACATCCCCGGCCAGGACGGCACCCATTAAGCCTGTGTAAGAAAACTTGCCCTTGGAAGTCAGAAGAGCCCAAGAACTGATGTCTTCAATGAACTCTAGTGTGGTTTAATTAAAAAAAAAAAAATCAGGCCACCATGATTTTATTCCTGGAACCAGTATCTCTGCTGACCTTATTAAACCCAATGAAATAGGTCTGAGATGCCCTTTTTTAAAAATCAGGGCTAGTTTAAAAACAAGCGTAGCAACCTGGTATGTTGGAAACAGCTAAAATGTCCGAGGCCTGTGCCCAAGCCCTGTGCCTAGCCAAGCAGACACACAGAGATAAGGTGCTTTCCTCACGCGGGTGTCCTGATCCCTGCGTGAAAAATACAAGCAGAATTCATTTCAAGCCGCCTGCGGGAAGAAAAAGCCTAAACTTTATCTGAGGGACAGAGGAGGAAAAACGATGAACACACCACTGAAACTCAACAATTCAGAACAGAGATTTTGAATATTACAAAATCTTAACATAAATACAAAGAAATGTTAACAGCAACTACCGCTTGACTAAGAGGAGAAGAAGTTCCACAATTAATTGGGGGACTAGCGACTTTGCAGCATCCAAGTAAATGGGGAAAGTGATGGGGTAGGGGAAGGGGGGCTCGCATTGTCCTTCAAATTGCTTCTGCAAGAGATGCTTCCAAGGAACAATGGCAATTCTTTCTTAATCAAATATCAAAGTTACAGATTTCTGGCCTTAATTTTATTTTTCTTTGTTCCTTTCAAGTTTCTCCTCTGTGATCTGCATAGGCTAAATGAACCATATAATTACAAACGCTAGTATTTCTTATGGAAATCCAATAAATAAAAAGAAGGAAAAATTCCTATGGGCATGCAGGGCTGTCAGTGAGTTAGCTTTCCTCCCCCCAAACATTTCCTGAACCTGACCCAGAGTTTAGATGGGCTGGCAGAGAGGATCAAGCATTCTCAAGCTCATTTTCATCTTTTAAAGACCTTCAAAATTTAAATCTACCAGGACCTAAGAGAAAAACGCACCAGCTTTCTCGACAGAGGGATAAAAGAAAATGCATGTACGTACCCCACCACTTTATGACTTTTCAAACTTCAAATTCAGAGAAGCTAACCAGTCTTAGTCTTACTCAAGATGGGTTTAAAGACATTTTACACGCTGAATACGAAATTCTCGTAATAAAGACGGCATAAAAGTAAGAATAGTCACTATGACTTTTCTCTAACATATGACGGTGAAACATTTTCAGATTCGTGGGAACTGCAAAGGCTTAGCCACAACAAATCCCAAGGAAAATGTAAACTGAGCCAATTTAAAGCACATGAGTTTTTATCCACGGGGCTCTCCCAGGGCAGGCAGTGCAAATAAATCCATTGTACTTTCAGTGGGAAAATGTCCAAAACTTCACAAGATTCAGCAAAACTATACACCCCTCCCCCCACCAAATGTTTTTCTTAAAATGTCTGCAGAAAGGACAAACTACCTTTTTAAATAGCTCCAAAGTTCAATTAACAGAGCATTCTGCCAACATACAATCACACCAGGGCACATCTTACATCAAAGTCACAAAAACAAACCTTTTGCTGCAATTATGCTGAATCTAGAAAGTTCTTAACTTTCCAGAATATCTGTCCCTCTGCTGGCCTAGAACGCCCCACGCTTTCCTCTAAAGCCACGAGCACTGGCTCTTGTCTGAACACACCTGCCCACAGAAGGGGCGCACACTGCCATCTGACAAGGGACGTTTACAGTCCCGCACCACGCAGACCTCTGCCCTGGGAAGGCTGGTGCCCCCCGCAGGACGAGGAAGAGCCCGACTCTGAGGAAGACAGGCAGGATACCAGTCAGACTCGCCCTCTTCTTGAAACCTAGGCTGCTCAGAAGTTAACTCTTGAGGAAAAAGAAAGCGTTGAGGATGGGGACCCACCTCACTGCTCCCGAAGCAGACTTCCCAGGGTGCCTTTCCAGGGATGACATGCAGCATGCAACACCACAATCACTGAAAATCCGTAATAACTGCAAAAAGCCATCTGAGAAACATAACATTTTAATAGATGAAATAAATACTCCAGTACATGCAAGGTAAAAACTTGACATTGGGGGAAAAAAATCACTCTATAGTGTAAATTAAAAAATAAAACACACACTCACAGTAGCTTTCCCCCCATTTGCAAATCACATGGCAAAATCATACTCTTTCCATACCAAGTATACGCCTAATCCAACTTAAAAAAATAACAACATACAAAAAAAGGTAGCTACATCCATGTCTAAGGAGTGAAAACTGAGGTAACCTTTCTTTTAATTAGGAAAAAAAAAAAGACCAAAAAAGAAATGAACCCATGACCTCCTTCCTGCCCAATTAATTAATAATAAAAATTTAGCTGAGGGGTTCCTGAAGAGGAGCTGGGGTGGGGTGGGGGTCACACCGCAAACAGCAGATTACACATCTTCCCTCTCCAGGTCCACCGTGTATGGGCTGCTGGGCACAGAGCCCTTCGATTGCGCGTGTACATTGGATGCATGGCCCTGCCTTCTGGAAGACTCCTCTCGAGCATGTAACATGGTAGGGTGGGGGGGAGCTTTCACCTATGATTTCTTTGGTATAAATGGAGAGGGGCAGACATTAAGTATCTTCCTTTAGTCTGGGGGTGGAAGAAGGGGGACGGGGTGGGTGGATGGGCGCTAATTCACAGAATTGGAATTCACTGGCGGTAAAGTCCTGGGCGAAGACCTCTCCCTTAAAGCCTGAGATAGCAGGGTGCAGCCTTCAGACACGGCGCAGGCCGAGTTCCTCAGCCTCTCCCTGTGGTCCGACATCTTGGCGCCCCCGTCGGGGTGCTGCGCCAGATCCCTGAGGCACTGGGTCAGGAGCACGCAGGCCGACACCACGCTCATCGCGCCACCCAGGATGGCGGTCTGCACCGCCTTGCCCTCGGCGCTCACGGCCGCCGCGCGACCCAGGAACTGCGGCTCGGTGGCGAAGCCCACCAGCGCGCTCACCGCCTGCACCAGCGGCCCGCTGAAGAGCGCGCAGCGACTACGCGCCAGCTCGCTGGGCGCTGCCTTGACCTCGCGCACGCAGGCCAGCAGCGCCGACGCGCTTGTGCTCATGCACTTGACGCCCAGCTTGAACTGCTCGCGCGCAAAGCGGTCCCGGGACTTGTCACTGGCCAAGGCGCACGCGTCCGTCAGGAACTTGAGGTTGCGCGACAGGCCCTGGGACACCTCCAGCAGCAGCTGCGGGGTCATGTCGGCCAGCGGGGTGGCGCGCAGCAGCGCACAGCCCTGCTCCACCTCGTGCCGGCAGCGCGTCACGCGGTAGCGGTCCACCAGGCCAGGCTGCGCAGGCTGCGCGCCCGGCGTGGCCACAGCCGCCAGGTAGGCCGCGTGGGCAGAGCACTCCGTCAGCGAAACCACCAGGTCACCCAGCTCCACCAAGCTGTCCCCCGCCTCCCCGAAGCGGCCCATGTTGAGCTGGCTCTGCACGTCGTGGGTGAGGATGGAGAGCCCCTTGGTGCGCGCGATGATGGTGTCCCGGCACTGCTCGAAGGACTCGGCACCAGCGGAGGCGGGGCCCTCGAAGAGCACAGGCCTCGCCTCGCTCGACAGCAGCAGCAGGTCGGCCACCAGCTGCATCTTGCTCTTGCAGTGATCGCAGACGGACACCAGCCTCTTCCGAGGCTGCGAGCTGGCCCCGCTGACGGCGCTCGCAGGAGCCGGAGAAGCCGCCTCGCTGGTGGGCTTCCCCGCGCTGCCGCTAGCCATCGCGCCCGGGGGGCACTGGCATGCCGCTGGGGAGCCCGCTACCGCCGCCGCTGCCACTACCGCCGCCGCCCCCGCGGCCGTCGCGACTCAGCTGGCCAGGGCCGCGGCGCCTTCCCCGCACCATCATGCCATCCACCGCCGCGGGCGGAGGACGCGGGCCGGCGGCGGCGCAGGGCGAGCCCGCGGACCAGGGGACGCAGGAGGCTCTTCGCGGCGCGGGGAGGGGCTGTGGCGTTCGGCCTCCGGGAGGGCTTGCAGGAACCATGAACCACGCGCAGCAAACTCACAGTCCGCGTTCCTCGTCGCTGGGCCGCCAGGAAAGTCCCTTCTGCCGGGCCGCGGCCGCCGCCTTCCTGGGCATGGCCCGGCCCGGCCGCCGGAGCGGGAGGGCGGGAGGGGAAGCTGGGAGTTGTCCTTCCTTCCTTCCTTTCTTTCTTTGAAATCAAAATCCCTTCCTCGGGGGGGAGCGCGCGCGGCGGCCCGGGCGGGCTCTGCTGTCAGCCTCCTCGGCTCGGCGGCGCACGTGGGCTTCAGGCGCCGGGACCCCGCCCGGCAGCACTTCCCCGCGACGGCGGCCGGGGCTGGCGCTTGGGGACGCGCGGCCGCCCCGGCGCATCTCCTGCCTCCGACTCTCGGGAAGCGGCCCGGCGGAGGCAGCGGGGCCGAGGGTGTGGCCGGTGCTGGCGCGGCCGCGCCGAGAGAGTCGGGCGGGAGCTGCTCGGATTGTGCACAGCGGCCGCCCGCTCGCGCTCTGCCCGCCGCCTGCCCGCCCGCCACGCCCGGCGGCCCTTCCCGCCTCGCCGCTCACAGAGCCCGGCCCGGCGCCCGGGCGGCACACCCTCCGGCCCCGCGCGCCCCGCGGCCCGCCGCCGGCTGTCGGCGCGAGTGCATGCCCGGCGCCTCCTCGCCTGGGGCCCGCAGCGGCTCAGCTCTCCCGGGACCCTGGGCCCTGTGCATCGGCCGCCCAGTGTGCGTGTCCCCGGCGGCCCGGCCAACTCAGAAGGTCCCCGCGGCGCTGCGGCCACCCGCCCGGGTCCCGGCTCCTGCCATTTTCGTCAACCTCCAACTTCCGAGCGAGCCGGAGAAACTGAAAGGAAGGGCGGGGGCCGAAAGGCTGCGGGAAACGCCACCTCCTGCCCGCGCTGCACCTCGGAGCGCGGCCGTGGGCGCGCCGTCCGTCCGCCGGGCTGCCGGAGGCTGTCCTGGTCCCGGCCCGTCTCGCCCCCGCTCGCCGCCGCCGCCTCGGCCGCAGCCTCCCCGGAGCCTATAGAAATCTTTTGTGTGGCGTCACCGCCTTTCGTTTAAATCCCGCTTCCTCCTCTCGCCTTCCCCCGCCCCCTCGCCGCTCCCGGATGCTTGCGCGATGCGCTGCTCCTCCCCCGGGAAGCGGCCGGCTGCAGGAGGACGCCGCCGCCCACCCCGGATGCCGGGGTCCGGCCGGCGCTCCCGGGCCTTCCCGCGGTCCCCCGGGAGAGGCATGGGGTGGCGGGGGGACAGGAGGGAGGCCGCCCCGGCCAGGGCTCTGCGCGCGCCCTGAGGAGATGGGTCGCAGCCGCCTACTGGCCTTACGTAAGCGCTCAGCCAGGCAGGAGCTCCACGCGTCCTCCCCGCCCAGGGAACAAGTCTCAAAGGTGACCTGTTTTCTGGACTGCATGGGGGAGGACACGCGATACCATCCCCTAATGGCTTGCTAGGGTCCCGTCTTTGCGTTTTGCGGGGCATCGTCCCGTTTCCCAAGCTCTCCCCCCGCCTTTTACTCCACTGTGGGATCTGAGGGGCTGTGCAGGGTTAGGAAGGAGCACTGGATATGGAGTCCGAGGTGCAGGCCGCATCCTCCTTTCACACAATGTCCCTAGGCAGTCCCAGCGCGGGCTCTGCACCAGGCTTCCCCCAACCATATCTCAGTCTGTGACCTCGTGCAAGTTCTCTTCCCAAGTATCGTTTTCTCACCTCAAAATCAGACACTGTGTGCTGACCGCCCGGGTGCCTGGCTCATAATTCATGGCTGCTAGAAGGTGCCTTGAGCAGCACAGTTGGCCCTCGGAATGTCTAGATCCTCGCTACACAATGGGGTACCAGAGGCCCAGCCCTTGGAGGGAAACACTATCATGCCTGGTTTCCCCAGAAGGACACCGACACTCAGATGCCTTCAGTGCCTTCCTAAGGTCAGGAAGATAGTACAAGGGGGCGCAGGGGCTGCCCCAACCTCCTGTTTTACCCAGACCCTATTCTCCAGGAGGTAGTGGTTCAAGCACCTGGATTTCCTCCCCACCAAGTTCCCCACCCTCAGTCCTGAAACAGGCCCTCCAGCTGCCAACCTGGCACAAGCTGGGCGTGTTCAGCCAACATATGCTTTTGCGCCTCTGTCCCTTCTGAGGACCTGGAGTCACCTTTTTTCAGCCAGTTGTCAATGTTACTTATAACTAGGATGACCTTGCAGTTTACCATCCAAACTTAAACAGTTTTGAGAGCCAAGTGTGCGACATGCTATGACTAAAGTAACCAGGAACAACAGATACAAACCTGGGTGGGTAGTCACCCTACTTATAACCAAGTGAGCTTAGATACCTTCTAGAATATGGATAAACCCACTTGTCAACCAAGGCCAATAAAACCGATGATTTTCTAAAGCAGCAGCAATTCTGTAGGGTTAATCCCTTTTGTTTTTCTATGAGAGAAAAAGTTGGACAAATTCAGCTCTTTCCGTGGTAACCCAGGAGTACCACCCTAACCCTACTTAGCTCCAAACACTTAAACACTTTCTGTGAGAAAGCAGTCAGCCCCGTCCCTCTACGCCCAGCTTATTCAACTGCTCTGGGATCAGAGGATGTTTCCCAAAGCCACCTGGTGCCCCTGGGGTCCTAGTTTCCTTTTCTTCTACGTATGCAGCCTATTTTGTTGTCGCTGCTGGAGACCTTGTGCCCCAACAGTGAGCCGTGTTACACAGATCGTCCCGTCTTTGTAGTCAATTGGTTTAGCTTTAAAGATCTCATAGGATTGATTTCTTGATCCTCCCTCTTCATTTTTCAGATAGGGCAGCTCCTCCTAAACTGCTCCTTCCAGGTGCCACCCCTGCCTTCCTTTAGGTCCCCTTTACTGCGTTCATTCTATGAACACTGGGCACCTACCTTGTGTCAGACCCTCTGTGGGGCATGTAAGGAAAATGATGGCTCTACCCCTTCTGGAGAGAAGAGTTCAGAGAGGGCAACAGAGTCACAGAAACAAGGCATCTCCATTTCACGCGTGGGAGAGTGAGAGCACAGAGTAAAGAACTATCATAGAGATAATACCGCTTACCAGTGGGCCAGTCGCAGGGTCATGTGATCAGTTCTGACCAGTGAAAGGCGGTGGACAAGATCTGGGGCTGAGGCAGTGAAAAGCCAGTCTGTAATTGTCACATCTCTCCTCCCTTGCTGTAACTACTCCGGAGCCTGTGTTCTAGATGGTGCGGCTGAAAGACGGTGGAGCGTCATGATGACCGGGGAGCAGACCCTCCATTGACCTGCACTGGACATAAAACGTGAGCAAAAGGTAAACTCCGTGTTAAGCCACTAGGATTGTCTGTTGCTGTAGCATAATTTAGTTTCAGTTGATTAACAGAGGAAGGCTGTTTGTGTCATCCCCTACAGTCACTCGAGCAAGGGCATTCTCTTTAGAAATCTCCACCCGTGACACCTTCTAACACTTTTTTAAAATTAAAATATCACGAGCCAAAGGTACTGTGCAAAGTATTCTTCATTAAAATGGAAACTGAGTGAGAGAACTGAAAAGGTGTGGACTAAAGGGTTGGCTGGGGGAAGGAAGGTGAATGGAGCAGACGGGAGGAAGCTGGGACCGTGCGGGAAAGGGCTTGGCCGCTGAAGAGTGTACTTCAGTGTGTGGCTCCAGGCGCTGTGCTGCGTGGGTGAACGCGTGAGCAGGGTGTCAGCAGAGCTGCCTGAGGGTTTGGGGAGGAGCAGTGGGGCAGGCAGGTGGGGCAGGCAGGTGGGGAAACATCACCCCTCCTCCCTGTTCCAGGTGCTGCAGCCACCCAGTGAGCACTTGTTTATGTTACTGTGGTTAACTAGTCATGACATACAGTTTACCATCTTCTCCCTTTTTGTGAATTATCCACAGCCCAGCGGCATTAAGCACATTCTCGTCGTTGTGCAGCCATCACTACCATCCATCTCCAGAAACCCCTCGTCTTCCCAAACTGAAACTCTGTCCCTAATAAACGGTAACTCCTCCTTCCCCTCTCCCCCCAGCCCCTGTAAACCACCATCCTACTTTCTGTCTCTATAAGTTGGACTCTTCTAGGTACCTCATATAAGGAGAATGATACAACATTTGTCCTTCTGTGTCTGGCTTATTTGACTTAGTATCATGTCCTCAAGGTTCACTGATAGTGTCTTGTGTTAGGATTTCCTTCCCTTTCAAGGCATGCTGCGTTTCACACCCAACTTTCACACTGCACTCCAGACCTAACAGACCAATAAGCAGGCTGCGTCTGGTAGCTCAGTTTGGGGCATTCTCTGCCCTAAAGGCCTTTCCTTTGCAACAATGTCCCCGTTTTATTTTTCTGTTCATAGAGGGGCCCACTCAGTCTCAGAAAATCTTTCTTACACACAGGCAAACATCACCCTTTAATATCTTCCTTTCAATCGCTCTTCTAAAGGAGAGAAGTTAATGTCTGCAAAATTCACACCTCCCCTCCCTTTTCCCTGACGCACTCATCTCCACAGGTGATGAATGAGCCTGACATTCACCAGCCGAGGCTAGTTAGGGAGCAGGATCGCTGCGACCGGTCACACTCCTTACGCAGCATGTCCTCCTGCTGTCTGGTGTGCTGGGTTCCCATACAGTAAGAACACACGGGCAGGATCTCCTCCATCAGCCCCATATCTTCCCCACCCCCAGCCCTCACCCTTCCTCCCTCCAGGCTGCCTTTCTGTTCACCTGAAGCTGAGTGGCTGAGGGAGGCCTGTGTGCCAGACCAGCTATGCCATGGTGGGCACACCTGAGTATTCAGGTCCCCAGATCTGGGAGATCTAGAACTTCCTCCAATCTAGTTTCCCGGAGAGTCATGCATGGAGCTGAACCTTGCTTTCACAGACCAATTCTCCACCCCATTGCCTTACTGGCTAATGATCTTTGGATGTATTTTCCATTTTCCAGAATCCTATAAGGGAGAAAATTTTCAAGGCAATTGCAGTATTATAAATACTATGTATTAAGTACTATTCTTAGAATTTCAGTTGATATTAGACTTTTTTTCCCCTTCTATCTTAGTGGAGAGAACAGTAGCTATCAATATTTTGGAGGCCTCAGTGTGTTTATGTACATCCCCCCATTTTAAAATACAATGGATTTATGTCAACTATAACTGACAATTAAATAAATAAAATACAGCTGATTTGAAATCCCACTGCTTAGGATTTCCTCTTATTTAAAATAGAGATATTGTTATCATCATACCATCCCTTCAGGTCCTGAACTCCTATAATCTGCTGTGTCCTGTTTACCTCCTCTGCCAGTCTGCACGCTCTTTCGCACAGGGACTTTGTGACAGTAACCTTTCCATGAGCGCCTTGCCTGGGTCTTGGTTGACAGAAGGCCTTTAGTGAATAAATTCTCAGAGTTGAACTGAATCAAGTTCCCAATGCCAAAGTAGTGAACCTGCAGTCACTCCAGATGTTTTCACATCAGTCGGTTATAAAATGAATTTCCTCCTTAGATGAAAGTCAGTAGCCCTGGAATTATTTCTACAATCCCAACCATTTCTGCAAAGCAGTACATAACTTGTTTTCTGTATAACTAGATCCTGTGGACCAGGATTCCCTGCACGTCGGCACCTTCACTTGGCAGCTGGTGAAATGAATGACCAGGATGACCCCTCCCAGCAGAGCACATGATCGACCACAGCTGTGCATGTTGTTTTAGCATGACTGCACCAGGACAGGGCTCGGAGCCACTGGGTGGAGCAGTGCGCCCTGGGGAGAAAGCTTATGACATTTCCCCTATGATTTCAAAAAAGAAAAGAAAAAAACCTTCTTTTTCTTAGGAGTTGTTTCTGCTCAGTGTCAATAGAGAGTGTCCCAGGGTGTACACGTACAGATGCCTGCACGAAAATGTGCATTCTCTGCCAGCACTACAGGGAGAGAATTTGAACTGCACCGCACCTAAGGGTGAAGGTTGTCAGCTAGTTGCCCTGTCAACATCCACGTCCTCTTTTCCCTTGATAACAGAATCCCAGTTTCATTTAGAGTGATGTATTCCCGGCCTACCTTGGAGGGCTAGGTTCCAGCCATGGAGATGTAATCACAAATGTTGGGTGGAGTGTCCATGCAGGCTGCTGAAATGAAGCTGACTCCACTGAAAGCTATCCTCCTTTTGGCCTTCCTTCCCCTTCCTCTAGATGAAAGTCATCTTGATGGCTGGAGCTCCAGTAGCCATCTTGGACCTGTGCTGACCTTGGGGATGGAAGCCACAGGCCAGTCTGATGGAGGAGGCTGGGTGACAGATGGAGCCACAATACTAGCCCTAGGTGCGTCGTTTCCAACTGCTTCTGTGAAAGAAAAATCAAGCAGTAACGACGAAGCCCTCTATCTTGTTTCAAACACTTTTTTAAAAATTTAATTTTCTGTTACACGCAACCTATTAATCCTATCCAAGCAAGGCGGCTGGTTTGCTAGGGTGTCCATAACAAAACGCTACAGACCAGATGCCGTAAGCAACAGAAATTTATTTTCTCCCAGTTCTGGAGAATGGGAAGTGCCAGATCAAGGTGTTGGTAGGGATGGTTTATTCTGAGATCTCTCTCCCTGGCGTGTAGATGGCTGTCTTCTCCCTGTGTTTTCCCGTGCCTCCCGCCTTATACACGACTGTGGCCAATTTCCTTTTCTTATGTAGACACTAGTCATGTTGGATTAGGCAGGGCCCACCCTAACAACCTCATTTTAACTCAATCACTTCTTTAAAGAACCTGTCTCCAAATACAGTCCCATTCTGAGGTCCTGGGGGGGGTAGGTCTTCAGCATATGAAATTTGAGAGGATCCAATTCAGACCGTAACACAGGCATGATATAAAGACGTTTACTGTGCCTTTTTTTTTGTAATAGCAGAAAAATTGGTCGTAAATGTCCATCAGTAGGGCAATAAACTACTGTTATATTAATATCAAAACATACTTGACCTCATTCTAAAGAATGAAAGTTCATCGTGTCATGTGGTTTAGTGGAAAACACTTAAGGAGCCCAGATGCTTACCCGTTTGTACAGGATGCTGCCATAAACATGTATAAATGCAACAAAACCATTTCTGGAGCCACTTTGACGTTCATAAACATATAGAAAAATGTCCACAGTGTGCGACAAACTGACACCTGGTTGGTGTGGATTAGAATTGTGGAGTACACTACAATGTTTGGAACTTTGTATGAAACATTTAACAACAACCATAAGGGATTCGTGTCTTTCTTGCGTACTTAAAATATCTAAATCAGCAGACCAGCCACTGAAAATTCAAATTTCAAAGCCCCCCGGGCCAGAATCTTTTTTTAAATAAGAAACAAAAAAAAACAAAAAAAAAATTGGAAGGATTCAGCCTTGAAAAGGATGAGTCAGAGCCTCCAGGATTAAGTTAAAATTAGAAGAAATGCCGAAGCTATTTTAACAATGAAAAGTAACGTGTTTTAAAAAAAAAAAAAAAAAAAAGCTTGCGTTCAGAGGACAGGGATATTGAAAGCCGGTGGAACGACACCCCCTCGACTGAGCAGCAAAGCAGGGGACCAGCCGGCTGTATTTAGGACCCTCTGAAAAAGCTGCTGCAAAGTTCTCCAAAACTTCTCCAAGGCAACGGCCGCAGGGCGAGCGGGGGCGCCTGACACCCCGAAACGGCTTTTCTGGAGCTGAGGCAGCTCCAACTCACCTCACAGGCGAGACACTGAGGCCTCGCGAGGCGCGGAGGGAGGGTTCCTGTTGGCCCTGAGGGAACTTTGGGCCCAGGCCCTCGCGTCGCTGAGAAAAAGGTTGTCCTCTGGCGGCGCACGAACGAGAGCGCGGGCCCGCCCCACTCGCGCGGACAGCCTCCGCGGGACAAGGGGAGGGCCCACGGGCGGGGCCAAGATGGCGGAGGGGACGGGGCGGGGCCTGGTAGGCCAGCGCGAGCCTGGAGGCGGAGCCACGCAGAAGCGTGGCCGGAGGCGTGCACGGGGCGGACTCACGCGCCGACGAGGGGCGGCGGGGGGGTCTGTCCCGGAAAAGGGCGTCTGAGGGCGGGGCCGGCGTCTGGGGGCGGGGCCGGCGGCTGGCGCAGGCGCGATCTCTCGGCGGCGCAGCGAAGATGGCGGCCTCCGGGTGGGCGCGCACCGCCGTGGTCCTGCTCTGTGCCTTTGATCATCTGCTGCTGCTGCTGCTGCTGCCGCCCCCGGTCCGCGCGGCCGAGGGTCCCGCCGGGACGCCCAGCGAGGCTGCCCCGCCTCCCCCGAAGAAGAAGAAGGATATTCGCGATTACAATGATGCGGACATGGCGCGTCTTCTGGAACAGTGGGAGGTCCGCGGCGCGCGCACACCCTCCGGCCCTGCTTGGCCGGGGCCCCGCTCCCCCTGACCTCTCCCCCGCTCCGTCTCGGTGCCTTCTGACCCTCTAATCTTCTCTCTGCTTTTGCCATAAGTCCTTACCCACTCGAGCCGCCGTTGACCCTCACTGCCTCCTCTGACCCCCTCTGGCCCTGCCGATCCCCGCCCCAGGCCTCTGTTCCAGTGTCCTCTTCCACCGTTTCTGGGGCTTGTCCAGTCACGGGTCAGCCTCTCAGTGGTGAGCCTTACTTAACCTGCAGTGCCCTGGTCGCCCCTGCTGCTCCCCGTGGTCACTGAGCCCTGCAAATAGGGAGGGAGACCTTTTCCACCGTGTTCCTGAAGAATGGGGTCGGTGGGTGGTGAGGGCTATGGTGAAGGTTAGTTTCCAAGAGGGTCATCTCAGGTTTCACAGGCCGGTCTTCCAAATCAGTAGGGTTTCGGGCTTCCCATTTAGGTGCTGAGAGTTTTGTAATTTTGTGGATGGCTTTATGTTGGAAACAGCCGACACGGTCATCGAAAGGCTAGTGGCGCGCTCTCATGGAAGTCAGCTTTTCATCGAAAGGACCTATGACTTGCTTGTGTGAGAGGAAGCTTTCTGGTTTGTTGCTTGAATGCACTATTGTGTGTAATTACAGGGAGTGCATTACAACCTTTTTAGATAGGGTTCACTAGCCAAAATGTTGCTGCCTTTTTCCTTTGCAGAGATGGTTGTATTGTCCTGGTTTATGTACACAGCCGGTGGAATAGTCAGAAACTCTGGTTCTGCTCACTATGTAACCTTGGGCAAAGCACCTCTCCCTCTAGGCCTCAGGTTCCTTAGCTGCAAAGTGAGGTTTTACTGGGTTTTTACTAGATGAGTCCTTCAAACACTGATGTTTCATTATTTTGTGGTTCTGTCTCTCTCTGATAGAAGCTTTTAGACAAGAGTTTAAAATACCACCTGATGCATTTGACTAGAAGAAAGCAGACTTGGGTTTTCATGTTCATCTGCAGCTGATAGAAAGACGGGGGTAGACTGGAGTGTGTGGAGACCACTAAGGAAGAAGGAACTTAGTGCAGCGGTTCCTTCCCCGTTTACCACGTCCCTTGCAATCTCCCCGCCTCTTTCTGGACTCCAGCAAGGTTATGATCTGCCAAAGTGAGAACACCATCTCATGAGGAAATCCTACTCTGGAAGTACTCAGAGCCTGAGCTGGGCAAAAAGGGTGCTGCAGAGATGAACAGGGGATCCTACCATTAGGAACAGTAGATGACAATAAAAAGAACCATAAAACAAAGGAAGAATTGCTGCGTGCTACAAAAAGAAAGTGTTATGGGGCTCTCGACCAACCGGGATTCAAGGAGGAAATGGCATTGAGATAGGCAGGGGAAGTGTGGGAGAAGCACCGTAGGGCAGCAGCATGAGCTGAGATGGGACACGTGGGAACTGGGCAGAATGGAGCAAATATTAATAGTCTAGCCTCTGCGGTTAGACTGCCGGGGCTTAACCCACTTAAACTTGTGAACTTGGCTTGGTAAAGAACCTCTCTGTACTTTAGTTTCCGCACCTGCAAAACAGAGATGCTAACAGTACCTGGCCTAAAAAGTTCTGAGGATTAACTGAGAAAACAAGGAAAGAACCAAGAGTAGGGCACCTCTAATTTGTTTAGATTTGCCAGTCTAAATTAGGCTGGCCGGCCCAGGCTGTAGCTGAAGCATAGTGAGAACTAAGCATGATGGGAACCACCAGTTTGTGCAAGGCCGTGGATACTGTGGGGTTTGGCCTTTAGAAGGAAATGTGCAGCCCCTGATGAGTTTGACAAGTTGTACTGTCCAAATATTACAATACTGGAATGTTCGCATTTAATCATTCCTAAATTCATCTCTCCAGTCCCCTTGTATGCCGACCCCGTTTTTATAGCTGAAAGCATAGCATCAGTGGATTCCGTTGATGCATATTAAGCATCTCCCACGTTACTGCACAGACATTATAACACTTGCAGAAGGCTTCGGAATATGCCGTGGAGTGGAGGTTTCCGCTGTTGAAGGTTTTTGAATAGTGGAGTATCATGGTTAGGGCTACACTGGAGGAAAAGTAATTGGCCAGGTTCAGGGTGGATGGGAGGGAGAGCATCCGAAGGCAGAGGCAAGTTGGTTAATGTTTATTGAGTTCACGAGCTATCAGGACTACTCTGAACAAGTATCTCATTGAATGAGGGAGGGATTCATCCCCGTTTTCTAGACGATGACATTGAGGCACCGAGGGGTAAAGTAACTTGCCCAAGGTGACTTTCAAATTCAGTCAATTCACTTTCAAGCCTGTGCTTTTAGCCCTTTTGCTACACGGCCATACACACGGTGAACAGAGTGCACGTGAAAGGAAACGACCTGGATTAAGCGAGAAGCTGCAGGAATGGAGTGGAAGGAGAAATGTGACATATGCTCTTAACAGGACTTGGTAGCTGGTTGTGTGACCACCAGGCGACAGCATAATGTAGCGAAAGGACAGAGGCGTTGAAGCCAGCTCTACCCCTCGGGGACTGTGACCCTCATTGCCCTTGTCCATTCAGCCAGACAGCATGTCACTTTGCAGGCTGCCATGCAGACTAAAGCGCCGGTGTCTACAGACACGGGGCCGGGCGTGAGTGCCTTCCCCAGCAGCAGTGAGTGACTCTCCTGTGGGAGAGCGTATCCATGTCCATCAGTGCTTTTTCTAGGACACAGTCCCTTCTCCCCTGGTGGCGATCCCTAAACCCACCCCGACTCCCTCCCTGGTGGTGTTTCTGTCACTTAGTGTAATATTTTTGTGCTCTGTTCCATGTGTATTTGTTCTTCATTGCTGTCCAGTATTTCATTGTCTGACCAAATCAGAATATGGCCATTTTTACAATCTACCATATTAGGGAAGTTTTTGGCGAGTGAAACAGCTATAGAAACCCATCACGGGGGGGCTGTCAGTGATTGGGGGCCTGGAGTGACAGGAAGGAGGTACTTCCTGAAACTTAGACGTGGCTGGAAAGTCAAGTAGCGGAGACGCGCTGTTTTCTTTTTCCTGCTATCACGTAGGTCGTAAACCTGCACCTGACGTCACGTGCCGATATTCTTGCCTCTGCCAGTTGAAAAGCACATTTCTGATGATTGATGCTTTCCCCCTCCTGACAGAAAGACGACGACATCGAGGAAGGAGACCTCCCGGAGCACAAAAGGCCCTCGGCGCCTATCGACTTCTCGCAGCTCGACCCGGGCAAGCCCGAGAGCATACTGAAAATGACCAAGAAAGGGAAGACTCTCATGATGTTTGTCACCGTGTCAGGAAGCCCCACGGAGAAGGAAACGGAGGAAATCACCAGTCTCTGGCAGGGCAGCCTTTTCAATGCCAACTACGACGTCCAGAGGTAAAGCATCCACCACCTTGCTAAGGAAAGCATGGGCTGTGCTGGGATTTTTTCTGAGGCTCTCTATCTAGCAGGATGTTCTTTAAAGAGTATTCATTATTGGTCAAAGCCAGTAAGTTGTTGTTTTTAATAAGTCATGTGATCGTCAAGTTTTATTTATCTCTGTATCTAACTTATTTTATCTGAGTTAAAAGTTGTGTCACGTAGCCTCCTTGGGGACCAAACGAGTTACATCCTGATAGTGTGCTTCCTTTAGAAGCCTCTGCTTACTGGAGAATGCTTCTCTATGTAGCTGTGTTCACATGTAAGCGTGGACCAGACTAGAAACAGGTACCTGATTGAAGGTGAACGGGTCCGGTTCTCACAGCTCAGTGTGACCCTAACATGCAGTTATAAGGAGTTTCCTTTTGCCTCCTCCATAACAGTTCTAAAAGGTAGGCTCTTGAAATGCCTTAGTTTAAGAAACCTAAAAGTAATAACAAGAAAGGAAGGAATACTGAGGGTGCGGAGGATGGCAGGATGCTTTGTAGCTTAAACAGACATCCAGGTTCTGGCGACGACTGGCCCAGCGCTGGCGCTGATCCCGGAGTTGGGCGCATTCCAGTCTGAGGGGTGGGGGTGTGAGTCTGGTCCCCCCAGGAAGAGAAGAATCTTGCCCAGTGGCCACACTAGTGGCCCAGCCAGACCCCATTCTTTTGCTCTTTGCTCCTTGGGACCTGTGGAGTGTTGAGTGTGGACGCACTTGTGCTGCTTGCTGTTAACCTCCGGGGCTGGGATTTCTGTCCAGGAGCCAGGTGTCCTCGAGCCCTTCACGGACCTCTTACCAGCGGTTTTCTGCCCGTATCAGCAGAAGCCTTTGTCAAAAGAAACCTTAGCTGAGCACTTCAGAATGTCACACGGTTCACAGGGCAGCCTGCTCCGTGCTTCCCGAGGCACGTCTGCGGCTCCCTGTGGAGCAGGTCCCAGTGCTGTCTCTGGACATGGGCGTCCTTTGCCCCACGTGACATTCCGTGTGCTTCTCTTCTGACCTGAGTGGTCCAGTAGTTCAGTCAGCTAGGGGTTTCAGACCTTAAATGTCAGAAGCCACTGGGCTTGAACGAGTACAATTTGTTCTGTATTCGTGTAGAAGTTGAAAGGAGTTCTTTTTCCTGGGTAAGCGCCACAGATGCGGGCCCATGAGCACGTTCCCGGTGTGTCTGACTGATCGCATCTCCCTGTCAAGGTTCATCGTGGGCTCAGACCGCGCCATCTTCATGCTTCGTGATGGGAGTTACGCCTGGGAGATCAAGGACTTTTTGGTCAGTCAAGACCGGTGTGCTGATGTAACTCTGGAGGGTCAGGTGTACCCTGGCAAAGGAGGAGGAAGCAAAGAGAAAAACAAGACAAAGCAAGAGAAGGGCAAGAAGAAGAGTAAGGGAGACCCGAATCCTCGGGCTTCGAAGGAAGACAATCGAGCTGGGAATACACGAGAAGACCTGTAACGGGGCAGCCACAGCGTCTTCCAGGGACACGCAGGACCGGGCTCGGCCCGGGCTTGCGGGGTGGGGCGGGCGTGGGAAACCGCACCGCACATGGAATTCTAGCTCCTCTAGAGAAGGTCTGCCACGTGACCAGTTGTGGTCAGTCTAAGAATGACTGTTGAAACGGCTTCAAGTAAGAAGACAGAGGTTTTGTAAGTGACATTGGGCACTGACAGATTCAGGGGACTAAAATGTCACTTTAAATGGAAACCTTTTTCCCGTTTACATTTGGGGGAGTCCTTGACTCTGCTGTGGCACCGCCCCCCTCATTGCACCTGCTCCGATCTGGTGTCCTGCGCTGTCCGTGCTTTTTATTTCCTGTTAACTGTAAGGATACCAGGTTCTAATCAGACAAACTTTTAAGACTCTTGTTAATTGAATCGGGCTCTTCGTGCTACAAACATTGTTTTCATTAGTGTGAAATTAGAACACGCCGTGGGACCACGCACGGAGCTCTGGTATTTAAATACACAATCAGGACGCCAGGACTGTAAATCCCACATCTGCAAAAAACGCAAAGAACTGAAAACAGTGTTACTTGGAGGTCTGAGTACTTCCTTTGAAATTCGTGGACTTGAATCCTCCTTACTTACCGAGAACTCTGGGCATCTGTCAGGTGTGGGGGTGGTCTGTGCAGTTCAGGGGTTCCGTTCTGTGTCCTTATCCAGGAAACAGCCCTGCTGGTGTCAAGGGTGCCATTCAGTGTGACACTTTAAAGGGTGTCACTCAGGACTCAGCAGTGCCCTTTGCAGAGTGTGGCAGAGGCGCAGTCACCTCGTTCGTTTCTAACATGTTTCTTTGATAAAGTGCCTAAATTTGTGGTGTCCTCTGTGCTCCTCCATGATACGCGACGTGCTCCTGTCTGATCTGCTCTCTGTGTGGGCACCTGCTCTGAGGGAGAGTTACGGGATTTATACACAGCTGTCATCTTTAAGAACTAGTTATTTGGAAAAACCTTCCATTGTGATTTTAATAAAATAGCACGTGTACATGGTTAGAAAATGTCATTGTCAGAACAGGACAGAGTGGAAGGCCTGTGCCTACCAGTGCTGGTCCTGGTGGGAGCCGCTGTGCTTTTTTCAAAGCATGAGTGTTTACATGGCGTGTGTGTGTGTGTGTGTGTTTGTGTGTGGTGTGTGTGTGTGTGTATGTATGTGGTGTGTGGGGTGTCTGTGTGGTTGCGTGGGGTGTCTCTGTGTGTGATGTCTGTGCGTGTGGATGTATGTGGTGTATGGGGTGTCTTGTGTGTGTGATTGCATGGAGTGTGTGTGTGTGTGTGTGTGTGTGTGGTTGCATGGGTTGTGTGGCGTGTCTGTGTGTGTGATTGCGTGGAGTGTGTGTGTGTGTGTGTGTGTGTGTGGTTGCGTGGGTTGTGTGTGGGGAGGGATGTGTTGGCCTTGCAGTGCCGTTTCCCGATTGTGGTCTCTCCTCAGTTCCGTGCTTGGGCTGGCACATTTGCCCTACAGCCCCCAACCCCCAGGCCACCTCACTCCAGGGATGACAGCTAACCAAGGTGAGTTTCCTGAGCCACCTCAGGAAGAGGTGTGTTCTGTTTCTCATAAGTACAGTTTGGACCCAGAGGATGTGAAGCTGGAGCTGCTGCAGCCACCTTGCCCCGTCAGCGGAGCGGTCAGAATGGAGCCAGCATGGTGGGAAGGGGACAGGCAGGGACCTGTGGCATCACGTAAGCCCCGAGTGCAGCTGGGGGGAAGCTGGCCCCGCAGCCAGGTGCTGTTTGTGCTGTGGGTCAGTTGCTAGGTTTGTGTCTGTGCCGGGCTGGTCTAGGATAGAGCAGCTCTCCCAGCTGGGGTTGTCTCATTAACCAGAAGGGCGCTGGCCGCTTGTCCATGCAGCGGTCTCCCCCTGGCAGTGTCCCTGCCTCGTACGCAGCCACCTCACCCTGTACTTCCTGAGTGTAAGGTGCCACGCACAGTGGAGGTATGAGCCCTGCCATTGGGTGAGACAAATATTAATCTCATGCAAATTAAAATGGCAACAGTTACAAGTATGAAAAGAACACGGTGCCAAGGGGTGGGCTAGAGGAGGCAGGAGCCGGGATGGTGAGAGGACCGCATGGTGAGAGGAGACGGGCAGGAGGAGAGGAGGGACGCAGTGGTCCAGACAGGAAGAGTCCGTGCCAGGGCTGTGTTCGAAGCAGCAGAGGAGAGAAAGCCCATAAGGAGGACTGGGCTAGAGGAAAGGGGAACATGGACGGGGTCTTGTAGGAACTCAGGGTGCCCTGAAGGATTTAGAGCTGCAGTGAGGTGGTGCCAGAGACAATGCAGTTTGCGCTGGCTGCACTGGGGAAGTGCCTGGAAGGGGTGCCACTGGGCGAGTCCGGACGGTAATCCAGCAGTGCAGGCCAGGTGCAGTAGCCCAGGTGGGCAGGTAGGTGGGCTCTGACCCACAGTTGACCTGCACAGTCCCTGCCGATGGACACTCGGCTTTCCAGGGTTTTGCCAGTGCACACAATGCCGTGATGGACATTTGAACAAATATTACAACATACTTTGGTAAACTTTTGTTTGTATGTGAAAGGCAAATTGCTAGCAGTGGAATTGCTGGAACAAACACAGTTGCACGTTTTGGTGTGCACTGCCAAGTCGCACTCCCAAGTGGTTCTGTTAACCGCCTTTCCCAGCAGCAGATCTCAGATCCTTGCCTGTCCTGTAACTCGCCAGTTTCATAGATGTAAAGCCCATCTGAACAGGCACCGCTGCAGCCATGTACTGGAGAGACCATGTCAGAAGCCGCGGACAGAGAGATGACCAGGCAGCCCTGGCTCTGTGGGTCCCCAGCCCTGGAGCAGACGTGCGAGTAGTGGCCAAGCCTTCAGGGCGTGGGAAGCAGAGGAGCTGCCCCATGTGCTGATTGGTGAACAAGAGAAACGTCCTATATGGGGCGGAGAGGATATATACACACAGACACACATTTCTTTGCAGTCCCTCTGGACTAGCCCCTGTGAACAACTTAGCCACGTCCTTCTACCTCCCTCCATCCTCATGTCTTCCGGTGTTTGATGGTTATGCTGAAGTTTTTAGTTCTGGTGGTTTCTTTTATACTGTAAACCTCTTTTTCTTTTTTAATTAAACCAACTTAGTATGTATGAATAGCCGGCCACGGTGAGGGAATCTGTGAACTTCCACCTGCCTCCCCAGTTCATGTTTCTAGTGTTATTTGTACAAGACGTACACTAGATCCACTGCTCCATGGTGAGTCTGAGGACAGCCTTATCTCTTCATCTGCTTTCTTTATCACTTTGCCGGCGTCCTTCCTCGTTCCAAACACTCAGTCATTTTGCTGGGAATGTGTTAGTGTTGCTTTTTTGGAATCTTTTTTTATATCTCCTCCTGGAATATGGTATGTCATTTTCAATTGCAGAGTCACAGTTTTTTCATCATTTTGGAAAAATGGGGTTTTTGAATGATTATTCCAGTCTGTCTTTGATGTCACTGAGTTTTAGAAGTTGCACACGCTTCCCGTATCCTCCTGTGAGACTCACACCTGCCCTGCCGTGGAGCTGCAGCTCCAGTGCAGCGCTGAGCCAGCCTGGGGAAGGGACCGGTCCTGATCCCCAAACCAGCGAGTGTCGTCTCCCTCATCAGACCCCTGTCGAGAGGCAGAACTGTTCCATCTCTCCGCCTTACAGTGCAGAAAACCATGGCACAGCTGGGGAAGGGATTTGGCCAGAAGCCTTGAAAATAAATGATCATAATTGTCGTCCCACATAAAAAAAAGTATTAAATGAAGGAGGTGTCCACGAGAGGGCAGCAGAGACCCGCCTTGCCTCAGGACTCGCCACTTGGTGCTCTGACCTGCCACCATCCTTCGGGGAGAAGCCTTCAGCAACTGTTTCAATGAACAAGTCACTCGATCTGCCTGCCAAATACCTGTGCAAACCTACAGACACCTTTCTCTGGATTTCTCTCTGACCGACTGGCATGCTGTTCAACATGTATTCATTTACTTCATCCCCAGGCAGGAGCTACTCTATTATCGTCCCCGTTTTACATGGAGGGAAACAGGCTGGGAGAAGGTAAGCATTTTTCCCACGGTCACATCACTAGGAGGTGACGGGGCCAGGATCTGAACCCAGGGAAGGGCTGCTCCAGTCCTTGGGGCCTCACTGCACACCCACGTCTGCACACTGACTCACAAGTACGTGCACACCAACAAGGGCCTGGAAGCGTGCAGGTGAGTGTGTGTGTGGGGGGGGTACAGGTGACCGAGGCAGGCAGGCCCCCGCCCTCCTGCTGTTCACAGATTGCATTCAAAGCCACCCTCTGTGTGCACACGACTGCGTTTACTCCCGTGACCCTGAAGGGTGACATTAGTTAGCATTGGTGTGAGGCCCGATACAGTGCAGCTCTGAGGTGGGGCGCCCCAGCCCCGACTTCATGAGCGCCACATCTTGCGCATGTGACGTAAGCACCTCACCTGAGCCCAGCTGAGCCCAGGGCACGCATCAAAGTGCCCACCTCACAGACGTGAGGATTAAACGAGCAAATCCAGGGGAGGTACTGGCCAGAGCATTCTGTGCTGCTTAACTATTGTGGGTTTTTGCTTTTTAGATGAAGAGAGGCTCAGAAGGGTGAGTGGTCATCAGTCCGTTCAGATTGTTTCTATCCTGGAAAATGTTCCATGTGCACTCGGAAAGAATGTATATTCTGCTGCTTTGGGGTGAAACGTCCTCAAAATGTCAGTTAAACCCATGTTGTCTAGGGTGTCATTTAGGGCCACTGTTTCCTTGTTGACTTTCTGTCTGGAGGATCTGTCCATAGATGCCCAAGGGTGTGAAGCTCCCCGACGGTGATGGACCCTTTATGTCCCTCAGTATTTGAGTTATGACTGAGGTGCTCCTACGTTGGGTGTGTGGATGTTTCCAGGGGTTATGTCCTCTTCTGGATCGGTCCCTTGAGCATTATGAAAGGTCCTTGTCTCTTGTTACAGCCTTTGTTTTATAGTCTGTTTTGTCAGGTGTAAGTATTGCCACCCCAGCTTTTTTGTTTGTTTTCATTTGCATGAAATATATTCTCCGGTCCCTTTACTTTCAGTCTGTGCATTTTTCAACTGTCAGTGGTGGGCAGTGTATGTGCGGGTCTTGTTTTCTTCTCCCTTCAGCCACCCTATGTCTTTTGATTGAAGCATTTAATCCATTTGCTTTTAAGGTTGTTACTGATAAGTATGTAGTTATTGCCATTTAATTCATATTTTTAATTTTTTTTCCATCTTCTTAAAAAAGTCCCTCTAAGATACCTTGTAGTAGTGGTTTGGTGGCAATGAACCCCTGTAGCTTTTTCTTGTCAGGGAAGCTCCTTATCTGTCCTTCAATTCTTAATGACAGCCTTGCTGGGTAGAGCAATCTTGGTTGTATGTCGTTGCCTTTCATCACTTGGAATATTCCCTGCCACTCCCTTCTGACCTGCAAAGTGTCTGTTGGAAAATCAGCTGACAGTCGTATGGGGCTCCCTTGTAGGTAACTAACTGCTCTTATCTTGCTGCTTTTAAGATTCTCTTTGTCTTTAACCTTCAGCATTTTAATTATGATGTGCCTTGGTGTGCGCCTCTTTGGGTTCATCTTGTTTGGGACTCTGTGCTTCCTGGGCTTATGTATCTATTTCCTTCGCCAGGTCACAAAAGTTTTCAGATATTATTTCTTCAAATGGGTTTTCAATTCCTTGGTCTCTCTTTCCTCCTTCTGGTACACCTATGATGCAGATGTTGGTACACTTGATGTTGTCCCAGACGTCTCATTAACTCTCCTCATCTTTTTAATTTTATTCTTTTTGCTGTTCCGATTGAGTGTTTACTTTTCCCTTGTCTTCTAAATCACTGATTCGATCCTCTGCTTCATCTAATCTGATGCTGATACCCCCAATGTGTTCTTCATGTCAGTTACTGTATTCTTCCTTTCTGATTGGTTCTTTTTTATGGTTTCTATCTTAGGGGAAGAATAAATTAACTCAGTGAGAACTTATCTTCCCCTAAGTTCACTGAGCAGCCTCATAACCAGTGTTTTAAACTCTGTATCTGATAGAGTGCTTGTCCCCATTTCGTTCAGTTGTTTTTGTGATTTTGTCCTGTTCTCCCCATTTTGGCTGCCTCCCTGTGTTTGTTTCTATGTGTTAGGTGGAGCTGCTACATCTCCCAGTCTTGGCAGAGGGGTCTTATGTAGTAGGTGTCCTGTGGGGCCCAGTGGCACAGTCTCCCTGGTCACCTGAGTCAGCTGCTCCAGGTGTGTCCCTGGTGTGTGTTGTTGTGTGTTCCCTCCTGTTGTAGTTGAGCCTCAATTGCTGTTGGCACGTCAGTGGGGGGACTGACCCTCAGGCTGACTGGCTGTGGGGATTGGCTGTGACTACAGCAGATGTGCTATTGTGCAGAGTGACCCCACAGAGCGGGAGCTGCTATAGCAGGCTCCAGTGCCAGCCAAGGCTACCCTTTGGGTGTGTCGCTTGTGGATCTGGTTGCATGTTGTTCTGGTGTGGTCCCAGGCAGGCCACCGGGGGTGTTGGTTCTGGAGTCTCTTGGGAAGGTCTCCGGGGCAGGCCAAGGTCAGCCACCATTGGTGTCAGTGTTGGAGCACTTTAGCAAGAACTACAAGGCACACCGAGGTTGGCTGCTGCTTGTTTGGGGTTTGTGGACCTTTGAGAGATTTGGGGAAAGGCTACCACACTAGCCAAGGCCGGCCACCTATGTGGAGGAGCCACTGGAAGAGGCTCAGGCCGGCAGGCAAGTTGGGGGTGGGGGTGGGTTCTCAGGAGTCTCGAGGGCGCGGTGAGCAGTGTTAGCCCGTTTGATGGAGAGCTCAGATCTGGTGCTCCCCCTGCACCAGCCAACTGCTTAGAAAGAGCTCAACGAAGGAACAGTGGCACCTGGCAGCATTTCCATCCCTGGAGAGAGGTGCCCTGACCCCTGCCGCTCCAGCCCTCACCCTAAAGCTCGTCATTTTAGTTGCTCCCGGATGTCCCTGATGCTTTTCAAGCTGCCTGTGGCCCCTGCGCTGGAGCTCAGAGTGAGTTTGTTTGTGAGTCTGCGTACAGACCCTTTAAGAGGAGGAGCACCTTGGTCTCTAGCAGCCCTGTTTTTCTGACATAATCCCCAATGATTTTCACAGCCAGATGTTATGGGGATTTCTCCTCCCGGCACAGGTGCCCTGGGCTCAGGAGCTGAGAGATCCCTCCCATTCTTAACCGCCACCCGTGGGTGTGGGACCTGTCCATTCCGCATCTCCGCCCCTCCTACCAGTCTCCACATGGCGTCTGTGTGTCCTTAGTTATAGGAGTTCGGTTCATCTAGTCTTCAGGAGGTTCTCAATGACGGTTGTTCTGTAATTTAGTTGTAATTTTGAGGTGGTCATGGGAGGAGGCAGGCACAGAGTTTACCTGCTCTGCCATCTCGACCGGGGAGTCCTGTAAATATTATTGTGGTAACAGGTCATCAAATGACAGCAGTATTTAGTCAACCCCACATAACTGAACTTGTCAAATGATTATAAATAATGTCATAATGGACATCTTTGTATCTAAACTTTGTTTCCTTAGGCTAAATTCCCAGGTAATTAGGTCAATGAAAATAACTATTTTTAAGGCTCTTGATTTGTAATGCCAAAGACTTTCTAAAATGGCTACGTGTAATTTTCCAAAACTTTTTTTTTTGTGGAATTTTTTTAAATGTACACACACACACACAGTAGAGTGCTATAATAAACCCCCATTCCTTATCACCTAGCTGTAATAATTAGGAACATTTCAACAATCATTTTTAATCTTTATTTGGGAAATACAAATCTCGATGTAACCAATCTCTGATTGCTATTTGGTTTGTTTCAGAGTTTTCACTGTCATATAAAATGATGCAATAGATGCCCTTGTCACAAATCCTTGGGTACTTGGATAGCTCTTTCTTTAGGATAAGTTCTTGGACAGAATTTTGGAGCCAAAGTCTGTACACGTTTTCAAATCATTCTTACGTAATTGTTTTATAGAAGAGTTGTAATCAGTTGTCCTATCTTTGTCTAAGAGTGTCCATTCCTTCTTTTAGGTTCTTTTTAACTTTCGGTTTGACAGGTGATCAATAGCATCTCACTGTTGTTTCAGTTTTCATCTTACAGTTACCAACGAGGCTGCATTTTTACATATGTTTACTTCCCATTTATATTTTTTCCTATGTGAATTGGCCCTTTCCTGTTTTTCTTTTGGTGGTTTCCTTTTTTCAACCTCCTTCTTTGTAAGAGCATTGCGTGTGTAACGTTCCGGGAGGAAGCACATAGCATAGTAAGCAGCCTTTAATGAAGGGACCATTTGCGAATGAAGTTGAGGGACCCCCAAGCAGGAGCAGTGCAGTGACCATGGGCTTGCAACTGTGGGGAGCAGTTACCACCGCTGGGCCGAGACACCGGGAGGGAGGGCAGGTCCTGGGACCCAGGCAGACGGTCGTACGGAGTGGGCTCCTGACCAAAGCCCTGTCTTCCTAGAGGGACACAGCCAATCCAGAGACACGGCAAGGCGGGAAGTGGTGACATTCCCTGGCCCAGCACTCCTCCCTCCCTCCCATCTCCTGAAGGCGGCTTCCACTGACAGAAGGACAGGAAGTTGAAGGACCAGGAAAGGCCAGTGGCTCCTGTCAGCCCCCTGGGGCACCGTGTGGGTACGGACTGCAGAGCGGACGTGGGGGCAAACAGAACACGCCCAGCTCACTCAAACATGTGACTTCATATCTGGGATGTATATTTTAAACTCATTTCCTCAGTTTTTTTGTCTTCACTATTATTTAGGATTTTAAATTTTAATAATTTCACATATTCGTATCGAGGAATTTTGATGATTTCGCTTTTGGTGTTTTGCTCAGGAGAGCATTTCCCCCTCCCCATGTTGTGCCATTTATCCAGCCAGATTTACTGTTTTCCCTCCAGAGTGGGAAGGGAAAAGTCTGTTCAAAAGACATCCACAAGCAGAACTGCATTTTATTCTAGCAGCTTCTTTCTCCTAAGGGAGGAGACACAGTAGCTTCCAGGGCCACAGGCCTCCCGCATTTCCCTTCCACTCTGTGGAAGGATTTGGTTCAGAGCTGGGCTCGGTTCCTGCTGCTGCCTTCCTTCAAACCCTCTGTGGGCTCAGCCGCTGCCCCTCGGGCCAGCAGCCGCTTGCAGAGCAAGGACACGGGACTCTTGGGTGTGGCCTTAAACCCTTGTGGTGGAAATCAGGCTGGAAGTGGCCGTGTGGGAGTGTTTGCACCACGGGCAGAGCAGACGCTACACGTGGGGCTCAGGGCTCTCCCCTCCCTCCTGTCCCCAGAGCCAGGCGACCTGCACACCTCACTCTCCCCCTCAGGCCTTCTCTTTGAGCCCCTGTGGAGAGAACGGGGACCAGTGTTTGTCTCTGCTTCGGCCTTGCTCTCCCATCTCTCATGCCTGCTGGCCCTTCCAGGCTTGGGGCTCAGTGGGGGTGATGAGAGGAGGACGGGTAACTGAAGACTGTCCTCGAGTGCCGTCATGGCCGGGGTCCGCATGTTGGCTCTTTGGCGTCTTCCGGCGTGGTCCCAGACACCACCTTACCCACTTTGATCTAAGCAGTCCACTTCCCAGCTAAATACTGGTGACGCCCCTTCCCCTTCCGCCTGCCTTTGGAGGTACCCCCAGCCTCCTCCTGTCAGGAGCCCTTCACCTGAACAGGCAGACATTGGGGGCAGAGTCCCTTCAAGCTGGCCCACCTGGGCTGCGCTGAGCTCCCTGCGTGCACTCCTTGCCCAGCCGGAGGGTGGAAGCGCGTTCACCCAGTGGCCACGTCTGTTCTCCCAGGAACTGTGGGCAGCTCCACCGCACGTGCACCTCCAGTTACCCCCCGACAGAGCAGAGGCACCTCCGAGTGCCAGGGAAACGGGGCCGGCTCGCCAGAGGACTCAGAGCCACCGGGGTCCCTGGAAAAGACAAGCGTGCCTACAGCTCGATGGCCTTACAGAGGACAGTCGGAAGGGCTCAGCAGATCTTCGTCTGGCTGAAGGGGTGCCCTGGGGCCAGAGCTCTGCTCAGCAGAGCACCTGGGAGCAGAAATGGCCGTGTGGGGGCAGAGCAGTTAATGCCCTGCACAGCAAGCTGAGGAGAAGTCCGCCTTCCGGAAGCCTCCGGACCCAGGGATTTGCAGAAGGTGTGCGTGGGGGGGGTGGGGGACCTTCCTGGCGATGGCGATTAGTTTTCTATTTTAAGTTGTTGCTGTGCCATATTCCCAAACCTTCAGCAAAATTCTGCTACAAGTAGCTTCCTTCAGTTCGTGTGATTCGGGGAAATCAAGAAGGAAAGAGACCGTGTTTCCCACGGAGGTGCTCACGGTGGGGAAGAAAGAACAGCCCTATAAGGGGAGACACAGGAAGTCCAGGAGCGGAAGCCAGCGGTGCCAGGAGAGCTACGGGCTCATGGACTCGCGCGTGCACACGCGTCGACAGTGGGTACAGTTACTGAGTTTCTCCCAATCACGGAGTTTAAGCAGCTTCATTAACCATTAAGGAAAAAGGCGATTCCCAAAGCTGAAGACACCCAAGCAGCCAGCACTCACTGTGACAAGCCTCCTCAGCACATTATTTCATTTTCTTTTTAAATTCAATGTGTTGGGGTAACATTGCTTAACAGCATGAGTTTCAGGTGTCCGGCTTTATAATATGACATCGGGATACTCCATCGCCGGTTCCCCCAGCGTCGCGGTGACGGCAGCCATCCTGACAGGTGTGAGGGGCAGCTCAGTGTGGCCCCAGTTTGCACTTCCCTGATGAGTGACACTGAAAAGATCATTAAACACCTTTTTATATGTCTGTTGTCTATTTGCCTTTTATCTGTGTGTCTTCTTGGGAGAAGCGTCTGTTAGGTCATCTGCCCGTTTGCTAACTGGATTGTTTATCTGTGTCGTTGAGTTGTACGAGTTCTTTATATATTTTGGATATCAGCCCCTCGTTAGAGGTACAGTTTGCAAAAATCTTCTCCCATTCAGTTGGTTGCCTGTTTTGTTGGTGTTGATGGTTTATTTTTCTGTGCAGAAGCTTTGTAGTTCCATGTGGTCCCATTTGTTTATTTTTACTTTTACTTCCTTTGCCTTTTGGGTCAAGTTCACAAAAGCCTCTCTGAGACCAAGGCCCGTAAGTTTAGTAGTTACGTTTTCTTCTACATATTTTAGTGTTTCAGGTCTCATATTCAAGTGCCTAATCCATTCTGAGTTAATGTTAGTGTGGGGTGTCGACAGCAGTCTGGGTTCAGTCTTTTGCACGTGGCTTCCCAATTTTCCCAGCAGCATTTATTGGAGAGGGTTTCCTTTCTCCACGGTATGTTTCTGGCTCCTCTGCGGACAGTTAGCTGCCTGTAGATGTGCGGGTGTATTCCTGGGCTCCAATCTGTCCCATTGCTCTGTTTTCTGAATGGGATCTGAGGATCTTCAGTTCTTAGCCAGGAAACTTAAGTCCCCTGTAACCTGCTCCTGTCCCTCGCACCTGGCAGCTTGATTTGAACCAACTCAACCTCCACCCTCTCCTCAGACACTGAGCTTGGCCTCTGGCCAAACTGTACCCATGAGGAAGAGACAGTCCTGCTTCTACTCCTGCTGTGGCCCCTGGCTCCCCTCGGGGACAGTGCTGCCCGGACAGCTTACTGATGGCTCAGAAGCGCTGAGGCCGTAGCACACCTGGGCACGGCCTGGCACGTGAATGCCCTCTTCTCAGAGGACCAAGTCCACCTGCTCTTACAGGCACCCCCTTCGCGCCGGACAAGGACTTGGACGACTGAATGGCTCTTGGAGTGACAGAGGCCGACCCTTAGGGCATTCATCAATCTTATTTTCCTTAGATATCAGGCTTAAAATGAGACCCACTTTAAAGGAAACAGAACAAGCAGACGGAGGATGACAGCCTTTGTATGTTTAATATGGTACAGCGAGGTTTTCCACCCAGAGCCGTGCCTTCTGATTGCAAGCCGAAAGCCCCGGGACACTGCTTTCCAGGCAGCCAACGGACATCCCCAAACATGACATTTAAGACAATTCTTCACTCTCTGACAAGGACTTTTCCAAGTGCATATATAATAAATAAATAAAAAATATATCTTTGTTCATGGTGATGCCTACAAGAAATGTTTCCATATAAAACACACTGTACATCTAATTCCCGAAAAAGGACCAGCTATTTCGGCAACAGGAAAAAGACAAGCATTTCAGAGGCGTGTTGTTTTCCTGAAAAGCCTAACTCATTTTTACGCTCACACACAGAAAGAATAGCAAGGACAGTTTTCTAAGCAGGAAGAAAATCTGTGCGACCAAGGACATGCCTGGACATAGGCTCTCGGCGCATGGTTTAGGGAGGAAGGTTCTATGCGAGCAAGCGAGACTTATGTACAACTCTGAGAGCTTCAGACAGATCCGTTATGAAATGAGCTGAACCAAAGGCAGTCACCATTCCTGGCCACCTGAAGTGATCGCACCCCAAGCGTTCACAGTGTGAGACCCCTGCATGGAAAGTTTGCAGAACTCGACCGAACTACGGACAGTAGAACACGAGGGCATTGTAACTCACCTCCGCATCGCCACTACTCTGCCTGGAAGGTCCTCCCTGGGGTGAGGGCCTTGGAAGCTGCCAGGTGAGGCGGAGTCCTGGTCACCTCCTAGCAGCGGCAAGACCTGTTTGATGGGAAAACCTTTCTGGCAGTTGGCTCAACCTGGGGGAATGGACTCGCTGACCTCATCTCTGGGGGCAGCTGGGCACAGGGAGCCAAGAAAGCTCTCTTTGAAGGGAAGAGTTTGTGGTTAGGGCAGGAAAGGGGGCAGACATAGCTCATCCTGAGACCCAGAGTGACCCTGGCGCCTCACGAGACAGTGTACACCACAGGTAGTTCTCCCTCTTCCAGGAGCTCTCTAGCTCTCCCGCGGGCAGACAAGGGGGAGAGCGGGGACTTCAGCAGGAGCTGAGGTGGCTGGGCTGGACCCAACAGCTCTCAGACCCCGAGGGCAGCTAAGGCAGCTCACCGAGCAGGCCTCGGTGTGCCGACGCTGTCTGCTGGGCTGCGGAACAGGTAGCACCAATGGAACTGCTGCAGCTGGGTGCGCCTGCAGGTGGGCTGACAGGTAGTTTGAACAAAGTGGAGGCTGCCCACCATGCCTGCAAGCCCCACTGCCGCCTCCTGCAGGAAGTCTTCTGACTCACCGAGGCAGGTGACATCTTTCCTTCCTCTGAACTGGCATTGGTCCCCATTTTGCCCCTGTCTGATTTCTCTGCCTGGCATCACAAGGCACATGGAGCTGACTGCACGTCCTACCAGACTGTAAGCCCCTCACCTAGCACCCCCCCACACACACACACACACACCCTGTAGGCCCCAGCCACCCAGCATCATGGACGTTCTCATCTACTGCTGGGTTCTGGGCACAATATGAAAAGCGACAGACTTCTGGGATCCCTGAAGTGAAAGGGCCTTTAAATGTCACCTCGTCCATCTCAACCTGGGACCTGCAGTCTCCCGAAAGGCTGACCGCCACCCCCAACACATACGCAGAAGCAAGGCTCGCCCCTTCCCCCGGGGTAACCGGTTCCACGTGGTGAGCTGTACACGCCTGCTCTAATCCTGCGCAAGCTGGTTCTTGCTTACAGGAATAAAGGTTTCCTCAAGACCAGGGTTCTTTTTCCTACATCTACCTTCTAACGTGTGCTGGGGAGCAGGGAGGTCTGTGAGTGACCCAGCGGCCTAGTCCACATTGCTGCCACAGTGGACCCTGCTGCCATCACGTCCAGGTCTCCTCGCAGGGTCCCCACACCCCCTACTGAAGAGGCACAGATAGGAGAGAAGCACCCAAGGGGCTGCCGGAAAGCCAGCCAACACCGCCCTGGGGCTGCAGGTAGATGCTTGAGTGGGGCAGGTACAGGCACCGGGGGTCTCAGTGTCTTTCCCTTGGCCTCTCTGGACACGTGGCCTTCCCAGGAAGCCGCTGGACAGGGGCTGGGGGAACCAGCCACCCTACCCTGGTCTGCTGCCAAGAGTCCGCCGTCACAGTCCGCATGGTGGCCTAAGGTGACAGCCACGCTCACAGCGGCTTCTTCCTCAGCACAGGGATCGGCACAACTTGGAAGACCTTGGCCTTGTGGTCCTCAGTGACCAGAGTCACCCAGGTGGGCCGGAAGTTGCCTTTGAAGCCAACGAACGTCATCTTCTCTGAAAAGCAGTGATGAGTCACATGAGCAGAAACCCCAGGAGACAACGGTCTCCACCATCCCGCAGCCCCTCCCAGGCACGCCGTACCCCGCCACCCCGGATGGAGTGGCCCTGGAGGGCGCTGCCCACACCACATGGCAGCTCTGCTTTACCCCGCAGGCCCCAGGAGCCCCGGCCACCTTCCATCTGAGCCCAGCAGCAGCGGCGAGTCCCCACCCTTTCCTGAAGCCCTCTGGGCAGGAGCTTTGATGTTTTCTGTACGTGGGATGCGTGGCGGCTAAGAACCCTGCCTCAGGATTAGAAAAATTAGGGCCCAAACGCTAATCTGAAACCGGTTACTTAACTGTCTGAGTTTCCTCATCTTAATGGAAGTAACCGTACCTGTCCCACAGGTTACTGAGGGGGAAAGGGTCGCTGTAAAATCATCCTGTCTCCGCTCTCCACCTCCCAAGGACTCTCTGAACAGTCTGTGACACTGCTCATGAGTGTCACGCTGCCTGTCTGTCCTGGCCAGCTCCTTCCCCGTGGGTCTGTGCCAGGCGTCACCACAGAAGAGCTGGTGACCTTGGACAAGCCACAAAGGTCTCCGGACTCTCCCTCCACACCTCCAGGGAACAAGAGCTGTGCAAACGGCCACAGGCCGCACAAAAGCTGGACATCGGCTGGGTGCTCAGGAAGAGGCAGGGCTCAGCCAGTCCGAGCAGCCAGAACTGGGAGAGGAGGTCGGAACAAGCCCCTTTGCTGCTGATTATTTTGTTGGAAAAAAGGCCACTAGCTGAGTAGTAGAGGGGTGAACAACTCTGGCAACTCCTGCAGTATCTGGTCACATGCTAAAGGACAGCATCTGCTGGGTGGGCTGGTCCCAGGTGGCACCTTGGCCTGTGTCCCCTGGCCCACAAGCGGAGGATTCAGAGGCCGGACCTGGGTTTGGTGGCGAGTGTTCTCGTCTCAGCAGCCTGCACACCAGGCACCTAGACTCATGTCAACCCCAGTCCAAACTCCTCACCTTTCAACTTGAGCCCCTTGTCTGCCCCGAGCTTTTCCAGCACTCGAGTCCACGGGCCTCTGGAGATGTATCTTCCCTTTGATGCCATGAGAACTATGGAACTGAATAAGGAGGGAGCGATTAGAGGACGAGAGCAAACGGGGTGAGGCGCTGACCAGTGGGGAGGGAGGTGGGCCGTGCCCTGGGGCTGGAGTCCGCGGTGCCCAGCGTCCACCGGAGGCGGGAAGGGCGGCCCTCGTGCGCGCGGTGCTGACTGGCTCCTTCCGTGTGGCGATGTCCACCCTGGACAGCTTGCCACATGTCCCGCCACAGTGGGGTGGGCCCTCTGAGGCTGCACTCAGCTGCTTGTACAGGTTGTCCAGAGGACAGAATAGGTACGAGGTTGTGCCACTGGGGGGCAGCGCCTATGCCAGCTCGGGGCACACGCATTCCCGAATCGGGATGTTCGCCACTCTGTCTGGACAGGACTAGTGCAACGTAGTGATGGAGAGCCGGAACTCAGAGTGACCAGGCACATGCCCAGGGATGGTTAGCACTTATGTGCTTGTTACTTCCCTCTCCGGTCAGGTAACATGGCATTACCGCTCCATTTGGCAGACAGGGAAACTGAGGCAAGTAGTTACTAAGTATCTGAGAGGACCTGCCAGAGGGGGACCCTGCTTGGGTGGGGGCAGCCGGAAGGTGCCAACTTGCAAAAGCTCCCTTGGGAACATGGAGTCTCCACCAGCCTGCCCTGGATGCTGTGGAAACAGAGTCCGTGGTGGCAGACTCAGCGTGCTGGCCAGACGGCAGGAAGCGAACGCCTCCCCCAGCGACAGACACAGGAAGAAGCCCAGTGAGGCCTCCACCTCCCATCCCAAAGGAACCTGACAGCCACAGACCACAGGCCAGACTGGAAACTATGTAGCAGATTTTGGAACCTGTTGTTACCCCACCATCCCTCTGGGAGCAGAAGAAAAGCTCTTAACCTGCAAAGGGCTCGTGTGCAGACGGGGCAGACGGGAGGTGGCTGCTCAGGAGAACGGGAGCATAGCAAACACACCCTGTACTTCGCATGCTGCGTCCCCATCTTCCAATTCAGAGGAAAAGCTAAGTCCCTTTGGCTCGGCGGAGCCTTCCTGCTGGGGTGTGGCCTACACGCAGGTCGTGCCCTCTGCATGGGGACCTGGGTTAGCTCACAGGAGCCGCACACGGATTTGGGGTTCTCATACATCACAGCCCCAATGGCGGGTCCCTGGAAACCTGCCTGGAGTGGGGTCCACCAAGCCCCTGCACTGGTCAGCACGGAGTTTCCCACAGCGTGACAGGGCACAGGCAGTGCCTAGAAGCCATCCTTGACATTTGTGGTGGGAGCCGCTGCCTCCTCCTTTCCCTGGGACCCTGGGGCTAGTGGTGGGCCGGTGGGTAGGGTGGGAAGGCCTGGATAGGGGACGCGTGGAAGGTCGTGGTAGGAGAGCAGCAGTGCGGGCGGAGCTGACAGAGTGTGGTGACAGAGTGTGGAGCAGTAAAGGACAGAGAAGAGTCAGACGTGACGTCCAGTCTGCTCTAGGGAAACCGGGAAGCGGGGCTGGATTGGGGGATGGATTAAAAAAACGGAAGCTGAGAATTCAGTTCCACAGAAACCCCTAGGAGGCGCTGTCCACGCAGCAGTTGGGGAGGGACGTCTGGTGTTTAGCTCTGGCTCTGCTGGAGAGCCTCAGAAGCCAGCGGCATTTGGAGCGCATTAGAATTGTAGGAGGAATGAGATCATGCCGGGAGTGTGTCGTGATGGGGACAAGGGCCAGGGCAGGCTTCCCGTTTGTAACCGGGCAGCATCTGCCTCGGCACGACCTACAGTCACAGGCCCTGGCTCCCCCAGGAGAGTCGCCAGGCAGGGACGTTCCTGGCCCGGCACGCACCATCCGTGGGCCGCCTCTGGAGACTCCCTAAGCTTTCCCAGCCTGGACTGTGATGAAGCCTCAGGGACAGGGAGGGGGGCCTGGGCTGGGGGTCTGTGGTGTCACCAGCCAGTTGGAGAAGGGAAGCACAGACTCACTTGTCAGGGATGGCCGCCACGTAGCTGAAGAGCTGCCACGGTATGCCCTGCAGAATGGCGTTCCTGAAGCTCGCGTGCCTGAGCACGTGCCCTTGGCGCCCGTCAATCACCACCACCTGGATGCCATCTTCCAAGCTGGAGAGCTTCCTCCCGTCCACCTGCAGACCACAGCCACACAGGGGTGAGCGGGGTCCCGAGGCAGCTCCGCCCAGTGTTTCCGCATAGACTCTGAACAGAGGTTTACTGTGCAGCTGCTCAAAGCATAACACCCACCTGAACCAGTTCCTGCAGCCTCTGTAGTGGGCTCGAGAGTGCCCCCAGCCCACATATGTCCACCTAGAACCTGTGAGAGGGGCCTGATTTGGAAATGGGGCTCTGAAGATGTAAGTTAAGGATCTGGAGATGAGATCATCCTGCATTTAGGATAGGTCCGAAATGCCATGCTGGTGTCCTCAGCAGACAGGCAAGGGGGCCATGTGGGACTCGGACACCCCGGGGAGGACCATGTGCGGGGGCTGCAGAGACGTGCCGAGGGAGGTCGGGCTGCTGGCAGCTCCCAGAAGCTAGAGGAAGCCTGGAACGGCTTCTCCCTCAGAGCTGCCAGAAGGAACCAACCCTGCCAACACCTGGATGCTGGACTGCTGGCGCCCAGACGTGTGAGAGGATAAATTCTGTTGTTTTAAGCCACCCAGTGTGTGGTCACTTGTGACAGCAGCCCTCCCTGTCAGTGAGCATACCCCTCTCTCGGCAGGGACTGAAGTCACTCACTTCGATGTAAGAAAAGTCGTTGTGAAGGTGGAAGAAACGCTGCCTGGAACTTTCCATCTTCACCTCCAAGAAGTGGTCCTTTGTCTTCTGGGAAACAAACAAACCCGGTGTGGTCGTTAGGTCTGAGGAGCCCAGTGTACCCCCGGTCACCTCCCTCGGCTCCCCTGCCCCTGGCACAGGAAGCACTGTGGAGCTGAGTGAGTGTCCCGGAGAACCCTGCTTGGGTGTGGGGGCACCTGAAGGCGGAGGGGCGGGGCTCGCAGGAACCACTCACCAGCTGAGCACCAACCAGCTTCCTGGGCATCGGCACATCCACGGTGGCCCTCTCGGCGAACCTGGGGTAGGCCGCCGCCGTGCAGTCGCTGACGCCTGCGTTCGTGGGGATCAAAGCTTTGATCTTGATTCTCTCACAGCCCTTCACGGAGCAGAAGGCAAACCTGTCTCTCTCGTTCTGAGCGGTCAGCTTGAGGAACAGCAGCCTGTGCAGAGGGAGCAGAGGGGCGTCCGGGTGGCGCTCAGAGCCGCTGACGGCTGCCCGCCTGACCGTGATACTACGTCAGGGTTAGTTAGCAACGCCTCAGGCAGGTGGCATCTGGCAACCTCCACCGTCCAGAGCACAGCTGGACTCCAGTGATTTTAACCTTGACGGACAGAGATGGCTCAGAGGGTGAATGTGTTTGAACCCCCCGCTTTTAGCCCGGTTACTTCTATTCTACCCCCGTGACAGCGTCCTCCCCCACAGCAGAGGAGAAGGCAGCTCCTGAAGCTGCTGTTCTGAGTCTAAGAAGTAACTGCTACCTCACGAGGCTGAAGGACCATCCCAGACAGGTCTGCCCACAGACAGTGGACACTCTGGGCCGCCCCTCTGCACCCTGTCCTGGGAGTCAGGCTCCATGCCATCTGGGGCCTGGTGGGCATGACGGGACGGAACGGGCAGCTGTGCTCCCACAGCTCCGACAGCAGTAAGACTGGGAGTTCCCTCTTCTCCTGCTGGCCTGTCTGCCTACAAGTGGTTTAGAATTGATGGGGAAAAGGGGGTGCTCCCTACTGCCCCCCAACTCCAACACTGTGCTTATCTGTCTGACCTTCAAATTCTAATATTCCTTTAATAAATGGAGCGAGCCAGGATTTCCTATAACACAGGAAGGAAGCACGTGCCAGCTACGTCATTATCCTTGATTTCGGTACAAGAACAGAAAATGGCCATCGAGTGACTGGCCCTCACTCCCCAGAGGGCTGGCTGTCTACAGCGTCGTCACCCTGGAGATGGGCAGGCATTCGAAGATGCTGGACGAACTCTCTTTACAGGAGAGAGGAACAAACAGCTCCCTGGGCTCCATGAGCAGGTGTCCTCTGCCCATTTCTCTCTGCTGACTAGAAACTAATGCAGTTGAAAGGGTGAGGGCTTTGCATACAGATGTGTGTCTTCCTCGCAAAGCTTAACAGACGTCACTGGTGGGTGTCACTGGAGCCTTAGGACGGCAGCGCCTAGGAGACCCTGCACTGATGGGCACTCCTGAAGGAGGCGCAGGTTTACTGGAAAGGCCGGGACAGAGGAGGACAGGCTGCGTGCCCGCGGCCTGGGGGGCTTCTCACCCTGACGCCTCGTCCCAGTAGTAGTAGCCCCGGCCGGGAAGGCTCTGCTGCACTTTGTCCATCTGCAGGGTCCTCACAAAGGTGCCTGTCTTGACCGTCTGCTTCAGCAGGCGATTGTGCACGTCCGAGAGGATGGAGAAGCTGGTGCCACGTGGGTAGCACAGCCCTACTCGGATCCAGTCGCCCCTACAACCGGAGCAGAGTCAGGGCAAAGCCTCCAGGACCCCCAGGAAGAGACCCAAGAATTCTCCACCAATGGCACCTCCCGTTTTGTGATGGGGATTTCGAAAGAACACTTGCTTAGTTATGACAGAGGCGCCCAGTATCAAGGAGAGAGGACCACTGCACTGGGTCCCTTGGGCGCCTCTGGGGCCTACACTGGGGGGCGCCTATGGCACTCCGGCTGGGAAAGGAAGTCTTTCAGCCGCGCGCCAGTGCCAGAGCCCAGGGCCTGGGGGCCTGGCTCCCGCCCTTCCTGGTCCAGCCTGCTTAGAGGGCCCAGGTGAGGGCTTTGGGCCTCCTTTCCACATCTGATAAATGCCTGCCCACAGGAAGGCTGTGAGAAGAGAACAGTGTGCACAGAAAATGCTTGAACATAACATCCGAAGCCCCATCCATTAATCGCTGGGCCCTGCAACGTCCCGTTTCCCTCTGTGCGAAATGGTAACATGTCTGGCAGGTATTTTTTCACATAAAGGCCAGGTCCTGGGCGACGTGCCTGCCCCAAAGGCACTCCTGCCAGGTGTCCCTGTCCCCCCACCTCCTACATGAAGTGACCGTGGCTCCAAAGCGTCAGATGCCCTGCCCGAGGCCACCCATGCCCAGAGCGGGAGCTTGGCCAGGATGCTGAGTCTGAAGAACCAGCTGATGTCCGCCCCTCAGATGTGTCCTACAGGGGGACGTGAACCACCCTGACGTTCTGGGACTCTGCCATGAGGCGGCGTGGTCAGCAGTGCCCTGAGCTCGGTCAGAGCAGCTGTCCCCGAGCCACTCACTTGTTGAAGTTGATGAGCCAGATGGCAAGCTCGGCGGGGGCCGTGTGGTCCCAGTGGATGGTGTAGCCCTTGTGCAGGGTGACGACCGGCTGGTACTGCTGGTAGTGCGTGTTCCTGGTCAGGGCGCCCCCCAGCTGCAGGGGGCGGCTGGGGAAGTCATTCTTGATGATCTTCATTCGCAGGTTAGTGGTCTTGTAGGCCTGGATGTACATCTTTTACAACCCAGAAAGGAAACACACGACGGGCAATTACAAGGGATTATCTGAGAGCGTCTGGTTAGCGTCTGCCCAAAGGTACCTCCCCTTCATACAGCCCTTCCGAGGAGATGCGAGGGAAGAAAGGCCAAATAAGGGCCTGTGTCTGAGGCTGATGTTTGCAGCCCACACCACACGTGCACGCCAGCCAATGCTTTCTGTGCGTCTTCAGAAAAGTGCTCTGTTGAGGAGACACCAGTGGAAAGTGGGGAGCAGTTTGCTTAAGAGTCAGATGGCAAATTGGGAACACAGGAGGGGGCTCGGAGGGAGGAGAGGGGAGGGAGAAGGTCAGAGCACGGCTGGCTGCAAACGCCGCTCCCCTCACGGGCTGTCGTCCTGCCAGCACTTGAGAGCGAGCCTGGGGAGTTGGCTGGGCCCCTCTGGTTCTCAGGGTCTGGCCCCGCGGCCAGTCCGTGCGGGGACCAGTGCACCCTGGGTAGATGAGGGGTATCTCACTGCAGAGAAAAGGCTGAGGGCCAACTGTCAGCCATGGAGGCCCAGGGACCAAAGAGGCCAGTGCCTGGGTTTCAAATCTGTGACTGTCTTAGGACATGTGCCGTAGTCGTAAGGTGACATGCCGGCAGTGGTGGCCGACAGAGACCATCACACCAGTGTGCAATAATGTGCCTTTGGAAGGAAAGGGTAATCGGCCCCTCCAGCCGAAATGCATGTGAAATACAAAACAGAAAGAGGCTTCAGCCCTGCCCGTCGTGTGCAGCTGTCACGAGTGTCCGACGGTGAACAGTAATTCAAGCATTTGTGAGCTAGAAAGCGAAGGAGGCGATATTAGCAATAACTAAGCAGGAGCCAGTTGTGATAACTTGGCCAGCTCTAGCAGGTTATCCTTTCTAGGTAGGTCTGCCTTTCCTACAGAACACGGCAGTGAGCGTGTCGGGCAGAGGGAGGTCTCCCCAGACCAAGGGCCAGAATGCTGTGTGGTGCAAAGTGCGGGTGCACGGCTCAGGGCCCGGTCGCCCTGCTGTTATTCAGGGCATGACTCCCACCTGCCCGCTCCCCCTAACCCCACTTCCCGGCCTGTCTTCCTTTGACCATCACGTCCTTCACTCACTTCAACTCCCAGCCCTGGCCACACAGCAGCAGGGGGCTCCCCCTGGACTGTCCCCACACCCACCGCCCGGGCGGGGGGGCCTCTGCCAGGGCGCCCCCTGCAGCCTCCACCGGGTTCTCCACGGCCCGGCCCTCCTTCCTCTCGCCTCCACTCACTGCTCCGCGTGCAGCTCCTCAGGCCCCGTCTCCCTCTCAGCACATGACCTCACCATCCACTGCAGAAACACACGCCCTTGACTCCCTGCCTGCCCCCAACCCCCCGAACCTCCCACCTCTGCTGGCACCTGCCCCCAGCAGGCCCCGCTGCCATGTGCCCGCTTTCCCCCAATGGCCCTTCCCTCAACCTGGCACCAGCTCCCTCTCCTGTGTCACCCCAAACCCCCTTGTAGCTCTTTCCTAACCCCCTGAATCCTAGTGCCACAGTGCTGGTGTGAGGACAACGCCTTCATGTGTCCTGCCCCCTCGGGCTTCCCCTTTCTCACGTACTATCAGTCATTCGTCCAGACGGTAACAGTCAGTGATCCAGTAAGAGCGACGGCGTTCCAGACACTGCCTCAGCCTGCACGCACCCACACAGCAGCCACTGGCCACTAAGCACTGGAAACGTGGCCCGTGGGGCTGAGGACCTGAATTTTACATCTTAATCAAAACGGAAATGTCAACAACCACAAAGAGCTGTGTCCCAGTATTTTTCATCAAACACAACTGTGTTTCGATGGGACTAGCGGTGACTCTGTCAAAACTTGGCTTCTAAATCGAGTGGCTATGAGTGTAAAATAGGCAGCTGATTTCAAAGACTTAGAACAGGAAAAAAAATGAATAAAGTGTTTCATTAGTGAATTTTTATGTTGATCACACGTTGAGGGGATGGTATTTTAAATGTATTGAGGTAAACTGTATCAAGATTAATTTCACCCGTTCTCCTTTTTAATGTGGCTGAGAGAAAACGTAAGAGCACATGGGTGGCTTATATCCTATTTCTGGGGACTCAGCTGTGCCGTATGTGAACTTCCCCCGCCTCATTAAGGAGGTTCGAGTATTATCCCGAATTTACAGATGAGGAAACTGAGGCTCCTTACTTGCCCACAGTGGACACCATTAGTAAGTGCCGGGGCCTGACCCGCATCCACATAGGGGACCTCAGAGCGATGGCTCGCTGTAAGCATTCTGCGTACAAAATGTTTTCACTGTGCCTTTTTAAAAATCCTACGGGGTGAGGAGGAAAAGTGAAAAGAATGAAAGAGAAGGAACACAAAAGCCTGTCTCCTTCTAGCCTGGCACCTCGCACAGGCGAGGGACCGGGGACCCCGGGAGCCGTGCTGTTGTGCCCCACCTGTGCGTAGCGCCCGCTGCACACGGCCCCTCTCCAGTCCGGGACGTCGATGCAGTCCGGATGCCGGACCAGCCAGTTGTCGGCCTTGGTGAGGTAGGAGCCGGGGTACTCGGACACGGAGCCGTCCACGTCGTGGAACACCGACGTCTTGTCCCCGTCCATATCCAGCTGGTTGAACCAGGGCCCGGGCTCCCCGAAGAACACTCTGGAAGTAATCTAAACAGAGCCCAGGAAAGTCAGGCTGGGCCAGGAGGTGAAGGGGAGCTGCGGCCGTCGTCAGGCCAGGGCAAAGTTTCCGATTTCTGCTGACATTACACACCAGCCAAGCCCAAGAGGCTCTCGGGCGCTGGGGAAACCGCAAGGCTGACCCCTCAGATGGGGCCAGAAAAACAGCCCCATGGTCACCGCGCCCTGACTCCCAGACCCCACGTGGTACTCTGGCCTCTGCCCTCGGGGCTGGCTTCTGGGGTGACCTGGAGGGTGCTCTGGTGCCCGGGCTCAAAGGACCACAGAGACGGGTGGGGGGACACAGGAGTGTGACAGGGAATGAGCCTGAGGGGACGGTGAATGTGTGGAGAGAGAACAGACAGGCGGGGGGGGGGGGGGCCGCGTGTGAGTGCGTGGTGTTTCAGGAAGACAGTCTTTCCACATGAGCCCCTGGAGATTTCCACGACTGGCCTTGCTCAGGCCTTCAGTGGCCTGAGGAAAGGGATTAGGTAACTTAAGTTTCACATCGTTTCCCTCAGCGTGCCGCAACTGGGCAGACAGGCAAAGGGCAGGAGCAGAGGGAGGAGGAAGAAAGGTCTGGGAAACCTGTACCCGGAAGTAAACGCAGGTGGGGCGGGGGGCTGCCCTGTCCGTTGTCCTGAGCTCGACACCCCCAGCTCCTAACCTGCCAGCTGTCTACGGCCAGGAGGCCCCTATTATGCTCCACTCTCACGGAGAGACTGAACCGAGCAGCTTCCACAAAGGTTCCCTTAGACACCGCAGGTTTTTAAATTACTTGTGCCAACGCAGGTGGCCGGGTCACAAGCAAGACGCTTGGAGGCACCGCCTCAGAATCCCGAGTCCAGCGAGACCCCCGCTGAGGCTGACTGGGCTCTGGGCAGGGTGAGGGCAACAAGCATCTCCCCAGACCTGACCTGTGGGGCAACCCACGCTGTACTTTTCCAGTTTGGATGCAGAGAGAACTGGGATGGGGCCCAGCCTGCTCGGAGGCGGCCTTTCAACCCCTGCGGTGGTGGCAACGGCTCAAGCTCCGGCCCCGGGGACGTGACTCACTGCCCAGTCTGGGCTTGCCGGGAGCCTGCCCTGGCGCCTCACTCACCGGGACGTCCTCAAAGGCAATGCTGGTCACGTTGTTATGGGGGCAGCTCTGCCAGGCGTTGTTCAGACGGAAGGCCAGGGCGCTGGTGTGCCGGCCCTCCAGGGCCGCAAACTTCCGGAAAGTGCAGTTCTGAATGTTGATGGGGCCGTCATAGAACTGAATTCCTCGGATGGGAAAATTCCTGCGGAGTTGGGGAAGTCAGATGTCAGGGTACTCGCCACGTTGTGCTGCCAATGCTGTTTGCACCTCTGAGGTGGGGGGGCAACCATTGCTCATGCCCCCCCAGCCACTCCCCCTCTGCAAAACATTGCTGACTCGTTAATTTACTCAGAAAGCATTTATGGGCACAGTACATGCAAATAAATGATTGCTGGATGAAGTATGGGATGGACGGATGGATGGATGATGGATGGACAGATGGATGGATGGATGGATGAACAGACGGATGGATGGATGGATGGATAGATGATGGATGGATGGATGGATGGATGGATGAACAGACGGATGGATGGATGGATGGATGGATGGATGGATGGATGGATGATGGATGGACAGATGGATGGATGGATGGATGAACAGACGGATGGATGGATGGATGGATAGATGATGGATGGATGGATGGATGGATGGATGAACAGACGGATGGATGGATGGATGGATGGATGGATGGATGGATGGATGGATGATGGATGGACAGATGGATGGATGGATGGATGAACAGACAGATGGATGGATGGATGGATGGATGGATGGATGGATGATGGATGGACAGATGGATGGATGGATGGATGAACAGACGGATGGATGGATGGATGGATAGATGATGGATGGATGGATGGATGGATGGATGAACAGACGGATGGATGGATGGATGGATGGATGGATGGATGGATGGATGATGGATGGACAGATGGATGGATGGATGGATGAACAGACAGATGGATGGATGGATGGATGGATGGATGGATGGATGGATGATGGATGGACAGATGGATGGATGGATGGATGAACAGACAGATGGATGGATGGATGGATGGATGGATGGATGATGGATGGACAGATGGATGGATGGATGGATGGATGGGTGGATGAACAGACGGATGGATGGATGGATGGATGGATGAACAGAGATGGATGAGTGAATGGACGATGAATAGACGGACGGAGAGACAGACGAACAGATGGATGGATAATGAGTATCTGTCTAGTTGCTGGTTTGAGGTTTGGGAGAAGAGTCATTGTGTAAATACTATAAATACTACTGGAGAGTGCCCACATCGTGTCCCTTGGGAGGAAGAGCCGTTAATCATTATCAAGTCTCAGCTGCTGTAACAATTTAATCAGATTAAGACGCAGATGTACTACCTCTCTGTGACTAAGCCTTTCAATTGGGAACATGCTGGATTTGGGGAATAGAGAGAGCAGGACTGTGGCCTGCCAGAGGACCCCCAGAAGCCCTGATACCCAGGACGCAGGAAGACGACGCAGAAGGAGGCAACAGGCTTCGGGATGGAGGGACTGGTGACTTGGAAAGGTTGCCCTGGGCCCAGCAGGGGGCAGCGCGCCCAGACCCGCCTGTCCCATTGGCGGCAGACTCCGGAGCAGTGGCCTTTCCTGGGCCTGGCCCCAAGTCTCGACTTGCTATTCTCCAAGCCCAATTTTTCTGCTTTTACTGGTCTCTGTACTCTGGGCCAGGGCCCTCTCCATCCACAGTGAACATAAGAAAGGGCAGAAAGAGAGAAAGAGCCCAGAAGGGGGATCTGTCCACGTGTCCCTGTCTTCACCCTGGTCTCCCCTCCCTTCAGACTGGTTCCCGAGGCAGCGCCTGTCACCAGGCTCACCAGTGTGGCCTCAGTGGACCTAAGAACTGCCTTCGCTTGTGTATGTTACACAGTGACTGTTTAACATCACACTCTGGAGTCCTGACTCCTACGGGCTGGCTCCGTGCATCTTTCCATTTAAGGTACTTTGGGGACAGGCCACGCTCGCGGGCTCTATGGTTAGACTGTGCTGACGTTGCCTTCACACCCCAACCCAGGCCCGGACAGGACGAGTCAGCCACGATTAGGACTGCACGGTCCCGGGTTCCTGCTCACAAATGCAGTTTGAGGCCCTGCCTGAGTCTCACAGAGCTGTCAGGCCGCCTGAAACAAACTCACCTCTGGAAACCATCACAGCATTCCGGGCCTTGCAGCTGATAACCTTCAGCAAAGGGACCAACTCTGCAGACCCAGAGTTGCTCCTAAAACGGTCTGAAGGGAGCGCTACCACTCAGGTTACACAGAAACAAGGGCTCTTGACAGCTTGTGCCAAGGAGACTGTGGTTCTGTCTGCAAAACCCTTCCAAGTGCACACACCTACTTGGGGTGAGAGTTGAAGCCTGTGGCTTGTGTAGCAAGGCAAGAATGATATTTCCCTAGAGAAAGAGAAGAAAGCTCGGGGGGGCAGGAAGGGCTGGGCTTAGCACTCGGAGGCAGGGCCCGCATGCTGCCGGCCAACCCACAGCCTCGCTCTCTGGCCTGAATTTGCGTCTGAGCAGAAACACCTCCAGAAGGGACAGCTCCGCGCCACCGAGCCACCCAGGCCGTGGCCTTCAGAGCTCATGACAGCAGCAGGGGCTGTTAGCGCCTCAGCTCTCCAAGTCCCCTCCCGCTCCAACCACCTCTGGTCACCCACCCTTTTTGTCTGAACTCCTGCAACACACAGCCCGGGACGCTCAGGACAGCGCTGCTCCTCTGCTGTGGGACAAATCTGACCGCTAGAACATTCTAACCCCTAGGGCGCACACAGAACGAGTATCATCTGCCTGCGGACGAGAGCCTGACAACGTGACGGCATCTGACCTGCAGCTCCCAGTTGCGAGCCCACCTCTTAGTTGAAGAACCCCGTCTGCACAGGACACAGCTGGGGCGGTGTCATCCTCCTGGTTGCTCTCCCTTAACTACGCTTGGGCCTGACTGTCTCTCTCCGCCATCCTCAGAAGGGGGTGAGATGCTCCAAGTCGGGGAGCTCTCCGAGGACAAAGGGACGCAGGTCGCCGGTCCTGACACTACATTCCCGCCAGCGTAGCCCAGAACCACACAACGCCATGTCACACTCAGCACAGGGGCCTGGCTTCTCTCTCGCCTTCTAGATCTCACCTCCCCGCAGGGTGATTTCAGTGGTGTCAGTGATTTCTCTGACCACTAATGGATGAGGAATTCAGTCAACGGGCAGAAATCCCCAGCTGGCCTCTTTCCCTCCCGTGCTGCCACTCAGGGAAAGCCACACACGACAAGGGAGACACCACGCGTGCGAACCTACTGGCCTATAGGGAGTGTCCGTCCACTATGGTCTAAGCCGCCGGGACCCCAGATTCTGTTGTCCATCATCTCTGTGCCCACGTTGCCACTCTCGCCAACAAACAGGCTGTTCTTTATTTCCTGCTTGGAGCCGTCGTCATACGGGAAGGTGCCGCCACTGCAGGGAGAAGATGTCTGGGGTGAGAGGTCCAGAGGCAGCTTCCCACAGACCCAGCACGACGGGGGCTGCTCTTACCTGGCCAGGGTCAGGCCGATGCCATTGTCAGCGAACCTGGGGACAAGAGCAGACAGTCAGAGCGTGCTCTTGCTGCACATGCAGTGACGCCGTGGAGGGAGAGGGAAGGGGCCTTCTGTGCCCTGGTGTCACACTGCAGACCCTGCGGGGCGGAGCCTTTACAGAAGCACGGGGTCCACTGAGGACGCTGGGGCTGTCCCCTCTGGTTGTAATGGGCCAGCCCAGGTCCCCTCCCGCTCAGGTCTGAGGCCGGTGGCTCTCGTCACCCGAGGCCCCACTGCATCCAGTATGCAGACTGGGCTCCCTGGGCCTCCGTCTCCAGCCGCGCCCACTTGATTCCAGGGCTTCACGGGTGGCTGGGGCGCGGGACTGGAGGACCCCACCGCGCTCAGGACCAGCACGGGGTCCAGGCAGAGTACGTGCCTGCAGCGCTACTCCCCTGAGCCGTCCTCACTCCTGCTGCAGCCACAGTGCAAGGACAGAGGGAGCTGAGGTCCGAGTTTCCAGGAAGGCAGGCAGACGCAGGCCCTGAGCAGGGCAGGACGGCATTTCACAATGACACTGGCCATGCCATCAGCTCCCCTCTGAGGCTCAGGAGGAACATTCTGGCGGGAGGCCGCTTGTGAGTGACAGGAGATGGCACAGCCGCTGAGCTAGGCCTCGGGCGTGCGCTGCCACGGACCTGAGGGCCACGTACGGGGGCTGTCTTCACGTCCCTGTCCCTTCCAGCTGTCACGGGCACCCTGCCAGGTGGTGTCCTCACGGCGCTTCCCAAACTCCCCATAAACCCCAGCCCAAATCCCTGGCCACGCGCTTTCGGGCCGTTGAAGCCCTTTGGCTGCCTGTGTCGGCCCTACCCGGCCCTCCTGCCTCCAGGACGGCAGTCTCCCTCTGTCTGAAGCCCGTCCAGTGCCAGTTAACCCCTCAAGGCCGACCTCCCGGGCACTGAGAGCTCCAGTTCTTTCCCCACACGTCCTGACCTTGTTTCCTTGTGTCCCAACCTGTCACATGTGCTCCACCTCACTGCCCAGGGCCCTCTCCTTCTCCGAGTCAGTCCCTGGGACCCCAGACACTCAGCTCCCCTCCCCACAGGGCTGCTGGTGCCTGTACAATCAGCCACTCTACCCACCTGCTCGCCCCACACCTGGGATTTTCCACGAGTATCTCACAAGCACGTCAAACTCGACATGTCTAATGTAACACAATGACCTACCCCCAAGCCTGTTCACCATCCCGAAGGCTCCATCTCAGCTCAGCTCTCACTGTCTGAATTGTCTCCCATCCAACGGGACGGCTGCAGTAGCGGCACATCTGGGAGTGACCCCCCCCACCCCCTGACAGCCCCTGCCCCCACATCCAGAGGATGTTAGAGTGATCTCTCTGCAGTGGACACAACGGCAGCTGCTCAGTCCTTGAAAGCCCACCGCCCGCCCCCGTCTGTGAGCCCTGACTGTGCCAGCACTGCCCCTCGGGGCCAGCACTCCGGCCACCTTGGAAGGAGCCCGTGCCAAGGCCCCCGCCCCATTGGCAGAAGCTCCAGTTTGTCTGTGTGGGGCCTGAGCTCCCAGCAGACCGGAGCCGAGTCACGACTTAGAACCCTGCAGGCAGCTGGAGCACTGGAGCCATTTGCTTGTCACCCGCCTCACACCGTCATCTTGTGAACGTCACTGGGCCTGTTCTAGGGAGAAGCAGCTCCTTTCACTGAGTAACAGCTGCGTTTGCAGGACACTTCTTCCTCTGCGGAGCTGCAAGTGCCCTGTGCGTGGAACTTCCACCCGCTAGAGCCAATCGAACGTGCCTGCCTCCTCTCCCACACAATGGCCCTCAGCACCCAGTCGGCTCCCGTCTTCCTCTTCCCCCAAGATGCAGGACTTCCCTGAGCCCCCTGTGCCCCTGCCAGCTCTCCCTTGGCACCCCCCATCTCGTCTGCCTCTCGGGGAGCTCTATCGCTGAATCGGGGTCCATCAGTCTCTCCCCAGGCCTCGCTTCTCTGAGTAGTCTCTCTCTCTCTCTCTCTCTCTCTCCAACCCTCTTTTCTCTCTCTCTCTCACTCTGTCTCCCTCTCCTGTGTCTGTTTACCTCCTTACACACTTTCACTTCCTCTTGCCTCCTGTCACCTTTATTTTTCCTTTAAGAGGTCACAATAAAATGGAAAAGTACATTTCCGATATAGAGATTCTGATCTCCCACACTTAAGACAAAAGACAGAGCAGGAGGCCATCCCATGACACTCCTTCCAAGCAAACCCCAGCACCGCTGCCTGTCCTTTGGGTCCTTGTGCAGTGTGGGCTGGTGGCTCCCCACAGGGACCTTCCAGCCGAGCTCACGTCTTCGTTTGCGCCATCCCCACCTTGCCCACTGCCCCGCAACTGTCCACGCACCGGCAGCTGTCCAGCCACACGTCCCCACCACGCAGCCAGGCCCCGTGGTCCTGGTTCTTATAGGCAGTGAAGTGCTTGATGATGGCGGGTTCCCGGGGCTTCAGCGGGTCGGCATCCTGGTGAGGGCTGTATCTGGAACACAGGACGGGGAGGGCACGGGGGGAGGGGACTCGTGAACTGACTCCCTTCTGGGCTGTGAGCTCCTCTCTGCTCACGACGCCCGGAAGACTCTGCTGAAACAGCAACCGACTCCCATCACCTGGGCTCAGGGATGAACTTTCTGAGCTCGAGGCAGAAGCAACAGGTCTTTTCTCCGGGGCCCAGCCCCGTGCAGACGACACACACGTCACCTCCCTCGTTCACAGCACCCGCCCACGCGGGATCAGAGCACAAGAGGGTTCTGACAGCCAGTGCCAACCTGGCATGCAGTGCAGCCCCCACGGCCAGGAAGGAACGTGTGAGATGCCCAGCTCGCCACCACCTGGGGGAGACCTGACCTAGGGCCTTTTCTGGGGTTCAGCTTCTTGGATGCTGAACCCGGATGCTCGCTGATGTCCAGTCCGGTGGACATCTTCCACGGACATGATCATGTTGCTCGCGTTACTGACTTCACAGAGACCAAGTAACGTGGTCTCTGGAGAGGGTACGGTTTTCCCAAAGACCTGGAGGTTCTGACAGCACCTTCCAAAGGCCTTTAGCTGAGCTCCAGGTTTATCTACAGGGACAACCCGTGAAGTCCATAGTGAAATTCCCCAGCTTTTCTCCTCATCTTCTGATCCCAGCCCAGCCTCCTGGCCACTCCTGCTCATTTCCCAGGCACTGGCTTTGGCTAAAACCCGAATTCAACCCGGATGTGGAAACCCTGAACCCTACGCCAGACCTTGGCCTGTGCAGGACACCAAAAGCGCTCCACCGACACCTGCTGAATGAGGGAATGGAGCTGAGCGAAGGGGCCACCACGGAGTGTGCGTGCTCCCAAGGGGTGATTACCTGGCAGAGATGACAGACAGGAAGGGCCGTTTGTCCTTGGCAGAGGCCTCCGTTGTTTTGACACCGTTGTCTATGATCATGCCAGCCTGGGGAGGGGACACATTTGGGGACACGTGAGCTGTACTGCAGCCCGGGCACCTCCTCACACCCGGCCTCAATGCACACTTCTGCTGGCTCCAGAAATACCAGCTCTACTCTTAGGACATATTAACAGGAGTAAGGGGTCTACAGTGAGGGAGGTGAAGAACCCGCTTGGTTCTACACCGCCAGGTCCAATCTGATGTCCTCTTTGAGGTCCAGCTGAGGAAACTGAGGCCGAGAGGGGTGAAGGCCACACAGCCACATCCGTGCCCAGAACTCACACTGCCTCGGGACGATCCCTATGTTTTCCTGGGAAATGTGTCCGCAGTGTATCCAGGGCAATGCTGACCTTAAGGCCCGTCCTCGCCTCGGGGCAGGCTCTGTGGCCCACCCAGCGTCTTGTCTGGGATCCTGTGTGACTCAAGGGGAGAACCTCACTTTCTTCGCTTTGTCAGCCCTGGGTGAGTGGGAGGCAGGGCGGCTCCGTGTTGCTACCCACTGACACCGCCTTCCTTCCTTCCCAGATCCCTTGCCCACACTCGGGTTTCTCTGCTTTTCTAATTGGAGGTCACTCTGGCTGTTGCATTCTCCTGCTACTTCCCGGGAAGCAGTGTGACGCAGTGTGACATGAGTCAGCAGATGTGGGGCTGCACTCCCTCCCGGCTCTGCTCTCATGACCGCTCAGGCGTCAGCTGTTGGCTCGGTGCAATGGGTTGCCGACACCAATCTCCCAGAGGGCCGTGGGGCCTAAGTAAGACAGCCCAGGCCCCATGTGGAGCCGGGTTACCGGGCGTGAGCACCAGGCACGGGCCTCCTGCCCTCAGAGTGCAGCCATCCAGCTTGAGGCTGCTCGTCCCCCCTTCCTGTCCGCCACTTTCCTCAAGGCCATCTCTCCGTCTGTGCCCGAGAGCCCTGGCCTACTTCCTTGGGGGATAGCATCCTCCCCACATATGCCCGTTTCACCCTCTTCAAACATCCGGGTACCACGGCCCACTCCCACTCATGGAATGTCTTTTCAAGGAAGGGGTCCGACAAGCAGCGAACACATTCTATCCCTTGCACCCGCCTCCGTCTCTATGGTGACAGCTCCCCGAGGCCCATGGCAGCCGGACAAGCCCCCTCTGAGGCCTGGCTATTGCCCTCCTCACTTCTGCCTCTGCCCTCTGCCCCGGGAACTCTTTTCTTTCTTACCTTCTGGAACACGACACTGTTTGGGGTCCTCTCTCTGCCTGCCCTGCCCAGGGCCCCTCACAGGCCCCACCCCGAGATGGAAGCGCAGGTCTGGTCAGAGAACACATCTCTTCTTTTTGCTCTCTTCCCTGGCTCAGCCTATTGGTTTGGGTTTTGGACTTTACCTTGAATGTGCCTGTTCCCCTCTGGGCCTCAGTTTCCTCATCTGCACCACTAGGGACCCGGGGACCAGCCCTGACATCCGGGGCTCTGAGTATGCGCTGCCCCCGGGGCCCAAGACCACCGCTGCCCCCCAGAAGCGTGTCTAGCCTCAGCCCCCAGCTCCCTCCCACGTCCACAAGTCTGTCCTGACGGGGGTTCCAGACAGACTTACCCGGTAGTTGGAATGCGCTCGGTTGTTAAGGAACTTTCCCAGGGGTATGTGCTCCGAGTAACCCGGGGAGTACATCCCCACCGAGGGGCCTGTCGGCACGTGGTGGAAAATGAACCAAAATCCAGTTTCCTGTTCAGGGGGCATAAGGGGAAGCCCCAGGACTGAGCACCATTCAGCTTCCGGTCGGGGTGACCGAATGACCCCAACTCGGGGGGGCGCGTCTAGCACTCTCCCCCACAGGCCCCCACCCCCAAACACACCTCCAGGAGCAGTGAGAAGTCTGAGGCAAATGCATTTTGGGGGCGCACCCTGACTACTGAAACCCTTCGCAGGTCCCACTCTGTTGGCCATGGGCTCCACATGGCCGGCTATCAGTGCCGTCTCCTCCTCCTGACACCAAACAGGAGGATTTCATGATACGCTCAGCTTCTCTTCCATTCTACAGATGTGGACGCTGAGGCCCGAGAGCACTGAGCTGCTCGGGGGCCCACGGGGGTGACAGCAGGGAGGCTGGCTGGGAGCACGGCCTCGCACACAGTTGCCACATTTACATCCGGGCATGTTTGCGCCCCGGGCACGTGGGCTCTCCCCGCCTCGTTTCCACCAATTGGACGGTAGGTAACAGCACCCACCTCATCGGGTCGAAGCAAGAATTAACGTGGTTTGGCTTAGAACGTGACTGTGCCAGGCAGCGTTCCCAGGGACAATCCTGTCAACCTCCTGATAAGCATTCCACATAAAGTGCTCCGTTCTCATTGGCTGCGACCACCAGTGTGACAAAGTGACAGCCATCGCTCAAAACCAATCCATCCGACCCCCTCTTCTTTCTAAGCCTGACCTGGGGCTCAGAGCACGCAAAGTTCAGGGCAGGCTCCGACCCCCCGGCCCCTGGGCCTCACGGGTACTTTCCTCCAAAAGGGGGTATTTCCGCTCACCTCGGACCCTGCGGCGGCACAGCCGATGACGTTGTTGTTGGGATTGGCAATCCAAAAGGTGGACACGGCGCTGCGGGGGGGTGGGGCGGGAATCAAAAGGCGTCACTCACACACACACACGGCCCGTGTCAGGCACGCTGACGGGGCTGCCAGGAGCCTCCGAGCAGAGGCTGGAACCCCAAGTGCTCGTTACAGGCGGTGCACTGAAGCATCTCACGTGCTCAGACGCGAAAGGGGCTCGGCTCTCCAAGGGAGACGCAGTTTGTGGGGCAAGTGAGAGGGGCTCCACACCACACGTGAGCCAGCAGAGCCCAGGAAAGCAGCCCTTTCTCAGGGAGAGGCCGTGGACGCAGAAGGCGGCTGCGTGGAAGCACCCTCTCCGCCTCCGCCTCTGCCTCTGCCTCTGCCACGCCCAGACCCTGGCCGCCGAGCGCCGAGGTGGCCACCTGCTTCCTGCCCTCACGGCGCCACGTGGCCTCAGAAGGCCGAGCATGAGAACTGGGGCTCTCCGGACACGAGTGGTGCACACGGGGCGACTGAGCAGGGAGCAGCAAGGAGAAGCGTGTGTGCGGCACTGGGGCAGCAGTGGCTCAGGGCTGGGGCCCAGCCGCTCTGCGGCCTGGGGGGACTTACTTGCAGTCCTGCCGGGGCTTGGGGACGTATCCTGGGTACGAGTCCTCCGTGATCATCTTGCACATCCGGCTGTCGCGGTCGGAGGGGAGAAGGGTTCCAGACTTGACAAGGAGCCCAAGACAGTGGTGAAAGGTGTTGCGCTCCTCGGGCCCGTCCTCCGTGAAGAAGCAGTGGCCCAGGGAGTCATAGCCCACGACGTCCTGGACCTGCAAGGGTCAAGGCGGGGGACATCTCACCGAACGTCCATTCCTCATGTGCTCATTCAGTCACTCAACAAACACCGAAAAGCATCGGCCGTACACCAGGCCCTGTGAGGGCTTTGGGGGTGGACCTGACTGGGGGCTGGGCCTGGGGACGGGGTGATGCCTTACAGTCTCTTCCCACTGGAGCTGCTGGGGTTGAGGCCCGCGGTGTGGGGACGGGGACGAAAGGTTAGAAGTGGGTCCTTGGAGACCCTGGACGAGGTCCCGTGAGCCTGGTCTGGGGAGGACACAGCGAGTACAAGGGGCTTAACGCAGATGGTGGCACACAGGAGGCCCCACTGGGAGGTGGCCTCACCTGGCCAGGTGGGCTGTGCAGTGACACTGGGGTTGATGGCCCTCACTGTGCCCTCGCCCGGGAAGCCAAGCCAGCGTCGTAGCCCACAATGCATGGCAGGTCACAATGTGACCCCCGGCCGGGAACCAGAAAAGGCTGCCCGCTCCAGCCTTCATGTCCTTCTTGGAATCAGTGTCAGTGAGGGAAGCAGGACGACCATTGGAAAACATCGAGAGACCTGGGGTACAGTCTTAGCCGTGCACCCACCCGCACAGGGGCCTTAACAAGTCTCCCAACCTCTTCCACTGCGTTTCCCCACTCGACAACGAAGGACCCGAGCTCCATGATCTCAAGGCCCCTTCTGGGTTTGAACCCTCTGGATTCATCAATCTCAGAACCAGAAAGTCCTCAGAGGGTCTCCACCCTGAGCCCCCCTCCCCGTCCAACGCCAGCCTGTTGACAAGCGTTCTGACCGACAGCAGCCTTCTGCTTGGACGCCCCAGAATGACACACTCACTGCCACACGAGGTGGCCTGTCCACTGTGGGACACAGGGTGGCAAGAAGCACCTCACTTATGCGGACTGAGCTCTGCCATCCTCATCCCCAGCCCGCGTCCTGACTGCCCAACGACGTCCCCTAACAAGGGACGGCCCCGCCCCCATGACACCTGATCAGCTCACACCTCTTACGCACCCACCACGGTGCCAGGCCCCGGGAAACCCACACACCATCCAAAAACAACTCCGCTTCAGCACCGCTGACCCTTCTAGGGGCCGTCCTGGGCACTGCAGGATGTTTGGCAGCGTCCCTGGGTGCCCACCACGGGACGCCCGCACAACTTCCTCAGTCATGACAACCAAAAATGTCTCCGGACATTCACTGCCAAACAGTCCACTGGGGAGGGAGTGGGTGACAAAACTGTCCCTGATCCAGAAGCGCTAATCGAGGGTAAACACCCCAAGTGCCTCCAGTCTTTTACACGACAAAGCTTGCCTGCTCCCCAAGCGCCAGGCAGCCACTCTCTGGAAGCATCGAGAACGAGGGCACTTCGTGTCCCAGCCCTGGGTGGGGCTCTTACACCTTCTCATCTTGCGTAATTAAATCCTACACACGCCGGTCATGTTTTTTGAGATGAGCAAAAGGAGACTACGAGTGATTTGCCCAAGGTCATACAACCGACGTGTGTGAGCCAAGGCTGGAACCCCTGTTCTCTAACTGTGCAGTTCACCCCAGAAGGGAGGAACCTAACACACACGCTGCTTTGTTCCAGGAGCCCTCCGTTCTCTCAAACAAGCAGCTCTCCCTTGATCTCTGGTCCTAGACAAGGGCGTGACCTTGACTCCTATCCGGTCCCTCAGTAAAGCGTTTCAGTTGATACAATCGTCCAACGGGACGGCTTAGTTTTCTCCTGGTGAACGATGCAGCGCTGTTATAAATAGCCTGGAAAGACAAGCCTGGGAGGACGAGGCAAGGAAACGGGCTGCGGGAGCCGGCAGGGACATCTGAGCAAGCGCAAGGCTTTTCCTGTAATGCAGGCTGTGCCCGGGCAGGGACGTGGAGCGTCCGATGGCACTGCCAGGCCTGCTGGGGGCGGCGTGCTCAGCCCCAGGCCTCCTGCCTCCTGCCCACAGCTCTTCCTAAATCCCACGCGCCCACCCACCACCCACGGTCTGGATCCCACTATGAGTAGCCCCTTCCAACTCTACCACTGCACCACTGCTCCTCCTGAGAATATTTCTCATCGCTAAATCCTTAGGGTGACACAGCTCGACACAGACAGGCGATAGAGACATAGATAGATGACAGATAGACAGACAGATGACAGATTACAGATAGATAGGCAGATGACAGACAGATGATAGACGACAGGCAGACAGATGACAGACAGATGACAGACAGGAGCTGGACAAACATACACAGGCACGGAGACGAATGGGTGACGGCCACCCAGCCCCCCGGCACGCCAGCCAGAAGCCCTGTGGAAGATCGCTGCCGTTCTTTTGCACAAGTTGTGTCGTTCCCTTTCTTCTTTCGGTCCTTTCCTGTTGATGGCTGGCAGTCACAAAAGCGATTCCTAAAATCTGGTTTAAGTCTTTCACTGTTGTTGGTCTGCACAGGAGACCGTGAAGGAGAAAACCCCGGAGCTCCCAGGGCTGCTTCATTCAGAGTGACCCTTAGTTTGTCCTATGAACCAGGACACTTGGGAGAGTGAAAGAGGTGCTCTTGGTAATCAAGCTGAGACAACAGCGCAAAGTGGAACGTGTGTGTGAACTAGCACACAGGGTCACCCCAGTTACCCCAGGGAATGACGTCCACCACCAACCTGTACACAGCAAGAAAAAGAAATTGCTGCTTAAAACAAATACAAACAGACATGAATTACACCCGTTTCTGCCTTCTGGGTGGGTATGGTATCATTCGTATTCGTGAGAAACCTGACAACCAGTATGATCATGCTTTGGAAAAGGAAGGCTGTAATGTCAGAGCTTCTACCATTGCGTTTTCTTTTTCGAGCTGCTAAAGAGCCTCCAGTAGGTGGTAATTTGTTTTGCAGAGTGCCGTAGAGCAAGGTTTGCTGTTAGATGGCCCCAAACCTCGCCACTGCACTTTCTCACCGAACAGCTGTGAGAGGTCGTGTGGTCACTCCGTAGCAAACATGAGGACACTGAAGACCTAACTAATTGGAGCTGCCTGCACACGCTCACACAGCAAGTGGGTGGGAAAGCACAGCCCTCTGTCCACACCACCGGGGGTGTGAGTGGCGTGCGTGCCTGTGCGTCCCGAGGTTCAGAACAGCTGCCACTCAAACCAACCCCGCTCTGTAATTCCGGCCTTCTAGTAATCTTAATACCTTAATCTTTAGTGACGTTAAACGACACTGAATTTAAGCTAAATTGAAGGATAATACTACAGAGTAAATGCTCAGAACGAGTACAGATAATGAGTAAGAGTCGGCTTTTTCTAACCAACTCTACATTGTTCTTTCCACCACACTCGGAGCTTAACCGCCAACCCGCGAGAATATCTACGACTCCCCACCTTCCTTCTGTGCACTCAGCGAAGCGCCCGGCCAGCCGCTGCGCCCACGGCCGGTGTGCGACAGGCCCTGGTCAGGGTATGTCATGTACTCATTCCTTACAACCACACAGGGCCAGCGGTGCTGTCCCCCCTTTCACAGAGGAGGCAACAGCTGCACACAGAGGTGAAATGACTGGCCAGGTGACACGCTGGTAAGGGGACAATGCCACAGGGAACCCAGGTGCGGGCTCACCCCAGGCCCTCATCTGAATGTATGGAAACCCTGCTGTCTCTCTGCCTCCGCCAGACACCATTCTCTTTTGCTGCCTCCTGGAGCCAGAAACACACCCCACAGCCCTCTCTCTACCTGCGGGGTAAACTGGCCCTGGTCCCACTGAGTCAGCGGGTGGACACAGGGTCTCAGGGCTCCTAAATGCACCAGGCCGGTGCCACCAAGGGCTTGGTCCACAGCCTGTGAGCTGTGGGACCTTGGGCAAGTGGCTTAACTTCTCTGAACACGCACCGCACAGCCCAGTGTGGCGTGTTCTTTCCTCGCCTGAGTAGGGAACGGAGGTTCAGAGAGGTTAAGCTCACAGGCTGTGGACCAAGCCCTTGGTGGCACCGGCCTGGTGCATTCACCAGGGTCCCAGGACATGGTGGGCACGAGGTACACCCGAGAATACAGGTCATTTCGTGGGGCAGCAGCGACTCTGCCCCAGTTCACTGTTGCCAGGCAGGAACTGGATCTGATGCTGCCAATTCAGCCCACTTTGCAAGGGAAGCCAGGAATCCAGATTTTTATGTGAAATCTCTCAACTTTTAAATGATGGAAACTAATTCGAATGTTTCTTTAAACACCATTTAAGCCAAACAAAACACATCTGGTCGCTGGATGCAGCTTGCAGGGTGCCATTTTGTGACATCCGGTTTTAAAGTTCATACAGGATGTAAGTTTAGTCCATTTAGAGGAAGTTCAATTTCGTGTAAAATTATCAGTTTAGTGTAAAAATGATCAAATGCTTCTCTAAACACTGGATAAGCCAAACCAAACAGAAGCTGGAGTCAGCTTGTAGGGTGCCATTTTGAAACCGTCCACTTTCAAAAGTTTCTAGAGGATATAAGTTAATTTAAAAATAGATCCGTTTAGCGTAAAAATTATCTGTGCAAATCAAGACAGGCCTATGACACACAGGCAATTTTCTCATGAAGACCCTTCTGCCGCCGCACCTGCTCTGGAGGACACTTGTCCGTTGCTGAAGCTGAAGTCTGCTGAGCAGACCCCAGCAGAGTCTTGGACGGCCACTGCCCGCACCCAGCAGACCTGCCATGCCACGTGGTCGGGGACGCGCCCCGGTTTCCTGTCCCTGTGAGGAGTGAGCAGGAACTGGCCCCGTGACCACCCAGCCTGCATCTGGGCGCCCTGCGGCAAAGAGACGCCCTGTTTTCTCCTTCTTCGGAGCCTGCTGTCAGCTGAGATCATTCTGAGATCTGAGCTGAGGCTGGTTCAGCCCCCGCTGGCCCTGGACTAAGTGACTGGAGTCAAGCACACTTGCAGCCACATGGCCCCTGGGCCCAGCAGTGAGCCAGCTGGCACGGCGGGCAGGGTGAGGGCGCTCCAGACCCTTTGCTTCCCCGGGAAGGGGTGCTTACCAACAGGCCGTTGGAGCCGTGGACAGTGACGCAGCGAGAGAAGGTGTGATGGATGGAGAGGTCCCTGACGTACGTGGGCGGGTCGTAGCCTCCTTTCTCATCCACGTCCCCTGCCAGGTGGAAGTGGATCGGGTACTGACCCACCAGCTGCTGTCCCATGTGCTTCAGCTCCACGCCCTCCAGATGTGCGGCCGTGAACCCCAGTGCAAACTGCGAGAGGAGAGCAGAGAGTCAGGAGGCCGTGAGTCGCTCACTGACCCTGCTCGCTGGGACCCACATTCCAAAGTGCACATGGGTCACCCTCAAAGGGCGTCCTTAATCCCTGCCTCAGGTTCTCAGCCATGAAAGGTGTTTTCTGCAAATGGGTCAGACGCCTGGCCCTTCTTCCCCAAGGGAGACAAGGAGCTGTGCATAACATAGGGACTTGGCAAGACAGGTGAGCTGCTTGGAAGGGAGGGCGCAGGGGGACAGGGCCGGGGCTGCAGCGCTCACACCCTCTTCTCCGGCCATGTAAGCCCGAGTGTCACGAGGAAGGGAAAGGTGTCCAAGTGTTTGGGGATTACAGTGGCTGGGGGCACTGCTTACATGCAGCGAGCAGGGACCAGGGATCCCCAGGCGTGCGACCAAAGCCTGGGTCACCTGGGAGGCCGGCTGCGCCCCCACTGTGAGCTCTGGAGTCTCACGCCACTGTTGTTCTCTATTATTTACCTACGAGTCTTATCCTCAAAGCACATGATTTTAGCTTCAAGACAATGTCCTCACAAAACGCCAGCTATTACGCAGCCAGCTTTAGTCCCAGCCTCCGAGAGCGGCAGGGGGCACATGGGGAACTTCAGCACTTTACAGACAGAGGCCAAGTCAGCTCCCCTCGGAGCTCGGAGCTTGGAGCTCGAGGCTGGGAACCGTGAGCGCCAGTGAGCTCCCACGATTCCCCAGGACAGTCGCCAGGTGGGGGGGCCCTGCCACTCTTCTCCGTCCCTGCCTGGACTCTGCCGGAAACTCCCAGGCTAATTCCATGCTACAGTTCTCGTCTTCTCCCTGCTTATTGGGTCCTCTCTGTATTTTAATGGATCTACTGCACACATGACTTTTTGTGAGTTCAACGCCAGTTGCCTCAGGAAGGGATCAGGGTTAAATAAGGAGGAAAGGGCAGGAGAGGCACGATTGGGTTGAAAATCATGAAGGGAGGGAGTGCAGGGTGACGTGTGCCATGTGACCGGGGAGTTGCCACATGGCCCCAGGTTGCCTCCATCACCTCTCCTGCTCCCAAGTCCTGACAGGTGGGACAGCACCCAGCGGGCAATACATGGGATGTCTCCACTTCCAGAAGGTACTCTGGCCTTGGTCCCCCCCGCCGGCCCTGCACCCCCTCCCCACCCAGAATCCCGCCCGCAGGCGGCCTCACGGGAATTCTCCTGGGTGGGCTGCAGCCTCCCCAGGCAGATGCGTACCTTGATGTGGCCCCCGAAGGTGTCAAAGTCAAAGAAGCTGCAGAGGTGGGTGCTGTAGGGGTAGCAGCTGGCCTCCACCTCCCCCAGGATCACGATGTTGCGGCTTAGCAGCCCGACCTCAGCGCGCATGTCCACGCCATCGATCTCCTGCCCGATGTGCAGGTACCTGGGCTTCCCTGGGGCAGGAGGGGGTCGGGGTCAGAGGGCGGCGCCACCACCGCCTGCGTGCACGGTGGTCCCGTTTCCCAGAGGATGAGGCTCGGGGAGGTGGATTTCCTCGTCTGCATGAGGCCCCAGGACTCACGGCCAGTGTGCTTAGGCCTGAAGACTGCGGCCGAAGCAGCTGTTTGCCCCAGTATCTCCCCTTCCGCTTTCCGGCACTGGTGTCGCCTATGTCGTAGCTGACGCCCGGCTCGCCAGGAGAGCCAGGCGCTGGGGCCAGAGGACGGCACCTTCAGGGCTGCAATGTGGGGGTGGGCCGGCCTCCCCCAGGCCGGTGACATCCAGGCACCAGAGACGGCGGAGCCACGCGAGGAAACCTGGGCTCTGACCACCCCACAGAGCTCACGCCCAGACTGCCGACCAGCTGGGATCCTTGAGGACATAAAACGGGCCCCCTCTCTCTTTAAAGCTCCTGCTGTAAAGCAGGGCCAATCCCTGTTCTGCTGAAGTAGCCAAACCTGCGTCCCTCTTCCCTCAGTCCCATGGGGGGGTGTCCACAACCGGATTTTCTGCCAAGCCCAGATCGGAGCCGCTGGTCCAGCACCGCGGCCGGGCTCCGGGTGCTTCTATGGGAAAGAGCCTGCACCCCACTCTGCGTTGCCCTCATCACTACCTCTCCCCCCCACCCCTGGCCATGGAGGAGAAGGCACTCTCTCCCTGGTACCACTGACCCCAGTGCCACGCCAGGGTGACAAGAGTTTGGAACTGTCTTTGATCTGCGGCCCCCAAAGCAGCCCCCAATCCTTCTCTGGAATACAGAGTCTCAGCCTGCCTCTAAATTGGTCTCCTCGCTGACGCTGCTGGCCTGGCTGGCAGGCGCTCGCCCTTCCAGCCGAGGATGGCACTGCAGAGAGCAACCATGTCTCGCGTGCATCCGCAGGCTGAGCCACTCCACAGACACCACTTGGCTTTCACGGTGACCTGGAGCTGAGCAACCCAGCACACGCCTCACGGAGCCCCATGACCCGCCAGGGCCCAGGGCAAAGGCCGCGCTTACGCTTACAACAGCCCCGCAGTGTCTGCCCACAGTGACCGTCCTGGGGAGAGCGGGCTCCCCTTCCCGTCCGTCACCCGCACACACCCCGTGGTGGGTCTGCAGTATTGCTAAGAACGGTTATTGTTTCGGAATTCTGCAGACTCAGGGAGATGGGGGTTTCCTGGAAGCGTCTTAGTTCAAGACGTGAAGCTGGCTCGCGGCAAAGCCAAATATATCCTCTGTGGATCAGTACCAGCTTCCTAGAGCTGCTGAAATTAGCACCAATTTAGTGGCTTACAACAACAGAAATTTCTCCTCTTACAGTCCTGGGCGGCAGAAATCCAAAACCAGCCTCACTGGGCCGGTAGTGTCCGTGTTGGCAGGGCTGGGTCCCTGGGAGGCTGGGGGAGAACCCGATTGTAACGGCGCCTGCGTCCTTTGGCTGCTGGCACCTCCTCCCTGCTCAAGGCGCACCCCACTCTGACTCTCACCAGCGCCCCGCGATTCCACGGGCCCAGCCGACGATGCAGGATGATCGCCCACCTCACCAGCCGTGCTTAAGCCCGTCTGCAAAGGCCCTTTGCCGTGGAAGGGGACGTACCCACAGGTCCTGGCATTAGGACTGGGCATCTTTGGGGGCATTCGTCAGTCTACCCCAGAGTCCTTCTTTTAAAAAGACTCAGGTGTTACAAAAATTGTACAGAGAGCCTAGTTGCTGCAGTGTGCTCTGACGCCGAAGGTGTGGGGGTCAGGAGTGGACGCCGTGTTGCAGGGGGGCCATCAGGCCTTCCGTCTCACTCGGGTGCTGACACTGGCCAGAGGCGAGCCTGACACGAGGCAGCAGAGCGCCGGGCGTCCAGCACAGCCCACTGCGGCCTCCGGTATGGGCGGCAGGGCCCGTGTCTTTCCAGTTTAAGGCCCAGCAGCACGGGCCCCTCTACAAGGAGTTAGCAGACAGCCTCCAGCTCAGAGTCAACAGACCAGATGGCCCAGTGTTCCCTGAACCACCTCCGCTGTTCTGCGAGTCGGAGCTTTTATCTAAGCTGCACCCCCATCTGGGACGCCTTCACCACCCTGTCCATGAGGCAACCACCGTATCCTCCAAGACCCAGCTGCGGGGCTCCTTCTCAGCGGAAGCTTCCGGACCACCCTCAGCACCACCAGCCTGTGTGTGTCCGTGTGCCCACAGGCTCACAGAGCCAAGACGTCAGGCCACAGCTCCCCAGGCTTCCCGCCCGCCTCACAGCACGTGAGTTTCGGGCTCAGGGTGCTTGTCTCCATTTGTCAGCGTCCCCCTTAAAACACACTGTCCAAGCAGGACACTGACCAGAGGCGTCTGTCCCTGAGTGGCCAGAGGGCCTTCCTCGGGGGCCAGTCTAAACACGCCCAGAAGGTGGCTCTGGATCCTGGCTGTCCAGGTCAGAGCCCAGCTCAGTCTGTCGTACCCGAACACGATTGAAGCTCCGCAAACCTCAGCAGACAACAGCAGCACCTATCTGGAAAGCAGCGCGAAACGAGCTAATCCACAGAATGTGCGTAGGACGGCCCGGTACGTGACAGCGGGCTCACGTAACACAAGTGACACATGCAGCTGTCACTGGCATTGTTCTCAAGTGAAGGCTGGGACGCAGGGCTCCCACCTGGAATGACAGCTCTCCTCGGTCCCTGGGGGCAGCCGGCCTGGGTGTCGGAGTGACTTCCAGGGAGACGCAGGGACCCTGTTTCTCAGGCTCTTCGGAGTCTGAGAGCTGCAGGCGTATTTCGGTCACACGGCCTCCGGCCCCAGGGACAGCAGAGCCCATCTCAGACCTTCACAAAAGCCTGCAGCGTTTATCGGACCTGCTGCTGCGTTCACAGGCCACTCCCAAGCTGCTATCGGAGGGAAGCTGTGCCCGCTTTCCCGGCATCCCTTCCTGTCTGCGGAATTCTCCCACCCAACCTCCACCCCTCCCTCCCTCCTCGGAGCTCTGACACTGAGCACCAACCAGGGAAAGCAGAGGTGGCCCAGCCGTATTTGTCGCAGATGGGCGAGGGGTGGGGGAGGCCTGAGGGGCAGAGGTCTCTGCACAGTTGCCCCCACAGGGCGGCAAACCCTGCCTGCCTGCCTAGGGCTCACCCTGCATCCCAGCCGTGCCCACAGCACCAGCCACTCTGGGGCCAACAGAAGGATAAACACAAAGCAGCCTGCACTGGGAGGAACACAGCACCCTGTGCTGCGGGCCTAGCAGGGCCCCGCGAGTTTGCAGGAAGGGGTGAGACCAGTGAGGACCAGCCTAGAGGGACTCAGCCGGCGGGTCCCAGAAGCACATGGAAATGCCACGGCTCCCGGTTGCTCCCATGGTCCAGCATGTTCGAGTGGAGATGCCGAGAACAAACAGGGGCTTTTGTGGAGGAAGGACAAGGTTACACACGCAGCCTGAGGGCAGACAGCCCTGAGCTCGAATCCTGGCTCAGCATGAGAGGACCTGGTCTACACCAGCATTACCCCCAGATCTGAGATGATGGTCACGTGTCCAGTACGCCAGCCCGTGTTCAGCCCGTGTGGACACGGAACGCTGAAATCGGGCGGTGTGACTGAGGACCAGAATCTCTAATTTTATTTAAAAGCCTCATGAGGCCGGTGGCTGCTGTACTGGGAGCACAGGCCCAGACGTGTCACTTCCGGGTCCTGGAGAAAACAGTGACCCATCCCTGTCAGTTATCACAAAGAGGGGGCCAGATGGATCAAGTCACTGCTCGCCACATCCCAGGAAACCCAAAAGATGTCCAAAGTAGCAAAGAGTGTTATTTAAAAGTGGGGGAAGGGTGGCTACAAGCGAAGTGGGAAGACGGGGATGAAAACAGGGCAGAAAACTGAGGTTTCTAATTGCCATGTCAGGAGGTGTTGGGACTCATCCTGCGGTTGGCAAAGCTCAGAAATAGTTCTTCAGATGATTCACACATTTTCAGTACTTTGTTACCCCCATCTGGTTCCCATCGGAAAGCCCTTAAAACGCCTGTTTACTGGAACGGGGCAGTGAGGAAGGAGGATACAGAAAGGCTGTCTCTGCAGGCAGCCTGAGGACAAGAACCCCAAGAGGCAACTGGGGGTTACAGTTCGGAAAACAGCGAAGCAGACAGAGTCCTTGGTCCCAGTCAGTGGGGGACAGGGAGCCAGTGAAGGGGTTGGGGCTGGACAGGAGAAATGTGAGCCTCCCTGGGAAGAGGGGGCTGGGGAGGGAGAGGGAGAAGGAGAGGGGAGGGGGGCAGAGAGAGAGAGAGAGAGAGAGAGAGAGAGAGAGAGAGAGAGAGAGAGAGAATCCTACCTACCATGTTTCCCAGAAAATAAGACCTAGCCGGACAATCAATCTAATGCATCTTTTGGAGCAGAAATTAATATAAGACCTGGTCTTATAGTATATTATGTAAGACCGTGTCTTACATTAATTTCTGCTCCAAAAGACACATTAGAGCTGACTGCCCGGCTAGGTCTTATTTTCGGGGAAACACGGTACCTACCTACCTAGGACTTTTCTGCCACTGTCCACCAGGAGGCACTGTTTTCACACGAGCCCCAAAGCTTGTCCAAAGCTTGGGAGCACAGGGGCTGGTCCACTCCAACATCTTAGGGAGCGGGGAATTGTTGGGTGTGGGGCTGGAGCAGATACAGACCCAGGGGTCCTGGAGGGTCCGGAGGGAGACCCAGCACCCTCTCCATGTAACCCTGTCCTCCCTGTACGCAGGCCCAGTATGCCCAGCTCACACTCCCTGCCGCCTTCCGAGGCCTGAGAGGCAGCTGGGGCTGTCGTCAGCCACTGCCAAGGGGAGCAGCTCTCCAGCACTCACTCCAGCCACCCTGCTGGGGGGGCAGGCACGCACAGGCATCACGGGGCCCTCGTTCTCAGGCCCGCCGTGGTCCCACATCTGCCCACCAGGCCTGCTCAAAGGGAAGCGTCCCTGCAGGCAGTGGAGTGCCCCACTGGTGCGGAGAGGGTGGGTCTGAATGACCCAGGGCGCCCCTCCCCCACCACACTTGTCCAGCTTGCTTGTCCGGCTCCCAGAAGCCGCAAATGCTGCCCCAGAGCCATGGGTCACCATACAATGAGCTGTGACATCAGCTCAAATGGTCTGAATGCAGCTCCTGCCAAGCGTCCGGGAGGACGTCCGCTGTCCCAGGCCTGTCCCCCTGTACTGTCCCTGGGGACACAAAGGCATCCAGCGGAGACCCAAGGGCCTAACCCTCAGGACGAACTCACTCCTCTTGGGGCTCTCTTGTGCACGGGGACGCAGGAAGCCTCCCGTCGCGGGAGCCCCACCAGGCCGCTGCCCCAGAGGAGAGGCCCGTGCCGCCCGCTGTGGGCTCTGCCGCCCGCCCAGCCTCCTTCTCCCTTGTTCCTCCTCTCCAGCTCGCCGCTCCGGCATTAATTCCTCTGGAGAAGCTTCCACGCCAAATCCCCCTTTGCCGGGTGTCTGCACAGAAGGGCTGCAGGCTTGCGGGGGACGGGTGCCATGTGTGTCGCTCCCCGTGGCCCCCAAGCCCGCAGCACCGCCTGTAGGTACGTGCCAGACTCTTGTACCTCGTCAAGGAACAAGCGTTTGCCCAGCTCACCTCCTTCTCTCTCTCACCTGCACCCAGCAAATCCCCATCCGCCAGGGGTGCGGACAGCCTTCCTTTTGCAGTTTCCAGCCATCAGGCCGGTGCCCTGAGAGCACAGAGCAGCGTCTGCGGCCTGCCTCAGCCACGTGACCTCCAGGGACCAACTCCCCATGAGCAAACAAGGGCCCGGGACTCCATCACCGTTTCTCACCAGTTCAAACCTTTGCTCCCCCAAACTGTTTCTCAAGCACAAATTGTTTCTCAAGCACATCCCCACCAGCCAGAAAGATTGTGTTTGACTTTCTGCAATTTTACTTCTAAAATAGTAGATATTTTGAATATACTGGATATGTTCCCTCAATCAACCCACAGTGCTCTCCTACCCCCAATTCTAATACTTCTCCAGGGCAGCTGATATTTTGAACGCTCACATCATCGCCTTTATTCTGGCAATATAGCTCAGCTTTCCTTTGGAGAGGGGCCCTTTCTCCATTCAGTGTAGTCTTAGAGGGATTGTCGACAGGGGTGCCCTGTCCCTTCCTGGCCAGTGTGAGCACACCAGCCACCAATGCAACCAGCGCCCTCCTTCGGGAAAGTGACCTTTGAGCTACATCCCAGGACCACGCACGCTGCCTGCAGACAGTGACACTAAGGAAGCTGCCACAGGTTCCTGCCACCCAGGTCCCAGGATTCTGTTGCTTACCCCCAAAACTCCCTAATGGATACATAACTCTCTCCACTAAGAATAACTGACCCGGATTACAATTGAGGTCTCTTTTTACGTCTAGCAGTCTGTGATTCCAGCAACCTCATACCAAAAATGACAGAGTATCTAAGTCAAGATTTAACAGAAAAAAAGGGAAAACCCAAAAGCTATAGAAAGAAGAGGTTTAAAATTCTATGGTAGACTGTGTTACTGCTTAACGGATATCCACTCCCTCCCTCAGTCTTGGTGGGAGAACCATGTGATATGTGGGTGGGAGACGGCGCTAGTTCTGAGCCCAGGCCTTAAGAGTCCTCCCGTGTTTCTGCACCCCCTGTGGGAGCCTGCAATCTCCCCCACGAGGATATGTCTGAGGTGAGGAAGAAGCCCATAGAACTATATCCCCAGACAACCGCAAATGCATGGGTAAGAAATAAATGTGTGCTGTGAGATTTTACTTTTTTTGTTATGCAGTGTTACCGTGGCAATGACTGACAGATACAGAGTGGCTGTGATTGCAGCCAACGTCAAACCTGGCCATTGGCAGATTCCTCCAGCCTCGGACGGGGTCACTGAAAGTCCTACCTGCTACTCTGACCTGGTTGGCAGCGCAGGCATGGCAGGGAAGCACCAGGAACTCCTCCGCCTGGTGCATGGAGTAGTCAGTGCTGGCAACCACCAGGCTGTCTCCCGGCCGCCAGGACTGCACGTTGTCCTCCAGCGTCAGGATGGTGCTGTTTACGTTGGTGTCGATGGTGACGGTGAGTTTGGGCCTCACTGCAACCAAACAGGAGACTGAGATAGAGCCCCGGGCCTTGGACGGCCGCCTCCTGCCTTCCCCTCCCTACCTGACTAATGCCAGGTTTGCCCATCCAAGACGCAGTCGCCAGGCCCCCTCCTATTGCAGCCTGGGTTCAGGCGTTTGAAGTCAACAAAAACCCTACACGCAGAGGCCATTCATTAGCTCTGGGCACAGGAATTTTCCATGAGGTTGCCTCACCACACCCACTTCGCCCGAGACGTGAAACAAACACAGCTCCTCTCACTGGTACGTGCAGTAGCTGTGGGTCTTTCCCCCACAAACTCCTGTCCCCAACAGGTGCCTTCTGCCCAAGGCCAAGAGCCTCCACGAACACACCGACCCGACCACTTCCAACCTCTAACGAGCATCTCGGGAACCGGGCTGGAAACAACAGCACCCAAAGGGGCGCGGAGCTGTGGCCCTGCCGGGAGGGCGGCGGGAAGGCGGGCTCTGTCCCCTGCACCCTGGCTTGCGTGGACCAGGCCCCTCCCCCTCTGGAAAGGCAGCTGGCCAGGATGGGGATCCGCTGGCCCTTGCCAGCTCCCAACACCCTCCCGCTGCTCCTGTGTCACGCACTGCTCTCCACCGCCAGCTTGGCGGGAGCACAGTGTCACTGAGACGCTTGGAAGCAGTGGACCCCGCCATCCACATTGGTGACGAGCAGCCACCAGCTCAAGGAACAGGCCCCGGCAGCCCTGCTGTCCCCACACGGAGCTGCTTACCAGGCCTCCCACACAGGAACCGCACGCGGTAGCTCTGGCAGGCGTGGCCTTGGTCGTAGCACACAAACCTATAATCCTGGCCTCTTTTGTACACCACCTCGGTGGTGAGGTTCACTCCATCCGCCGTCGTGGCCTGGGGACGGCACAGAAATTACAGAGCAAAGTCGTTTTTCTTGTCCAGAAGGAAGGTGCTGACTAATGCTATAAACACATACCACAAGTCTAAAGTCGTCCCTGCAGCCAGAGGTATGTACAGTGGCCTGAGACTGTCCCGCCAGCAATTGCCCCCGTCTGTGCCATCCTGTGAAGTTGCAGGATGGACACGGGCCTGGCGTGGGGTCCGGCAGTGCTGCTTTCCAGACTAGGGATTTCCTGTGCATCGCTGGGGAACATTTTGAGGCGTACCTACTATATGCAGGCGTCTCTCAGGAGCAGGGCTAGCTGCTTACAGCTTGGACCGCCACCAACGGCACATGTGCTGAGGACTCACAGGGGCCCAAACGTGACTGCATATCACATGGGACATCTTCAAAAATACAGTCCTGGAGCCTCAGATTTCACTGTGCCTGGCACGCGGCTGCCCAGGGATTCTGATGGCAGTGAAGCTTGCGAACCCCTCTTGTGGCTACAGAGCTAAGTGTGCACATGTATTAGCACATTCCATCTTTACAGCAAACTAGGGGGTCTTTGCTGGTTTTACAGATAAGGAAACAGACACTCAAGACAGGCTGAGTAATTTGCCCAGGGTCACAAAGCCAGCGAGTGGCAGAGCCAAAATGTAAATGTGGGCTTATCCAGCTGCTGGGCTGTGCTTCTCAGCCACTCCCGTGCTGGCCTCAGGCGCTCCCAGCCAACAGCCTCCTTCAGGGTCTGTCTCCTCCCCCTGGATCCCGGGCTCCGAGGAGGGCAAGGCCCAGGTTTGTCTGGTCTCCCTGATCCCACATCCAGCCCAGGGCTCGGCACAGAGTGGGGTCTCAGTTGACGGGGGCTGACGGCAGGTAGAGAATTGGGCAGCCAGCTCAGAGGCCGCCGAGCCCTGCCAGCTGGGGCTCATCCCAGCGCCGGGCGTGCCTGTGGCGGCACTGTGGCTCCCATCGCAGATATGCAATTTACAGAAGGGCTGCAGCTGCTGTCGTCCTTGGCACAGAGACCAAAGGCACCAGGGCTGGGAAAACAGGGAGGCAAGGGGTGGCCAACCCAAAAAGGGAGGTGCTTTTTAGGAAACACTGTTTTGAACCCAGCAGATATCCGCTGTCTTTGGCTTGGAAGGAGAGCTATGCAGATGTGAGTGCAGCCATCACTGAAACGCAGCCTTTCCTGCAAACAACACACTACAGCCATTCTCTAGGGTGGTCTGTGCAGCAGCCAGAGGCAGGGGTTGCATACGAGCTGGGAGGGAAACGTGAAGGCTCAGGGGGGATTAGAAGCTCAAAGTCACCTGACTGGGCCCAGCACCCTGGATGCTTTTGTGGGGGACCCCGCAACGCTGAGAACAGAGCTGAAAACATCAGATGGAGCTGGACATTTTTCAAGGCACAAAATCCAACAACAATTTCAAGGGAACATCTGTCTGCTCCTATCTTCTGTTTTTCTTGTTCCCACCTGAAGAATGCCCTCGGTTTGGGGTGACAGAGCAAAGGGGCCTCTACCACTGTTCCCTGAAACTTGGTCTTCACATGAAGGAGACACAACTGTATTGTGCTTCAGAATCATTAATAATTATGAAATAACGAGTGCCACCCCCAACTAATAATCACACAGCTTTAAAATAAAAGACGTATGGGCACTCACGACGGCTCGGGCACTTCATTTGTGTCGTGTTACACCACACAATCCCTCAAGGGAACAATGGCTGTCCCCACGTTTGCACGGAGGAAGGTGAGACACTAGGACCCTCTGCCAGGTTTGTGAGGGGGGTCCCCCAGACGGGGTGCAGAATCTAAGGCGGCTACACTCTCAGGGTCGTGCAGGGGCACGGCCAACACCCTGGAGGGGAAGTACGCGTGGGTGTGTGTTTTCACCAGTCTTCTCTGCTCTCTCCAAGCTCTCAGTGAAGTCTTTTCTCTCATGTTAGTCTGGGATCAGCTGTGTCCTGACACACTCAGGGGACGGCGGGCAGTGCCTGAGCAGAGCTGTCTTCCTGGCATGGAGAAGAGGGCTGCTGCACAACCGTGGTCTGCAGCCCGCCGGCTTGCCAAGCAAACGCCAGGAGGCACTGGGAGGCCGTGGGAGCACTCACTGAGGATTGCCAGAACTGCTTGGGGAGGGGAGTCAGGTAATGGGCTGGACTTCCTGTAGCCAAGTGAACTGCAGGACAGGATTATGGCTCTTTCAGAACTAAAGCTGTAACGTGTGGGGTTGCAAGAGAAAATGAAAATTAAACCTGGGAGGTATATTCTTTGGGGGAGTCAGTGCTTCTCGAGTCTGTCGGGCCCAAGACGAGCCTACAGCTTCATCTGACTACGTCCTTCTCAGTAACCAAACAGTGAGCAAGGTCACCTCGGCCTTTGCCGGCACAGAGCGGGGTCGCCCTGGGAAAAGTGGTCCCTTGTGTGCAGTTGAGTGTTGCCCAGGGTGGGGTGACAGCACAGCCAGACGGCCTGCGCCCTGAGCTGACGTCACATGGAGACAGGTTACACACAGGCAGGTCACTATTCTTACCACTGAAAGAAAACAAAATGGGCAGGGGTGGCCTTTCCCAAATGGCGTCTAATTCTACACTAAGCACTTACATGGCGTCAGCTCAGTTCTGTAACAAGACCGGGCACAAGGAAAGCAACTCCACTCACTCTGCCTATTTCTCGGTCTTTCCTATCGTCCGCTGAGCCCACAGCTCACAGCTCAGCAGCTGAGCTGCTAAACGGTGAGGGCTGCTATGGACTCGACACCTCCATGATGAGAAAGACCCCTTCAGGCAGATGAATGCCAAGTGCAGACCCTGTGCAAACACGGCCCACCTCTGAAAGCCGCCTTTCACCCAGCTCGGCACAGAAGCAGGCATGAGTGTGTTCTCCACCTGGGCTGGGCTCGGCCTGCACCCCATCCCGCGGGACCCAGGGCACCCAAGGTCCCAAAGGAAATCACCTGAGCAGCTGGGCTGGGACCCTCGGCCATGGCTGCAGGGGCGGCTGAGGAGCAGGAAAGACCCTCGGAACTGGGATCCGGGAGACACTCTGAGCCCTGGCTCTGGGACTCACTAGCTGGGAGGCCTCTCCAATGGCAATGTCAGCCGCTGGCCCTCCTGTGTCTTACACGGGCCACGAGAAGCACAGCACTCAAAGGGCGCGACCGTCTGAGGTCTAGGGTCTTCTCAAAACAAAGCCTTTGTAACGTGTGATGATTTTGAGTCGGTACCTGTATATCAAGTGGACGATTGCAGATTCTTCCAGGGTGAGCTGCCCGGAGGTCGGAAATTTTCTCCCCACCTTTAGTGTGTGGCACTTTGTCATGGTCGAACCACTCCGTCCACTCCACATCTAGGCAGAAAGCAAAGAGCAGGGTCAGACGGGAAGGCCATGCTCCCTAGGCACTGGTGGCCTGTGACCATCTGCCAACACGCCCACCTTTGCGTTAAAAACACCTCACTGACTTTCTTACTTATAAAAGCAACAGACAGTCTGCATCGCCGCACAGAGGAGAAAGAGGAACCCAGTGGCCAGCCCGTTACCCCGGCACTGCTGCCTCTGCTGCCCGCCCCACGTGTGGGCCCCTTCAAAGCCGGGTCCCAGCCCGGCCTGCGTTTCTGGGCAGAACCACATCCTGGCACAGGCTTGGTTAATTAAAGACAAATTTCAGGTGCAACTTCAGGTGACTCTGTGACAGGTGAGTGGTCTTATTGGTGCAAGAGAAAAATCCCTGTTCTGCAAGGACAGTGCGTCCTGGCCTTGGGTCACACCGTTAGGTCCCCCGCCTCACCTTGCACCCACTCGCTGGATGAGGAAACATTGAAGTACTCGCCGTGCTCCGACCGGAACAGTTTAAACACCCGGGCTGCAGCAGAGCCGCCGTGACCTGTCAGAGAGCAGAGCTGCAGCCACCGACAGACCCCCAAGTGCAGATGAATGATATTCCAAGGCAGAGAATACCCCCGCCCAGGGGACCTCGAGCCATTTCTGCCACTTAAAAATGGAGTGGGGGTTGCCATCCCAGAGGAACTGCCTGGCACGTCTTATACCTCAAACCTTTGGAACATTAAAACAGGCAAAAACCACCTCTAGACGGGGCCTAAGCGTCCCTGTGTCCCACGGAACTGTTTGCAAAATGACAAAAGAAAGCAGTTCTTAGGGCGGCCAGACTGAAAACTAAAAACATTGTTTGGAGTCAGCGTCACTATGTTATGTTATCCTGGCAACGCCTTCCTCCTGTGGGTGTCATCGTCCCCTTCCCTGTCTCAGGAATGCCCCCTGCCTTTGTCCCTAATGGAAACACCACTTGGGCTTCTGTCTGAACTAATAACTCCCAAACAGCTATTCTTACTGATCTCAAATAAACGCTTGCTGCCTCTCTCTTTGGAAGAACTTCTATTTGTAGGTGAACTAAGTCAAGGACAATGGCTCTGAAAATGCAAACGTGATCTCCCTGATGGACCCTCCGTCAGTGTTGGCTGTTGCCCCTCTGATGTGACACAGCCAGTGAAGCGGCTGGTCACCGCTGGGTGTTGGGAGGGAAGTGGGTGGCTCAGGAAGGGCCACTTGCTCAGAGACACTGCTGGGGGCGGGGGCAGGGTTGGCCTCTCGCCCCGTTTATTACCGTGATACTCAATGTGGTCTTCCACGGAAGAAGCAGGATTTCCCTTCACGGTTAGGAAGCTCCAAGGGTGTCTGAAAACAACAACAAGAAGTCAAGTTCTTCACGTGTCGGAGCCTGTGCGGGAGGCAGAGATGACAGTCACGGGCGAGCCGCCCTCCTGGCATTTCAGGGAAATGAGCTCCGGGCTCCCTTTCTCCAGAAGAGGAGCCTTTCTCTGCAAGCACTGGGTTCCCTACCCGCCTGGCTCGCCTGGCGACCCATCCATCACGCAGTGTGAGCTGCTCAACTCAGCTCCATCCTGGCCATCAACCAGGCAGGCATCACAAACAAACAAGCCCACACACCTGCCTACACCCTGCAGGCGCAATGAGGTCTGATCCCAAGAGAGAAGGGTTATTCCTCTCAGGCACCGCGGCCCTAGAGGCCAGCTTGAGGAAAATGCCAGAGGCTCAAGTGACTGACTGCCCAGGGACTCTGCAAGGGTCCTTGGAAGGGAAGAAGGGAGCGAAGGCAAAAAAAGAGGGTGGAAGATTCTGGACAGCTGCACAGTCACCTTCCCTCCACTGGAGCGTGCACTGCTACCGAGGAGCAGAGTCTCCTAACCGCTCTGTCTGGTCCCCAATGCCTGAGACAGCCTCTCTCTTCCCATGAGATCTCAATAGATTTTGGTCCTCAGTAGCTTGTATTTTGTTTTGATCTCTGACCTTGGAAAATAAGTCTATTATTGAGGTTGCGTATTTGACTCTGTCACTCTCTTGCGTAAGTCTTTCCCTGGCTCCCCATTTGCCGTTTCTTGGCGCAGAGCACCCCAGCTTCATCTCTCTCCCCGCCCACCCTCGCACACCCATGTCTTTGAGAGAGCCACAGACCCACCCTGGTCTCTGGTGGGGCCTCTGTGCGCCCTCATCCTCCCCTGCAGGTCTGACAAAAGCCCCCTTCTGCCTTCCGCCCACTCTGACGGCTCGCCATCCTTTCCCTGTACTGTCGGCCTCCCCACAAGAGCTCGGCACACCTAGTCCTCACACCAGGACCGGCTCATGACCACTCCCGGGATCGATGCACAGAGGGGTCCAAGCCTTGCTTCTTCTACTGATTTTAGATGCTCTGAGTTTGTTACTTGAGGTGTGTCTACACAGGAAGGGTAACAATGAAATTCCTGCCCACCTCATTCTTCTACCTGTGGGAACGGCCGTGACCAAACACGGCGTGTGTCCATGTTTCCTGTGGCTCTTGTTTACAAGGAGAGAATTGTTTCTAACATTCACCGAGTCCTTATTCTGTGCCACACACATAGCACATATCTTGCTCTTATTATCACATGTAATCCTCCCAATAGTCCTTGGAGACGGCTCCAGGTATCTGCCATTTTCCAGATGCAGGAACCATACAGAGAGGCGAGACACTGCCTGCGTCACACCTACCAGGACGTGCAGCCCGGACTCCGACTCGGGCCCAAAGCTATATCAGATCTTGGGCTCTTACTACTTCTCCTGCTGAGGCCCCAAGAAGCCAGTCCCTTGGTGGTTCAATCTCTCACTGTAAGTTAGGAAACTGGCCTTTGAGCTTCTAAACGAACGAAATGGAAGCACCCTGGGTTTCTGTTAACAAGAAGCCGTGAGATCCCCCTGTGTCACTGCCATCTGTGGCGGCCTGTGTTTCCCGCCCAAACCCTGTTGGAAGGAGCAGCTCTGGAAGCTAGAGCACCCTTCCCCGCCCGGAGGATGTCGGCCCAGCCAGGGAGACTGCTTTGCTCTGGACCCAGAAAAGGCTCCTACCTGCCCCCACCTCACCCACAGGACATGTGGCCGCAACTTTCCACTGAGCTGAGATCTGATCGGACATGATAAAAAGGTGTGGCTACTGTGGGGCAAACGGTTTCCTCTTGCTGCCAATGTGTGTGTGTGCCAAAGTCGGGCGTGACGCTGCAGCCTGCGGCACACAGAACACACGGTGGGGGCATCAAGGCGCCCTTCCCTGGGGTGCTGGGGGGGGGCCACGTGTCTGCCACTCCCTGGGCACACTGTGACCCCTCTGCCACGGAAAGAGAAAGCGAACAGCAGCTGTACATCTGAGGCGCGTGTGCAGGTCATACTCTGTACATGGCTGACTGACTGAACGGGTTCACGTAACAGAGGCCTTTGCATTTTCAGAGTGGAACATGCCCGTGAGAAACCCCAGGCTCCCTTTCAGAACAAGCCTAGCTACGTCCCTCGCAGGTGGAGAAGGTACCTTTATCTCCCTATGTCACCACTGAGGATGGTGTGGCCCCCCCGGAAGGGAAACTGTGGGGACAGGGCTGCTTCCGTGTGCTGGAACCTGCGGAGGTGGGGTGATGGGCGGTACCTGAACCCCAGGTGCAGGAAGTGTTTGCTGCCCAGTTTGGTCATCGCTTTCCTGGCGGTGTCGTCCAGGTTTCGGGACCCTTCGTCATTCACGGCGACAGACAGGATCCTGCCATTGGGCACTGCATTCAGATACTGGACCAGACGTTCGCTCTCTTTCTTGAATCTGTAGGTGTCAAACCTAAAAATGGCAGAGAGAGGGGATTTTAACAGTCCTGACAGCAGCCAAAGAAGAGGGTGAAGCTCCCGTCTTTGTTGAAACAACCAATGTGTCACCCAAAGCTCTGAAGGGCTCCGATTGTTAATGAAAGGTGTTTTTATTACAGCAAACACCGATCATCTCTAACTCGACACAGATAACCCGCCCTTATACACATAAAATATCTCAAAAAAAAAAACAACAAACAGCTATACCACTGGTGACAAGAATTTATAAAGGAAAGACACAATTTTGTAACAATTCCAGCTCTCCCCCACGTAACTATAAATATTTTCTGCACTGACAATGGAAATTCCAAAAGAATTTGTCTCGGGGCTTAACAAGTAAAGTAGTTCTAAAATGAACCTAGAAAAATAAAGCAGTGTGAATAGCCAAGATCTGGGTAAAGAAAAACAGTGGTGGTGGCGGGCGAGGGGCGGTTAGCGGGATAGGTGCTTCTGACTCATTGTTTTCGGGGTTTGCATGCCCCGGTCCGACCCGCGAGGCCGTCACTGCCCACGGCCCCTCCCCGGGAGTCTCATGCCTGCCCGCCCCTGCCTGACTCATCCATCCACACCTCCTGTCCACCCAGTCAAACGGTTACTACCTTTCCAGAAGCGACCTCTGTTCTTACTCCTCCAGGTAACATCCTCAGGTGAGTGAGGGCAGCCCCCATTTGTGTGTGTGTGTGTGTGTGTGTGTGTGTGTGTGTGTGTGTTTAGTGTTACCTTTACTCAGACACATGCAGCTACCAGATTCCTGCCACACATGTTAAGCAAAGGAGAGCGGGAGGGAGCAGGCTTTGTCTTTGAACCCTCACAGCAGCCGACTGGAAAACTCCCCTCCCAACAGGGAATTTCTTGGAAGGCTGGCTTGCTGCAAACTGTACTAAGAAGCAGGGCCAAGCCGTGAGCATACAACTGGGGAGCCCGCCCCCTTTTGTGTGAAGGTGGGGGCTCTCCAACACGTGTTGTGTCAATCGTGCTCATCGTGGCTTCAATTGTCACCTGTGGGCTGGGGCGTGCTCAACGCCAGGGCTGTCACCAGCGCACCCACGGAGGCAATATAGTGGGTCTGGGCAGATTTGGGATCAAATCCCAGCTCCCACACGCAGCTTTGTGACTCTGAGTGAACTGAGCCCCTCTGGGCCTCGGTGTTTGCATCTGTGTAATCTGGATAATAAAATAATAATGATAATAATAGTAATAATAAATAAAAATGAAAGAGGAGCAGTGACAACTGGTACCACAGAAATACAAACAACTGTTAAGAGAATACTACAGACAATTACCCACCAATAAACTGGACAACCTGGAAGAAATGCAGAAATTCCTAGAAACATAATCTTCCAAGTCTGAATCAGGAAGAAACAAAAAATCTGAAAGAACTCATTACTAGAAAAGAAATTTAATCAGTAATCAAAAAAACTCCTAACAAACAAAAATCCAGGACCAGACAGCTACACAGGTAAATTCTACCAAGCACTCAAAGAATTAATAACTAAGAAAAAAGAAAGAAAAAGAGAGAAAAAGAAAAGAAAAAATAATCGATACCCATCCTTCTCAAACTATTCCAAAAAACTGAAGAGTAGGAAAAGCTCCCAAACTCAGTACAGGTAAAAGACCTGCACTCAGAAAACTGTAAGACATTGAAGAAAGAAACCGAAGAAGGTATAAATAAGTAGAGGCATATACCATGCTTATGAATAAGAATTAACATCGTTAAAATGTCTACACTACCCAAAATAATCTACAGATTCAATGCAATCTCTATCAAAATACCAATGGCATTTTTCACAGAACTAGGACAAATAATACTGAGATTTTATATGAAACCACAAAAGACCCCAAATAGACACAGCAATCTTGATAAAGAAGAACAAAACTGGAGGTATTATGCTATGTGATATCAAACTATACTGCAAGGCCATAGTCATCAAAACAGCATGGTACGGGCAGAAAAACAGACACAGAGATCAATGGAACAGAACAGAGGGCCCAGAAATAAACCCACGCCTATATGGTCAACTAATCTATGACAAAGGGGGCAAGAACAGACACTGGGGTAAAGACAGTCTCTTGAAAACTGGACAGATACACTGAAAAAGATGAAACTTACACCACATACAAGAATAAGCTCAAAATAGGTTAAAGGCTTAAATGTAAGACCTGAAACCATAAAACTCCTAGAAGAAAACATAGGCAGTAAACTCTGACACTGCGCTTAGCAGTATTTTTTTGGATATGTCTCCTCGGGCAAGGGAATCAAAAGAAAAAATAATAAAAACAAATGGGACGACATCAAACTAAAAAGTTTTAGCACAGCGAAGGAAACTCAACAAAAAGAAAACCTACCGAATGGAAGAAGATACTCGCCAACGATACATCTGATAAAGGGTTAGTATCCAAATTATATAAGGAACTCATACAACCTAAGACCAAACAAATGAACAATCCAATTGACAAATGGGCTGAGGACCTGAACAGACATTTCTCCAAAGAGGACATACAGATGGCCAGTAGACATATGAAAAGAGGCTCCATGTCACTAATTACCGGGGAAATGCAAATTAAAACCCCAAAGAGAGATCGCCTCACACCTGTCAGAAGGGCCATCATAAAGAAATCAACAAGAGGTGGCGAGGATGTGGAGAAAGGGGCGCCCTCGTGCACTGCTGGTGGCATTGCAGATTGGGACCACCGTGTGACAGCCGCCTGCTGTCCTCGGTTGTCACACGCCGTCCAGGCTGGCAGCCCAGGTGTGCAGCCTGGGGGCTACCAGCTCGGTCTGTGACGCTCGCACCAGCCCACATCGCTAACGACACATTTCTCTGAACGCACCCGTCGTTGACTGACGACTGCATTGCCGGCTGTGTCCCCATGGCTCTCTGCACGCACACTGGCTGCTGGCATTTCCGTGTCTGAGAGCGTCACGCCCTTTGTCACCGCTGGCCCTTCGCACTTGCTGCTCCTTCCTGAACAGCTTCCCCGACTCTGCCTCACCCTGCAGCTCTCGGCTCAACCGCTGCTTCCTTGCTCCTCCCAGACCACGGGATGAGCAGTGAGTGGTCTTCCCTCGTGCCTCTCTACCAGTCACTGTCTTTTCCCCTAGTTACGGATGCTCACAGCCTGAAATGATGATGTGTGTGCCCCGTGTACACGTGGGCTCGTGCCTGTTCAATTCAGCGTCATTGCGTAAATGCCAGGGGAGGGAGAGGCACAGCCCCCTGAGGTCAGGCGTGTCTGTCTCACTCCCTGCTCTACCCCGAGCAGTGGGTAGAGGCACAAGTTCAGTAAATTTGTGTTGAATGAAGGGGTGTGTTTTAAGTGAAGATAAACCTTACCGGTCGGAATGGATGACTGTCCCTGATTTAGGGTCGATGGCATGAACGATGACTCCACGGTGACCCCAGCTCCTTTCGAAAAAATAGCCTCCCTCCTCCATGCCACCTGGGTGAAGGGTCTTGTTCAGAAACGTCCAAGAGAGCTTCTTCTGTCCGTGCAACTCCAGAGTGCCTCCTCTGTCGACACCGATGTACTTCTGGCCAAAGTAGGGGTCCGGCCGAACATCGTCGTCAGCCCTATGAGAGAAGACAGCTCTCCAAGCCGGCCGACACCTCTCGTTACTGGACGCGGACCCCAGCGTGGACAGCACCGCTCCGTGAGCCCACTGTGGCCACCGCAGAGCTGGCTACACGTGGTGATCGCACGAGGTCCATAGAAACGGCCTTACAAACAGGTCTTCCTAAGGCAGACCACAACACGGCCCCAAAGGCCAAGCATGAGCTCACACATGGGCACTTTTCGGTTCTACGCATCTGCCACTTTGGTCCATATTACATGTGGGATCACCTGGACGCGAATGGCCCACCCTTGTGTCGTCTTGGCTACCGCTCCTTAGAACTCCTGATTGCTTGACAAGGGAGCAGGGCCAGAGGCACAAACTGCATGGAACTTTTCTTTATCTTGTCCATCGTACTGATTAAATAAACTCACGGAGCCTCCCTGAGCCGAGCGGTGATTGGGAGGCGGCTGGAAGGCTGGCAGGGACGTCTGTAAGGGCAGCAGGGCCCGAGGCCACAGCAGCCAATCCCCCCGCATGCCTCTCCAGCTCGTCTGTCACCAGTGTCAGCCCTGCGCGTGCCTACGGCCTGGCAGGACATACTGCGAACTCGGTCTCGCACTGAAGCCCGGCTGTCTTGCCCCCTTCTCTCCTTAGAAAGCCCCCTTCCCGTTAGATCCAAGGAGCACTTGACCCACCTTCCATACAAAATGATGGTGAAATTGCCCTGGAAAGGGCAGAGGGCACTCCCAGCATGCAACTGTCCTCCGTTGTCGATCAGGATGTGTCGGGTACGCAAAACAATGGTCTCGTCTTGGTCCTTAATGACCAGCTTTCCTGAGGAGGTGAGAATGGGGTGAGAGCACGAGAGGTGATGGCGGAGCCCAGGGCCGGCGTCCGAGGCCCCCGTCTCATCCTGGCCGGCAAGAAGCACAGTGTTCAAACTCGTACGTGTGCCGCGCTCACAAGTGCTTGCTTCCCCTTCTGTGCCTTGCAGCGTGTAAACGCCTGCTCGGTTTACTGCCATCCTTGCATGCATGGCATTCAACGAGCACGCACGTGAAGGAAGCTAAGCTGGAATCTCAGCACCAGGAAGGGTTTGCTCTACAAGGCTTCTTTCACTATCACTGGATCCCGGCCAAGCCAGTCCTAAGGGCTCAGACCCCATGGTTATCTCAAACCACCGGATACTCTGACGTGAACCCAAAGCATGCGACCTGTGCTCTGTCCATCTCAAGCGATGGCGACCTGCAGCCCACCGGCGAGGCTTGAGGGGCGAGACTGGCTTACCTCCCTCTGAGATGTGGATGGAGTGGACGGTGGCAGACGAGCTCAGCAGCAGGGTTCTGCCCCGGCCGATGTACACATGGTGGTCCTGATCATGGCCTGGGTTCCAGGGCTGCAGCTCAGGGCTCTGGTCAGGGCACTCAGAGGCCACTGTCAAGGACAGAGAGATGTCACTGGTCCCACCTACCCGGCCCACCAAGCAAGATGGCCACAGACACAAGGCGGGGCTCTGGGCATCTCCCCGGCTGTGCCTCCTCTTCACTAGAGCTAAAAGCGGGGTCTTAGAGGACAAGGAGACCCCTGATACAGGAGCCAGGAGCCCCCCTCCCCCCGGGGTCCAGGCCTATGGCTTTCGTTCATTCATCGCTCAACACAGCACTTCCCCTCTTCTGGGCTCAGTGCATCCCTTTACCAAAGGAACGGTAGACCAGATGACGCCTCAAGACATGCCAAGACCTAAAGATAGGCAGTGACTTCCCCAGATCACTTGTGTCCTAAGACGTCTGTCCTCTGGAAAGCAGTGCTCGAAGAGTTAGCAAGACCCTTGCCCCTTGTGCACGAGAATTTGACTTTTAGTCAGTTTTCCATCTCTGTTCCCCTGGAAACCTGAGAAAGATGTCAGCTGTTATTGTTAGCTGTCACCAAGCATTACTGCTTATAGCAAAAGCAACCTGCGATCAGCAAATGGCGTCTAAACCAAGAGGAGCTGTACAGAATTTATGTTCCTCTGGGAGAGCTCTCGGTGTAGGCTTCCGAGAGCAGTGACTCTCGTCACTGGGCATGACCCTGCAGGAACCCTGCAAGTGACATCTGTGGCACTGCCACACGAGACACGGGCAGGGATGGGGCCCGAGGCTTCGAAGCCAGAGCAGTGCCCACACCATCCAGGGCAGGCTGTGTCCTCTCTCCTGAGGCGTCACTTGGGCAGCCAGAGGCCAGCTTCCGGAAGGCTCTGTGGAAGGCTGCCTGACGCTGCTCCCATGGCAGGCTGTGCTTGTCCTACAGCCTCCCAAGTGGGTCTGATGCCAAGTGTGGCCTCTGGGAGCCTTGTGAGTCCGAATGTCTGGCTGAACTAAAAGCCTCCTGGGGGTGGGGCAGGGGCCCTTCTCCTGACCCCCGCAGCCCTAAGAGTCTCCTGTCCAGGTGGCAACAAGGTTCTCTCTGATCCAGCAGTGACCACAGATGGTGGAGCAGGGAGGACTGCTGCAGAAACCGGAAGAACCTCCCTGGGTAGCAAGGAAAAACCCAGAGGGAGAGAACGACTTGTGCAGAGAACAAGCTCAGTGCCCTCTTTTATGTCACTGGAAAGTTGTAAGAAATGAAACCGCCAATTTTTCAACAACCTGCGGTGGGGTGAGAGACAGGAGAGGAGGCACAGGTGACCTGTGGCAGGGGTGCGGTTTCAGATGGTGCGGACCCTGGCTAGGTGCTGGATGGCACGGAAGCCTGAGGGACGTTAGGCCTCAAGCAGAGCGGGCGCAGGGCCCCAGGGGAATTCTGGCTACAGGACAGCGTTAGCATGGAAGCTGCAAACATTACTCGATCTCGGGGGTAAGAGTGTCTGTCCCATGTTTATAGCTCTCGAGAGAACTGGAAAGAAGTTGCGCCTTTACCTGCATTCAACAGCCGGACATGGGCCCCCTACCCACATCGTCCCATCTCCTTGGTCCATCCGAGGGCAGCGTCCCTCCCCTCGAGGCGCAGTGGGGGTACGCGGTGCCCAGCTGCCACGTCTCAGGCGCCCTCCTGACACCCACACCTGCCTTGCGCTCAGCCCCAACGCTGGCCTTGGGGCTCCGCCACTCAGAAGAGAATCTCACACTTTCTATTTTGCTAAAGCAGCTCCTCCAGATGTTGTAAACCCCAAAGGACTCAAGCAAAACATCAAAATAAATGTGGTCTTGCTCATCCGCGGACTTTCCATTTTCGTGTAAGAGCAGAGATGCCAGTGAGCTGCCAGGATGACTGGAGGGGCTGCGCCAGCCCACTGTCACCCGGGCTCTGGAGTCTCCATCCCACTGAGGGGCTGCTGAGGTCAGTGCCTGTCCCTGGGTCTGTGTTTAGACGGGTCACGTGCGGGTGGTTTCCAGCAGAGGCCAAGCAGGAGCCCGGGCTGCCTTCCACCTACGCCTGGACCTGGAGCGTCCTTTCCCTAGGAGGTGACTCCCGGCCACACGGGAACACATGTGGCCGACTGGCAAGCCCTGGGGTCCAGACATGGGGCCACGGGCAGGCTCGGAAGGACTCGTTCCCACGCCAAGAGACAAGACCCGGGGTCTCACCACCCACGTCTCCCAGGGCAGTGCTAATGGGCCCCCTCACGCTCCATGTACGCACGCCTGCGTCAGACGTTGCATCTGGGTTTGGAGGTGCTCAGCCCGACCCTGCGGGCTCTCCTGTCATCAGGAGCATCTGTCCCTGAGCTCCAGCAGCTCTGACCCCACCCTGAAAGCACAGCGGTCCCTGGTCTCGCATGAACGGACCTCCCCTGGAGCTGAGGAGCTTGCTCTTAGCAAAGGTCAGTGGCTTCACTGAACTATCGCCATGGCAACCACTCTTCCCCGGAGGTGCCGCAGGAAGTGGGACGGAGAGTGAATAAAAGCCCGACCTACTTGGACCATGAACGGCCAGGGTTGGCGTCTGCATCCCTCTGACGTCAAAGAAAAGCACAGGCCAGAGGGAGCCAGAGACGCGGCCTCCTTTCCAAAGGGTTTGAGAGACCCAGCATGTGGGGGTGGGGAACCCCCAGGGGAGTACCTGACGAGACCTCCCAACCCAACTCCTGGCCGAGTCAGTGCCCCCTTGGTGCTAAGTCAATAAATGACAGATAGATATGCCGTCAACTGTTGCATCGAGCGTGACAATGTGGAAGGCTTGCTCCGTCCCCTAAGGGTCGGAAAGATTCTACAAGGAATCACACAGAAGGAATGTCACCAGCTCTGGTTAGAGATTACTTCCATGCTGAGAAAATCAAAACATCACACACTGGTAGGCCCTTCGTTCTTACTGTGGAAGGGCATCCAGCTCAATTAATAATCACATTAAAAAAAATCGATGGTAACGGTTATTACTAAACCTCTATTCAAAATTTAAAACTTGTCCCCTATTGCTGCTAGGGCTAGAAGTACCCCTAGTTTGGCTTATTTAATGGCTGTTTTCTGTACCCAGGCAAACTTGCTTTGTGTTTCTGGATGTTAAGTCAAAACCATTCAAAGAAAACCTTGACACTGAGATCAAAACAACAGATCCAAACCTCGCCTAGAGCATACACCTAATGTACCACATCTGACGGTGGCCGAGCGGGGGCAAGCTACCTGCAAGGTCCGCGTCTCTACCTGGCCCCCAGGCTGGTTTGTGAAATTGGATTTGGTTGCCAACATTTAACAAGTAGGGGAGCTTGTACGTAAAAATCTCCATGTCCGGTTTCTCTTAACAATTCACAAGATCCTGCAACAGGGGCCAGAAGCGGGGGTCCCTTCAGAGGAGGCTGAACCCCCCAGGCGACCCAGTGCCCACGTGGCCAGCTTCCCTGGTTTATGTCACGTGCCTGGCCCCTCACTGTGTGGATGGCAAGATGGAGCTTGTCTGGGACCAAGACCTTAGTCAGAGCCCGGACACCCCGCACCTCGTCCCCGCCCGTGTCTCCTTCGGCCCCCCCACCCCCACAGCCTTGCTCTCACTGTTGTGCCGTGGCTCACCTGTGGACGTGACGCCAGGAAAGCAGGCCAGGAGCCAGCAGACTGTCAGCATCAGCCTGAAGAAGTCCTGCGTGCCGGCAGCTCCCATCCCGGCGGACGCTTCCTGAAACAGAAGCGCCGAGTCAGACCTCCACCCTCCCCGCCTTGCGCTGCAGGCAGTGCCCGCACGGCCACAGTCCAGCCGGCCAGGCCAGTCCTCAGCCGCCACAACTCAAGCCTGGGCACATCAGGGCACGCGACCCTGGCATTGCCCAGCCTGTGTCCTGCCGCTCAGAGACCCCACGCTGGCTGGAATTTCATCCTTGGTGCGCGAGCTCCCATCCCTCTAGAATGAAGCTTTTTTTCTTAAGTCAAGAAAGAGAAAAACAAAACTACTCCCACTGAACAGGAGCTGGGAGTTAGACGCCACCATTTTGCTGTGTGGTCTCAGCCGACTGGACTTGCCTCTCTGGGCCTCAGTTTCCTAATCTGAAAAATGAGGCTGAGGGCCAAATGACTTCCAGCATCGACTTCACCTGTACCAGTCTATGCTTTAAAACAAATCTTGCTAACGATATTGAAATCCTAAACATGATGCCTTGTGTCCCAAACGCTCCCCATATTACCTGGGCGAGAGGAAGGTGGGGCAGAGACAGTGGAGTCACACAGTATCCACTTTTCTCTCCTTCCTCAGTAAAAGAACCCTGGGTTTTTATCTGTGCACATGGCCACCTAGAAAGAAGGCTGCCGTCTCCCGTCTCTCTCACATTAGCTGTGGCCTTGGAATTAAGTTCTGGCCACCACAGCTGACGAACAGCGTGTCCTTCTCCCTGCCGGCTGGAGTGTGGCGGTGCCGGCTGGCTCCTCCGCAGCTGTCTCCGGCCAAGCAGTGGGAACCACGCACTGCAGAGGGCAAAGCAAACAGAAAGAACCGAGGCCCCCGACCGACCGTGTGGGGAACTGAAACAGCCCTAGACTACGGATTTATTTCACGTGAGAGAGACTGAAACTTCCACGTTACTAAACTTCCGATGTATGAAAGCCACTTATCTTTTTTCCTTTTACTCACACGGAAGGTGATACGGAAACCTGTCTAGATAAACCTCAAGAAAGGAACTTGGAAAAAGCCAGCCTGCCCTTTCAGAATACAATGCCACTTGGAGTGACGCCTGCGAGCCCTGGGCGGCACACAGACCACTTCGGCTGGGCACGGGGAGGGGCAGCTCCACTCCTGCGCCCGTGTCCCCAGTGTCCTCGTGCCCAGGGACACATAGGCCTTCTTCCACACGGAGAAAGGGGCCCATGTACGTCACGCCTCCCTTTGCAGCAGCTCGGGGACAGATCTCATCATCCCTGACCTTTTGTCCCAGGTGACGCGCTCTGTGTGAGGGCAGTGAGCTGAGGCAGCAGGAGGGTCTGGCCCCTTGCCGGGTCCCTCTGCACAGGTGTGCTGGGAGGCCGGGGCGGGAGGGGACGGCACTCCCAGAATCAATGCCGGTGGTGTCCTCGTAACGGGCGCCCTGCCTGGCCCGGGCCTGGTCTGCAGAGAACAACAGGGCCCATTCTACTCCTCAGCCGACTGCTGCAGTCACGCATCGTGGCACCTGGGAATGGCGCCTTTCCCACGGCCCCACAGGAGGAGTGTCCGCTTTCATGCTCTTTGCAGCAGAAAGGAGGGGACGCCGGGGACAGCAGCATTTGTGGTCCTCAGGGGAAAGCCAGAGCCCTGCTCTCAAGTCTCGATCAGTTTAGAAAATGCAAAGGCAGTTTGCCATCTGCTGCCGAGAAGCCCCAATTGTCCCGGGGCTCCCCTGAGGGAGCCTGGACTTGGGGGCCAGGAGCTGGCACCTTCGCTTGTGAAGGAATGTGACAGGCAGGGAGGCAGGAGGTGACGGGGCGGGGGCAGCGTGGGTGCGGACACCCTCCTGCCCTGCCCGCCAGGTGGCCTCCGCGGGGCGTTTCCCTCCGGGGGCCTGTCAGTGCCGGTGCAGACGGCTGGCCCAGCGGGCTCCGCGGCTTATTTCATAGCTCATGTCAGAGACCAAAGAGACGGCTTTGCGGGCGGCTAGAATGACTACTGCGCTTGGAGGGACGTGCTCAAACCTTTGTGCTAACACTACTGAGTCCTCCTGCTGTGTCTCAGACACCCCCCTCCCCAAGGCGGGAACCCCACATGGCCGGGGGGTGGTCCTCCTGCTTCCTCGCCCATGCACGGCTTCCAGTGCCTGAGTCCAGCCATTCCAGAAACAGTCTGTCGAAGGGACTCCCAAAAGGTTCTCAAGTTTCACTTGGAAGTTTGTCACCAAAGGAGGACAACTTTCTCTGTTGGCCTTAAAAGCTGTCTGGCAGTGGAGTTGGGGTTCGACTTCTCCAGCTGGCAAGACATGGATGGTTGTGGAACAGGTCCCAGCGGTGGCAGGGCTGGGACAAGCACCGTCGGCTAACAACGCGAGCAGTGTCCGCAGGAAGCTGTTGGCCGGAGGCTGGCTGACCGCTGCCCTTGCTGGTCCTGACGGCCTGTCCCCGGGGGCTGCTCCTTAAAGGAGGCGCAGAGCCCGCGAGGAGGAAGAACAGACACGCATCGTGGGAGGCAGCACTCGGGCCCGTCACCCGACTTCACAACAAGCTAACGTTTCCCAGAAGGTCAGCTGTTGCTGTGTGCTCCTATTTGTCAGGTCTGCGGGGACGAGGAGAGGCTGGAGCAAAGAGAAAGGAGGGACGCTGCTGCCATCGTGTCTCTGCCTCTCCTGGTGGCCAGCGCGCACCAGGCGCCCGGGCTTTGCTTGTCCTTCAGGTTGCCTGGTCAGGGGCTTGTCAGGGTCCAGGGCTTGTCACCTGCAGAGAGAGGAGCAGAGTGTTACTGCAGCCTCCAGAGGGGCCCCGACTTCTTTTTCTTAAATCTCTTTTGTAGATCTTTTAAACTTATTTTTCAGTTACAGTTGACATAGTGATGGACACTTATGTAGCTTAGAAGGTGATCCCCTCATAAGCCTGGTCCCCACCTGGCACCACACACGGTTGTTACAGTATCACTGACCACATTCCCGTGACGGTTTTTATAAGTGGCAGTTTGTACTTCTTACTCCCTCCCCCTTGTCGCCCGACGCACCCGACGCCCCGACTCCCTCCCATCCAGCGCCCCTCAGTGTGTCCTCTGTATTTTGCTCAGACCCCGGGAGCAGTAGCACCTGCAAAGCCACGCCCACCCCTGGCACCCCTGACCCCAGGGCGATGAGACCTCCTGCGGCTGCAGAGACTGCAACACCAGAACTTTCTTCAGGGGTTACCAGAGGCAGACGGAGAACGGAGGGGAGAGGTCAGTCTCAGCCCCGGGGAAGGGGTGAGGAGGCGGGGCTGCAGGGTGATCTGGACACGGCCGTTTGGGGACAAGACGGCACAGGGACAGCCATGACTCTCCCGGTCAAACTTGCATTGAGACAAATCTCCTTCCGCCCAAACCCAGACCCGGCCAGCTCGGCGACAGGCGGGGCAGCGTGCTGACCGAGGGCGAGGACCCCGCTGAGGCCGGAAGCCCCCGACCACCCGGGCCTCTCTTTCATCAGCAGAACGGGAACAATGCATCCTGCATTCCCAGGTCTTGTGAGAATCAGACGAGACGCTCACAGACATGGGCCCGACCTGCGGTCACTGCTCAAGCCGTGGGACACGCCGCCCTGCAGCTGAAGGCGCCTGGGACATGGGACCTGGTGCTTGTTCCCAAAGGTCCCCAGGGAGGCTGCTGGGCGGTGGGCCAGGCTCTGGGCCCCAGGGGCCAGTTCAACACCCTCCTTGCTCCCCGTTTACAGGTGGGCAGACCCGGCCCACAGAGCAGGAGAGCCATGCTCACAGGGGTCGGGAGCAGTCATGGGAGTGTGACTCCAAAGGACGGGTCTTGTGTCACCTTCCCTGCCACCTGCTGGCTTGGGAGGGAGGAGGAGAGAGGGGCAGACCGGGCCCATCTGTTCCTGCCCCCATTTTCAGACGACGCATCGCTTTAAGTCTGAGTTTGCACAGTAAACACGCCTCAGGTACCCCAGATACACCCAGAGCCTTAAATTATCTTCCGCAAAGGAAACACGTCCGACGGGGAATTCCCACTGGTGGGCCAGCTGCAGAGCCTAAGAGGAGAGAGGCCGCATTCCCACCTGGCAGGAGAAGTTCACTACCACGGACGCCCCCTTGCCAAGCACATCCGAGCCGATCCCGTCGGCCTCAAGTCCAAATCCCCCCTCAACCAGCGAACCAGCTACTGGGCCGGTGGCTTCAAAGCCCCGGCCACTGCAGCTCTGAAGCCACCCACCCCGCACACGCTGTCCAGGCCCTGTGGTGCTGAGGCAGAAGGAAGGGAAGACGCGGGCCCTAGGAGTCACCTGACCACTGCTGGCTGCGACACGCACAGAACCTAAGCAATGAGTGTGACCGTCCCGGCAAACCTGGTGTTGCCCAGGGAGACTCAACTCTTCTCACCCACTCGCTCAGGGCGAGGCGGAGAGTCACTGAGCGCCAAGCCAACGCCTGCCTTTCCTCAGAGCCATGCTGGGTACGGTGAAACGTAACTAAAATTAGGTGCAATGAAAAGTTCACTGTGCAGGCACACGGGACACATCTCAGCTGCTCGCCAGGCACCCGTAGCAAGTGGCCACCGTGCTGGGTGGCAGGGCTGTATAATATCCCCACCGCGGTGGCAACGGCTGCTGGAGCCTGCAGTCGGCGGGCGCTGCAGAAGGCGACTCGGTTCAGAGCCATGGTCCTCCCGGGGGCTCCCCGACCCAGAGCACAGCCCCCGCTATGACAGAGGCAGCGTCTCAGCTCCATAGCAGACCCCCCGACTTCCTGGGTCGGGAACGCTGTCAGGTGACTGCGCTGCATGCCCAGTGTGAGAACCATGAGTGCGGGTTCATTCGGGTCGAAGGACGCTTGTCAGCCGTCGGCGAGGTAAGTGTCAACCTCCTGCACACCAGGCAGAGAACTGGCTGAGAGCGAGGCTGTGTCATACGACGGGTACAAATGTAAGTCTCAGCTCTGCCAGGGAAGAGCAGTGTCCGAACTCGCCGTGCGTTGAAGCTAAGCCTCAGTTTCCTCATCTGTAAAATGGCAGAACTGTAGCTGCCTGCCGGGCGGGATGAGGTGATGCTTGCCATGTGGGTGGCAGGCAGTGACAGACCCAGCGCCACTCGCTGTCTGGTGCGGCTGACCATCAGCGCGACTTACTAAAGGGGACGGTTAGCTCGTCCTCTGATAAATGGGCAGCACTGCGTCACCGCTGAACAAGAGAGACGCTGGCTCCGGCGCTTGACGTCGGGGACGTTACGCAGGAACTCACCCCCACAGGGCAGATGTTTGTGGAGTGAAGAAAACACACAAATGTGACGGGGTCCACGCTAGGCCCTGGGCTAAGGCTCCCCGGGTCCTGTGAAGTGTGGCGGCCGTGGCGGCCGCGTCCTGGGCCCGGCAGCAGCCAGCCTTCTTGCTGGAAGAATGCAGGACGGGTGGGGGAACCCCTACCACCCGAGAGGCCCAGGAGAGGGGCGGGGGGTCCCCTCCACTGACAAGCACACTGTCCCTCCCATTTAAGCACAACAGAGCCCCCAGAAGAGGAGAGGAGGGAGGTAAAAGAGGATGATTTACACTCGCCACTATTGTTACCGCTCTGGGGGATTCCCGGATGGAAACACACCTGCTGGGCCGGGGGCTGTGAAGGGGGAAGGAAACGCGCTGCAGGGAGCTGCGTCCTTGGCCCTGCGCGGCCACGGACTGACGCCTGTGGGACAGCACAGTCTGCTGCTCCCGTGACTCATAGGTCCCTTCTCTCCACCGCCCTCCCGGCTGCCAGGGCGCCCTCCCCACACTTGCAATTTGCTCTAAGATCCCGTTTCTATCTCCACGAGGGACTCACCCTGGCCCTCACGTCTGCATCAGTTGCTTCTCCTTCGACAAACCTCATTCGCCCTTCACGCGCCTGCACGCTTCCCATGTGGGGCTGCAGGCTCCTTGCGGGCAGCCACTACGTAAACGGAGTTTCTTAGCTCAGCAGCCTGGCGCACAGGGGCCGCCAGGCCACCCTGGACCACGAGTGAGCGAGCGAGTCTGCAAGTGGCCAGTGCACGAGCTAACGAGGTGGCTCTTTACCCGCTTGCAACTCTGGACTCTGCCCAGGGCTCTCGTAAAACACAGTGGGAGAGACTGGAGACATTTAAACAAGCTGATGACTCTTAAAATTATAACCCTTTTAAACATCTTTTAAGCCTTCCTTATTAAAATTGGTTTCCTCCTCCAGGACCATGAAGGAAGAAGGAAGCCAGGCTGCCGATACAGGTGCTTCTCCCCAGGCTCAGCACGTCCAATAGGTTACAGGAGGCTGCAGCAAGGACGGCTGGCCTCTCCCACCAACCCCAGCGCTCTCTGGAGATGGCCTGCCGACGCTAAAAGGTAACCGAGTGTCCCAGGATCCCCTACCTGGGTTCCCAGGTGTTAGACGCCTGACACCTCCTAGCTCACGTGTTCACCTGGGAAGTCCGGCCCTTTGCACGGCTCTACTCCCCGTCCAGGCATGTCTGCTGCGGTGCACGCAGGTGCGGGCAGTGCAAGCCACACGGGGAGGTGGGGACAGGATACCTGACCTGGGTCCCACCCTGGCTTTAGCGAGTTGCCTGCTGAAAGTGCAGCCCTGCTGGCTGGCTCTCCTGTCCCAGGAGCAGGGAGAGCCTGCGGGGGAGGGTCCCGGCAGGAGGCTTTTATCCTCCCTCCCTCCCTCGCACCCTGCCCTGGTCTGCAGGCCCTGTGCCCCCAGGGAGGGCAGCTGAGATCAGAGGTGCCCAAAGCAGCCCCATTGCAGGGTTCGGGGGCCTCAAAGGGAGTCTCTCCTGGGCCTGAGTCATAGCCTGGACCCGTCCCAAGTCAAACAAGGGCTGCACACCTTGGGGGCCGGTGGTGCGTGGGCTACGGGCTGGGTGCTGAGTGACTAACAATAAACGCTTCATCGATGTGCTTTGAGCTGAAAACTCTGGCCTTTGTCCTGCCCCGAAGTTGCCCCATGTGGACCCACTTATTTCTGAGGGCCCTGCCCTGATGCCGCCACCTCTTCAGGGGTTCCTGCCTGGTGGGGTGGGGCGCTCACACCCACACACATCGCTTTATTTCAAGGAGCAGACAGTCAGTGCTAAGAGTGAGGGTGCCCCGAGCGGGAGGAAGGGCAGAGATGAGCAGGGCATGGGTGCAGTTCCTGAAGCACCTTCGCTGCGAAGGTGAGGAGCTGACATTATCCTGAAAGCTCGGGGGCCACCGCAAGCTGGGGGAGCCAGAGGAACACGTGCCGTGCATTTTATAAAGACACTGCTGGCAGGGACGGGGGGCGGAGCAGGGATGGCAGTGCCCCGGAGGCCTCTGCCCAAGTGGATTCATTCAGCCCACTTCCCGAGTGCCTGCTGCATGACGGGTCCAGGCACTCGGCCACAGCAGCCAGCGACGCAGGGAAGGGCCCTGCCCTGGCTTAGGTCTAGTGCGCACGGTGGGAGAGGGGAGAGAAAAGAACAAAGAAAGGCCCTGGGGATACCTGGTGTGAGGCGCTGTGGACAGATGGAGCAGACAAGGGGGGAAGGAGTGGTTACTTCATGGGGATCAGGGAAGTTCTCGCTGAAAAGGTGACACTTCAGCAGAGACCTGAAGGACAGGACAGAGCAGAGGGACACAGCAGGTAGAGAATGGGCCGGAACAGGCAGCTGAGTGGTGAGGACAGCAGGCAGGGGGCCCTCAGCTCGGGGCTGGGGTACGGGGATGAGCAGTGCACACCAGGGCAGGCGGCCGGTGGGAAGGAGGGGTGTGAGCACACGGGTGCCTGTCAGGGAGCAGGGCCACTGGCATCTCCCCAGGCGGGGCCCACAGGGAGCGAGCAGGTAGGTGGGCCAGGATCTGCAAAGGTTGACTGCTGGCTGCGTGGGCCACACGGCCCAAGGGGCCCGGGAGAACGGCAGCTGCTGTCGGAGTGGTTCTAGGGGTGCATCTGTGTGTTCCAACTACTTCTGTATCAGAGCTGCAGTTCTTGAACACCCACTTTCAGACTTAAAGGAAGGGAAGGCAGACAGTCACCCCGTGTCCCTGAAGGTGGGGGAGGGACGGAAGGATGGAGAGAGGGAGGGAAAGAGGGAGGGAAGCAGGGAGGGAAGGAAGGAGGTTCCTGGGCAGAGCTTGAGGAGCATGCAGACCGCCCCTGCCCCAGGGGCTCTGACACCGTGGGCTGGGTCTGGGCAGAACCCAACCACCCACCTCTGCTCACCCACCTCTGCACACGCACCTCTGCACACGCACCTCTGCTCACGCACCTCTGCACACGCACCTCTGCACATGCAGCTCTGCTCACGCACCTCTGCTCATGCACCCACACTGGAGGACTGGCACACAGCTCCTGCCCTTTCAGAGGCCCAGGCTGAGAACTGCTTTAGCCTGGCAGAGGCCCACCACGGGGGCCCAGGGACTAGAGGTGACCTTCAGCCTGGAAAGGAGGACCTGGGGACAAAGGCCTCTGACAGGACAAGGGGCTCCTGCTCCCAGGGCCTGGTAGTCAGGAGAGACAAGGGCCAGATGCAAATTCAGAGCAGAGAGTGGTGAATGTGCGTTTTCTCTTCAGGACTGGTGGGAGGACGTGCTCTATCAGATGGGGCGAGACAGGGAGAACTGGCGGGGGGACAGGAGGCCTGGACCAGCCGCGGCCCTTGGTGCTGCTGTGGACACCTGCAGGTGTGGCTGGCCTGCGTCCCCTGCCTGCCTTCAGCACCCACCTCTCCCTCAGAACTCCTCACCCAGCCCTACAGGGCTTCGCGCCTTCTCCACCTCATCTCATACCAGTCCTTACACCCCCCATGCTGGCCTCTGTCACTTGCCAAGCTCATTTCTGCCCCAGGACCTTTTCACGTGCTGTTCCTACTGCCTGGAAGACCGTCCCACACTCTATCCATCCTCAGTTACCAGTGAAAGCCCCGTTCTTAGAGAGGCTTTTCCTGACTCCCCGTTCCCATCTGAGGAAGGTCCTCGCTGTCAAGACCTTCCATAGTGACCTGGAGGCTTTCTTCCCTTGCCACCATTTCCGATCACATATTTACTTGTGAGTTTGCCTACTGTCCATAGCTTCATGAGAGGAGGGATCACGCCCGTGGGCGGCGCAACTCAGAGCGTGGTCCCGGGACCAGCTGCGTCAGCGTCCCCTGAGAGCCTGTGAGAAATGAGGCGTTTTGGCCGAGGCCACTGCCTGCCAATTCTCAGTGATTCGCGTGCACGTGGACGCTTGGGAACCTGCCCTGTGAGGACCCCCACCTAACCGCCCGCGCTGCTGAGTCAGACCTGCTGACTTGTGAGCACCTTCCATCTCCTCCTCCTGCAGAGGCCCCGATATCCACCCAGACACCCGCCACACGCAGGACAACGGAGGCAGGCCCTGGAAAGTTCCACAAAGCGCGGGGGGGCCTTTGCCAGAGCCCCGAGAAAGGGGTGCAGCCCACAAGGGAGCACACAACAGGAGTCCAACGCGCTGGCACCTGCTGTGTCGGGACGCGGGGCTGGAATGTCAGGAGGCCGAGCCTGGCAGCAGTTCACAGAGGGCAGCCTTCCTCCCAGCTCCTGTTCTCAGGCTCACACAAACCCAGGAAGGGCAGAGACGGGGATGTTTGCACAGCACAGAGCCGCTCTCCGCTCCTCCCTCTGCCTGGCAGGCTGGAGCCCAAAGAGCACACTTCACTTGGGTTTAAGTTTGGGCCAGCGTCGTCCTTTGATCTGAGGGGCTTGTCTTTCCCTGGGTTATTTATTTGTGGAAACCACCCTGGCTTCCCACTACTTCAAATACACCTACAGGAAGTGATGCCCGGCGGGGGCCCCAGCGAGGCCCGTTTTACCGCCCGCTGTGCCCCTGGTTCCTGTGCCTCGAGTCATTACCTGTAAGTTTTCCTGCATGCAGGTGCGATCGCAGCCTTGGCACAAAAGCCCGCAATCTGTGGAAGAAATGGGCTCTGATACACTAGTGGGGAGGAGTGGCTAGAAATGAGGAGTCCTGGGTTCGAGTCCTCGCAGACCTGGGGCAAGGATCCCCCGGGCTCGGTTTCCTCTCTGTAAAGGGGGGGGCCCAAGGAAACGTGTATCTGGGGGCTGACTCAGGCCGGGGTCCAGCTCAGGGCTGTGACAGAGACGAGTCAGGACGACGGTGCCTGCTTGGGGAAACTCACCTACTAGCCCTGAGCACTGGGACCCCTGCTTCACCACTAGGGGACCCCAGGCTCCACATAATTGCTCTGCCCCACCCCCAACATTTTACTCTGACCGTTTTTCACACACAGCCAAGCTGAGAGAAGTTCAGTGATCGCCAGCACCCCCCCAGGCCAGATGCCACCAATACCATTTTGGTGTATTTGCTTTGTCACGTACCCACCCGCCCGCCCAGCCCTCTCTCCACCCAGAAATCAACCTTGTTTTCTAGCTGTGGTTCAAAGTAAATTACAGGCGCCAGGGCATTTCTCCCTAAGTACTTCAGCATGCCTGTGATTACCTAGCGTTCAATACTCATTTCAAAATTTTCTAAATCTTTTGAGGTAAAACTTACGTGCAATGAAACACATAGACCTTACGTGTCCTTTTGCTGAGCTCTGACCAACGCACGTACCCACGTACTCAAGCCCCAGTCAAGGAGCAGGACACGCCATCACCCGAGAACATTCCCTCTTGCAAGGGGCAACCACTGTTGTGGTTGAAACATACCCAAACCACAGGGTTGTGCTGCCTGTTCTAGAACTTTCTACAGTGGAATCATCCAGTGGCAATGTATCCACTTGCATGACCATGCCGTCCTACCTAGTACGGCTCTGGGGAACCCCACATGACGCGGCGTTTGGGAGAAGGCAAGAGGGGCAGCTCCGTTCCCACGCACAGCTAGACAAGCCGTGTCTGCCACTGCCCTCGACCGGCCATCGAGATGCTCTGCCACTTTGCAGCACCCTGAAGTTCTCCAGCGCCCCCATCTGTAAGCGCCTTCCTCGAACGGCCTTCGGAAGGAATAATGAGGTGACACATGCGAAGTGACTGGCAGAGGCCTTGGCACAAACAGTAAATGTTCTAAATTTTACTGTGTGTTGGTGAAGGGGAGGGCTTGTATGTTTAAAAGATGTGAGTCTGAACCCCGCAGGAGACACTAACGTGGCCCTGCCATGCTGGGAAATTTCCGTCGGTTCTTTTAAAAATAGAAACGGCTTCATAATATTTTATGATATTAGCCTGTGGACTTCTTTTTCCTCTTCCTGTTTTTCCCCTTTCCACTTCACTTTTTCAACCAGCTCCCTGCCGTGTCTGGGGCTGAGATTCCTGTCCAGCACACAAGGCCCCGGGTGTCTCCGCCGATGGAGGTGTGGAGACAGGGAGGAGAGGAGATGCACACCAAGGACGCACGGCGTCTGCAGGAGTCGCCTTCCGTGCGCAGCTGTGCGCTGAAAGGGCGCCGCTCAGGAACGCGGTGGGGAGAGTCTTGCCCTCGGGAGTCAGGACACCGGGCACATGAGGCAACCCTGGGCTTCCTGCCGAACAGATGCTCCTGCACATGGAATCCCAGGGGAGCGTCCCCTGGGCCCTAAGCCTGTCTCCAGGGGCTGCGGCCCACGCCTGCGCCACGGCCAGGAGCAGCCACCAGGCAGCACACAGCCCCCGCCTCCAGCTCTGGCCTCCTCTGCTGAGCTGAGCAGTGGCCCGGGACGCCAGCCCACGTTCAGCCCAAGTTGGCTGTGTGGCCTAAGATCTTCCAGAGGCTTCAGTGGAAAAAGTTATTCCTTGCTTTTCACCATAAAATGGGAGCGAGGTGGCTCAGAGATGAGGTGGCACTGTCGCTCAGGGCAGACCCCGCTGGCGTGCCGAGGTCCGCAGGACGGTGTCTGTGGGGGATCTGAACCCAGGACTGACTCCAGCGTTTCCCTGCCTCTGCCTGCCTGCCAGGTGGCTCCTAGTGTCAAATCTGGAGGTGGTATTTCTAGCGCCGTGGAGCAAGGAGGGGCCTCCACAAGCACTGAGCCCTGTGACTTGCCCAAGGTCCCACCGGGAAGATTCAAAGCGGGTCCCAGTTCAGTCAACATGTGTGTGTCACGTGTTGGGTGGAACAACATGAAATCATTAATATTCAACCATTCTGACCAACAAAAGAGGCGGTTTCCCGTGATTCAATCCACTCATTTCTCCAGTCCACTCTGTGTACATGGCGGGCTGTCCTCGGGTCTGGGAGGTGGCGGTGGAGGCAGAGAGAGGAGGAAACAATGCCTGACCTTACAGCTCGGAGGCTTCACGGGGCAACCTCTTTCCTAAGTGGTCCACTTCCTACTATCTGAATTGGGTCAATTGCCTCCTCAGGGATTCAAAGAGCCCCAGATTCTGAGGCTTTCCAAATCTCTGTCTCGACTCGTGCTCTGGACCCTCTGTGAGCTGCCCTTTCTCAGGCGGGTCCCCTGGAACCACGTTTGTTCAATGGGACCTCTAGGCCAAACTGACCGGACCAGCAGGTACCACTGACCGAAACCAGGCTGATTACCTTTTACTGGTCCCTTCTCGTCCTATGGCCTGGCTTTATACATACATGCCTTTGATTCTAGGAGACGCTCCCCGTGTCCTTAAAATAAATGCAACCCCATGCTTTTTTCTGTTTGTATTTCGCTAAATGTAGCTCAGATGGGTTTCTAAGACTTGCCACCCAGAGTCTTAGCTGTCAGCCCATAAAGGAGTGATCTGGCCCTTCTCTCCCGAAGTCTGACACGGCCATTGGAACTTTCAGATACGACACGTTTTTCTGAGTCGATTTCTACCCTACTCTCCTGCATGACTACAGTCCCTTCCCTGGCGGCCAGGACTCTGTAAGGACCGAGGATGTGATGCCCCGACTCACTCCACGTCCCAGAGCTGGGCAGGTTCAGCGACCCGGCGCACACACACACACGCATGTGGGCCGTGGGGGGCATTTTGCCACCCGGCTACTTGGGCACCTGTTGGAAGCTACTCTTGTGTGTTTACAATTCAATTCATGTTGGAACAAAGACAAGCCGAAAATCAAATAAACAGCTTGCAGACACTCAGCAGTGCATACACTTTCCTCCTCCTCTTCAGGACTGGCATGAGATAAGTACCACCTGGTCTGGCTGCTTGCCAGGGCCCTGGCATAAAAGGGTGAAGGGAGGCGGGGAGGACATCCCTCCAAGTGCATTGTGACATGAAAGCAGGCGAGTAAAGCCCTTCTTTGAATGGGGACAAAAGATGTTTTAGAAACATGTTTCAGGGTAAAGGAAGAGATGCCAGGGAAAACGTGTGTGCGCTGAGTCAGACACTTCCTGTGCCACAAAGACAAACTGCTTCTCCAAACAAAACGAATCACGTCACTGCTGTGGTTCGAACTCCTACCTCCCCCGTTTCCAAAGATCCATATGGAAAATAGCCATTGATTCCCCAAAGGTTTGCATTCTGATTCAAAGGACACCAGTGCAGCCTTCCACGTGCCGGGCGTCGGGCTACGTACGTAACTACCTGCCCGACCCCGCACCATGCCCCAGAAGCTGCGATTTGTCCAAACTCCCATAATTGGTAAGTGACGGGTCCGGTCTAGGGTCCGAATCGCTGGACCTTCAAGCCACTACACTTGCTCGGCTGCTCTGCGACTCTGGAGGACGGACGGTTCCTCCGGAGGACGGTGTGACGCTCAGACCAGGATCCCTTCCTGCCCCGAAAGCTCGGCCTCCTGCCTCTCACGATTTCATGCCGCCCACAGTCCAGTCCCACCAGTGGCCACCTCCCCCCTGGCACGGCTCCAGTCACGGGGCCTCCGTGCTGCCTCCTGACTGCTCTGCTGTCTCCTGTCTCTTCCTCCTGCTGTGCCGCCGGGAGCGTCTTTCCCAAAGGCAGGTCTTGGAATTACACCCTTTCCCCGCCCGTGATGTCACAGACGGTCCCTCGGGTACTGGTCCTAGCTGCCTACCCATCCTCTCCTCCCGCCACCCGCCATCCCTCACCCCACTTTCTCACCGACACCCTGGACCACCAGAAGGCCCCTCCCCAACACCCCACCACCGCCACAGTCGGTGCCTCTCCTGACATGGCTCTCTGCGCCTAGAAGGCCCGTCGGCCATCACTGCCTGGAGAACTCCTCCCCTCATCGAGGGCGACTCAAAACTCCCCCCTTCCTGGAGTCTTCATCAGATTCCCAAGAGAACTAACCATTTTCTTCCTTATTTCCCAACTCTACCAGCATCTGTCGCGATTACTACTATTGTTGTTGTTGTAGAAGTTTGTCACGTGTATCTGTCTGGCTCGAATGGGAGCTGCTGCTGCCATGTTTTTCACCTCTGCATCCCTGGTCCCGGGTCTGGCACAGAGCAGGGCGTCTGTAAATGCTTGTGGGGTGAGTAACAGACGCAATGCACCGACAGAGCCGTGAAGAAACGACCCGGCCGAACTTGAACAAGAATATCACCCAGAGAAGGATGACATCAGCTAAAAACTGACCCAGCTCACTGCGTCCTTTTCCCTCACTTGTCTCTCCTTGGTCCTGTGTGGAGGGGCAGGGGACCCCACAATTGTCTGCCCCCCAGCTCTCCTCCAGAGCTGGCCCGTCCTCTCCCCCGGAGGGACTCCCACGTGTTCCCCAGCGGACCCCTGAAAACCCTGACACCTTGCTTCCTCTCGCTCTCTATGGGCCACTCCACTAACCACACGTGTCCTCAAATGACAAGGACCCGAGTGTCCTTCACGGCCTTCCCCTCAGCGTGCTCACCCAGCGCGTGAGGACACTGAGGCCGGGCCCGGCCCACAGTCTCCTGGGTGCCCGCAGAGCAGGTGACCAGCCTGTGTGTGAGGGATGAGCGAGCGGGAGGGGGCCAGGGTGACTGGGGGCTGGCAGCTGGCACGCCCCTGGCCAGACAATGGTGAGATCTCCCAGCTGGCTGGAGAGGCCACGGGCAGTGGCCGCTGTGGGCAGGTCCGGAGGTCAGCAGACAGGTGTGGGGAGGGGTGTGACCGCCTCGGGGGATTCACCTCCAGGAGGAGGCAGCGGGCTGGCCCTGCTTCCAGAGACTGGAGACCTGCTCTGGGGCCCGGCCTCCTGCACCCCTTCCTTCCGCCCGGGCGCCCCTTCTCCTCGCCCTTTGGGCCAGCCACGCTGTCAGAGTATTTGAAGTCCCCGCCTGGTATACGTGGGGCGCAAAGTCCTGTGCCAGCACCTGGCTGCCAGCCAGGCCCAGCACCTGCTCCGTCAGGTGCCCCACTTTCCCTGCCACCAGCAGCTGCTGACAAGGTCTCTGCTCCTGCCGGCTCCAGGCTGGTCGGGAGGGTCCCCTCCCTGGGGACATCAAGAGGCAGTGCCCTTCCTTTGCTGCCCATGCTCAACGGAAGGCTGACTCCAACATATGAGGGAAGTAACTCCATCTCTCCCTAGAAACTGCCGCCGCTGCCTGAGTCCAGGCCAAGGGGAAAAGGCCTGTGGGCTCCGGTCTTGGCACGTGGAGGCCCTGCGTCCCCACCAGCTGTTCCTGAGCCAGCGGGGCTGCCGCTGTGCAACAAGGCGTCCAGGAGCCAAGTCTCCCAGAACCAGGGAGCGAGCGAGGCTTCCGGCGGGAAACGGCTCGCAGAGGCCGGGATGAGGCGCAGCCACCAGGGCGTCCCAGACCAGGCAGGATCCCGCGGGGCTCCCCCTCCTTCTTCCCCTAGACTTTATGGCATGTAACCCCTTTTCTGTTTTAGCGGGGCCAGCTCCTTCAAGTTCTGGAGGTCACTCCAGCCAACCCGCCACGTCTGGGTTGGGGAGAGAGCCCCTCTGTCCTTGCAGGAGCTGTCTCAGGACGGGCACACACTCTGTCTGTGTGGCCCCCACGCGTGTCCCCAGCCCTCGCAGCACAGCTGGGGAGTAAGCTGGCTTCTGTTTCCAGTGCAGAGCGGGAGATCCAGCTCACAGACATGCTCACGGCCCCACAGCTGGGAAGATGCTGAACTGAGACCCCAAATCTCGAGGGGTCTCACTGCAAAGCCTATCGTCCATTCAGCACCCACCATCCAACACAACGGCCGCGTCTCCATCCTCTTCAAGTTAATAATCTACTTGGGCGGCCAACGTTTATCAAACAGTCACAAAACCCAAGGCATCATCGCAAACGATATGATAAGATATGGAAGGGAAAATACAGGACACTGTGAGAGTAGAACAGAAGCAGACGCAGCTTGGGAAGGGGGTGGGCAAGGCAAGGCCCTCGGGATACTGAGACCTGCAGGACACGTGACCTTCGCAAGGGCAGGAGGGAGGGGAATTGTCTGGGCTGACTGAGTGCCCAGTGCCCGTGGGCCTGAGGTTATAGGATGAGGGGAAGGCATCCGGCTCCACACCAGAAACTCTGGGGCTGAGTCTGCTAAAGGGTTCGGCAAATACTGTTCCCTGGCTCCCTGTTTCCAAGGGTCTGTCCTTCCATCTTCCACCTGGTCTGGCCCCGGGCACACGGTGTGTGTGGGGATTTAGGCTGATGGGAGTGGGAAGGAAGACACTGTCCCTCCCCCTGCAGCAGTGGCTTCGGGTGGGGTAGCAGAGGGTGTGCCGGCAGGGTCAGGGTCAGGATGAGATAGGTCTGCTGGGTGGGTGGGATGGGGTGTGTTTGGGGGCTCACCCACAGCCCATAGAGGAAGCAGGGGGCCGTGAAAAGCCTACTGGGCTCCCCAGCTGTGGGGTCATCTGGACCTCAGCCTCCTCCCATTTCCTGGGTCTAATCCAGTCCCGCCTGGTGACTCCTTCCAGCTCACTGACAGGACTTTCTATGTCACTATGGCGTGTCCAACCCATCCCAGGCCACAGCCGGCCGAAGTCGCCAGGGAACGCTTAAAGGCTGAGTGAGTGCTTTCCTAGACCTGCTAAACCACAGCCGGTTCGTGGACAAGTTACCCTCAAAAACCTGTCCTCCCTGGCAGTGCCCAGGAGGAGGAAGCAAGAGGAGGAGACCAGGAAACCTGAGCGGAGAGAGAGGTGACATTTCTTACGTGTATTCCTCTTCAAACATTAGCGTCTCACTCCAAAAAATAACTGTTAACTCACTGATAAGTACAAAATGTTCTAAGTTTTTCCATATATTAGTTTCTATCATTTCACAAAGCATTCGTGTTTGGGGACGCTCTGGACTAGCTGACTTGGACGTTCTTCTGGCACGTAAAGAACAAGCCAGAACTGGACGTGGTGTGTGCTGGGGTCCAGGGCTCTGGGCCCTGCCAACCAGAGCCGCTGCGTCAGGGGACCGTCCCTGCTCTCCCCATGGCAGCCCAGCCCAGCCCAGCTTTGCTCCTGCTCTCCGCCCCACCCCGGCTGTCACCAGCCATCCCTGGGGAGGGGAGGCCCTGGAGGGAGGCCGTGGCACAGGAAGTGGGGGCAGCCCCACTGGGCCCCGGCCCCAGCCCACTGTGGAGCAGCTGGTCCGGTTCAGCTGGCTTAAAAGGGCCTCCGCTGAGCCGAGTAACCGGTCCTGTTCGGGCTGCATCATCCCCGGGGTGGTATGCAGGGTCACACCCCACCGCGGAGGCAATGGCCTCCGAAAGGTCCCCAGGGGAAGGAGCGGGCAAAGCCACCACCTGGCTACGTCTGGAAGAGGGGCCGGCAGCTGCTCCCACCCCCTCCTGCCCCTTGGCCTGGCATGCGGCTTATGTTAATGGCCTCTGCTCCTGGCCCAGCGGCCAGCTCGCTCCCCAGGGCACACTGAGCCCTGGGAAGGGGCTCGGGCAGCTGCAGCTCATCCCTGGGAAGGGGGAGGGAGGACACAGGCAGGAAGTCCGCCCCCCTGACCAGCTGCTTCTGAGCCGGTGTGCATGCCAGGGAGGCCGGCCGGCTGTGGGGACCCGCCTGAGGGGTCGCTGGTGGAGGGTAAGTGTGTGAGGCTGCCCCACCCAGGACACGCCCCACAGGAAGTCTGGGGTGATCTGGGGCTGAGGGGAAGCGAGACCAACACTGGTTCTGTCACTAAAGTTACCCGGAAGCCGTGGGCGACGGTTCCTCCCTGCCTCAGTTTCCCCATCTGTACAGTAAGGGGAGGTCTCCTATCTTCCCAGGTGCCATGACTCCATGATCCTAGACGTTTTCCTTAGTGGCGCCTGCTGGGAGCTGGGTGGGAGCACGTGAGGAAGAGCTCCCGCGAGATCTCACCTTCCCAGCTGTGTGCTGGCAGCACCCGCCTGCACCTTTGGTCCAGAACCATCACCCCACACACTCAGCCGTCTCCAAGCAGAGGCCGTATGTGCAGTGGGACAGGACCCGCACCACAGCAGGTATTCTTGGCTGGTAAACCAAAGCACCGAAGCTGTGCCACTCCCGTAGTACACGCTCAATAAACAGCTGAAGGGGCGAGTGAACCACTGGTTAAAAAGATGGGCTCCCAAGCCAGACTCACTCGACTTGCTAGCTGTGCGTGCTGGACCAGTTAGTCAGCTGACATTTCTGACCCTCACTCTTTTCACCTGGAAAAGGAGGGGGAAATCAAGGGCCACTGTGAAGATTCAACCCGATACAACATTTAGGATATTTCGTATGTGTCTGGCACATAGTAGGTTCACTGCTGTCACTTACAGGAGAGCTCCACCCCACGTCCCGCCAACACCTCGAAGGTCACTTTGCATCCTGACTTGCATTTTGCTGCTCTCACTCTTAGTTGGTGGCGTCCACCAGTGGCCACTCAGAAACCGGGGTTCCTGCTAGCTCACGCCGTGACCTCACCCCAGGATCTCTGCTCCCTCCATCTCTTCTCCAGTCCTGCCTCTGACCCAGCCTCACCCCAGGTGTGGCCCCGGGACCCCCTTCACCCCACACTGCTGCCGCCATCTGTCTGCCCGGCTGCAGCCCCACAAGAGCAAGGGTACGTCTGCCTCTGTGCTTGGTAAACGTTTGCTGACCCATGAGTCGGTCACCACAGGAGACCCGAGCAAAGGGCCTGCTGGGTGGAGGGAGGTCAAGGAGGAGAAGAGCGAAGGGCGACTTGGACCTTGTAGTCCTACCTTGCAGTCCACCAGGGTTTTGATTAAGAGACAAAGGTAGAAGATGGAATGGAAACACATCTATGGAACGTGCCGACAACATCCAACTTATTTCTCTTCCAAGACGGTGTTTCTAAGTTGGTTGCTGAGAACCTGGCACTGTACCCTCAGTGAGAAACTCAAGTCAAGAAGAGCTGGAGATCAATTACAACTATGGATTCGCTCTTAATATATGCCAGGCACTGTGCTGGCACTTCCAGGCACCGTTGGATTTCTTCCCCGCCAGGAGGCATCACTGCCCCCATTTTACAGAGGAAGGAGCAGAGTTGCAGAAAGACTGGGTAATGGTGTCACGGCGCCATAGCTACTGACGGGCAGAGCTGGGAGATGAACTGGGTCTGTCTGGCCCTAACCCTCAGCTTCCTCCCCCCAGGCTCCACCGTCTTTCATTCCCACCAATGTGGCCACCTGCTCTGATTGGTCAGGCACCAGCCTCCCAGCCTCGTCACTGGCTCCGGTGGTGGCCACAAGGACCTATGAGGGGACAAGCTGTGGCCAGAAAAGGCGGGGTGAAAAAGAGGCTCCTCAGGAGCAGACCTCAGGAGCTAAAGCAGCAGAGCGAGGCCAGGTCAAGTGCAACTGGAAATGCCTGAGAGAGAAACAAGGTCCAAGTGCTGGAAATCACAGGCCTCCTTCCTGCCGCTCTGTCTGTGCCAAGGTGGCCGGCGGAGCAGTCCCTGCGCTTTTGCGGGGTGAAGGGAGGCTTCTTCCCTTGTTGCCTGTGGACGTTAGGGCCCACCCTCCTTGCACCTTCTCTCCGCCCCACCTGCTTCCCACCGGGTGCGGGGATCCTTTGCTTAGGTGGCCCTTAGGTTCTGACGGCCAGGAGCACAGGGCACTAACTGGCAACCCACGGACCCCGCCTGGCCTGCAGATGTGCAGTTCAGCCTACATAGCGTTTTTAACAATTTCAAAAATTGAGAAATTTTACACAAATATCAGGATTTCCAGCTTTGCTGGAAAATGTGAGAATCTGACAACTCAGGTCCAGACTCCCACGTGGCAACGATCAGCTGGACTGACTCGCAGCTGCCCCCTTTGCTTTGGCCGTAGGCTCCCGCTTTTGAAGGACAGGGTGAGAAGGGAGGGGGTTCTCAAGCCGCCCCTGGCCATGACCCCACGATCTGGGAGAGCAGCCCGGACGTTCCCAAGAGCCGTGTCTCCCTCCATTTGTGGCTGGAGAGGACAGAGCACTGCTTTGTGAATTAATGGAGCTGAGGCATGGTGGCCACACAGCGGGGAGCCGGACGGCCTCCGAGCCTGCTCCCTTCTTGACCACTGGCCTCCGTCCACTCCAGGAAGCCTGCTGGTATTTCTAAGGTAACATAACCCCTCTGGCTTCCTGGCCCGGACCCCCTAGAGCTCCCTCTCGGGCAACTATGGCCCCTATACCCCAGGCGGGTCTGTCCAGGGCACCTGGGCAAACACTCGGGCACTGCAGGGCCCAGGATGCCTTCCACGTCTCGGGCTGGCACCCCAACAATCCTGGCAGTGTGGCCCCCGAGCACGGCCTGTTTACTTCCTCGGGGAGTGCTACGAGAGCCAGGCCAGCTGAGGGGTGGCCATTTCAGAACCACCAGGCAGCTGTATCATTCCAACTTCAAGGAGCTTCCAGAAAATTCAAACAAATATTTGAAAATGGCTGCCTTGCCACCGTCCTGGAGGCAGCGCCAAGGAGGAGAGCACGGGCAACAGGCCGGCGGGGTCAGGCCCAGGGGGGTCAGGCCCAGGGGGGTCAGGCCCAGGGGGGTCAGGCCCAGGGGGGTCAGACCCAGGGGGCGTCAGGCCAGGCCTGGCCGGCCTGAAAGACCCCGGGGCTTCCAGCCTCCTGGCTCTGGGCCCCTACGAACCATCTCCCCGCCCCTGCCCTGTCCCTCCCCGCCTGGCATCCCCGCCCCTGCACTACCCTTCCAATCCCACGTAGCCCTCCAGGCCCCTTGCAGGGGCGCTGACCTCCTGAGAAGCCCCTCTGCACACTGGACCCCTTTCCATCTTCCACCTACTACCAGAATTGGGTGTTTATGATTTCTCTTCCCTGCTGGCCTGGGGGACCCTTGAGAGGAGGAAATTCCAAAGGACTCCGCCCCCAGGCCTGCCCCACCTGTACCAGCTTTGTGACCTGGGATGGTCACGTCCCCTCTTGTGACAGTGCTATTTCCTCAGCCATAAATGGGGTCAGAGCCCCTCCCTAGCAGGGTACTGTGAGGGTTAAGGAAGAAGGTGCAGGTGACGGGTGACATTGCACCAGCCTGGAACCTACTAGGGCTGCAGAAATGCTGGACCAACAGGAAGCCCGACTGGACAGGCGCCCAAGTGAGCGAGCTGCCACACAGCCAGCTTAGGCCTCTGCTCCACGGGGCCCTCAGGGACATGAAAGGAATGCATTTTCTCCTGAGGCCACTCGTCCCCTGTCCCCTTCAGCGACGTGGAGCAGCCCCTGCACCCAGGAGCCTGCCGGGACCTCTCCAGCCACTGCAGGGTCCTCTGAGACAAATGCAGCGCCCCCTGCACCCCCATGGCCGCGCCCCCTCCAGCACTGGGCACCTGTGCCTGCCTCCTCGCCGGATGCCGCCCTTCTGCTGCCCAGGGACACCAGGAGGTCCAGCCACTCTGTGTCCCCCAAGGGTGCTGTCCCCTGCGGCCCGATGTGGGGCAGGGATGCAAAGAGGCACAGGGAGCCCTCCCTTGGCTTTGCACTTGACTTCCTCAGATGCTCCTGTCCTCGGGCCCGAGCGTCTCCTGGGACAAGCTTCCCTTGTTTGTCTGCTTCGTTCATTTGTAAGTCTGGCCGGCAGTGAAGCAGTGAAGGCCCTCTCTCTCTCTCTCTCTCTCTCTCTCTCTTTCACGCGCACACACACACACACACGCACACTTAGCTTTGGCTCCTGACGGGCCTCCTTTGAACAGAGGGCTCCTGTGCGCTGGCGTGCCCTTCCTGCTGACGAGGAGAAATGACGTTGGGGCGCCTCGTACCTCAATGAGGGGGGCTGCCGCCCCACCCACTGCCCGGGCCGCTGCTTCTCCTCTCCTAGAGCCGGAAGGCCTCAAGCCCGCCCCAGTCCCACTGCCTCCATCTCCTGCCCTCAGAGATGCCCAGCGCAGGCCCAGCTCCCCTGCGCTCTGCTCCTTCCTAGCCAGTCGCTGAAAGCAAGCTGCCCAACCTGTCTGACCCTGTGCGTTCCTCTGTGACCCGGGAATTCCTGCAAATGGGGGCATCCCGAATTTTAGAGAGCTGGCAGACTACTGGTGACTGCTGAATAAAGGGTGCTGGCGCCTGTCCTAAGAGCACAAGGATAGATCACGCACTGCCTCCCCCCCAGGGACAGGTGACAACTGTAAACAAATACAGAAGAAAGAGGGCTTCTTAGAGGGCCCAGCCGTGTGCAGGGCACTCAGTCCAACAGCATGCACCTGGGCAGGCATGCTGGGGGGTGGCCTGAGCCAAGGGCAGGGCCGGGACAAGCAGAGGGCCAGGAACAGCAGGGGAGAAGCCTGGAGGTGCCAGAGCACAGAGCTCAGGGGAGGGGGCGGAATGGAAACCAGGACCGGAGCTCAGTGGGAGAAGGCGTTTTCTCACGCTGACCTACCGGTGGAGAGCGCAGACCAGGGCAGCGAGACCCCAGTGTGTAGGGGGCCCTCCTGCGCGGGGGTGGGGAAGGGGTGCAGGAGCGGCTCTCGCGTCTGCACCATGAGCTCAGCTGGGATGACGCTGCTCCCGCCAGCTGGCATCCCGCATGAAATTAAATGAGCAGCACTAATGTCCCCAAATAAATGCCAGAAGCCTGGCTCATGCGCCCGGAGCTTCTCGGCACCCCCTCCTGTGGGAAGGCAGATGGGAAGAAGGCAAACGCTGTCGGGCAGGATCCGGCACAGCGTTCCAGCCCAGCGAGCGGCAGCAGAGTCGCCCCGCACAGCAAGTGGGCCGCCCCACCTGAGTGTGGGCTGGATGGCCTTGGACCACACCCCCTTAGTTTCCTGGGCTCAGCGGCCTTTCGGGGTGCTGTGAGGGCGGACACGAGGGGGTCCCCCTGGAGTGGTCTGGAGCAGGCTGCCAGGCCACACCACTCACCACCCACAGCCCCCCTCTGCTCTGCGCATCCCCTCTGCACACCCAACTGTCTTCTGTCAAGCACGGAGTCTGCGTTGCGACACTCACCCCCAGTCTAGAGCTGCTCGGAGTGTCTGGTTAACGTTCTGCTGTTTCCACGAAGCAAACCCCGCTGGGCACACAGGCTCCCTGAGGAGCCAGGCTGTCGGGAGGGCCTGGCCCCACTGCGAGGGTTAGGCGACCACCTGCTCCTCGGGGCCGGACCCAGTGAGGGCCAGGCACAACCCTTAGACCACACTCAGCAGAGGGCTGCAGACAGACGGGGGCTGCGGGGTCTGTCCCCGAGGAAGGGCCAGCCCTGGAGGATGGGAGCTGCGGGTTGGGAGAAACTGGAAATAACCTTTCTAGAACAGGGCTCGGTGCAGCCAGGGGCCCAGAAATCCTGCCAGGACGTCTCTGCTTAGTCCATACGAGACTACCCTCTTCTTCTGGCTTGTTGTAAACATACCACTTACAACGCCCGACTGCCATGGTCCTGGGAACAGCCCTTTACTAGATAAACAGTAATGGGTAGCAGAGGGCAGCCCTTTGCTGAAAACCATGCCTGTTGGAAAAGGAAAACCTGGGCATGGAAGTTGACACCAGACCAAATACAGGAGAGCGCCCTTTGGATTTGACGGGGCAGGTGGGGAGGGGAGTGGCTGACAGAATCTCCTGGAGGGACAAGGAAAGAGAAAGGAGCTGGCGAGGCTGGACACTGGGAAAGCAGGCACCACACAACACAGCATGCGGACAGTCATTTTCAAGCTGTTTTTGCTGAAGTATGTGTCATCAAACCCTCCTTCCTCATGAAACCTTCAGTAAAATTTCTGCCACGCTCACTAATGCTTTTGGTGCAAATGGACAAAAAACAGAGACAGCCTAGACAGACAGCTCGAGGTTGGAAAAAACAATTTTTTTTTTCACTACTACCTCATTTCCGGCAGAGAAAGGCCTTTTTCTGCTCTTCAGAACACTGCCTCCACTACCCGTTACTGACACCAGCCCAGGAAAAGATGCTTTTTCTCGTAAAGAGAGAAGCAGAACTCAAGGTCAAACAAAGCTCAGCTATTTCACTGTTCACTTTGGGAAACAGAAGGCTGTCCCGGCACGATGAGGCCAGGAAAACAGAGCAGCAGTGGAAAGGGTGGAGAAATTTTCCAAGCTCTTTTTGGTTTAAAAAGAAAAATAGAGAAAAGCTTAATACGAAAAACCACGTGTCCCTCTTCTCTAAGTATATCAAGTTCGAGCCTCTTTTTATGAACAAACCAAGTTACACATGACCTGTTGTGATGTTTCCCCATCAACAAAGGAACTGAACATTTTAAAAGGACACTTAAAAATAAACATGTAGATGCTTCCATTTTCACCTAATTTTATGATTATTTACTTCCTTCCTTACTTTTAAACTCCACGGCGGCAGCGGGGGCAGGCTCTGACCTGACTAGACTCGCCGTGGCCAGCGGGGAGGCAAAACGGACGAGACTGCAGAAGGGAGACCGTGATGGGCACAGCCACACCCCAAGGTCCCTGAGGAAGAGGGAACCCTGAAGGAACCCAAGGTGTCCACACATCCTGGAAACACCGGGGGAACATTCACGATGTCTTCATGGACGCCTCAAATCTATAACAAACGCAGTAACATTCTCTGTTTCCAGACGTGGTGGACACCCTGTCCATTCAGCCTTCCAAAGACAGGCTGCTGGTCCCACGTGTTCTAGACAAGCCGGGCCCTTGTATGAGCCAGAAAAGCAGGACGGGCTGTCCCTGGAGGGGGCAGGTGCCGAAGCACGGCCTGGGCCTATCACCCAGGCCCATACCGTAAATGTCACAGCTGAGCGGACACTGACGGAGCTCCTGACCTGTGCGTGTGTGTGGACGAGGAACTGGCAGACGGCGAGTCCTCCCCCTTCTCTGCCCAGAAATTCCTCCTGGTTCTCGAGACCACACTGGTGCCACATCTCCACGCAGCCCTCCCTGACACCGCCACCCAGCCCGAACTCTAGGTCCAGTGTCACTGCCCCTTTTCTGGGCCCACCTGTGTCAGCAGGTGGACCGCACACACAAGGCTTGTTGCACGCCTGTGAGCTCCTGGAGGGCAGGGTGCATGGTGTCCTCTTCTCTATAACCCAGGAGCCTAGCACGGGGCTCGGCACGTAGGAAGACCTCAGGATGATGGCGAACGGATGGGTGTCAACATGCTCCCAATCCCACTCCTATGACAGGAGGTAGACAGGAACATAAACAACCCCTGTACAGAGTGATAAATACACGGATGGACGCTGTGACAAGAATGCTAGGGGACACAGGACCAGAGCCAGTCACGGTGTGCGGGGACGGGGCACTGACGCAGGCCTGGGCCTTGAACTCCCGCAGCCCCTGGGACAAAGGGCCTTCCTAGCTTGGGAAAGTGGGAGCAAAGGCAGGGTGACTGGGGGACTCAGAGCATCTCCCCGTGGCCACAGGAAAAGACAGAGACGGGGAAGGGAGGGCAGGAGGCAGAGAGGAGCTGGACGGCTGACCCCACTGAACGCCGGGCTAAGAAACTTGGTTGCTCTCTCTCTCTCTCAGCGATGAGGACTGAAAACATTTTTTAGTCGAAGAAACATCATCTGTCAAAATGCAAAGAGATCCCTATTTTGAAAAAGAACACCATCACTATAAGCGGAGGCGCGTGTGCACACACGGTTTATTTTAAACCCCGGCTTTAAAGCCCGAAGCAGGGTCTGCCACGGCAGCCTGCAGGCCCCGCACATCAAAGGTGGATCACTCCTGGCCGTGACTGCGCTGCCCCGAGGTCACAGCCAACTGCACTGCGTATGCCAAGCATCTAGAGTCGCCTCTGCAAACACATTCTTGTCCCTCAGGCCCGAGCAGGTGGTGCTTAAACAGGGGCCACGTGAATGACAATAGATGGGAACCGAACTTCTGCAACAGGTTCTTTCCATCTCCCTTTCTAAGCCCTCCTTTCTCCCCTGAGCTCCATTTACAGAGAGAGGCTCTGGGACCGGACAGAAGGCACAGGCCCCTGGCTCACTGTCTTCACACGGGACCCCACTTCAGGGAGGTCGTCCCTCCCTAATCACTGTTTGCGACTTGCTTCCAGAAGCAGCACGACTGGCCCAGGCCACAGCTCCTTCCTGTCAGAGATCCTGAGTCGACACCCCGCACACCCTGCCCCCCACTAGCCTTCACCTACCCTCCTGGGCCCCGCAGAGACTAATGGGATCTGTGGTTTTAGAAATGCTGTGGTGGCTGAACCATAAGCTTCATTTGTCACAGCCTCGGGCCCTTCCAGAAAGGCGTCCTTGCAGGGTTTCTGTCCTCTCCCACCCCCACGGCGCTCTGGGGGCCTCTCCCCGGGGTTCGTGCTGGAGCTGCATTTTGTAATTCACAACCTTGCCTAAGCCCCAACACTGGCACAGAGGGTTCCTTCCCCGTCGGCGGGACCACGCGTGCGGACTGCTTCTCCCGCACAGACTGCCATCGGCCTCCCTAGGCCACCTGCTCCGCACGCCGCCCTTTCCTCTGGGGTGAATGGTGGGGTCTTTGTCCTCTAGACCAGTGACTCCCAAACCTAACAGCACAGAATCTCTCTGCATTGTAAGTGCCTGTCGATTTCCTTCCCCCTGTACAGGAGCTTCACGGAGGGCCCGTCCTGGGCCTCACACGTGGTTAGAATACACAACAACGCATAAAACGTGCATAAACATGACACCGCATACAAGGCAGATGTAGTGCCCCCGTTCTGCAGGTGAGGAAACAGCCTCAGAGAAGACAACAGACGAGCCTGGTCGCACAGCCAGTAGGTGCTGGAAGCACAGCTTCAAGCAGGTCACCTGGACACACTACCTCGTTCCTACAGGGTCCTGATTAGATAACAAAGCAAAAAGATAAAGATGCTTTTGTTTCCAGGCAACACAGACCACCCAGGAGCTCTCAAGATGGAAGAAATCTCCTGAAAAAAGCTAGACATCCATCCATCCACAGGGCAGCTCCACGGGTCCATGCCTGCCTCCACTGCCCTGCAGGCGGGAGGGAAGGGACAGGAGTTGGTCCTAAGGGGCTCCAGGTCCCCAAGACCGGCTCCGCCATGGGCAGAACGGGGAGGCAGAGAAACCCCGGTTCCAGAACCAGGAGGACACGTCAGGGACATCCCACTCCTGGCTCTTCCTCCCAACTGCGCTCGGTCCAACCCTACAAGAGACAAAGAACTGTGCGTACAGGCGATTGCAGGGGCCAAGCTCGTCGTCATGCCGGGCGCTTACGCTGATTACAATAATTACGGCAGGAAGGTGAAGTATGACTTGTTGCCAGCGGATGAAGACGAAAAAAACTACATTACAAAATGTTAAGTAAACGGCAAATAGGAATGTTGAACAAAGAAAGTTTACAGGCGTGTGTAAAACTGACCAGTCATCAGCCCCAACCAGAAAACCTGGCCCATATGGGGCTGCAAAACAAAGAGTCTTCTGTGCAGCGTGGCCGGGTCCCCTCAGAACACAACCGCCGGTCAGAAGTGGCCAGAACCTTGGAGTCTGGTTGCCCAGTGGAAGGATGTGCACACGTGTACACACCCGTACACCACACACACACACACACAGAGACACAGACACACGGACAGACACACACACAATTCCCGTCACCCCCCACCCCGCATCCTGACCAATCCCCCCGCGTCTCAGGTGTGGGCATGCAGCCTCCGTAATGCTCAGCAGCAAAGCCACGTTTCCTATTTTAATCTGTTTGGCTGTTTCAGTGGGATTTTTATGGAATTTTTAAGTCCTTCTCAGTCTTTGGGCTGAAACCTGTGAGGCTTTGCTGTGGTCTCTGTCTACAGGCCAATTTCCCTTCTCCCATTGGCACTCCCACGGCGACGGCCTGCGGGGCCGTGTGTGACCCTCCCTCTCGCCGCCCTGTCAGAGAACGGAGTGGAGCGTCCGCAGCGGCCTCGGGCCGGCTGCCCCCCCCCCCGTCTCCAGGTCAGGCGCGGCCCACCACCGCACAGAGTCACGATGCGATGCGTCTACCAGACGCACAGACAGGCTGGAAGCCGCACAGCGCAGGAAAGACCAGGGCCCGTCCTGCTCCTCACTGCGGGGCTTTGGACACAGCACATGGCCTGCAAGGAGGCGGCGCTTTTCTCACCTACAAACTATTCTTCATCGAGCTGTTCAAAGGACTAGATGAGAATGTCCTGTTGGGCCGGAGGGGGAAACTCAAAGTCCTGTGGAAGGACCTCGCTGCGAAATGAGAAGGGGAAGCAGGGGAGCGATGAGGGATGGGGAGAGAGACCGGCCGCCTGGACGGCACCCTGCAGACGGAGCGCCGCACTTCACAGTACTCCCAGGGGAACCACAAAGGCCACACGCGTCACTTCTGCCAGCCACATGGACCTAGGACCGCGACCTCCGCCCCCAGCCCGGGACACGCACGTCTGCAGTACGATTAGCTCACGCCTATGATGGGAGGCATAGTTTAGAAGCCAGGAGGCCACAGCTCAAGGTCAGGCCTTATTGCTCGGCCAGTCACACCCTGAGCAAGCAGTGAGCTGTGACATAAAACAACAGCTCAATTTACACACTGCTAAGCTGGCTGTACCCTCACTGTCACCACACAGTGTCCTGTGGCATGCATGGTGCTCAGGCCCCTGCTCAGCCTCAGGCAAGTCCTGGGCCAGCGGGAAGGCTGCAGAGGCGGCGGGAGCACAGAGCCACACGCAGAGGTGGCCCCAAGGAGACAACACCCAGGCCTGGCTGGTAACTCGGCAGCAAAGGAATTTTGTCAAGATGCAAAATTGTAGCACCTGGAGAAGACACACTACTGTGCAAAATCCAAGGTGTGCGACGGCAGGAGCACACACGGTTTGAATCGCCCCACCAGGCCTAAGACGGTGCGTGGCTAACAACAAAGGAGGCCAGCGGCTGGAGGACGCTGCTGGGGAAAAGGCAAGTCGTGCAGACCATGCCGTGTTCGAGTCCCGACCGAGGCGGTGGGGGGCAGGGGTGTTGAAAGGGGGTGTCTCTGCAGATCCCAGGAGCGGGAGGAAGCCCAGGTGGCAGCCGTCTTTTTCCTCGGAGACATCTCAGCCGCCTGGAGGTACAGGCACAACAGGCCCTCGGGCCGCCCACAACGGTCAGGGTGTTGGCAGCAGTGCACGCTTCACGGAGGGTGACGTGCAGGCCCTTCAGTGGGGCAGGGGAGCGTCCTTAAAGCCCAGTGGGTCATCCGAGTGTCCAGCCACTCCACCGCTGACCTGAGTGACACCTCAGGTCTGCTCAGCCGTGTGGCCGTGACGCGGCCCCAAAATGAAATGGCTGCTGGCGACTCTGACTCTCTTACTTTTGTCCTCTCCCCAGATGCGAATGAGAAGGCACAATGGCCTGCTCACTCGTCTGAAGCCTGGCCGGGGAGGCTGTGGCTTGGCCAGCTCCCAGCCCCGGAGCGGTTTAAGGGCAGGTCAGGAAGAGGCCGTCCCAGTCCAGCACTGTCCTGGCAATTCTTATTAACATCTTCCAAACGGAGAGGAGAAAATAACGTCTGCTTCTCGGGGGTGGGGGCAAGGGCGTGGGCCCGGGACTCAGGGGTGCTACATGTGAATCCTGGTTCAGGGGTTTCCCAGGGTGGCTCCTTAGACACATCACTTAACCTCTGAGCCTCAGTTTCCTCACTTGTAAATCGAAGGAAATGCCACCGTAGGTTTGTTGTGAGAGTCACCGGATGACCGTGCACGCGCACGCAGTACAGCAGTGCCCGCCAGCACACAGTAGGCATTCAACAGCTGTCTTCATCTATTAATGGGGTCCTCAGACCTCTCACATGGTACCACAACTGTGCTGTGACGGCCCACACGATAAGCCGTGTAAGTAGTCTGGGGGCGCTCATGACTCCTTCCTTCTCTGGCTGAGGGGGAGCTCGGCAAACCCAAACGGACAGCGGAGGACCAGTGCGACAGGTAGTCAGAGTATCACTGTCCCACCCAGCGTGATGACAGCTGGGCCTGCTGGTAGGACGGGCGCGCTCCTGAACAGGTCGAGGCTCCTTCAACCTGCCCGACCTGGTCTGCTCACCGCACGTTACGTTAGGGAAGCACAAACGCCCACTCCCCCAGCTCAAAGAGGTGGGAAAAGTCAGAGAGAGAAGACAGCAAGCTTCCCGTGGAGCAGAGGCCTTTCAAATCCTCGATGAACAGCAATGTGAGAGGAGAGCCCAGCGCCCTGCCCGGGAAGCCGGGCCAGGCTGCAGATGTAGGCGTGGGGTGGAGCAGAGGCGGCTGCAACACCCGCCCGCCTACACCAAGAAGAGAAGCCAGAAATTCCACATGTGTCAGGTCAGGGTGTAGTGCTGGGGACACGGGAGGCCCCGCGTGCCCAGGAAGCAGGAGGAGGTTGTGGCTCGAAAGCCCAAGATGCCAGGGAAGGTCCCCTGGGCCCGAGGAGCAGAGGGCAGACTCAGGGACGGAGCTGAAGCTCGGCCACAGGTGACTTGCCCGGGGGCAGTTCCAACCAGAAGCCTGAAGGATGGGATCTGAGGCCCCACAAGAGAAGACCGAGTGCCCCGGGGGCCGAGAGCAGGGAGGGAGCAAATGGAGAGGGCCCAGAGGGGGAAGGGGGAGCGGGGGGTGTGAACGGCCACTGGGCAGTCAGCCAAGGGGACAGCCATTGCCCCCACTCGCCCTCTCAGGCGCCCGCAGATACTGCTAAGCGCACAGAGCCCCCTTTCTCAGGGTCTCCAATGTGCCTTGACAGGACTTCTCCAGAGTTGCTAAGAAGACGAAAGCTACCTGCTCTCCCAGTCCCCACAGGTGGCAGGCAGCGTCCACTGCTTCGGACACGCCACGTCCGTGGTCACGTCGGCCAGAGGCCCTCACGGATGCGCTGCACTCATCTGGAGTCTGCACGCTGGGGGTACATTCAGCTCGGCCTCTCGCCAGCTGTGCAGCTCCCGTCCGTGAGGGCGGGGCACGTCACCGTGGAGGTGACATCCCCGCCCCTGGCCTGCTGGCCGTGTGCGTAGTCAGTGCCCACGGAGGGCCGGCCGTCTTTTCCTGGTGTCCACCATTTCACCTGGACCTCAGTGCAAACATACAGCTCACTGGATCTCCTTATCATGTCCTTCTCTCTCTTAAAAATTACTCAGCGTGCTACAGTTTGCACAGACATGGCTGGGCAGGGGCGTATGACAAGAGCTGAGAAGGGAAAATGGAGCCTTCCCACGTGGTCACAGAACAGGGTGGGGGTGACGATGAGGGAAGAGGAGCGGCCCTGCCTCTCTCAGGCGGGACCCTGAGTGACCCGGCCCTGGGCTGCCCGGTCGGGTCTCCCGGCTGATGGTGTCACCTCCCAAGACCCTCACACAGGTAGGTGCTCTGCTACTGGCCAGCCCTCGGGGGAACCAAGTGTGTCTGAAGCCGTCCGCCATCAACGCAATGATTTGTACATAACAGGAGTCAACACACACGAACGTCCGGAGAATCACGCAGGCTGCCTCTCCCCACACGAGTAAACAGGAATGCTCGCGCTTCAACAGGAACCCTGAACGAACTGCCCGCAGATCCCTTCCCTGAATCCTGTCCTCTCCCGTGCAAACCGGCGCATGAAAGGCTCGTGGTTTGCTGTCGCTGCCATCAGTGCTTTAGGGCCCAGCTCAGCCACGGGGGGGGGGGGCTCTGGCCCCGGACGCCCAGCGCCACGTTCTCCCTGCGTCTGACGACTCCCAAACTTGGCTCTCATTCCTGACCATCTGTTTGAAAAGCTGAAGAGTGAGGTGCCCTGTGTGGTGGCAGATGGAAGTCAATCAAGGCACAGAAACCAAATGGCACCAGGCAGAGGGAAGGGATGCTCTCCAACGGGCAATGCCCTCATTTTGCGCCACCACCAACGAGAGAGGAGGAAACAAAACCAGCCCGCTAGCCAAGCAGCTAGATTCGCTCCTACAAAAGCTGAGCCCCGTGTAAGGTCCATCGTCACTGAGCAGGCAGGCGACTGCTTTCCACGTGGTGTTGATGCTGCTAACATCAGGTCAGACCTTTCTGCTCTGGGCTCGTCCACAGACTCTCTGTCCTTCCTGTGGAAAACCGAGAAGGGAGGCGGCCTTGTGCAAACAGAGTCCCCGCGAGAAGCAGCCGGCGGGAGCTGCAGGGAGACGCTCCCCCCCCCCACGCCAAGGAGAAGCTGGCCCTGTTTCAGAGACCCAAGGCCTGGCACAGGCTGGGTTTGACTTGGAAAGGGACAGAGCTGTGACTGCCCACGAGAGGCCGTCAAAACACCGTGAGGTCATGACGAGCATGGATCACCCTCCCTTCCTGCCAGGTCTCGCAGGTGGTGGCCCCGAGTGGCAGGCAGCAGGCAGGCACAGACGCTCACCCAGCAGCCACACTTCCCCAGGGAGCCAGGCCTGGGTGGGCACTGGGACTGGCTGATGGGAAACTGTACTGAGGGCTTCCGTGGAGCCAGGCAGCTGTGTGCGAGGGGCGCCAAGGTCTCAGCCTTGTCTGGGAGCATATGTCAGTGCCCACGGGGTGCCTCTTCAGGGACCATCAGGTCCCCCAAATACCAGAGACAGGGAGGAGTTGGACAGGTTGGCACACTTTCACTTATTCTCAACATGAGGAGGAAACACGATCTAATCGCTGGGCCAGAGTCTCAAGCTGCAACAGCCAAGAGGAAAAGGAAACTTCTCGCACCCAGTGGCAGACAGCAGCCTTCCAACATGGCGGTCTCTAAAAAGTCCAAGAGCCTCCCCATGGCCTCCGGCGGGCATCCCTTCCGACCCGGTGAGACGCAAAGGCCCACCTGGGGACTTCCCTCAGGGTCCCCCCTCGGTATTTGCTGCCCACCGCTGAACCCGAGTGCATTCTCCATCTCCTCCCAACTCTGGTCCATGAGCCTTGGACATGTCAAAGGTCGCCCAAAGGAGGAAATTCCACAGACAAAGGAGACCCCCGGGTATGTCAGAGCCCTCTTCTCCCCAGAAGGCCTCAGGCTCACCCCCTCCCGCGTGCCCACTCATACCCTGACTGAGTGACAGTCCTGTCAGCCTGTCCTCCTGGAGGAAGCCTGCCTACTTTATCTCACAGACCTCTGGACTCTGCCCTACTGTTGGAGGGCCCTGTTATTTTTACCCGGTTGATGGAAAAGCCTCCACGCTGGTCTCCGGCCCTTACCCACCATCTTCCACCCAACCCACGCAGTTGCCAGGCGTCTTTCTAAAATCTAAAAGTGCCGGTGCCTTTCTCCCACCCAGACTTGCAGTTGCTTATGGGTCACGACTCCTTAGCGTGACCCTTCATAACCAGGCCTCTGCTCCCATTTCTAGGCACTCCCAGCACGAGGGGCTGAAACCACCGGGGAAACACCAGAAAGCAGACCTTGGGACTACGACACGCCGGGAGAATATGGTCTCCATGCTCGCCCTCCTCATTAGTGTCAGCCATCCCACCCTCACTCCGCACAGCCAGCGGCTCTTTCCCTGCAACGTGCTCCACGGGGCCCGGGCCCGGGTGAGGTTCATCTGCAAATTCCCAGCAACCCGCACAGGGCCTGGGTGCAGGGGGTGTTCAGTAAATGCTAGCTGAACAGAACTCCGGGGACCGCACAGTTCCTTTCTAACCACTGTTTTCTCAAAGGTGTTACATCCTAGGGTGAAGACCACATGTGACTATTTTACAGCATCTGGTATGTTCCCAAGTCCACATCGGGCACTTTCACAGCATCGGCTCATTTGACTCTCACAGCAAACTTGTGTGCTAATAGTAACAATAGAATAATAATATCCAATGATTATTGAGCATTTATTATCTGCCAAAATTGCCTGGCATGTTCCCATGTTTCAATTTATTTACAACAACCCAATAGGTTAGGTACTACTGCAACCTCCATTTTTATCGGTGAGAAACCGAGTTCAAAAGGCAAAAGGGTGCGGGATTTGCCCAAAGTTACCTACCGTGTTTCCCCGAATATAAGAGCTAGCCGGACAATCAGCTTTAATGCATCAAAAATTAATATAAGACCCGGTCTTATATAACATAATATAACATAACATAACACCAGTTATAATATAATATAACATAATACAAGGTATAATATAATACCAGGTCTTATATAATGTAATACAACACCAAGTATAATATAATTTAATTTAATGTAATATACTATAATACTGGGTCTCATATAATACAAGACCAGGTATAATACAACATAATACCGGGTCTTATATAATTTTTGCTCCAGACGACGCATTAGAGCTGATGCTCTGCCTTGGTCTGATTTTCGGGGACGCAGGCTGATGTATGAAAGGCCCCTTGCGTGGGCCTAATGCATTGAAACACCTCACTAAACGTGCCTTCATTCCCTCCCCCTTCACCTGCGTAAGAAACGATCCTTTTCTCTCCCCTTAAAATAATGACAGAGGCTGAAAAAAAATCGCGCCCCTCACTCTCAGTGATAACGCCAATTTCTGGTCAGGAAAGCTCCTGACAGTAAGGAGGGATCCACAGCCTGTGCTCCCGTGGGCGCTGCTGGATATACATTTCAGGAGTTACGCCAGCGCTGCCACTCCAGGTCACATCCTGTCACAACCAAGACACACATGGGTACGGCAAAGATCCCAGAGGAAGAGCAATGTGTGAACTGCAGCCACCAGCCTCCTAAACCCCTCAAGACACCGGGGACCATCCCTAAGAGCGATTTCCCACTCTAGACAGGACCCACCGCCGCGAGCGCAATCCACTTCCTGGCTCCGAGGCTGCAGATTTCAAACCCTGCGCTTCTCCGTGGCTTCCTGCGATCCTAACCACACAGTGACAGCCATGGCATCCAGGCAAGAGGGAAACGGGTGGGGCCAGTCTCAGAATTATATAATCCTCCATTTTTAAAAACAGGAGTGAGTATTTTCGGAAAGAACTGGCTGGGTGAGTTGCTGAGTAGTCTTTCTGGATAGCCTGTGGAAACTCGGGAAATGGACTTAGAAGGATGTGTTAGCAGGTAGAGCCTACGCGGGATGAAGGTGCCCACGGGGGGCCGGGCCAGCCGAGAAAGGCCCTTGACATGGTCCCTGCAGACGTAGGACGCCCTTTGGGAGCAGGGGCGGCTCTGCACGCGCCTGGGAGGACACCCTGGATCAGCCTCCAGTGATCTCTGCGGGCAAGTCCCTTCCTCAGCTACTGTGACGCCCTCTGAGGGGACGACCAGTCAAGGCCGACAAAGGCCTGGCACCTGCTTCCTGCTCCCATGTGAGACGTGACTAATCCATCCCAGCCCTCCTTTGCAGTGCACCCCAGACCCAGGCCTTCCACCTGACCCTTCCAGAAGCCACCGACCATCACTGGGGATTGGCACGTGGTGACACGTCTTCACTCTCTCTGCAACAGCTAGTGAGCCGCACACGGGCTTGTCTGGGTCCCTGGCCCCTCAGGGACTGACCAGTTGAACTGGACGATAGATTCTGGCATCGGGCAGAGGCTCCCTGCGACCTAGAATCCAGGGCGTCTGTTCTGACAAACACAGCGGGTGGAAGAGTTTGAGGCAAATAATAAGAGCACTTGGACGGAAATAAAACCACCCACAAATACTCTGCTTCACCCCTCCTTTGGGCCCATGGGACGTGGGCACTGCCCTGCCCGCCCTGAGGTTAGGCATTGTCCTGTGACTGGATTTGGCGACTGGTGAGTGGACGTGACATGTGTCACACATGTGGTCCGCCTGCTCCCTACTCTCTGCCCTGGTCATTAGAGAATCACACACTCAGGGACAGGGTCCACCAGCTCGGGGCCCCGAGCTGCTCGGAACGTGACATTCTCACAAGAGGTGGGGGCATGCCAGCAAGTCACAGAGCTCACTGGAAAATTCACAGTATCTGAAAATAACTCAGAAACACCAAAAGGACTTCCGAGATGACCAAACACAGCCATGTGAGAAGAAAGCCAGAATTTACCACCACACCCTCCTAAATGAAGGAGCCTGCTTAGCTTTGCGACAGGTACCCAAATCCTTGTCTCCAGCCCTGAACTTTCCCATAATGCTCTGCTGCTCCTCACACATTATCTCTGAAAAGCCTGTTCTCCTGTAAGCAGCAGCCAACCATTTAAACCACTTTCTCTCCCTGTCTTCTCTCTCCAAAGACAGATACGTTGAGTTCCAGGGCAGCCGGCCCCCCTGGCCTTCCACAGCCCCGGCTCCAAGCTATATATATATATAATCATAGTAATTATACAGCCGATGCATCATAATTTTAGCTCCTTCCTCCTTCTACATGCTTTCAATTTGTATTTCTACATAAATAGCCTTATTGTAAAGCCTTTACTGTCCGCCAAGGCCATTCTTTTCTGGCAGTAGGCAGAGTTGTTTTATCACCAACATAAAAATATAGTAATAGATGTCTCCTGAGTATCTTCAGGCATTTAAAGAGTATCTGTCTGGTGAAGTCACAGGGAGCGGGACCCCCTCCGCTCCTCTGTCAGGAGTTCCTCTCCTGGGGTCAGGGTGTGTGGCCGGTTCCTAATCTCAGGTGTCAGCGGGTCACCCAGTCGTGCCCGTGCTGTGCTTGGGTCTGGGCAGATACAGGCCACGATACACCCCCGGCCCCACTTCACCTCATCTTCTCCCCCAGTGCCCGCTCCTGACCCCGCCTCACACAAAGTAAATGATACGAGCTGAAATCCAGCCGACAGGGCCAGGTTTGAGCACTACGGGAGGCCAGAGCTGGTTTCAGTGCAGGCTTTGATTCCAAGACAGGAAATGTTGAGATCAGAGTGGTCAGAGCTGCAGCTTGAACTGGGCCGAGAAGGGTGGCTCATTTGTGGAGCAGGGGCAGGGCTGGCCCGGGGGGACCAGGGACGACGACAGCAGGAGGGCGGCCCCAGGACCACGACGGTGAGCTCCCGGAGCAGGAGGCGGTCAGAGGAAACACCCAAACTGCTCTCTGCCGCCGCCAAGGCCCCACTTCTGGGGTGTCAGAGCTCTCCCTCCCTGGGGAGCTGTCAGGGCATCGGGTCTGGCTTGCCTCACCACCCCTGACCGGGGACCTGGAGAAGGAAGCATCTGGGGTCAGGGGTCCTGTCAAGATGGGAGAGCGAGGCGGGATTCTTCTGTCCTCTCGCTCCCATACGCTGGACCAGAGACACTCTTCAGGACTGCCGTGCACAGACCGTCCCTGATTCCACAGGCCGCCATCACGCCTTTTTAAAAAGAATAGCACTGACTTTTAACTGCCAAATAGCATTGCAACGGGTTTGCTTTGGAAAGCCACCGTCTCTCGTAACTCACTTGGATTTTGAAGCATAACTTTCAATCTGGAAGAATATTGGAAAGAGGGCACCGGTAATGGACTCATCCCAGGAAAAGTATTTATTCTTGCCTTTCCTCGGCCAAGGAAAGTTTCTACACTGGAAAAAGCACCTCACCATCCCCTGAGCTGTATGGCAAAGATTATAAATAGAAATAAAGAAGTCATTCTGACATGTTTATCATCTTGCCTTTAACTCCTGGAGCTCCCAGAGCAGGAGAGGTCTGGATCTAGTCCTCCTAGTTGGAAAAAAAATCATATTTCTTGAGGTTTCCAAGTCATATCCCTCTAATAAAACATGGCCTTTTATTTTGTAAAAGGGTAAAGACTCAGTCCCTTTAATTAGAGGCCATTCAATTGGAGCCTATTCTTTGGAACTCCTCACTTTTATAGTAGGAAACAAAGGAGAAGGGACGGAGGCAGGGAGGAGGGACAGAAGGTGTGTTCGGTTTCCACTCAACGCCAGGCCCGTGCACCTCATTGAATCCTCACAGCCACACTCTCTGGAAAGGATCTGTGGCCTCATTTTCATGATCAGAGAACTTGAGGGACAGTAATGACATGCCTTTCCCCGTGTTATACAACTCGACGGGGCAGAGCAAGAACCGGAAGTGGCCTCCTGGCCACGTCGTCTGCACTCTAAAGTCTGGCATGTTCACGAGTCTGTAAGGCTCCGTAAACAGCAGTCCTGGCTGGCTTCTGGCCTTCGCCTTTCACCCCCACTCCCAGCTCCCAGGGAGCCCACAAGTACACGGCTCACAGTGGGGTGGGGTGACCAGCTCTGCCCCATCCCCCGGCCCATCTGGTCTTCACCACACAAGTGAGGTCCTGGGACAACCAGGCAGCCCTATGACGGCCGCTTCCCACGTGGAGAAGCAGAAGGCAGCGAGGCCGAGGATTTGCCCCCAGTCGCTAAGCCCGTGAGCGGCAGAGGCTGGGTAAGAACCCAGTTGTCCCAACGTCTGGCCCATGCATTTCCGCTGTGCTTCATACACACAGGCCACACACAGCGGGTTTCCCTTCCACGAGGGGGGAGAAAGGGGCGGTTTTCCCAACAAGTGAACCACGACTGTGCCTCCTTGGAAAGCCCCTCCGGGGCTCAGGGAGAGACGCAGGAGAACTGCCCGCTTGCAATGCCCACCCGCCAGGCACCGTGGCGCGTCTGAGACCCACGAGGCCACCCCGCACGGCGGGGCACACCAGGAGTGCATCTGAGGACATGAAGTCCGTGCGTCTTACACCTGTCCTGAGCACGCCCAGCCCACCACGTCCTCCCTCCAAACTCATCCCCTTTGTGTTTCTGACGCTCGCTTTCTTGTGTTGTAAACCGACGCGCTTCTACTGGAGACAAACACGCCAGATCTGGGGCACGCAGGAGGTTCTTATCTCATCCCACACACCCTCTGAAGGGACTGGGGACTTATTCCAAGGTCAGTCTTGAGGGAGTGGCTTTCAAAGCCGGCAGCAGATTCTCTAGACCTTGCTCAAAAGTGGCAAATTTTTATCTTTCTTAGGATTTGGTTCCTGGAAATGGCCAGAGGTCACTTAAAAAGAAAAGTGGGAAGGAAAGACGAGCACACAGTAGAACACTGTGCAAAAGGATATTAATTCTCTTCTGGGGCTTAGAAAACAGTTCTAAAGAGCTTTTTAAACTCTCCCAAGCCGCTGTCTGAGGAAGCAGTGCTGCGTATTGTAGCACTGCCCTTGGTCCGGCCCCCCAGGCGAGGGGGATGAAAAGATCGAATTCCATAAATATGCAGTGAGTAAACGATCCCATGGATCCGCTCGCCCCGTGCGCTCTTTCCTGGCTCCCGCAAGAAAACTGTTCTCTGGGGCCAGCCCACATTGGGGGGGTCCCTTCCCCCTCCGTCTGTGAGCGCTCACCACACACGGGCTTCCCTCCGAGAGTTTTCAGAAGTGGGATCCAGAGGCCCCTGTGGACACAGTGTCAGGGCTCAGCCATACAAGCTGTTCTGGACACCGGGACGGGCGCCTACAAGGAAGGGCTCCCCAGAATTGCAGCGCCCCATCTGCAGCAGTGAACACCTTGCACGAGTCAGGATCAAACAATGTGTAGGCACCCTCTAAAAACACGGTAACTAGCGTAAGTGGTAGGAGGCCTAGCGGGGCACAGGCCAATCTCCAAAATCAAATGTTTTGTAGGGTGTTCTGGCTGCAGAACGCACGATGCAGACCTCATTACAGGAAGTGCACACACAGTGAAGGCCACCCCACTAACCAGCATTACGGTGTGTGTGTGTGTGTGACACTCAGAGCTCTTCTTCTACAGCAACAGACTTAATACAATTTGATGGCTTCATGCCTCAAACTGGGAAAATAACGTACACAAGAACCACAAGGCCCTCACACACAAAATCAAACCCATCAACACAGTAACAAGTGAACTATGAAACGCAGAACTCACGCTTTTTACACATTTAAAGCCCAAGAGCAGAGAATTAAACGTGGTCTACTGAGTGGACGCTGGCAAGTTGAATTTCATTCATGGTAGCATTTTGTTTGCATGTCATTTGTAAATTTGTTTTAGATTTACGGTTGTATACAAACTCCATGCTGAAGGAATTTATACTCGGTTTTGTGTTTGTACACATTTAAATAACATAATAAGAAAGGTAATTTAAGTAAACATTGGACATCCTTGAGAACGTTTCCCATAAAAGGGGCCTGTATCTTCTTCAAGGAAGAACAACACTGCCCAGACTCACTGACCACACCGCAACCACCAGGGGAAGGCAGGCTCCGCTGGCCGGCAACCCTGCTCTTCAAACACCTACCTCGGTGCTGGGCATGGACTGGGCACACGGCAAGCCTGGCTCACCAGGCCATTTAAACCTGAAAAAAAGGTCTGTTTGTCTGTATGTCTGCTTGGTAAATATTGTCCCGGGCTGGGCAGGAAGGGGCAGGTTTTAAAAACACCATAATCATCTTCTTCTGTGTATTCCTTTTGCTCTGGACCTGACTCACAGCTTGCAAACAGCCTTATGCAGCCTTGTCGGGTGAAGAAGCAGACCAGTTTCTCCAGGGCTGATACGATCGCTAAGCCTCTGCTGATTTTATCACTGCGCACAGCTTGCTCTGGGAGCTGTGACATGTGGCTGGGAGAGCTGGGGGAGGACGGGTGGATACAGAAGTTGGGGAGCCGTGCTAGCTAAACGCACGCAGGGAAAGAGTGCCATTACATGGCAGCCCTGACGGCTCTCTCCTCAGCCACGGCACTTTGCCCCCAGCAGGGGTTCTCCTAGGAAGTTAGGCCTGGACTACCCTGCACGCCAGAGAGGAGCTCAGATCTTTCCAACGTGGACGACAAAAGGGTTCTCTAATAACACAGACACGTGTAATGACAGAGTCACGTCCCGGGGTGGCCTGATCATAAATTCCTAACGGGCAGTCGGTGGGCAGTCACACCCCAGCACGTAAGTGTGTCAGCACACGGCTCCTCGGGGCCGTAAGCAGCCCTCTCCATTGTCCCTGCATCCAGGGGACACAGCCTGTGAAGCCAGCGTCAGCACCCCCGGGAGAACAGTCATCCTGCTCACCAGCCTGCCATCCAATCCCCTCCTTGCTTTCTCCCACCCGTGTCGTCTGCCTTCCCTTCCCTCTTTAATTCCAAACGCATAAGAGAAGCTGCAAAATCAAAACCTTTCCCCTACAAGGCTCTTTTGTGCCTGTCGTCTGGTTGGGGGACTACACACAGCTCAGCTTGCTACCCACCAGGAGGAAGGGCTTGGTTTTGCCACAAAAGGGAGATGCACTTGCTCTGACATCAGAGGCCTTCCCCACATTTTGAAATATTCACCTGACGTGCAGGAATTCGTCAGGAAAGACAAAGGCGAGTCTAATCCTGCGTGGGAACCTGCCCTCGGATGTCCACCTCAAAGGGCCGGCCCCTTCTCCGGTGTCGGAGCTGGAAGGCGCCTGGCGACAGCCCCAGTGCAACCGCCTTGTTTCACAGGTGGGGATACTGAGGCTCAGAAGGGCCAACCTGCCTGCGGTCACGCAGCTGCTAGGTGCTGACGCTGAAAATAAATCTTGGGGCTCCTGTGCCCTATTCTAGACCTCTGTCCACCTAAGGACACGTAGGCCTTCAGAGAAAGGAGCCTTCCAGCTCTCAGCACACACAGTCTAGCCATATAGCAACAGCATTTACAAACAGGACAGCAAAAAGGCACCGTTTTCTTTAGCAAGACACAAGCTATAGGGGCCAGAGGACTCTAGAGCTAAAAAGAGATCTTGGGGTCCCTCTGATTCATTTTTCAGATGGGATCTTTGAGATCCAAAGGTTGTCACTTACCCATGACAGAAAATGAGTCAGAGCCACACAGAGGAGACCTGAGACCTAATGCTAGCTCCCCCGACACACGGATCAGCTGTGTGTCCTTAACTTCTCCAGGTCTCTTCTAGCTCCTCCCGGGCACCCCCACAGCCCAGCAACAACCTGCCTGAGCTGCTGTGGGAGCCGAGACAGATCACGAATCAGTCCTGACCACAGAGCCCGGGGGACAGCAAGCATTCAGAGCAGTAACCACCACCCTCACTGGCTGCCTAGCCCACGGCAGAAGTCTGCTTCTTAGAAGAACTTCCCATTACAGAAGTCTGATTCTTGCAAGATTCCTTTCAGTTTTGCTTTTGTTTTTTACGTAAATGCTAAGATTAAACCCCCTTGGTGTGGCATTTCCTGATCCAGGGCCTCAAAACCTGGGTGGAAATGGAACCGAAGGCCCTGCACACAGCTGTCAGGAGAACACGCTCCCGCCGGCCACGCGGTACCTGTGCGATGCCATCCATGCGCACACATTCCAGCCAGGAGGGGTCCCGTCCGCGGGGCTCAGCCTCGGCGGCGGGGTGAAGTGTGGTTTCCACCAGCACCTGTCGGGCCTGGCCCACCCCCACCCTGCAGGGAAGGTGAGGCAGTAACCGCTGGCCTCCTGGCACGAGGAAACACAGGTGGGCACTGAGCTGGGGACGGCCCCTCACTCAGGGCACCGGGACCCACCGGCACAGACCGTCACGCTCAGCAGCCATTCCGCACAAAACGGCCTCTGCTCCGTACAACGGCAGAGGGCTTTCCTCCTGCCTGTAGGACCACGAGGGTCTCAGCACCCACCAGAATGCTGGCTCTCGTGGAAGGGTGGAGGAACTCAACAAGGTTTCCTGAGTGAGAGGACAACTCCACGAGGTACTCAAGGTGAAATCAAGGTGGGAGGGAAGGAAACATCCAACGCCAGTCTCCATAACCCGAACGCGTGACCAGGGATGACCCTTCCTTACCATTTAGAGACTGAGGACGTAAAGGTCTGTTAAAATAGTGACAAACTCAAAGCCAAAATGATTCCAAAAGGAGAAGGCTTGACCTGATGGCAGTGAGAACATGGGAAGTGGTGAAACAGGCACCCTTGGGAGTCCCTGGAAAAGCCACCCCCTCTGGGCTGACAGGTGGGCCATGATCACAGAGCGAGCCAGGGCGAGATCCTGAAGCCAGGCCCGCTGCCTTCTACGCCCTGGCTCTCCTGACCGTGTCACAAGCTGGACCTAGGACCTGGGAGCATGCCAGAGCCCTGCCAGGACAGGTAGGTACCCACCCAGCAGATGCGTTTCAGGTGTTCAAAGGTGCAGAGGGAAGCAGCAGGAACGGACCCAGAACTGCAGAAAGTGATGTCACCGCCCTGGCCAGCCCACACTCCGTGGTCATTATTTTAAAAGCAATGAGACCATCCATTAAAGCTGGCGCTGGAGCCATGCCCCTGTCAACATCCGGGCGCGTGGGCAGGGCCGGGAGCACATCCTCTGGGGGCTGCACGGCGGACACGGTGGGGAGGGCCGCGGGCCCCACGCCCAGCCCAGCTGAAGGCAAGGGCCTCGGGGGGTGAGAGGGCAGCAGCCTCCCCCAGGCTGTCGGCTTGCTCCGGTCCTCGGCGTACGCACCACCTTTCCGGCCGCACGTCTCCTCCCGTGTCAGGGTCACACCTCCCGGGACGCCCACTCTCAGGCGCTGTCCTCGTCACCGCACGCAGAGGATGGACAGAGATTAACCGGTGACCAGATGCTCGCTGAGATGACGGCAAGTACCAGGACCTGTCCTCCGACTTAGGATGCAAGCAAGTTAGGTGTCACAGTGCGAGCGCATCCGAGTGCAGTGACACTGCGAGCAGGCAGCTCTGTGGAAGGTGAGGTGGGGGCGGATCACGGCCGTTTGCTCACCGCCCACCCCAGGTCCACGTCCTCTGCCGTGTGGCTCGGCAGCTTCTCCCACCAAAAGGGAGAATCAAAGTCTCCTGTCTTTAGTATGAACCGGCCGCACTTCAGCCGAAAGAATGCAGCGGAAGTGACGTGTGCCGGTGAGTGTGCCCTCCGCCACGTGAGGTCACGCGCTTTCCCTCTGTCCCACAGAACCGCACGGTCTCCCTGATAACGAACTGGCCGGGCTGCTGAGGCTGACACACGGGCTCAGTCACAGCCCTTCACCCAAAGCCAATGACGCCCGACGTGGGTGCGCTCGTCCTGGGACAGCCGGCCTCCGCTGTGCTGCCCACAGAAGGTGACACAGGAGCGCCGAGGTGAGCCGGGCGACAGCCCCGTCTGGGGGCTGGATCCCACTGCACCAGCTTACTGACTGGCTCAGGAGGCGGCTGAGGGAACACAGCACAGGGCGGGGGACGCCGGGGCGAGGTCAGCAGGATGTACAGTAGTTTGCTGGATGTTTGGGCAGAGGAAACAGTGTTTGCAAGAGCAGGCTGGGGGGTGCAGCCGCAGAGGGAGCTGGAGAACCCCATGTGCCAGGGTGACCTGTCGCTCCAGGTCCCCAGCCCCTAGGCCAATGGCCGCACTTTTATCACAGGTTTTTGTACCGTGAAAAGAGAGGATAAACTCAGTGGTCTTGCCCAAGACCAGAGACAGTGGAGACATCAAGGACAAACTGTACATCTTTTGGGAATGTGAATTTCTCCTCTAATCCGGACATAAACGAAGGTTTTTGAAAATACGGTTTATAAGGATTCCTCAAGAGTGTGATGGCAACACGCGTGTAATGAAAAATAAAGCCTGGAATTAGGAAGAAGTCCTAAAGTAAGAGGATATCAAAGTCAAGTCTTCCAGGAATAGCAGCAGCTTGAAAGGAGCTGTCACACCAGTCAGTGGCCCAGCTGTGGGGAGACACGGCAAAGCCAGCCACACTCACTCAGTCCCTGACCATTCATTCACTCATTCATTCATTCACTCATTCATTCATTCATTCACTCATTCATTCATTCACTCATTCATTCATTCACTCATTCATTCATTCATAGAGGCTCTGAGTCTTGGGCCCCGCAGCAGGCCCTGAGGCTGCATAAATAAGTAAGCCACGCTCCCTGGCTCCCTCGGCACCCCCAGCAGGCAGAGAAGGAGACCGGGCACACGACCACGCCACCCCACACAACTCCTGAGATCTGCAGTAACCCCGAGGTGGGGAGGCGACGTCCGCTGCTGCTCCCCCACTGGCTATGAACACGTTTCCTCACACTGTGTGTGACTCAAACCTTGCACACACTCCCGTTTCGTGGGAGAGACTGCCCAGGACACCCAGAATGGTGAGTTCCTGGGGCCAGGCCTTCCCCAGTCGGAGCCGTGTGGGAGCCCCAGCGGGCGGTCTGTCTCAGGCCTTCACTCACTGAGAGGCCCACAGATGCACCCCTGCAGGAGAGCACTACCTAGCATCCCTCCCCGCGAGGACAACACAACCTGCGCCTCGGCGGCCGGCGGCCAGCGGCCCAGTGGGCCACCAGACGGATCCTCACTTGGCTGAGCTCTGAGGGCAGAACGGCCGGCAGGGCTGGCCGTGGAGACACAGCCAGGCCCAGTCCACCCAGATGGGCAGATCAAATGTCTGGCTGAATTCCTGCCACGCCGGCCGTATTGCATTCCTGTCATCTTCCCCACAGGTAACTGGATCAAATAAGCTTTTACTGGCAGCGCACGTCAATGGAGAAAGGAAAGATTGTTCCCTAAAACTGTGCTTGGACAACAGTTAGTAATTGAGGGGAAAATGGAGTTAGGGTCTGTCTCGGCACCATGAACAGAAAAAAATTCCAGACGGGTCAAGGAGCTGAACAGCCCGTCCACAGGGCCGCCACAAGGCTCGAGGACGTCGTATGGAGAGAAGAGACCAAGAAGTAAATTATCAACAGATTGGACTATATGAAAATATTCCGCATATGTTAGGAAATAACTAAAAAGGAAGGTGGGCCGACAGAACTGGACAAATGCAGACAGAGATCAGGGACACTGATGAGAAAGATGAATACCCCACAAATAGGCATAATGATCAAAACAGATGATTCTTAAATGGAAAAACAGCCGCTAGTCGTCCACCTAGCGTGTGCGAGGTCACAACGCTAAGAGGTGTGCATGTATTCTCCTCAGAACGTAGAACCAGCCCATTTCAGGTGATGGATAAACAGCTAAGGCACAGAGGGGGGAGGTAATTTGGTCAAAGTCACACAGCTGTTCAGTGGGGGAGGCAGAGTTGCGGCGAGGTCCGTGGGGCTCCAAAGCTCACGACCCTTTTCAGATTATGACACCAACTCTATTATTCTATACACCAAGAAAAATACGAGCTAAAGAACCTAGCAGTGGTGAGGAAGGAACACGGAAGACAGCGTATTCTGCAGAGATGAAATCTAAGCCCTTCTTGACATACATTTCTCTCTGTTCGTCTGGTTCGAAGCATCTGAGAGGGAGGAGCTGGGGATCTGAACCCACACTGACGTCCTTCTGTTGAACGGCAGAGCCCCAGGTCTCGGTGACCCCCGTCTCCTGCGCCACTGGATGGCTACTCTTAGACCTGCTTCAGGACCGAGTGCAGCTCTGGGCACCGGAGGACGTCTGTGGGTGGTGTCAGTTCACTGAAACCACCTGAATGTGTCATTACAACGACAGGGCTGAGAAGAGATGCAGACGACGGAAGGTCACCCTGCCACCTCTGCAGACGTGACAGCGTCAGCTTCATCCAGCTGAGCTTTTCCAAAATTTGAAATGGACCAGCACCTTTGGTGACAACCCCCATTTCCAAAGTGAGCCTCACGCCAAGTCCTGCCTTTCACCCCACTTTCCTTCCACTACCTGTGCTACAGCTCCAACCAGGCAGCCAGGAGGTCGCACGAGAATTTATGAAGAATCCGGAAGGTGCCACCCGATGAACAGGGGTCAGACGCTCCTGACCCCACACTGAGACCGGACGCAGAACATGGCTGCATCCGTCTGCAGGGATGACCCAAAGGGTCAGAAACATTCCTCAAAGGCTTGGAGCTCTGCCTGTAGGGGCAGCAGACGCAGGCCGCAGGGACTCAGGCCCACACCCCTGAAACGTTTCCAGTAACGTCCTCCCTCGTGCCCTACTACCCCGGTGCCAGTAATCCACTTATGGCCTCCACTAGGCCATGTTCTCAAGTGAGAGCAGGCATTCAGGAACAAACGTCCTGCCAATACCACCCTGAGGACCGGAACACAAGCCCAGCCCAAGCCACCTGCCAGCAGGAACAATGGTCTAATGTTCACCTATGGATTACGCCCGCCAGCCCTCGTCGGTCACTCAGGTGAAAGGCCAAACCTTTGCGGACCATCCCCACGTGCCCCGCCAGTGTGAGCTCACCTCCAGCCGCAGGGACCTCTTAGAGTGTCTCCCAAACATCCATGTTCTGAATTCTCTGAACGTAGTTCCAGCGCCTCCTGCCATCCTAACCCTCCCTTCTCTGGCCAGGGAATTCACGTTGCTCCTTCCAAAGCCAATCGAGTCTCACTTCTCGCATGATGCCTGGCTCTCTCCCGAGCAGTGACCACCATCATTCTGTAGTGCTTCCACACTGTTCACAGCTTTCCGACAGCACAGCCTGCAGGAGCTGAATGTCGGTGTGTCTGTCTCCCCAGCTGGACCGTGAGCTTCTCTGTCATGGAGAGGTCCGACGGATGCAGCTCTGACTTCCAGGTGTCCAGAAAGAACTGACAGTGCGTGCACTGGGGCTGCACTTACTCTCCAGCTGCTTTACTAGAAATTGTAACATTCCCATCAACAGGCTTTCTCGACATTCAAGAAGCAAGCAGCGCCCGTCGTTACGCGGCGCGCAGGCGTCCGACCTCACACAGACCTGGGCTCCCGCTCCGCCTCCAGCACCGCTAGTGCAGTGGCCTCAAGGGGACCTTCCCGAGTCTTCTCCAGCAGGAGGGCGCCATGGCTGCAGGGCCCGAGCCTCGTACATGCGCAGTAAGCACTGGATTTAGTACTAATTACGGGCGTAACCACAAGGTCACGGGAGCGCAGACCCCTGAGAGGTCAGGGCTTCATTCAATCCCCAGAGCAGAACACACAAGAGTCAGCATCCAATGGACCCCACGGAGAACGGTGCGCACTTGGGGGCCGGGGCGCCGACGCAGGCCTCAGGCATCTGTGCATCTGGGAGATGTCTGAGTACTTGCCGTGCCCTCCTCCTTGGGAATCACACAGAACCTGAAGGGGTCTCTAACTCTGCATCCCGTGGGGTCCTGTTCTGGAGAACTGCCTGTCTTACTGGGAGGGGCCGAGCTGGGGCCGACCCGGCACCACACAGCACACCCGGCCCGGCCGCCCTGCCCCTTGTTTCCCACAACGACCACCAACAGGCCCTGCGTGGACCAGACACACGCCACTCACAGCATGACTCTCCCTCTCTCTGTTCCCCCTGACCTCAGAGAGGTGACGTCCTCAAATGACCTCAGCAGAACAGAAGCTCAAGTTCATGCTTATTAAGCAAGATTGCATCGAAAGCGTGTGTGTGCGTGTGTGTGTGTGTGTGTGTGTGTTTGCACCTTAAAAATAGCTTCTTAGTTAAAACAACTGCATATGGGGATGTTTAAAGTGAAAGTGAACTTCACTCCATGGTCTTGCTGAGACAGTCCCAGGATGTGTTTACGTGTTACCATTTGTAACAACATTACCCAATGATTTTAAAATTTAAAACAGATTCCAGCTCTTTCTCAGCCACCTGGAAAGCTTGTGTATAATACACAACCCACAGTGATGTGGTCAGAGGACTCTCGGAGCTTCGTCAAAGCCGTGAGGCAAGCAGAGACCACCGAGACTGCTGTGCCTTCCGATTTTCACAAAATGCGTTAAATGAGAAGAATTGCTTGCATACAGAAGTTCCAAAGCCGAAATCCTACAACTGCTTTCTCTTTCACTACCAGGAACTGGATTGAGAAACCGAATTAACTCAGTGCTTTCTTAAGCAGTCACAGACGGAGTGACACATCAGCCCAGTGGAATGAGCAAATCCTCCGACCACGGCGCACCACATAGCTCCTTCCCTGCCGCAGAGGAAGGGACGCCAGGGAGAGGGGGGACAGACCCGCTGCAGAGCCCAGGGAAGTACAGACAGAATGCGGGCTCGCGTCTCCACTGGTCCTAAGGGCCCTACACCCCGGTTCAAACCCAATTAGGGGAAGAGCCGGAGACCAGCTGGCTGCCTGTCTCTGCCGTGGACCCGTCCATCAGAGCAGACAGGAGCAGAGTGGCTCCCTCCAAGCAGCCTCAGCCCCGAGGGGCCAGGGGGAAGGGAAAGGGGGGGCAAGGGTGCGGAATTTAAAGGGCACAAAAAACTCAGCCACCTACGGAAGTCATATTGCAATGCAATACTTAAAAACAGAAATTCATGCAAAAAATCCATTCTGAACCAAATATCGAAATTTAAAAAGAGGCAGGATCAGTATTCCTGATGTCTCCTTTCGCCTCCAGGGACTATATTCACGGGTCTCCCAAAAGGCCGCCCAGAGGCGCAGCCATGAGCCGGGGCTCAGCTGTGAGCAGCAGGTGGGCAAAGCTTGGGGGTGGCTGCGCGAGGCGGAGAGAACGGGGAGGCGTGCAGTAATGGCCCAGCAATGCTGGAGAAAAACAACCTTTCGCTGAGTAACATGGAAATGGATCTGAAACATATGGATTGAATTCCTCTGAAAATAAACATAATTTTTAAAGGAAAGGAAAAGTACTTAGTTAGCCACGATGTCTGAGGTTTTCCTGAACCCAAACCTTTGGAAAATGAGCACACGAGTGAATTACTCAGGCCTGTAACACAGTCAGTCAGCTTTGAAATAGGCTTGTCATAAACCACCAGTGTGTTTGCTTAATTTTTTAATGGTTTCCTAAGTCTGCTGCCCTCCTCACTGCTCTGAGGCTCACTCCTGTTGTTCTGTACAGGCGAGACACAGCTCTGCACGCCCACTGCCAGCCCGCGCGGTTCTGGAGGCCCAGGAGACTAAACTGGGGTAAGTGCCCCCACCCCCAGCAAGCACAGCGCCCTGGAAAGAGGCCGGGGAGAGACGCACCGCCCCAGGAGCGCGGCAGCCGCCCAAGGTGCCATCCGTAGCAGCTCTGCACCCTCCAGCATCACGGCCTCACTGCCCACCTGTGGACACCACCACCCCCTCGGGGGACACAAGGGAAGGAGGGCATGCAGCGTGCGGAGAGCCAGGCAGCAGCCTCGGGGCCCAAGTGGACAGCTCAGGACCAGCGCTGGCCACTCCCTACAGTTCCGTGGGATCCAGGGAACCAGTGTCTTTCACCTGTGCCAAGAGGTCAGGGTGAGCTGGGAGCCAGCCTACGTCCACCCTGGGAAGCAGGGGGAGGTTGACTCCCCAATAGTTTGGGGGTCAAGCCCCAAGTTCAGAGTGTTTCAGTGTCTATGGCGATGGGAGCTGTTGCAAAGACCTCTGGACATGTGGCCAGAAGCCCCCAGACAGAGGCTGCTGACCACCCTGCCGCCCCCCACAGGGACCCTCCTCTGCCCCTTTCCTCTGCTGGGGTCCCTCCCGTATCCAGGGAAGTGGCTCCAGGGCTGGAGGTTCCTCGACATGCTCGAGACTGAACAAGCCTCCCTTTCACCTCCTTACGTCAGTCATGTGCTGATGTTTCAGAGCTGGCGGTGCCCAGGAGGTCTTCTTCAGGTCCCTCTCTAAGGACTGGGACCACCTAGCAGTGAGGGCTGGGGCCCTCTTCCCGGGGTGCCCCTTCCACTCTCAGCCTCCTCCTTTGAGAGTGCTGTGCACAAGGCAGGGGAGCCCCCGCCGCCCCCCGGGCCAGCCAAGCTTCCCACTCTCACATGTCTGGCTTAGAGTCCCATTTCAAACCCCACCTTCAAACACAACCTGCCCTAAAGGTTGGCTCTTCTACACCGGTGAAAAGGGACGCAAGATCCTGGGTGGAGCTGGTCAAGTCTCATACCCTGGAAATAAGCTCTTTTTTCCCTCTTGCCAGCTTTTACAGAATCTGAAAAATCTTAGGAGATTAGACAAAATTGACTGACCAGGTTGAAAATAAAAAGCCCGTCTCTGCAAGCTCACAGCTCACTTTTACTCCTGTGGTGGTCAGCTACAGTGTTCTGAACCAGCACCTGTCACAAGTCCTCTCCTCCGGGCACATGAACCCGTATTTGTTAGAGTATCACACACAGGATAATTCTGGTTTCATTTCACTGAAAACTGTTGACTCGAAAACCAGCAAGACACCCAGAATATTGAAGAAGACACAGCAAGACAAACCCCGATAAAACCAAGGCAGCACTATGGGTCTGACTGCCGAAAGCCAACTGAAACGACCCAGGACAGAGGCTTTCAAACGGTACTCCTGGGAACCCACAGACCTCCTTGCAATCCCTTGGGAACCTCAAGACCAAAACCAAGCCCCTGCTCTAGGCCCAGCCACTTTTTATCTGGTCTGTAAATTGGGTTTAGTAAGATTTTGTTGGAACAAAAAAACGTTTTATGGTTAAAGTCATTTTAAACCACTGGTCTGAGAGACCTAGAACTGCTTAGAAGGGCTCTCTCTTCTGCCAGGTGTAGTCCGGGGCCGGTGAGGCAGCTCATGCTCCCAGGAGGTAAGGAGCTTTGCACACCTGAGGCTGCAGGAGGTGAGAGGCGTGGGCCTGTCCCTGTGGGGTGACTTCTGAACTTCCCTCCCCACTCTCCCCTTTTGCCTCACCAGAAAAGTCCTGTAAACTGCTAATCCTTCCAAACACACGCACCTCACGTCCCTTCTCAGGGACGCTTTCTGGGATGTCTTGACTCCTCTCCCCCAGCAGGCCCTGTGCCCACCAGCCCTCCTGACCCGTCCGTCCTAGCCCCCACGACACAGCACGGCAACGGCTGACTTAGCCGTGTGTTAACCCCCACTCGACTGTTGCAGGGCAGGGACCATTCAGTTTGGCCTCCCCCGTGGTTAACACAGGGCATGCCATGCAGAGGTGACCTCAACACATGTCCTCAATTTCTCTTCCACTTCCGGATGCCACAGTGGGTGACACAATGCAATCGCACACCTGTGTCTTGGGCTGACCACAATGCATGGAGGTGACCCCCTGCTCCTCACAGAAACGCCACAGGGAGGTAAGTGGACGGAGATCACTGCGCTTTCAATTTCGTTTTCAGATTCAAAAAACAAGCTGTGATCTTTAGAGTCAAGTAAAGTTGTTTAAACGTAAACATGCCTTCTCCGGGTCTGGAAGCAGAGGGGGATGCAATCCCCAAGAGATCTCTTCATACCACCGAAATTGCATTCAAATGCCTCTGCCAGGCAAAGAGAAGTTGCCATCTGAACAATGGTCTTGCACTTAAAAGTAATCCGGTCCAGAGAGCTTTGGAAAATTTATTATGACAGGGAAAAGGGGAGCTCAAAGGAGCTCCAGATATTTAGTCTACTGATAAGACAGCTTAGGAACAATAATCATCTTCAGGAATTTAAAGCGTCGTTATCAGGCATTGAGAGGACACTGGCCAGCGGGGCCCTATGGACTCGGACACCAGAAACTGCCTTAAATTACACCACAAAGACTTGAGTTAGAATGAGCAAGTCGGCAATGATGTATAGAGCTCCATGGACCAGCAGCGTCACCTGGGACCTTGTCAGAAATGCAGGTGCCCAGGCCCCACTCCAGATCTACCCAATAAGAACTTGCATTTTAACAAGCTTCTCTGTGACCCCCGCCCCAAAAGGCCAAACAGTGCAGCAGGCTCCTGGGGAAGCCTGCAGCCCTCCTGCCCCCCTGTGATGTCTAGAAACAAGGGAGGCAGCATTCTGACATAGATACTTGTCATGCCAGAAGGACCAGCTTCTAGACGTGCCTTCCCCACAACAGAAAATAAAAATGCCTAATGGCTATGCTCTCCTACAGACAGCTGAGAAAAAGAAACACACAGGGTTTTCAAAAGCAGTTGTCTGGTCAAAGCACTTTAAACCCATGTCATACCTAAGCCCATCGCATGGCTGCCGTTGAGAAGATTCAAAGATAACAGCTCAGCAGTTTCCCAGTGCCCGGAGCCAGCCTGTCCGGAGCTGGGGCCCACTCTGAGTGAGCGACAGCAGGGGGGAGGCCCGCCTGCTCATGCACCCCAGGACTCCCTCACCTGCAGGGCGTGGGCCGGGAAGGATGGACTTGCATCCCTGGAGCCAAACTGAGCCTAGAAATGGGCCCAGGAGAAAAAACAGGGGCAAAGGGAAGTGGCCGCTCTTCTCCCGCTGGGTGGGGAACTGTGTTTCCGGGCACCAAGGGAACCAAGCAGAGAGCAAATGTATATTTGATGACATTTCACTACATGCAGCCTCCCTTCTGAAGCGCCACATTTGAACAAAGCCTGGCACCAGAGCCCACAGAGGAAAGAGAAAGGGTTGGGGGATCTGTGGTACGACGGCCCCTAGAAAGCGCGGCTTGGGGCAAAGAGCTGCAGGTCTCAGTGAGAGGCACTGTGATGGCCACCACAACCCCACCCAATGCAAGTCAGTTGCTCCATGCCAGGTGCTGGGAAAGGAGCTCAGGGCCCAGCTGCACAGCTGGCAAAGCAGTAACGAGGGCCTCAGCGCGGAGAAGCCTCCCTCCATAGGCACTGCCGCTCCTGACCTCCCACCGAGCTACCCTGACACCAGACGGTAAGAATGGGCTGCCTGCTATCCACTGTCTGAAGGACACTGGGTTGCCTCCACGTCATGGTGAAAGCCGAGCAAAGGAGATAACTGACGCCTCACGCGGACGAGATCAGACACCGGGGTGTTTGCCGTCAGGAGGAAAGGGCTTACAGCCCACATTGCTCATGAAAATGGGACCTTGTGCTGCAACCCATCACATAACATGGCTTCCCTTAGGAGCCCACCCTCCCGGCTTGCATGTCCGTTTGGAGCTGTAACTGTCAATGCAAAATGCACTTCTCCTGTCCATCGTGCTGCTCCGCCCAGGCCACAGAAGGCACTGAGAGGGGTCGCTTAAATGGGGGCTTCAAAGGAGGCTGAGAGGAACCGCATTCGCCCTGCGCGTCCCACCGGCCTTCCCCCCTGAATGCCACTCCTGCCATTTGATCCGTCTGTCCCGGTGACTCAGACACTGTGACTGCAGACAGGACGCCACCAGACTGTGACGACCCCCTTTGTCCCTCTCATGCCAGCACCTCCCCTCATGGTCCTGCTCTACATGAATGTTGTGTAGTTCAACAGTGGTCCTACCAGAAACCAGAAGCTGCACGGGGTCCAGAGAAGACGCCAGGACTTCGGGGTCAGCCCGGGCCTACAGCCGCCAGCTGCTCACACTGCCGGATGGTACGTCTCAGAAAGACGCCCAGCACCTGTGGACCGCATCCCGTCGCTTCTCTCCTTTCAGGTGGAGGGAGCTAAGACTACTTCTGCTTTTCTACAGAAAAAAAAAAAAAGATGAAAAATCTTGCATCAGAATATGAAACTTACAGACAGACACAGACACACACACACACACACACACACACACACACACTCTTTTTTGGGGAAAAAATAAATCTAAGTGTAAGACTGGGCCCATTATGACTCCATTATCCAACATTTTGCCGTGTGTCACATCACATACTAGTGACTTCCCTCAGACAGAACCCCAAAGGGGGAGCTGAAAGGAATGTTCAAATCCAGCTGGGACCAAGGAGGTGGCCAGCGCTCCGGGCAGAGCGAGTGTTTTGGTCAAGATCTCACAGCAAAGCAAGGCTCAAACCCAAAGGAAGGAACGCGCTTCTGTCTGGGAATGACCACACATGGGTTCCCAAGCAGGGGCTGCCAAGGGCAGAGAACCTGCACTGCAGCTGCCGTCATCCAGAAGGGGGCCCCGGGGAGAACCTCACCCCCAGCAGGCCAAGGAGGCCCCTTGGCAGGTCCCGCATTCTCCTGAGACGAGGACACGGAAAGAATTGACCCTCTGAACCAGAGGGCTGTGGTGGTATTTTGAAAATGACTTACTTCATCGTGCCTCCAAGTGGTGCGGGTAGGAAAAACAGGTGACTGATTCACCTCCCACAAAAATTCTTCCATTTTTCTTTGAATTCGACTCTTTTTTTTTTTTTTTTTTTGGCATTGTGATCAACTTCAGCACTTTTTAGCGGTTCCATCAAGGTCTTGAACGTGAAAACCACCTGGAGATGGAGTCCCTATGAAACAATTACGAGGTGAGGAGAGAGAGCAGAGGACTGGAGAACACACGTCAAAAGAAATGCACAACTGTCTTTCAAATACACCTGTAATCACTACCACGTTAAGAGCTTTCTCTGAGCTCAGCACTGGACCACGTGCTTTAACTGTACCACTTAATTCTCACTGGCAACTCAGCAAGTTAGACTGCGTTGTCCCCAGCTTCCAGATGAGCAAACAGGCACAGAGCTTCAGTGACTTTCAAAAAGTCACAAGTGCTGTCTCACAAAAAAAAAAAATAAATAGCTCGACTGTCTTTACTCTCCATGGACCATCATCTGTCACAAACGGAAGCAGACCTTCTGAATTTCTTGCACTTTTACAGAAAGAGTCACGCTTCTGCACAGGCGATGACAAAAAGAAGAACCCCAGCCAACGCCATTTCTTATCGGGACAGGGACGTGTTTAATTCGCACAGATTAACTCTTACAGATTCTCCCACCGGTTTCCAAGCAACCAAATAGAAAAATGATCTACTGGGCCGGAGGAGCACTGGACGCTTCTTTCAGTGTTAAGCACCGTGGAGGAAACAACTGGGACCAGAGAACGGCGCTGTGCAAATGCAATCAAACACTTTCTCTATAAACTTGTTCTTTTTTATTCTGCTTCATTCTGTCACTGTAACTGTGAACCTAATGTATTCTCCCAATGCCTTATTTACGAAATAATTTTAGAAAACGGAACACGACCCTCGGCTACGCACAGAAAGCAGTTATGAGTGGGGTCCCTAGGCAGGTCTGGCATCATTGCACTGCCTCTGTCGGACGCTCCAAGGGGCCCCAAGGTGACAGCCTGCTGGAGGTCCTGTGCAGAGCACAGCTGCAGGCAGAGCTAGGACCCGGCCACAAACCACACCGTCTTTATCCTCCTGAGTGGCTCCCGCCGCCCTGGGACAGGCTCGGGGGGCTTCCGCAAAACAGCGGCCCCTCTCCTCCTGCCGGGCGCCACCGCGCCCAGCCTGGCAGGAAGGCGCACGACTTCCCGCAGACCCAGGGCCACAGAGCCGGCGTGGAGGAAGTGGCTGGGAGCTGTCCATGGTGGCGCCTCGCCTGGGCACGCACAGCCGCCGGCCCCCGCCCCGGGGCGCCCGCAATCTCTCCCCAGACCTCTGGAACCGACAGACTTGCTCCAGGCTCCCCAGCTCCGGGATGGAGCGGCAGCCAGGCACTGGCTCACACATCAAAAGGGTAGTTTAAAAGGGAGTTCTCACCTGTGGGCAGCCTTGGCTGCACGGGGCAGAAGTCAGGACCTCAAACCCGGCTGCTGGCGCCTGGCCTGGGGCGGCCACAGTGCTGGACCCTGGGGAACGGCGGTGGGCGCTGAGGGCGCTGAGAGCGAGTCTGCGGTTGAGGGCCTCTGCGCACTGAGCTCCTTTCTCACCAGCACATGCGTCCCGCCAGGTCCGATCCAGAGTGTCCCTGGCCCTCTTTCCCAGAGCAGCGAGCGAGCTGGAGACCTGGCCAGGGCCCTGCCTTTCCTCCCAACCTAATTTGACCCTTCTTGGAGCCGACGTCCCTGGCCAAGGACCACCAAATCTTCTTCCAGCGATGCCAGGTTTGGAATCTCAGTGAAAAACATCAGCAGGGGCCCTCACGTCACCTAACATTCAAGTGCCTCCACCCGGCCCTGTGCCAGCACCACGCTGGGCCCCCAGCACCGTCTGGGAGTAGCCAGCAGGGCAGCCGCGGGAGTGGAGGGGGACGCAGAGAAGCCGGTGCTGAGACCCAAGAGCAGGGCGCAGACCTGTTGCCAGGTGCACGCGCTCTGGTACAGTGTGAGGGCTCCCTGCCTGCTGGATTCCACAACCTGGCCCGGGAGCAGTCCCTTGGAGGACTCTGCCCAGGGCACAAGCCCCCCAGCCATTCAGAAGGGGGAGGGGGAACTCTACGGAAAGCGGGGACCTGCCTCCACCTGGAGCACCCCAGGGACACAGGCACCCTTGGCACCTGCCGCTTGCAAAGGATCACAGGTTCTCAGAGAAATCTCACACAGGACAGTGACAGGGGCATGTGTCCATCAACAGATGCATGGACAGACAGACAGAAGAACAGAGGCAGACCGCACAGCACAGAGTGGACAAACAAGCCGATGCCGGCTCCCGTTCTGCCTCTGCCGAGTGGAGGCGCCAGACCCCCGCTCCTCCCTCCCCTCCGAGGCTGGGCAGTCGGCGCAGCCTGCGCGCAGGGCCGGCCCCCTTACCTCCCGCTCGGTAGCCGGTAGCCGAAGGGGTGCCACAGATCGCGGGCCAGGAGCGCAGTGGCCGGCGCCTCTCGCAGCAAACCAACGCGCCTGCGAGCTCCCTGACGCGGGCAGGCGGAGCAGTGGTGTGTCTGGGGGGCTTGGGGTTCAGGCCCTGCCTGCGCTCCCTGCACCCAGCTTGAGTCGTCAGGCTCAGCTGGACCTCTGGGCGCTGGGCTGCGCTCGGCTCCCCACCGCCGCCAGCTCACGGCTTTATATTGCCGCTGGCTCCTCCCCGGGTCCCTGACGCCCAGTCACCGACCCGCCCCCGCTGGAGCTCCCGCCTGCCCGAGAGGGGCGGGAGCCTGCGCCCCGGCCGGAGGCAGCCAGACTCAGGCGGCCGCTGGGGGAGCCACAGACCGGTGAAGGGGGACGTGCGGAGACGGCGCCCGCAGCCGCCGGGTGAGGGCGCTGGAGCCCCGGAGTCGCCAGCAGTGCGTTCCCTGCGCTCCAGGCTTAGTGTCTCCCACAGGCCGGTATTAAACCCAAAGAGAGCCCGGTGGCTTCCTAGAGGAAGTGGCCACCAAAGAGAGAAGAAAGCCCTGCGTCTACCACGGAATCGCCATGAAATGGGGTTCGGGACTCTTAAGTCTCACCCTCTTCTAACTTTTCAGGGAGAGTGGCCTTAGAAAGAGACCCTGGTGTTAGGGACCTAGCATCCCTCCGAGAAGCAGACGTGGGCTTTCAATCAGAGACCTCAGACAGGACAAGTGTGAGACTGCGGACAAGCCTCCCACCCTCTCTGGCCGCCTGTTTTCTCATCAGGAGAGTGGGTTCTATGCTGCCTCCTGGCCAGACTGAAGGAAGGATTCAAGAGGCTGCACTAGCAGGGTTACCCAGTACATAGTAGGTGCTCAGTAAATTAGAGTCCTTCCCAGCTGTGCCCCTTTCACCAGACAGAGCACAGTCCTCAAGAGTCCAAGAGGGTTTGAGTGCATTAGATATACCTGCCGAGGAAACACGACTAGTGGCAACATCCCCTGACAGGTCCCCAGGACACCTGTAGTCTCCTCTCAACTCTGCTGCTACCTTGCTGTGCAACCCAGGGCCATCCACTCTCTCTCTCTGGGACTGTTTGTTGGTTCTTTGTAAAACGCTTTGATACAGCTTCTCCATCCCTTCACTTTTTTGGAGCTTGCATCTCGGGCCCTCACCTGGTTAAGTGGAGTCCCCCTAGAAGGTATCTTTCTTCCTTCTTTCCAGCCAGTGCCCTGTGAGACCCGACTGTGCAGGGAAGGGCCTCGTTCTGGGCAGCACACACCAGCTCCAGGATCTCCCCCTGGGCGTGGGGGCCCGGCTGGAGGCAGACAGAAGCTGCCCGAGTCTGTGTTCACGTCTCCTGGGCGGGTGCAGAGCCTTAGCCCCACGTTCCCGCTCCAGGCCTCGTGGGAAAGCTCACCGGGTCGGTGCCCCGGTCCTCAGCCTCCGGTGACTTCTCAGGAGGGACCGAGCTGAGTGCTAGGCAACCCTCCCTCCCAGCTTTCCTTTCCAGCCAACGGAGCTGGAACCAAGGGCCCCCCTCATGCCACAATTCCTGGTTCCCTCCTTCCTTAAGCAGGAGCCCCCAGACACCAGAACCCACAAACACTTGAGGGGTGCTGAGCTCTTGGCCCCTTGGAGAAGCATCAGCCCTGAATCAGCCTGGCTTGGAGCCGTGAGAGGTGCACGTGGGACGCCCTCTCCCATTGGTAGACTGAGGCCTGCAGGGCCTGCTCCACCGGCATCTGGGAGACGAAACCGGACCAGAAGGTTCTCGTCTGGTGATGAGCTCTGAGAAGTGCTTTGTCATATTTTCTCCAACCAGGCACATTCCTCTGCGGCCCCGCTCCCTTATCACAGAGCAGTGCCCCTGGGAAAAGAGCAATGCTGATGAATTACAGACAGGCTCCACGTGTCTGAAGCCACATTCCTCAGCCAGAGCCCCACGCGGCCATTCCACTCAGCACCAGTGATGGACGGGCTGCGCTGGTAATTCCTTTGTGGACGAATTTTGGCAACATGACTCTGGCAGAATTACTACCCGCACCGCCCTCTACCCACCGTCTTGTTCTTACACATAAATGCAGACCAGGGGCTGGTCCAGAGAGGCCGTCTCGGTTTTCTGGTTCTCGTCAGACTGTCCAGGGAAGTGCCCAGGTGGAGGAAATGCTCTTCAATGGCGTGATACCCCAGAAAGCCGGCTGTTCCTTCCCGTGCACTGCCTCCAGGGAGCCGCCCCCTTCCCTGCGCAACAGAATGGCTGCCTGGCTCCCACAAGGGGTCCAAGCCCTGCGTTTCCAAGGCCAAAGGATCCAAGCCTGTCCCTTAGAGCGAGGGTCACGACACAACCTGCTGACCAGCCAAGCCACACGCCTGCCCTAGCGCAGCCGCCTGGGAAGTGGGAAAGGCTGGCCATACCCGTGACCCCATCCTCCAAGACACCAGACCTGGTTTTCCCAGGAGAACAGCGGGAAGTCTGGGGGGGGGGGGGGTCGGGGGCTGCGTGCTCCGAGGCTTCCAGCAATCCCCAGCACAAAACAGACCTCAGACAAGGCCATCTTACCACTCATGAGTCCTGAGCATCTTTCAATCCCAACAGGGGTCGCCCTTGCAAATGAGCCTGACGCTGGCACCTGAAAAGGGGACTTCCAGCCCTGAGCCCCGGGGCCAGATTTCCAGAACTAATAAACTGTTCAGTTCGTGTTTTGTTGGATGCAGATGAGGTACAGCGGAGAAGACAAGTCCTCGATTTTTCTGGTGAGTGGAGGTCTGTGTTGGAATTTGGGATGGGAAGTTCTAGAACACTGGTCAACCACTTAGGAGCTCTGAAAATGGATTTCTACGTCTTCCTCTTCAAACTCATTACCTTAGAGAAAGAACACTGTTCTGTGTTTTTTATGTCTAAAATACACGTAGACCTGTGTGCGATGTTTTCATATCATGTGTTTCTTCTTCCTACATGCAGGTCATCTGTGCTCCTTGCAAAAGAACATTGAAAATTCAGAAGATGAACAAAGGAGAAAATAAGTCACCGAACTGTGAATATAATGTGTGTACGTTACAAAAGGTTTGAAAAATATGGAAAATCACAGAGGAAAAAAGAAAAAAAATCACTTCTACTCAAAGAATTCAGTTTATCCCAGTTAACTTGAGTGTACAGCCAAGTATTCTTCCGTGTGTAAGTTACACACTACACAGACACACAGATACATCAGTGCACGCACGTTTTCCATGAGTATTTCAATGTTTAGCTTGAAATTCTCCTCCCCCAGATGACACGTACTGGGCGAGCAGAGGCCGAGGCTCTCCCGTTTACTGCGGTGGCTCCCATGGGTCCCACAGGAAGTATTATATTTACGTGGTGAAGGAATGAATACACGGTGAGTGTTCACAAACGAAATGGCACGGAGTTCAAAGAAAAACAATCCACACCGTCTATAAACATTTGAAAAAGGCTCAACTTTGCACACAAAGAAATGCAAATGAACACTACACTGAAATACTCATCAGACTGGCAAAACCCCAAGTCCGAGGGTCCCACTTTTGTGGGGACAGAGCAGGGAGGATCGTTGCCTCCCACGTGGCCGAGGAAAGCTTCCATTGGGCTTGAAGCCCAATTTTCTGAGGGCAGTTTACCAAGATTTATGAAAATGTATATAACATTTGACTCAGTAATTCCACCGAAAGGACTTTATCCTATAGATACATTTGCAGGGTGGATGAAATGAGATGTATAGCGAGTGTTACAATTGTAGCCCTATTTGTAATAGTAAAAAAAAAAAAAAAAAAAAAGGAAACAGTGTAAATACCCAGTAGTAGGGCTAATTAAATTATGTTACATCCATACAATGGAATACTATGCAGCTATTTTTTAAACAAAGAATAAGGATATGTTTTATGCACTGAAATGAAAAATTAAACTATAAAGCAATGTATATAGCAAGCTACCATTTGTCCAAAAGGGGAAAGAAAAAAGGATACATATTGGTGCTTACTATAGATACACAAGAAATACACTAGAGTGACACATAAGAAACTAATAACATGGTTTTCTGTCTGTTGCTGGTGATGGTTTTGGTGGGGAAGTGGGAAGCTGGAAGGAGTAGGAAGTAGACTTTTCCTTGTAAACATTTCTGTACTTTTCCGTTTTGGAATCAAGTGAATGTACCGTCTAGGAAAAAAGTGAATACTTTGTAAATGGCAAAAGACATCATGCCGTATGTAATAAGAAGCCTTCTTTAAATCACGTAATGTACCATAAACACTGCCAAGGCTAAGTGTCCCTGAACGGTATTGAGTGGTACGCCACTTCCTAGCACAGACAGAATTTATGTCATCAGTCCCTGATGGCCGGTTTCAGGATTCCAAAGAAGGCTGTGATTTCGAGCATTTTCACACTTCTCTCTCACTCTTTCTTTGGGATAAACTCAAGTTTGCATCAACTGAAAGTCCAGTTACCGCAATCCACTTCTGAGAGGGCCTGTTTCCCTGAATCGTCTCTGACACCTGGAATTTTTTATTTGTTTTAACCATTGCCAATTTGGTAGAAAAATATGTTTCACTGTAGTTCTGGTTTTCATTGCTTCTTTTACCAGCCCAGTTCAACACGTTGATGTGAACACGACTTCTTTGGAAGCGAATGTGTCGCAGCTCTGCTCCCTCCACGCACGCGTGAGCTTATGTAGTAGACGCCACCGAGGCCCGGCTCCAGTGACGGCGCTGCCCCCCTGTGGGGACGGACCGTGTCCTGGCATCACAGAAGCCCTGCACGCTTCTCCAAAGAAGACACACAGACGGCGAGAAGCACAGGGAGGACACCCAGCGTCCTTGGTCACCAGGGAAACGCTGATCAAAACGGCATCACACCCATTAGGGAGGCTACTACAAAAGAAAAACTAAGTGTCGGCGAGGACGTGGAGAGATTGTGCACTCTTGGCGACGTCAAATGTTGCAGGCACCGTGGCAAACAACGTGGCATTCTTCACAAGGGAAACATACAAGCACCACAGGACCCCGACATCCGCTGCTGCGTATTAGCCGACGGAACTGAAAGCAAAATACTGAAGAGGGATTTACACACCCACGCTCACAGCAGCCAAGAGGGGGAAGCCACCCGAGTGTCTAGTGACACGCAGCGGATAAACATGTGGCGTATGATTCCCTTCAAAAGGAAGGGAGTCCTGACACACACGGTGGCACGGATGGAATTCAGGACGTCAGGCTAAGAGACAGGAGCCAGTCACGAAGACGCAAACACCATCCGCCTCCTCTTTTATGAGGTACCTAGAGGTCCGATTCCTGGAGGCCGCGGGGAGCGGGGACAGGGGGCTGCTGGTTCGCAGGCAGTTTGTTCGGCAAGACACTGTCCTGGACAGACTCACAGCTATGTGAACGTGACACGACTGCACCCTTTCAAGTGGCTAAGATGGTATGTGCATGTCAGCACAGTTTTAGAAAGAAAAAAAGAGGCATTACAAGGAAATGGCTAGAATTTTCCTTCCCAAACAGACATCCAAACGTGAGCGTCTACTCAAAACCCTCCAGTCTGCTTTACACTTGGAGCCAAATCTGGAGACATGGTAGGGCCACCTGCTGCCTCTCCAAACAGACACTGGTCACTTTCCCCACTCACCTCAGCCTGCCGGGCATTCTCGACACCCCATACAGTCCCACCTGAGCCCCGGGACCTGCTGTCCCTTCTGCCTGCAACGCCTCCCTGCAGACAGCGGCAGGGCTCTGGCCACGCCAGAAATCACACTCAGAAACGTCTGTCCCATGCTCCCTAATGCAGGCTCCACACCGGCCTCTCTGGGGAAGGATGCCCTCTCCCCCCCGCACCCATAAGGAAGCACAAAGCTGCATCCACTGGTTGCTAGGCAATAACACAGCCGACTGCTGCTCTGCTAGAGAGTTAGGAACGTGGGGCTCGAGGATCCGAGAGTTTCAGGCACGCGGTGACCTGTAGCAAAGGAAGCCTGGGCACTGGAGCAGGGCTGCTACTGGTTGGCTGCACCTCAGAAGCATGTCCCCCCGGAAGACCTCACTGATGGAGCGGGACAGCTGGGAACCCTGTCCTCCTGCTTACTCGTCACAGGGGCCCCGGAACAGAGACACTTCTCTCGAACCGAACAGGAGTACAGGAGCTATTCTCAGCAGGACCCCCCTCTTTATTTAAATGTCAAACCATCTAGGTCAGAGACTTGCAAACTTGACCATGAAGCCGATCCCATCACCGGGAGGGCTTGCTACAACAGACTCCTGGACGCCACCCCCCACCCCCCAGTTGAGTCAGGACTGCATGTCCAGTGAGTTCCCAGGGACCCTAACTGGTTCCCAGGGACCCTTCCCAGAGAACTAACCGGTCTAGCACGTAGCACTTGTATTTTATTTGCTGGTTAAGAAAATATTTAACACAATGAGGTACCAGTGAGTCTAAGAATTCTGTAAACGAATTTGTAAAACGGCTATTCATCACGGCCACGTCTATGTATGTTGGAAAACAATGGTAAGCGTACAGGCAAAACACAGTGTTTATGCCATCTACAGATAATCGTGAAAAAAGATGAATTCTAGGACATATGGCAGTAATTCTGTGTCTTTGCCCAGCTTCCCCCGCAGAGTCTGTGGCTCGTCCCACGCTGGGGAAGCCTAGACCAGGTATTTCCCCAGGAACGGCCCAGGTTTGTGATTCTGTGGGTGGTGCATTGTGATGACACATGGAGCCTGTGGTCAAGCTGTGAGCCTCATCAGTAAGGAGATATAATGTGAAAACGCAGGAGGCAACAAGTTTATAAAACAACTGGGAGAGAGGGAGAGAAGGACGGGGAGGCAGAGGCTGGCTGTGGAAACTCTCCATCCTAGGAGGGCACTGAGTCCCCCTAAGTGGGCGGCGGGCTCAGGAGGAACCTGTGGGCCTCCCGGGCCCCCTGGGTTTCCAGCTGTGGAAACCCAGCTCACGCTGTTCTTTGCAGACAAACCGTTCTGCTGGCAGGACACACAGTACCCCGAGAAGGAGAACCTGCATTCCGAGGCGGGCCACTGGCGGTACGGGCACGGGAAAGAAAGGAAAAGCACTGTGTGTTTCTGAAGATAAACACTTTTTACAAGGAAACGTCTCACTGAGGAAGAAAATACAGGGGCTGCTGTTACGCACGAAAGCCATCGCTCCGTGTGCTACCGAGCCTGGACAGAACAAAGACCCAGACCACGCTGAAAGAAAGATGCCAGGCACCCATACATTCCCAGGCGGCTTTTGACTGATGTGCTATCGTGGGAAACTCTGTCAGTAGAGAAGCTGCTGTTCTATTTCTACAGATGTCAGATAACAGCTGATGCTTACTGAGTGCTCATAGAGTCCTCACATACGGGTTATGAGGCGAGCACTGTCAGCCTTCCTTTACAGGTGAAGGAACTGAGGCCCAGAGAGGTTAAGTGGTGTCCCTGTGACACACAGGCAGTAGCCCGTGGAGCTGAAATTCAAATTCAGGCAGAAGCACTTGAACCACTCACTGCACCGTAATCCGCTCGGGGGCCTAAAGACTCAACTCCCTTCATGACTTTCTCAGCCTGTTGGTTTCCTTTATAACACACATCACGATTTGATTTTTAAAATGTTTTTTACCTATTTATTGCCTGTTTCTCCTCCTAGAATGTAAGCTCCAAGAGGGTAGGGGTTTTGTCTGCTCACTGCTAGGTCCCCAGAACCAAGCAGAATGTTTAGGGCCATAAGTCTGGGGGAGGGAGGGAGGGAAGTGGGGGGACACTCTGTACATCACTCGGCTTGATACATGAGATCTGACTAAGAGAAGGCCTGGTGTAGTTTACTTTTTCTATTAGCCACTCATTTTGCGCGGAGCGGTCTTGTTTGGAAGGACACGCCTGCCCACGCCTTGCACTGGAAGGAAGAGGGTCATGTTTAGGGAGACAGACGGCGATGCCCGGTTCCATCCATCTCCCTTTCTGTCCATCTGCCCTTAGGTGACTGAGGACACAAAGGCGTGGCTGCATGTGCCAGTCCCACGGCTCCCGAATCAGGGACCAGCACAGCCCGCGGGTCCCTCTGAGGTGGGGGACAGGGGCCAGGAGACACTCGTCCCTCGACTTGACATACTCCTGTTTGTTTTAATCCCCCCAGCATGTATATTTTTGGACTGGAACACAAGTAATAAACAACATGGAAAGTGACGAATCAGAAAAAGAGTTCATGAGATCAGGTCTGGGCGCTAGCGAGAGCCAGGAGAGGTTTAAAGATGAACCGCACAGCTCCGAGTTCCCTGGCCAGCACGACCCTCACCCGCGCAGGCTGACACACACCAGGGCAGTTTTCGGAGGAAGCCAACAGTTCTGAGAAGGGGCGACCGCAGTGCTCAGAACGAGCCGACCAACGGTTAACAACTGCAAGATGACTAGACCCCCGCACCTGCACAGAGAAACAGAAAACCCCAAACAGCAGCCAGTGGCTCTGGTCCCTGAGACTCTGCCCCTGGCAGCCCCCCAACCCCCCTGCAGGTGTTTCTTTCCTCACTACCCCCTGCAGCCTCTTCAGACATTGCCACGGGCATTCTCGCTCTGCCCCGACCTTCAATTAAACTTTCCTGACCTGCCCACTTTTCTGAGTCTCGTGACTTCTTTAACATTCTGCGAATGACCAGGGAGGGGTGAATTCTACACCAAGACAAAAAGAATCATTTGTAAATCCGGGACTGGCAAACTATGGCTCCTGTCCCAAATCTGGCCCACGGCCTGTTTTTATAAATCAGGTTACACTGGAACATGGCCACGTCCCTTTACTCACATATGGTCTGTGGTGGCTTTGGTGTGACAGTGGCAGAGCTGAGAACGGAGGCAATATGGCCCACATAACTGAAAATGTGACTATCTGACCCTTTATAGAAAACACTGTCTGAGCCTTGATCTAAAACCATTTATTATCAATTCCTTACAGGTCCCCCCCACCCCCAGAAACAGGGCCCAGTGAAAGGTTAACAGAACTGGGGTGGTTCTGCCTACGAGAATCCTGGAACCAATGGCAACGTCCTGTTCACTTGCTCCGCGGCTACGGGCCTTGTTCTGAGAATATGCAAAGAATATGAGTGCTCTGCTGGAAAACAAAACAAAGCACACTTTTCTTGGCATTTCTAGGAATACAAACGTTGGCCTGTTTACCTGACAAGGTCTGGAAGAGGTGGGGGCGGGGGGGTGGGGCAGAGGCTTTGTTCCTGGCAGGTGACTAACTACCTGCCTGCTCGTTGTTCCTTCACAGCTCCTGGTACCTCTGGGCGTAGTATACGTTTATTGGATTACTGCCTGTTGTCCCGCCAGCAGCATGGAAGTTTTATCAGATTAGGGATGGAGTAAACACGATTTATGTATAAACAGCGTAACACATAGGCCATCTAGAGGTTTGGTGCTATTGGAATTGATGAAGTTATTGATTTCTTCTTGTGGTTTTGAAAAAAACATTAATGTACTTCGAGTCTAGTTATTAAAGTAGTAATAAAGCAAAAACCATTGAGGGTTATCCAAGTAAAACTGAGATGATCTGATCTGCAAAAGACGTCATGAAGAAAACTGAAAGGCCAGAAACAAACTGGGGAAATATACTTGCAGCCTGTAAAGGATTCGTATCCCGAATATGTGAATATTCCTCATGACAAAGACAGAACTCTATCAGGAAAGTGGGCAAGTGTCATGTACAGACATGTCACAATAGAGAACTCACAAATGGCCCATATATTTGTGAAAAGTTGCTTATTCTCATGAGTAATCAGGGACAACATTTCACATTCAGTGTTTGGGCAGAACTTCACGAAGTCAGAGCACAGATGCCTGGATATTCTGCCTGATGCTGGTGGGTGAGTTGCTTGACTTATTTGGGGATCGGATGTTCCCCGACGGCACAGCGATACTCAAAATACAGGCCTGGGTCACCACCACCTGCAAGTTTCTTAGACATGCACATTCGGGGGGGGGGCACTATGGACGTACTGAGAACAAAATCTGCACTTAAAAGAAAAAATCTGTATTTATATGCCCACTGGAAACCCCTGCTGAGCTTTACAATGTCCAGCTGCCCAGGCAGCACCCCAGGCCCGTTAAATTACGATCTCTCGGGGGAGGACCTGGGCATCAATATTTTTAAAAGCTTCTCAGGTCATTCTAACATGTAACCAAGCTTAAGCAGCAGCAACCAGATCCTGAAGCGCATAAAAGTATCTTTAACAGCAAAAACCTGGAAGACACCCTAAGTGTCTACCAAAAGATCTCACCACACACACTCTTACTGCAAAGAAAAGCAAGAGTATGACTAACAGGAAATTCAGGATAGGGGTTACTCTGTGGGGTGTGGAGGAAAAGGCACGGGGACTGGAGGAGAATGGGGGAGGGAGAAAGTGAGCGTCAAAGGTCCTGATAATCCGCTATTTCTTAGGTTCAGTACTGGCAATATGGGTGTTCTTTCCCCCCTTAAACTATAAAATATGTCTTATCCGCTGTTTTGGATAACACTTTAAAGTGCAAAACATGTTTTCCACGGGCATCTCGGCACAAGCTCCCCTGTAATGCACCTTCCCTTCCTTGCCCAGACGTCCTGTGCTGCTCTCCTCAGAGACAACTCTCGCCCTGGCTGAGACTTCAGGGCACAGGATGCACCACTCCACCCACCTGGGTCTCCCTGGTCCCAGAGAACCTGGCCCAGGCCAGGTGCCATCTCAGAAAGTGCTGGGTGGGATCAGGAGCGACACACGAGCCCTTGCAGACCCATCTGAGGGGTACCTGGAAGCCCAGACTGCAGAGCTGGGGGGTTGTGACAGGAGACAGCATCTGTGCGGCGGGAAGGCCCTGAGCCCGTCTCCGCCCACACTCGGGCAGGCCCGGCAGGGCCAGGTATGAACAAGCCGGGACCGGCCAAACGGTAAATCATTCAGCAGCAGAGTAATTATTAACCACACGGCGAGGGCATCCACAGCACCCACGGTCTTCACCTACAGTTTACGAAGAGTTTTCTGGTTTGTTCTAAGCCCAGACCTCGGCCATCCACTTACCGAGTGGGTCCAAGGCCCCATTATCTTCACAAAGCACTTGCACCTACAGAATTTCACCTGCCCCTCCTGTGACTGTGCAGTAGGTGTTACCACCATTTGAGAGATAAATTACCACCATTTGAGAGATAAAGAGCAGGCTCAGAGCACTTAAGAGATTTGCCCAAGGTCACACGGTTGCCATGGCACAAAAACTCACAGCCAGGCCTGCTGTCCCCATGCCCACCCGGACTCTTCCTGCTGTCTCACCATGCCCCATGCCCACCCCCCGGCCTGTGAGGCCTGCACCCCACCTCTGCTCTTCGACAGGGAGCTCTGACCACCCACGCCCCTCCCTGAGCTTGCCTGCAGGCTAAATTCAGCTCCCAAACCTCGGAAATCTGCACTCGCATTGCTCAGCATTTGAAAATATTGGGTTAAAAAGAACTATATATACTATCGAGTTGTTTATAATCTTTCAGAATCACTGATATTTTTAAAAGTCTGCTGAAACTGCAGACCTTCTCCCCAGAAAAACATCCACAGGTACCGACATCCTAAGTAGGGCGTGAAATTTCAAAGAGGTCACAGACCCCACAACTCCTGTTAAGAATGACAGATTATGGTGTTTCCTCCAAAAATTAAAAACAGCGTTCCCGTATGACCCAGCAACTCCATTCCTGGGTATACACCCCAAAGAATCCAAAGCAGGGTCTCCAGCAGATAACGGTACACACATATTCACAGCTGCGCTATGCACACAAGCCAAAAGGTTGAAACAACCCAAATGTCCATCAAGAGATGGCTAAATACATAAACTGTAGTATATACATACACTAGAAAAGTATCCAACCTTGCAAAGGAATGAAATGCACACGGATGAACCCTGACATTATGCTAAGTGAAAAAGGCCAGTCACGAAAGGACAAATGCCCACTTACCGGACGTCCCTGGAGTGGTCAGATTCAGGGACAAAGCAGAAGGGTGGCTTGCCGGGGTGTGAGGGGAGGGGACAGGGCAGTTAGTCTTCCATGGGGACAGTTTGTTTGGGGTGACGACAACATTCTGGACATGGGTGCTGGTAACGGGCTCATACGGTGTCAATGCATTTCATGCCCCCGCACCGCACACCTAACACTAGTTACACAGGAACATTTCACGTTACATGTATTTCCCGTTCAGGGAGGAGCAGGGAGAAGGCCAGGCCGGCCTCCTGGTTCCAGGGCTGCATCCCCGGCCCTCTGCCCTTGAACCTACCCAGCTGGGCAGGCTCCTGCAGGAAGGGCTGTGTCTTCTCTGCGGAAACTCTGGTGGGCAAGGCCGGCAATGGAGCTGGACAGCATGGCATGTGCTCCTGACACGCATGTCATCTACTACTGGCTTAGCAAGCCTCCCGCACGAGGGGAGGAGCTCTCCCTGGGAAGTCCTCAGTAAAAGCAGCACCTTCTGGAGGAGTGAGACTGTGCCATCCAATGGGGTTCCACAGTGTCACTGCACATCGCTGGCCCGGAAAAGACGAAACTCCCAAGTACGGTTTCTATGAATGCGCATTGCTTTCACACCATCGTCAAGTTGAAAAACCCTAAATAGAACCATCGTAAGTTGGGGACCACCTGCAGAGTAACGGAAGACCTCACTGATACTGTTTCATCACCACTTCACGTGAACCCTGACCCAGGTAAAAAGAGTTACGACAAGACAAGAAAGCCGCCACCCCGGCGAGGCGCACCTGTTAACACGGTTGCATTTCCAGCTCTTTGTCCAGGTTTGGGTGTGTGGAGGGGCAGGCTGAAAAGGGGAAATCATACCACAGGAGCTGTTTGGCAGCCAGTTTTACCCTTTAACAATGTGTCTTGAAATTCTGCTGTCACTCAATATTATTCTCCAGCAACATTTGTGAGGTGCAGACGGACACAATAACAGCTAAATCCCTGCTGCTGGAAACTTAGATTGCTGCACCTTTCCACTCTTACCGACAACTGTAGCAGTCATCATCCTACGTAAGCTCATCTCTTCCTCCTGAGTACCTCCAAGGAAGAAATTCCTAGAAGCCACATGGCTAGATCAGGCTTTGATTCAAAGTATACTTTACAAAGTTTGTACCAGTTTGGCGCGTAAAACTCACAACATAAATTTAAAGTGCCCAATTATCCACAGCTTTACCACCAATAGGTTATATGCTTTCAATACTTATACCAACTGTATAATTTTAGATGGCATTTTATTATTTAAATCTATAATTTGACATATTCATTAGATTATTTGATTAAATCTGTAAGTATTATGGGCAATAATCTCTTCAAATAACTTCAAATAAATATTTCAAATAATCACTTCAAATATTGAACCACCTCTTCAAATAAATATTATACCACCTTTATCATTTACAATGGAATTTCACTATTTAAATCTCTATTTGATATATTGACTATTTGATTGAATCTATGTGATTATTCCAGACAAGAATCTCTTATAAACAGTCTCTTCACGTCCTTTAATAAATCAAGGCCCTCATCATCAACTCTATTTTTTACATTATCTGCCATACGCTTTAGGCTCCCCTCAGCTTGTCATTAGGTTATGCTATTTTCTTTTTTTTTTTTTACTATTAAAGTTTTATATTTTTAATAAATCACATCTAGAAATTGATTCCTTTGTGGTTTCAAGCAGTAATGACAACAACTGCTCGTTCCGGCCAGTGCAGCTTACTGAAGCAGCACTTGGGAGCAGCATTTTACCTGGAGTCAGGGACCAGGAACGCCTTTCCACGCTCCAGAATCTGGGGGGACTGCGCCTATTCAGTCTTAAGGTTTCTCACCTGGAATTTCAAGTGCCCTGGCTCGTAGCTCTGCTCTCCTATGTAAGTTTTAGGATTACCTTGTCAGGTTCCACAGAAAAACCTGTGGCGATTTTGACTAGAATCACATGAGCCCTGTAGATTTACTCTGAGAGGATAGATTAAAAACAGTGAGCCTTCTTATTTATAAACACGGTGTAGTTCTCACTAATTTAGGTCTTTATTGTCTTTCAAAAAAGTTTTATAATTTTCGCCGCAACGTTTCTTGTACATGGTATTACATTATTCCCAGATACTTAATTTTTTTAATGCTATCATAAATATCTTTCTTTTTATTAAATTTTAAACCTTTTTACTGATTTGTAGAAATAAGATTGATTTTTATACATTTATTTTGTGTCCAGCGATGTACCGTGTTTCCCTGAAAAGACCTAGCCGGACCATCAGCTCTAATGCGTCCTTTGGAGAAATAATTAATATAAGACCGGGTCTTATATTACAGTAAAATAAGAACCGGTCTTATATTAAAGTAAAATAAGATGGGGTCTGTCGTGCGGGGTACCCTGCTCGCTGTACCATGTGTCAGGTGGGGTGGCCTGCGGGGTCTCTTGTCCCACTCCTCACATAAGAACGCAGGACATGGTGAGGCCAAAAAGGAACACCCACGGAGCCATAGAAAGGGGAGTCATACCACTATATTCTCGCTGGTGGCTGGGTTGGAGACACAGGAAGCAGGAGCTACACGATCCGCAACCTGCCGTCCGCTTCTCTGCCAACCAACCCCACTTGCTAACTGCAATCCGCGCTTGCAGGCTCAGCCATCATCTTCTTGCTGGCCCCCATCTGCTGCTGGCATAGCCACAGCGGTTATATTAGTGGCCAGTGGCTCACTGGTTACAGGTGTCAGCCAACTAGCCACAGCTGACGGCCATGCAATCATAGTTGATGGCCATCTACTACCCGAGTGAGCGCCTTTCCACGTGAGGGCGAGAGCCTGGAAACTGCGCTCCTGGCTCTGTCCCCACAGGGTCTTATATTAATATTTGCTCCAAAAGACACATTAGAGCTGATGGTCCGGCTAGGTCTTATTTTTGGGGAAACAACGGTAGCTAGCTCAATTACCAAACCTAATAATTTGTAGATGGACCCTGGGAAGAGAGATTCGTTTGACGTGAACCCCGAGAAGGAATTTACCTGCTGAGATGGAGTCCCCGTGGTCAACCGAGGTCCCAAATTGTGTAAATAATGAGAGTCCAACGGTCATCTGCTGAGAGGAACTCCTCGCGAACACGCCAGGTACCGGGAAGAACCTCTGACTGAACTCTCGGCTTTCCCGTGGTGCCCCACTTCCGGCGCTCTGTGCCCCACTTCCGGCGCTCTGCCCCTCACTTCCGGCGCCCGTGCCCGGTCCAGTCGGAAGTGCCCAGTAACAACCGACCAGAACCGGAATGTCCACCGATGAAGACCGCTCGATTTGGACGGTCAGAACCGTTCACTTTGGACACCTCGTTTATGTGACATAGACCTTCCTGGAGACCTGGGAGGGAAGTTGCTGTATAAAAAATGGCCTCCCCTTGGTCTGGGGGAGGACCCCTTTGGTCTTTGCTGGAGGCAGCATCTCTGCGGTTTGCAAACTGTTTACCTTTTTCTCTCCAGTGCCTTTACAAATGCACTGGTTTGTTTACAATACTTTCAGAAGTTCTACACAGACCATCACACTCTGGGACTAAAATTGTTTCATTTATTTTCTATTTCATTTAAAAAATTTTATGGGCTGGCCCAGTGGCTCAGGCGGTTGGAGCTTCATGCTGCTAACTCCGAAGGCTGCCGGTTCGATTGCCACATGGGCCAGTGGGCTCTCAACCACAAGGTTGCCGGTTCAATTCCTCGAGTCCCGCAAGGGATGGTGGGCTTCGCCCCCTGCAACTAAGATTGAACACAGCACCTCGAGCTGAGCTGCTGCTGAGCCCCTGGATGGAGCTCAGTTGGTTGGAGCGCGTCCTCTCAACCACAAGGTTGCCGGTTTGACTCCCACAAGGGATGGTGGGCTGTGACCCTGCAACTAGCACGGCAACTGGACCTGGAGCTGAGCTGCGCCCTCCACAACTAAGACTGAAAGGACAACAACTTGACTTGGAAAAAAGGCCTGGAAGTACATGCTGTTCCCCAATAAAGTCCTGTTCCCCTTCCCCAGTAAAATCTTAAAAAAAAAAAAAAAAGTTTTTATGAAGGTATAATCTACATATCATAAAATCCACCCCCTTTTAAGTGCACATTTGAATGATTTTCTGGTAAGTTTAGTGAGTTGTGCCACCACAATAATCCAGTTTTAGAACGTAGCCCTTTTTTCCCCATGTCTTATATACGGTTTTCATTTTTTTTCACCCTACTGCATTTGCAAGGGTCTTTTGTGGAATTCTGAGCAGAAGTGAGGGTAGTGGGTACTACAGCTAATTCTCGATTTAATATGGAATAATTCTGTTGTTTAACCACTCACTGCAACGCTTGTTTGGAGATAATCTCTATACACGTTTCCTTCTATTCCTGGTTTTATAAGAGTTTTTATTAGTTTTTAATCATGATGGGACATGGGATTCCATCAAATGTTTCCTACGTCTACCGAGAAACATTATGATTTTCCCTAAGAGAGGCCTGTTTCCAATTAGTCTCCCCTTTGTGGAGGGTGCTCCAGGTTTCCTCTACTGTCTCCTGAGCTTCAATTGATGGGAAACCAATTCTCAGGTTAACCTGGTCCAGTAAATTCCTTCCAAGAAAAAAACAGTTTGCAACGTACCTCTTCCCCATGGTTCTTACCTACTTGGCATGGGCAACCATAGTCTTATTTCCTTACTAGCTCATGCATCCGTTTCAGAAGGTGTTTCCATTTTCTTCAGTACGTTAGTTGTTTGTCGTTGGAAGATTGGTCCACATCCCAGAATCCATTGCCTACTTGATTTGGGTTCCATCTGCCCTTTCCTGCTGCATGTTTTATATCATGGCTTATTCCAAAAGCAATCTAAGGTCTCTTGCCGAAGAACACCATACACCTTCAGAAAGGTGGTAAAGTGTGTTAAGCCCCAAGGGTTTCCTCTCAAATCAAGACAAAACATTGTTTTCTTACTTGCTATTTTCTTTGATGGACAGATGAAGGAAAAACTGCACGAGCCCCAAATCCTGATCATGCATCCTTTATTCCATGACCAACCGCTGAGCCGCATCCAAGCAACAGTACACAAACCGGCCATCGGCTGCAATCCAGCTGTACAATGATCTGAGGCTTACAGTACATTTAAGGCTTTTAAATTTGGAAAAAAAAATTCTTTTAAATAAAACCAAGAAAACCTCCAAACCCAAATCCCAACCAATACAAGCAGTGTAGTAATTTTAAGCATCTTAACATTTCTGAGGCTTATTTGATGCAACTCCAGTGTCAAAACCCAAATAACTGCTAAACTAAAAAGATTAGTTTAGTGAAATTTTAATTACATAAATTCTTCAAAGCATAAACTTGGAATTTTTTTTGTCCTGCAAATGTTATAAAATTTTTAATAGCAAAACATAGGAATAAAAACATATTAACAAAATGTATCCAATCATTTACATTACAAACAAGGAATCTGCAGTTCATTGTATCCTGACAAAAGACGACTACCCATTAAGAATCTATGCACAATGTAATTGCAACTATGTACAGGACTTTAAAAAAGCCTATAAGGCAGACTTTGCAGAAGGAAAGTCGGCTAGGCTCTTTGTTAGACCAACCAGACAATCAAAATATGAAAACTCTGTTGACTAGTAATAAATTTACACTTAAAAAAAAAACCCCAGTTTCCTTTTGTTGAAGAATATTCCAGTTATATTCTGTGGTTCCAGTTGATGAAGCTGTTTGTGATATTTCCAGTAAATTACCCTTCCAATGATCTGTTTGTGGGAAAAACTGGCATGTTGACAAAAGTTAACAAAGGAATTTTCATCACCATAGTTTTCCAGTTAGTCTATCACAGCTTCACAAATGGGCGGACCCCATGAATCTAGTGGCTGAAAGGACTGCTGTCAAATACTGAGAACATTTGGGGAGGGAGGGCGGTGTCCTGCAGGAATGAATCGTCAGTGATGGGTGAGGTGGAGACCCAGATGGGACCATCCTGTCTACAGCACGAGAGGCCCGGCCCCACCCTCAGCTCTCAGTCCCACTCCTGAAAGGTAATGAAGCTGGAAATCACAATAGTTCGGTGTAATGGAGTGTGTGAATGAGTAGAAAACCTCTAGATACAAGACTGTTTGATTAGAACACCCAACAGGCCGGCACGTCCTGTGGTCCACGTGCCATTAGCACTATCCAGTTAAAGCGTGTGCAAAACAGAGGACTTTTGTGTTCACAGTAAATGAGGTAAAATCAAGTTGTCTTCAGGAATTAGGAAGTTCGTGAGATATGAACTGTTTTAGTCTTTCTAGGTATTGTGCATAAAGCTCTATGTCGTTATGCCCGGCCCCTTCAACCCACAGGGGCTCCACGGCTCGGGGACAGCGCTCGTACATGGCCAGGCCGTGGGAGAAATCAATGACCTCATCCTCTGTCCCATGAATGACCAACACAGGAGAGGTGACTTTAGATATCTTGTCAATGCTGCAAACAGAAAAGGGGGAGGGGGAGAAAAAGGTCTCCTTTAGTTTTATGCTCAGACAACGTCACAAGTAACAGAATCCGTGTCCACAAGCAAGGGATTTCCCGCCCCCACCACTGTCCTACGAATTTCGTTTTTTAAAAACTAAACTTTTCATTTTGGAATACTTTTGGATTTACCGGAAAGGTGCAAAGATAGTACAGTGTTCCTCTATGCCCCTAATCTGTCTCCTAAGGTCAGCACTGGACATCGTCTCGGTACCTTTGTCAAAACAAAGACATGTCGGTGCAGCTAGTAACTCAACTCCAGACCGTATGTGGACTGTCGCTGTTCTCCCCTGATGTCCTTTTTCTGTCCCAGGGCCCAAACGAGAAAACCACACTGCCTTTGGCCACTGTGTTTTGTTAAAGGGTAGTATTAAAAAGCAGAGCTCCTGAGAGCCATCAGACTAACCATCCAGTAGCTCTTATTTCCGCTGCATTCGTATTTTTGAGAGAGGATTTTAAAAACAACAAACAAGCCAGAACTCAGCATGTCTGAACGAACGTCTCCTTTGATCCCCAGCCCTTAGGTTTTCAGGACTTTTCTTCATGATCAATCAACACGGCCCTCGCAAACCACATTGCACACTAAAAACTAATGCCTCACGTTTGATTTAAAAAACTGGACCACTTAGCTTGAAAAGTTAATGTAATGCCTACACTCGATTCTGAGTAATCTCTGACTGTTTACAAAAATCCAATCTATCCTCAAAGGAGGAATATTTGAGGATCTTCAAAAGAATGTGCCACAGCCTCTAAAAACATTTCCCCAAAAGGAATTCAAGACACTCGAAGCCTTGCTGGGTTGGGTGTGTAGGCGACTTCTCCGAGGGAGGTCATTTAACCTCAGAGCAGACTAAGAGAGGGCCGGCTCCGACCCACCTGTCCGCCTGCCCAAGTCCCTCTCTCTCCATCTTTGGTCACAGTTACAAAGGGGCATGAACTGGTGAGCGGGTATTCTCTGTAGGGACCTTTTTGTTAAAAGGAACAGTTCACATTTGTTAAACACTTACCTCAGTCAGGAGCTTTGCCCTTTGCATACAAAACCTCATTGACTCTTCAGCGAGACACAATGAGAAAGACCATCTCTGTTTAACCAAGGAGGGAACTGAAGCTCAGAGATGATGAAACAACAGACAAGAGGTTGTGGAGATAACGCGGAGGTGGGACCTCACGCCCACACCCCAGGGGCCTCCACAGCCTTTCTGAACAGCTCAGGAAGCCACCAACCACTTCAAGACGTCCAGGAAGACGGCAAAACCTCAGCAGGCCTGTCACTGGCCAGGATCACAGCCATGGACGCGGCACCCAGTTTTGCAGATTGGGAATCTTGTTTACAAGCCTGCTTTCCCCCTGCATTTCATTCTAAAGTGACTTCTTCTTGTAAGAATGCAAGTCCAATTATATTCCATTAAAACGATATTTACTGACAGAAGGGGCTGCGCTCCACTCTGCAGTTTAGAAGAAGCTCTCTCTACCGTCTGGAGGGTGTATCGGAAGTTAAATGCCACCGTCTGATTCTAAATGGAAAGCGGGTAAAAGAAAATAAACTGCCAGGCCAAAGAATCTGCAGCACTCCTTTATTTTCTTAACACTAAAAGGAAACGGGAAGGGACCCACCTTTACGAAGAAAGGAAAACACAGAGACAATTTTGCAATGCCTTTGGTAGCAGTAGACGCGATTAGAAAAACATTTACCAGATTCCATCGATGACGAAAGTCAGTGTGACTTCGCGATTTGGAATCTGTCATACGAATTCTCCAGGGGATTGAAGAGAAGGCATGGCCTTTTCTGTCTGTCTCCAGCACCGACTTGCCTTAAGCAACACGCTGAACTCTCTCTAAGCCTCAGTTTCCTAACCTGTAACGAGTCCTGTCACTTGACCAACTTCTTGAGGCTGTTTCCGAGCCTGAGACAATGTTTAGCCCAATGCCTGGCGTATCAGACACACCCGGTAAAGGTTAGCTGCTGGTTTCCTATTCATGAAGAAGCCACAGTCAGTGGGCATGGCTGTGTTTTCAGGTATATGCTCATTTAAGAGTCAGGAAAAAACCCATTCATGTTGTTGCCAGGGTAACTCCTCGCCTGGCCTCCCACAAATACGCTCCCTTTCAACAAATTGGCCTCTCGTTGCCAGTTCAGCACAAACAAGGCCACTTAGAGACGCCCACCAGCCCGCTTGGCATTCCTGCCACACCACTGGAAACCTGCAGCTCCTCAACTTTCCCAAGAAGCTGAATTCCACTGAATCCTGGTACAAACTGCCCGGAGCTGAGGTTCACCCATATGTTACAGGAAGGGTGTCTTCTAATGAATCGAGAGAGGCTACGTGACAGAGGTTTATGTAACCAAATGAGGTTCTTTTTTCCTCCCTAGCAATAGCAGATGAGAGCAATTAATGGGTCAATGAAAGTCCTAAAACTGTCCATTATTTCTGCCTTTTCTACACACACGACCACGTGAGCCGGCCGGGCCTGCGGTTGGACAGCCTGAGAGCGTGTTAGCAACGCACCAGGGGAAAAGTTTCAGGGGCCGAGCTTTTAGCAAACATGCTGTCCTCGACTCGGATTAAAAAAACCACAGGGAACATTTTCCAACAGAGGTATTGGAGGAACCACGGTGCCTGTTCTTCTGTGTCTACAGTCCAGTCACCCACTGTCCTTCCTTCTGTTAGTGGGGACTAGAAAACGGGCTGGGCTGGCATGGGCTCGGGGTCCCACGCTGCCCGTGGGGGGTGCAGCCCCTCCGCAGGGGGGCGAGGTCTTCTGGCCACAGCAGGAGAGCAGGTGAAATGAGTGGTTCTCTGGGGTGTGGGGCTGCGGGGGGGGGGGTGCTTTCCCTCCCACGGTGCCTGTGTTATTCCCTGGCTTGCGAGCAGCTCACTTCACCTCGCCCGTAGCTATGCTGTCCTGTCCGGCTGAAAGAGGAGAGGTTTCACAGCTGTGGACACGTGCGGTGCCCACTGAGTGTGGACCCCCTCTAACTGCTGTGTCACACACTGTCTGCATTAGCTGTTCGTGGTTCAGCCACGCACGTCCATCTGCACGAATGAATGAACACTGAACCGGAAGTTCCTTCCCGGTACGTGGGTCCTTTCCATCCTGTACGTACCGCTGACTCAGCAAAGCCTGGATATGGGTACGAGTAACGTCCTCACAGGTCACCTGGTGGGTTTTTACAAATGAGTCAGGCCCACAGGACAAAGTTCCCTGCTGGTGTGTGTGTGTCACCCTCACCTCCACGTGCCCTGAGGCGCACACACACGTGGGATGGGTGGCTGCGTGCAGTAAACATTTATCAGACGCCCCCAGTTAATGGTGTCAGGTCACGGAGGCCGGTCGTCCCGCTGGGGGCTTACCTGGGGAAAGCATCGAAACAGTACGTTTTCCTGGTGTCGGGAAAAGCCACGCGCAAGCCGGACATGAGAGGCGAGTGGAGAATGACCGCCGCACACTCGTACCGGGAGGCCAGGTCTACGGTGGGGACGGTTCCAATGCTCTGACCGTACAGAATAATGTTCTCCGGACTCACGCCGTACCTGCAAGGGTCAGAGGTCGCGTGCCGTTAGCGAAGAATGGAAGAAAAACACAAAACCCACACTGTCTTAAACTCACAAAGCTCGCACAGTTTAAAAACACCATCACCTCATTTGTCCACCTTAGCTTAACACGAACGTGAACGTCACAGAAACCGTGGTAGGGGCCCAGCTCAGGATTACGTGACTGAGATGCCATCTTGTACAACAGTTTGCAAAAATAATGAGCAGGACGTGTGTTTTCTGGACAACGAACTCAGTAAGTGCACTATACATTTCATTCGGTATTTACAAGGTCATTTCCTTTCCTCTTTCTCCCTCTTTGCGGTTCCTTTGATAATCCTAAATGTATTTCTGACGTAAAAACAAAGACGTGCCTGGCAAATCCTAATACTGTAATGAAGAGCCCTTCAAGTGAGGTTTTAATAACATGAAAGATATTAACCTGTAGTAGAAGAGGTACTGGGAGATGATTGATTTCAAGGTAATTATATTTTCCTTAGCCTCTTCTCGGGCTAAACCCTCCCAAGTCTCCACCAGTGGTTTCTGAATCCATTCTCTCCCAATTTTCAGGCTGGTAAAGGGTCACGTGACAGGCAGGCCACGCTCTCCCGGGTGTGTTCCCCACGGACGTAAGTGCTTGTCCACACACCACGGAAGGCGTCCCAGACGTGTGGGATGCACACGTGCGCACGGCTGAGGAGAGCGCTGATGTACGTCACCAGCAGGGTGATGACACCCCCCTACCAGTTCTGCCCTGTCCTTCTGGTTCCTGTGTATCATTCCGTGGTCGCTGAGGGGGCAGGTGTCCCGCTCCTGATGGCTGACCTGCTTTCCCTCCATGGCCTGCCTCTGACTCCTGCTAACTGCATGCACTTCCCAGCTTCCTCCCCGGTGTCTGCCTTCTTCCCAGGGCAGAACTCCATCCCCCATTGCCTGTCCCCTCCCCTCCTCACCCCTCCTCTCCTCTCCCCCTCCCCTCCTCACCCCTCCTCCCGTCTCCCCTCCCCTCCTCACCCCTCCTCTCCTCTCCCCCTCCCCTCCTCACCCCTCCTCTCCGCTCCCCCTCCCCTCCTCACCCCTCCTCCTGTCTCCCCTCCCCTCCTCACCCCTCCTCCCCTCTCCCCCTCCCCTCCTCACCCCTCCTCCCCTCTCCCTCCTCCCCATTTCCTCTCCTCTCCCAGGCCTGCCTTCTCCCCTGCTCTATCTGCAGAAGCTGCCCCACCCATGTCACTCCCCACTCCAACCCACCCTGCAAATCATTAACCTGGGGATGATGAAACGCCACAGTGTGGTCCCACCTGACTATTCCAACCTTTTCTTTTCCCTCCAAGTGAACCGCTGCCCTGCAGCTCGGCCCCTCACTGCTTTGTAAACACCTCACGCCTCCCTACAGACAGACAATTCTGGCGTCCTTCACACACTTTGCCAACCACCCTGATCTACGCGTGGTCCTTTCCTTCCCGGGGGTCAGCACACTGGAGGCATTTCTTGCTTTGAATGGAATGGGATTCTAGCCAAAGGCTGGTTTTGAACAAATTCACCATCTCGCACACGGCCATCTTCCCAATGGATAGAAAACCCACTGGAAGTTTAAATCTTCTTTGGGGATCTAGATAGGGACAGATTCTCATCTGCAAACCAGCAAAAATGAGTCAGTCCATCAAGGATGACAGTAACATTTAGTACGTGCTAATGTGTGTATCAGGCATTATATAAGAGTTCCTTACGACACAACACAAGGAATCAAAGTCTCCCCGTGTTGCCAGGGGAAGCCAGGACCCCGCATAGCCTCTCTATAACAGGCAATGCGATGTGTAGTCAGCCCGTCGTGAACCTACACTTTTTGCTCCCAACCCATCCAAATGTCTGCCATCTTCCTGAAGACACAAGCGATGCTGAGCTCAGGCGGACATGACAAATGTGGGTTTCGGCCCCACTCAGCACTAAGGAGAAGGCCCCAGGAGCCCCCTGCAGCCAAGGACGCGCCAGCAGCACCCGTGGCAGGAGCGGGAGTTGAGGTGAGACGTGCCCCCCCCACCCCGACGGTGTCCCATGGGAATGGCTTCACCCATGAGGCAAAACCCGTTTGTTTTCATTTCAGTGTGAGGCTTTCTTTTCTGACTACAAACCCGAACAAGCTGGGCCTCCCCCAAGGCACCCCGCATCCTGTTTAAGTTCATGGGCCTTGACTTTGTCCTGTGTCACGAGCATTTCCATTCATCTCTAGAAGAAGCATGCTTGGCGCAGCGCCACCGACTTTGAAGTCCATATTTTCAATGTTTCAGAGCAGAATTCGTAGTGGAAATAGCTGTAGACACAGGACCAAGACAAATACACAAGGTCACGTGAATGTGAACTGAAGGTGAGGTCTGAGGGGATTGAGAAACCCTAAGGAACTTGAAAGCCAGGCCTCGGCATTCAAGGGTCCGTAGGGAAGGGAAAACAGGTGTGCAGACGTGGTCTGCAAAGCGCCCTGGCCTTTTGGAACTGCTGCCGCAGGCACGGTCGTCGTAAGTCATTTCTCCACGCTCTGTCACCAAAGCTTCACACACGCGTGCCTTCCTTCTACTTTAATTACGAGAAAGATAAAAAAGCACCCACCACCTGAAACGCACTTAGTTTTCCTTTGTTAAAATACACTTTTGTAGCTTTAGACTCTTTTTGATGTTATCCTGACGGGTCCCAAACAGATTTCTGTGGGTCATCGATTCCCAGGCAAAGCAAACGAAACACACTTTCAAGTATCTACAGAATGAGCGCTGTTATAGAAAATTAAAAACTTACACGTCAGTGACGTCAGCTATTTGTGTCCTTTTTTTCTAACCAAGGGCATTTGGCTAAAAGGGACATTTATAAACAAGATCACGAGTCGTGAGCACGTTCAAGGTATGCTCGCAACAAGGTATGCTCGCAACATTGGTTACAAAGTTAAATGTCCCACAGGCAACACTAAAAGCAGCCTCCTTCACTTGAAGTAGTAACATTAAATCTCATGGGAATAAACTATGAGTCTTTGGGGGAAATAAAGAAGGAAATGAGATGCCCTGTGAGAAATAACACCAGGTATAAGTTTAGGCAAAATGAATATTATGACCAGTAAGTTTATCCAAGTAGAGTGACGGGAATGATCGCAACGGGGACGGGACGTCAGGACCCACGCGCAGAGGGAGAGTGGGAAGCCACGGCTAAGGACGGGAGAGAGAGCATCAGAGGACAGGGAACGGAGGCTGGCGGCTGGGCCACGGCTTTACCTTGGGAAGCCAAGTACCGCCAAGGGAGTGCCCACAGGATCGGAGGGAGGGCTGCAGACGGGCACTACTTGTGGCGACGGGAAGGAAGACAATGGTTAGATAAGAAGTGTTTGGAGTTGCTGGGATCTGTGTGTGCTGCTGGAGCGGGGGAAGGGCAGCGTGGAAGATCAGTGTACAGAGAACGGCTGGGAAAACGGGCACACACAGGGGTTTGGGGGGAGGGCACAGGTGTTTGGAACTGTTTGTTTTGTTAGAAAGTGAGTTTAGTTTGGGAAGAGACAGAGTTTCTGGTGATGGCAAACACCCAGGAAGACACAGAAAAGCCCAGCCCTCAGGGTTCATTATAAGAAAATGTTCCTGAAATGGTTTGATGTCCGAGCCGGCCAGACCAGCTCCTGAGTGCACCTCATGCTAACTCCTGCCAGGCTACTGCGGAAGCAGCTGGAAGGAGCCAGGCCGCGAGCTGCAGGAGTCCGGCTACTGGCAGAGGCCCTGGGACAGACCCCACAGCCCAGGTCCCCGGAGCTGAACAGAACAAAACCTAAACCAGTGAACAGAAAGCTCACATATCCTTTTCTTAAACAGACTCCCAGACAATAACAGAACGCGCAGGACAACACACGCCTTCCAGGAGAAGGTAACAGACAAAGAGGCTCGGGGTGGTCACCCGCACGCCCGGCCAGCCCAGGCTTTCCTAAACTTACTCACTTATTTCAAAACATATCAAGACGCACGTTACCTCATTTTTGTAAAGCACCATCTTCCCTCATGTAGGAGCTTTCATTCTACCTCAGAGGTTTGAACTTTCCTTCCAAATGGGGGTGCAGGACAGAGCTTTCTGTGTCAGCTCTACACCCACCCTCCAAACAACTGAATTCTCTGTGTCACACAGACTGTTTCGGACTCCTGCAGCACTCTTTCTCCGTGTCAAAGCAAAAATAAACAAGACCTGGCATGACAGTTTTCATCGTTAAGAAGTCATCATTCAGCGGAATAGTTATAGTCCTAAAGAATATGAAGTCAACTCTCTTTAGATCTGTGACAATTAGGATAATTTGCTCGAACTTCTTTGACTAAGATTGTGCATGAAATTGTTGTACTGATAGCAGACTCTTTTTGGCCTTCTCTAATTATCTAAGGTGTGGGAAAAGCCAGAAAATGTTGCCCAACCCCTACAGCTGCCCAAACAACCTATGAAATGCTTAAAATACCACTTACCCTCCAGCTTTTGAGAGGACGACACGAGCTGGCTTATGTGACACATCTAGCACCTGACAAAAGCCACTTACTAAATGTCACTTCTGTCCATACCAAATACACAGAAAGACAGACCCTGACCAAAGCAAAGGCTGAAAGGGTCTCCCCATTTCACACCCAAGACACACAGTCAATGCCACGAGATTATGAAATCGCTGTGATGGGGGAAAACTTTTCCCATCAAATTTAATCATCCACTCCGTCGCCAAGGCTGAAAGTTACTTCTTAGAACTAGAAACCCAAGAATCCAATTTCTAGTTATTTGGTCTCATTGTTAGTTGTGGTCTTACAACGGCTGTAGTACACAGGACGTCACTGTGATCAGTCACAGCCCTGCCAAGTGTCACCTGCTAACGAGTGTAGACCTGGGAACGCAACCCCACAGGCCCCTTTAGTCCCTGCACTGCTGCTGCTGAGATGCCCGCTGGCCTCTGGGATGGCCGCACCCGGGGGACCAAGAGCATTCCTGAGCCTCCGTCTGCTCGGCCATCTGTGTGCCTCCTGGCCCTGAAGCCGCAGGTGTGACACGTGGCCAGGGAGTTCTGCATCCCCGCCGCCAGAGCGATGGCTTCCAGAACAAGCAAGGCTGCTCCCAAAATGGTCAATCCCAACCCCCGTCTTCCTAGGACGTCTGCACCTGCTTCTGCTGAACCTGGGGCAGGTCACCTTTGACACCACACGGAAAGGACCTCGTTAAGAATCCCTGCAAAGGGAAGCAGAGCCACGAGAGGCAGTGGATCTGAGCCCCGGCACCCCACGCCAGGCCCTGCCCCCCAGGCACGGGCTCCTGGAGTCTGACCGGGTGGAGTGCAGACCACGGCCTCCTGAAGCTGGGCGAAAACTAGTCTTTTGTAAGCAACTCAGAGTCTGAGGCCAGAAGTGTGCGGAGGTCGGGGGCAGGGACGGAGCGTGGAGCTTTGCAGAGAAGGTGAGAAGAAGAGGGACCTTTGGAGCCAGACACCCCAGGTCGGAGCCCCGGCTCTGCCTGGCACCCATCCTCTCATCTCTCTTTAGCCCCGTTTCCTCGGCCATAAAGGGGTGTAAGTTTTGCCGGGGAGAGTTAAATGAGGTCATGAGTGAAGCCCACAGACAGTCCCCCGCGCACCCCGTTTCTGGGCTGCTTTCCTGGTTTCATAGCTGAACGTGGCCCCTGGACACAAGATGACACCCCCATGTGAAAACTGCCCAGCTCTTGCCGTGTGTTCCCTTAACCGTGGTTTGCGTACACTCAGAATGGAAGTCTGTTAAATAAACAGTCCCCTTGTGCAGACCCAGGGAAGAAGGTCTTTCTCTTGGGTCTAATCCCCTCCTGGCGCCTGTCTCGTGTCTGTCTGACTTGCGCTCCCTGGTTCATTCTGCGTCCACAGCCTCTTGCTCCCCTTCCTTCTCTGCAAAAGGAGCAGCTCAGAGCCTCAGTTACGGACACAAAGCAGGTCCAGGGACGCAGGGGTCCCTCCCGATCACGCAGACGGATGACTCTGCTTTGTAGATAAGGAAGCAGAGTGTTGAGAGAGGTTATCGACTCATCTCAGACTCGTGAAGGCTGCTCTAAGCATATGACAGCTCCAGTCTGGGAGCGAAACGGGGCAGAAAGTATGAGTCCTGTGAATCCCCACCCAGCTCAGGAAAGCACCCCTCAGGTGTGTGTGGAGGGCGCCGCCCCGCTCAGAACCACACCTGTCTGTGGTGCGTCTGGGGCACGGCGGCTCCCCTGCTCTCAGGTGTAAACTGGGGCTCCGACCTACCAAGGCTGGGGTGCAGCTGCCCCATAACCTTACTTATCACGCCCTTTAACTCAAAGGTGAAGCGATGAGAAATGAGCGTGTCCCGAGCACCAACCTGAACATCCCAGACGTAACTCGTGCTCTAAGAGTGAACGTTCTGTGTCACACGGACAGAGTTTACCACGCAAAGTTCCGGAGACGACGCAGGTGACGGTCGCACCGTCTCGTGAGTGTGCTCAGCGCCGCGGAACCACGCACTTCAAAATGGATCCCACGGTACATTTTACGGTGTATTTTATGAGAATAAAAAGAAGGAAAAAAGTGACCAACTCTCTTCACGTCTGACTCGTACAAATTGTTTCCTTGTTAGCAAGCACAAAGGAAAAATCCCAGCTCTCCTGAATTCAACGTAAGATTTTACTATAAAAGAAATAAACACATAATGAATCGTAAATAAAACAGTAACAAACAGGAAAATTGCGGGGGTGGGGGGGTTAAGTTGTAAACTCTCTAAAATCCAAACGCGTTACAAGTTCCCAGTGACATAAAGAACAAAGGTGGTAAAGACAAGCATAGCACGAACACGTTTTACAAACCTGGTAGGATATTCCACTCATGATCTGTCTCTGAGGGGAGATGACGCCTCTATTTTATTTAGACATATTGTCGTGACCTCTCTGTAACCAAGACCTTGCTATCTTCTCCATTATCTCAGCACCTCGCCTAGATTTTTTTTTTCTTTCTTTTTTTTTTTTTTTGTAAAGCAAAACAAAGGAGAACTGCTCCTTAGGACAACACAACAATCCTGCCGTCATTGTCTTTCTCTTCTAGAGAGGCCAGGATGCCCTCAGGAACCTCCCAGAAGGAAGCCAGCGAGGCGGGCGCAGACACACACTGGCGGCTTTCTCTGAGCGGCACCTTGCATCTGAACAGAATTCCAGTTTCCGTATCTGAACACTCAAGGGCGGTTGGGAGAGCGGTCGTCTGCATTCTAAAAGATCACCCCCAGTCTGTCAAGCACAGGGCTTGGGACCACACGTGCCACATCCAGCCTCCGTGACCCCAAAGAGCGGACGGTGCCTGTATGACTCAGGTCTAACCTCCCTGCCACCTTTGTTTCCATTTCCAAGTCCGTCTACAATAAGGCCCGGGCAGCTTCAACATCGTATCTTACTTGAAATACTATGTAGCGCATAAATATAACACAGCAAATGCCGCCTCCCTATTTCCTGTCAACAGGAAGCCTCCGGTCACTGACAACATGAGGACCGTGACATTGACCATTCAGAAACAGCCACGAGCCTCCCTCCCTTCCCGCACTTCACCAGGGACCGGTTACGACGACTTCCTAACCCGGCCTTTGGAGCCTACCATAACCAGGGACAGAGACACAGAGACACAGTCTGTTTCTCTGCAGACAACGCAAGTCTGTAACGACACGTGCTCTGAAGTAACAAGACAGTCCCATGCTTTTTACCACCTGTCAATCCGTGCTCGACCTCCGCGTCTGACATGCTTCCTGTTGTGGTCCTGGCTTTTCTTTGGCAGGATGTGAAACACTGTGTGTCTCCTATTGAAAGCACTTTGGAAACAGAAGGACGTCACATGCCAATGAAGTTCCAAACAGGGATGGAGGCAGACCCAGGGTTTTCAGTGTGAAACGAAGCTGTTTTGTCCTTATGAAAGCCCGGGACTCTGACGACACCTCGATGCTTTTCTCACACACACACAGGAGCCCGACGGTGGCCATCTGCCTCCCCATCTATCCAACGGGAATTCCGGAGGCCACCAGCAGAAGCGGATGCCATGTGCTACGGGGGGACAGGGGGCTTCCGGACTCACTGGCAGACGCGGGAACAAGATGCTAAAACACAGGAAGGGGCGTGGAACAGGCGAGGTGGCTCAGACGCAGCGAGGGGCACCCGTGGCTCAGGCAGTGCTCGGCAATCTGCTGCAGAGTCTGCCCTCCTTTCCTTCGTCCCCTCGTCTGAGCGAGGCATAGCCGTGACTCCCCATGTCCACTCCTAAGCTGGCCCCTGGCGTCTTCCTCTTGTCCCATGTCGTCACCATTCCAATGGTCAGTGTGTTCCAAACCGCCCTCCCTGGCTGTGTTCTCTGCTTTCCCGAAGCCCAGTGGACCAGAAACAAGTCTCTAAAGTCCTTCCAAGACACCTTTTTCGCCTTTCAAGCCCCCTTCTCAGCCCTGGAAGGTTCCTACAGGATCCTTTCTAACACACCATGTTTGAGAGTTCCCGTCAAGCCACGGCAATTTGGAACAGTTCTGACTGCAGATTTTCAATCAGCCAAGAATTGTTTTTTTTCCACGCGAATCTCGAAAGAAATCAGAATGATATAACAATCTTCTACAAAGCATTAGCGAATGCTTTCAATACCATAGCTCTGTTTGCATGCGTTTCTACTCTGAAAACAAGAAGCCTGTGGCACTCTCTTCTACAACCTATTAGAACTCCTCAGGTTTAAAACACCGTGGAACAGTTTGGCCAAAATGCTTACAGAAACATTATGATTTTATTACGATTTCAAACGCACTACTTCCTTGGCACAAAGCAAGATTTATAAGCAAGATCACACATTCTCATAAAGCGAGTATTTGCGCCAAGCGTTACATAATAAACACCTCAGCTGAGCTTTGCTTGCCCTCCTGGTTACGTACACACGCGGCCTGGGCTTTCTCTCTGGGGCCTCCCAGGGTCAGAGACAGAGACAGCACACTCCCTTCCGAGTCACCCAGTGTCTGCTATGTCGATGGTGCCAGGAGCGGAGGGCACAAGAATGAACAAGGGAGGTTTGGATTTCCCCTTGCGGGGGCTTCTAGCCTAACAATCTGATGGCGTAGGCAATTTTCATTCTAAAATAAGAAGGCCTTGCTCATTTGTTTCACGGTGCTGAGGTTCTACCAACTCTTAGAAATTCAGTGCTTCTAGAGATTCAATTTGATTACTCACAAGAAGATGCCATTTTAGCTTCTAAAACATGTTCAATTTTATTCAGAAGGAAGGCCCCAAGGAATATTTGTTTACCTGGTTTTGTGGCCATTAACTTGGATGTACTGAGAAAGTAAGATCCAGGACCCCGAGCCCCCAGACGGTTCATCCTGACTGTAAGGTCCCTTCGGAATGCCTGCAGGCCCTGAACGGTGGGGACGCGGGGACGTTAGCCCCACGGTGACCTCCCTGCCTTTGCATTTCTCATCTGCCAAGCGAGGGAATGGGTTAGGCCTGCCCGGGTCAGCCTCCCCCAGTACCTCTCGGGGCACCGTCACGTTCCCGGCAGGCTCAGCCCCACCAGGTCATCAGCTCAGGCCAGACCAGAGGTGCTCACTGCAGGGAAGGTCAGGGTCGCCTCTGCCTGGCACAATAGCTCTTATGGAGCGGCTCCCTGTACGCCAGCAGCCACCGGGGGCCTCGTAACGGCCACACTGCCGAACGCCAGGGGCTCACTCCAGTCCGGCTATTGTCCAGCATGAGGACACGGCAGGACCGGGACAGCCTGTGCCGGGATGACGCCTCCGCACACCTTATCTCGAATCCTAGCACCCACCTGCAAGGTGCTGGCATCAGTTCCTTTGAACTAAAGATCTGGGCAGCGGGGTGAATGAGTCAAGGCCACGAAGCTGGCAGGTGGCAGAGCCTGGCTCTGAACTCACATCAGATGCTGCCTCATCGCCACGCCACCACTGACAGCCAGGGACGGGTGGCAGCAGCCACACTGTTCCTTAGTGGCGAGGGCAGGGGTGACAACCCCACTCCTTCAGAGAGGTACTTAAGGATGTCACCCGGCCCTTCCCCGACCCCCACACTTTAAATGATGAAGCACCAGAAACCAGCACACATGTGGCCAGACCCGTCGCCGGCTCCAGGGACCCACCGTGTGCACATCCGAGAATAATGCACCTTGGACCACATGTACTCTTTCCTTGCCTTCTCTCACCCAGTACTGGTCCAGCTATCGCAGGAAAACTGTCTCTATTTTTGGAAACTGATTGTATTCTAATATTTAAAGAATGCTGTTAGGACATCGTTGAAGGATGGAGAGTGGCTCAGGAGAATGCGGACTATTCAAACCATCTAGGAAAGAAAGGCTAGCTAAGGCAAGGAGGGCATCCTCCACCTAAGGTGCCACCTGCCAAACACCCAGATGGTTTGAACCTCTCAGCTCCAATTTCTCGAGTACCCAGACGCTACACCACACCCTTGCAGGTTAACTGCCCCAAATCTCTAAAGTGCCAGCAGCTCTGAGTCTCACTAAAGGTTCAGATCTCTCTCCTCCTAGAGGACAAAGGGCTAAAGGCGAGCTGTTCAGAGACTTGGAGAAGACACCGGGGCCAAGTCTTCTTAAGAAGCATCCATCATTCCACGAGACCATCTTCAAACAAGTCAATACTAATTTGATTTTGCACCTGAAATGGAATGTTTCTTCTCTCTGTCTTGGATGCCAAGGTTTGCACAGGGCCACATGTGACCTCTGACAGAACTTATGTCAACTCCTAATACCAGGTGACTATAGACCCACTGAAAGAATAGGCAATCTGAGGAAAACCCTGAGACATACAAAAAGATTGCATACGTTCTAAAAAAGGACCAGTCTTAGGAATCAAAGTAAATGAAGCCAAGACACATTCTTTGACCACCATGAAAATAATAACAAAACAACAGAAATAGAAGGAACTAATCAAAATAGGACAGTCCTTGAAATTAAAAAAAAATAAATAAATAAAAGAAAAATAAAAAACGACAACCAAAAAAAACAAAAAAACAAAAAAAAAAAAGAAAAGAAAAAACTTTTCTATGCAAGTCCTGAATTAAGGAGACATCACACCACCATGACCGACTAGGTAAAGATAATCACGAGAACATCAGGCGAAATAATCATACAATCATCATCACCATCACCTTGACCTTGAAAACACCAAATCTGCACTGATGTTGACCTAGAACACGACATTGAGAGTCCAGAGAACAGCAGCTCTCGGGGCTTGCTAAGAGCATGGAGCCGGACGTGTCAGGCTGCCAGGTGTGCTGCTGCCCACCCTTCTCTGGGAATGTCTGAGGAAGAAGAGACTGCACAGAGCTTCTACTCCAGGGCTCTGCTAATTCTTAGGAACCACAGAGAAATGTGTCTGTATAGGTCGGGTAAGCACTGGGGGCAAGTTTGGGTTGCTTGGGTTTTGTGTCCCCAATTCACCTAGAACCGCCATCCCCAGTGGGCACCCACGCTTCTGCGTGAAACCCTCCTACTAGGGACGGGATATCCCCTCTGTGCCTTTCCCGTGAAGTTCTTTGACTGCTTGACTCTGGTTATTCTCCAAGAAACTAGAATAGAAAAACACAGTAACAGCGGTTATATAACTAACAAGGAAATGCTACTTGGGAGCTACAGAACTTAAAAGACAAATCATGAGACTTGCAATAAAAACTGGCCAAGTAAAGGCATGTTTCTCTACTCTTACCCTCCTTGAATCCCACCCAAAACAAAAATAATTTTTGATGAAAAGAAAAAGGACAGCTCTCCAGACACCTTAGGGAGGGAGGGGGCATCTAGTACCCACAGACTGCCGACTGCCCCCTCTGCTCCAAGCTTGTAGGCAACAGCACTACTCCAGTACAGACAACACAGAACGTTGTTTGGGCTGGGAAAGGATCTAAAATAATAGAAATATTTCATCACAACCTGTTATAAGTTTTGGTGTTGAAAGTCACATACCAGACCACTCTGAAGTCAGGAGGCTCGAGTCAGACCGTGGACTCCGTCCCTCCCATCTCGGAGCAGCGCCTGACACACACGAGCCCCTCGCCTGCCTCCTGCGTGAACGGAACCCCTGAGAACCCCAGGGAGTCAAAACTCCGGCTGCATTTCAATAGTACCACTGGGCTCAGCGAAATGTTAAACCACCTCCACACGTCTGTCCGGCTGGGACAACCCCTGGACGTTCAGAATGCTGTGGAAAAAGGAAGCCAACCGGCACAAATGACCCCACAGGTGAAAACTGATGGCTAAAATAGAAATGGAACTCAGAGGCCGGAGAATCAAGTGGGGGAGACCTCCCAGGACGTCACACAAACTGGACAAAGAGACAGAGACTGTGAGAGACCAAGAGGGCAGCCCAGGAGGTGGGTGTGACAGAAGCCACACAGAGCGAGGACCAGGGGAAGGGACCATGTTGTGACACTGTCGTAAGAGCCGAGCTGACAAAGTGGGAGCTGAGGGTGGAGGAGGCGGAACGGAGTCCAGATACCGGCCACATCGGGGGGAGGACACGTAAGCAAGTGTAGTACGTAAAATTCACCGACCCCGCCAGCGGAGACCCCCAAATAACTGTCAAACACCGAAAACTGCCAGAGGACGCCAGCGGGATTGGAAAAAGGGGAAAAATCCTCGTGTTTCTTAGCAGAAAGTCAGTAAATACTGCCTAAAGTTACTCCTGAGTGCGGGGTGCAGGAGGAAGAGGGGTGACTATGGCATTTAGTCACAATCTCTTCTGTTTCATTTATTACCCGACGCCTGTGTGACTGGAGCACAAATGTTACGTTCTGCCATGAAAACGTCCTTCACCTCTCGTCTCATGTACGCCTGCATTTCTCCCCAGCACACCGGCGCAACTCGCTGCCTCGTGACCCATCTTACTGTGTGTACTGAGACGTAGTCTCCACGCACGAGTGCCCCAATGGCCCTCGTTCTGTAAAAGAAGGAGGGTGGTTTCCACCCCGCTGTTAACCGTAGGAGGAAGTGAAATGCAGGAAGCGATTCGCCACGCTATCCCGTCCCTGCTCTCGGCACCTCTTTCTGCCCTTCACACATCAGCCACGTCTCCAGCCGACGCAAAGGGACGCCATGGGCTGCAGGCGGCGTCCTCCCCGTCACCAGGTGCTAATTTACAGGCATTCCATCGAAGAACCGGGTCTAGAAATCAAGGCGGAATAGTAATAAGGGCAGCGGCGAGATGAGGCTGATGAGCCAGGCCTGCGGCTTATAATTCCAAGAAGAAAGTGTACGTCTTCAAAGCTGGTTTTAAAAAAGATTCAACGACATTCTAGCGAGAGACCTGATTTGTCAACAGTTCCTGGGGAGAAAAAGAAGAAAAAAACGAACTTGAGGGGAGGGTCTTAAAAGGGATCAAAAGGTTTAAATAAGGCAGAATTCTGCTGGGCCCCTTAAGAATGTGCCCACAGGCCACGTCTGACTCCTGAGCAGCCGTGCTTTCCCAGGAGGTCACCGTCCTGAAACGCGGGGACCAGCCGCGCTCGGGGAGACCAGCCATGCTCCCTTAAGAGTGCTGGTGAAGTCGCCTGACTATTTCCTTGCAGCCGTTTTGGGACCGTGTCCAGACACCCAGATCCTTAGGAACCAGGGGAGACGGTGGGGCGTCCGACTGGGCCTCAACCCTGACTGCTCTGAAGAAGAAGGCACCAGCTGCCGCTTAGGGAGACGTTAGGACCACTGTGTAAATGCATTTTGCTCTTATTATATCGAATGGAAAGTGGGAAACATGAAAGTGTGAAAATGAGTAACAAGCAGTGCAAGTCTCATCCCCGTCCAATGGTTGAGGCAAGAAGAGAAGTAGGAGACGTACCAAAGCTTTGTCCCCCCCCCCCCACCAATGGCCCACTGGCCTCTGGCTGACAGAGTGTATGTTCAATTATAAAGGGAGAAAAAAACATGCACGAAAAGCTAGAAATAAATGTCATTTGAAAGACTCTCTGAACTTGGAGAAATAATTAGGGAAGTATTTTTCTTCATGCACTCTCAGTGAACGAACCCTTTCTCACCACATACATATACATCTGTCACTCTGCTGGGTCCGGTGCTTTCACAGACGCGCCCGTGTAACAGGAGCAGGCGGCCGTTCAGGGAAGCCATGTTACCCGGCGAGTTCAGGCCACGGGACAGATAGTTCCGTCGCAACCCTGGCCTGTCTCAGAAATGTCGCTGAACAAGAAGGCGTTCAGAGGGGCGGACCAGCATGGGGAAAGGTGTGCAGACATCTCCTACAAGGCACGGTCCGAAACACTGGGGAGAGTTAGCCTGCAAAAGAGGGGATGAGGTACAAGCAGGATTTAAAGCAGTTCAACCGAGGTTACCTGCCGTTAGATGCTGTGGAGAACTCAGACAGGAACGACAGGCCTGCCACCTCTGCCCTCTGGCGCGTTCCTGACAACGGTTTGCAAAATACATGACAGGTGTTAGGTGGCATTGACCACAAGAATTGGGGCCAAGGAGAGACAAGCACAAGACATAGAGTTGAGCTAAACAGAAGAAAACCCGTTCTCCTTAGACGGACTGGACTGGTGCTATTCAGGTCTTAATTCACTTCTTAATTCACGCATGCGTGGCAACTAAACGGCTATTGGTAACAACGGAATTATCGGCAAAGACAAACTGGAGATTCAGATTGGAGGGAGGTGCCGGGGGCGGGGTGGGGGCCCAGATGGTTACAGGTGAGTTAAGATCTTTTCCCTAACTTGTAAGGTAAAGGTTTGGGACACTTATTACATTAGTACAACCAACAAAAAACCCAATCACATTAATTAATTAACATTGGGTCATGAACGTGTACTAAGAACCTAACATGACAATGAATCGAAATTTGTACTGGATGCTGGAACATTTTTTTTTTTTTTAAAGAATAAAGAATAAAGAAATCCTTGAAACAAGTGTGGGTTAGACTGAGTAGATCCCAGACTTCCAGATTTCATGCATCAGCCAAACCACCCCTTCCGTTCCTCCTCCAATACAATGGGGAAATGATTTTGGTTGCCACATACAATATTTTTAACGATGATTTTAAAAACAAATGCAGGCGTGGCAAAAATCTCAGGTGATTGGGCCTACTGAAAACACTTGCTTCCAGAAACCTCCACCGTCTTTAGTTTTTCATCGGCTGTAGATCACTGGGCGTGTCCTCCTGGCCCACGGGCTGGTATTAGGGATCCACTGGGTTACTTCACACTCAGGGTCCTCCCGTGGCCTAGCTGCCTGTTCATGATTTTGGTTTCCCTACCAACGGAAGGATGAAAACCTTAAAATCCACTGACAAAAATTATGGACAAGACACAGCACCACCGTCAACTAGAGAAATGGCCACGCCCTTAGTATCTCTGGCTCTAGGTGGAAAAGACTCAACTTCAGTGGGGTAGAAGGGGCGGGGGATCTAAGACGGTTTTCCTTAGGAATGGTGTCTGACACCGGCGATCCATTCTGCCAAGAAATCTATAGACGCTCTGGACATCACCCTTCTACGGCCAAGGGCCTCTCATTTTAGGGTTAAAGACACCCTCTCACTTCCAAGAAATCGTAAGGGCCCTGGGCCCTGGTAAGAACCCACGAGGCAGAGAGGTTTCCACCAAGGTCGTGGGACACACCTGCTTTCTGTCCCCTGGTCGCTGAGCCCAGCCTGGGATCCGATCAATAAATGCTTCCTGAGAACTGCTAATACGAGGCTCCTGGCAGCTGCTTAGGGTAACATCCTATATCCTCTGAGTGGCCATGACTCCACGAAGCTGCTGCGGTGGTAATTCAAGCTCCCGGGGGATAAGAGCCCCCTTCTTTAGAGATCCTGTAATGCTAGGCACATGCCAGAGGCTCCACGAATGGGTTTTCACTCCCCATCTAAGAGGAGAACTCCTGCAAGTCACCAGGAAACACTGGTCCAATTTTAAATGCACAGGCATAAAACACTGCCTCAGAGTACTTAAAACAGGTCGTTACGGCTCTCTAAAACCAGTGTCAGGAATGACAGTAAACAGAAGAATAAGCAATGGAACTCAATGGCACTAAAAGAAAAGTCAAATACGGAAAGACAAGACCACGTATCTGGACACCAATCCACAAGTCCTTTACTTAGAGGCTGACAAAATCATTAGAAAGCAAACTACAAAAGTAACTACTGCTGAGCTCCCGGATGGCTCAGTTGGTTGGAGCACGGGCTCTCAACCACAAGGTTGCCAGTTCAACTCCCGCAAGGGATGGTGGGCTGCGCCCCCTGCAACTAGCAACGGCAACTGGACCTGGAGCTGAGCTGCGCCCTCCACAACTAAGACTGAAAGGACAACAACTTGACTTGGAAAACAGGCCTGGAAGTACACACTGTTCCCCAATAAAGTCCTGTTCCCCTTCCCCAATAAAATCTTAAAAAAACAAAAATAAAAACAAAAAAAAAACTATACATTAAAAAAAAAAAAAAAAAAGTAACTACTATTGGCAACAATGTACGAGAAGCAGCCAGAGAACAATATAAAAGTCAAAGAAATACAATGACGCAGTTGTGCTCACTATTTAACAACCACACAGGCTGGTGGAAATCATTTCCTCTCCAGAATTTCCTTCTACTAACGTATCAAGGGGAACAACAGAGCCTGTCCTGTATTTCTCACAGAACTATTTTTAGGATCAAAGAGCCAGTGTACATGAAAGTACCCCGGTGACTACAAAACCCTTCAGAAATGCAGTGCATTGCTATTTTTGACATCTTTATATCTATATTTTTACCTACTATAAAAATTTTCATTTATTTACTTCTGTCCTCTCCGTGTTTTTAAAAATTCATTTTATCAAACTTAGATGTAAGCACTTTGCAAACATTTATTCATTAATTATTCATCAGACGCACTACTGTATATACTACTATTAGTTCCCATTTTACAGAAGAGGAAACTGAGGCCCAGAGGAGCCAGCAAAGGCAGGACTCAAGCCAGGCAGCCCGGCTGTATTGTCTTTGCTCTTAACCTCTGCCCCTCGCGGCCCGCCTAAGGTTATCTATCAAGGGCTCTGTTTATTAATCCTCCGTCTTCTGCATTGTCTCAGAACCCACACAATACGAAAGAAAAGCCTTCAGAAACACCCAACCCAAGTGTTGAAAGGAATCTGAGTGGCCACCTCACTAGAAAAGAATCATTTCTGGTCTCCCTTTCAATGGATTTCAAAGGTTCAGGAGCCATTTTTTCGTCTTTAAAACAAACACTATGAGACAAAAGTAGAGAATTCCAAGGGGAGAGGTCTGTCCAAGGATATTCAAAGTCGTCTTTCAAATGCAAATTGAGATTTCTTTTCTTTTTTTTTTTTTGGTCCTGCAGAAGATCTGGTAACAATGAGACAGCCACACAACTAGCCCAGCAGCTGACATATATCAGGTGCTGGATTTGATGAAAGATGAACATTTCTAAAAAGTGTAATTCCTCGTCATGATCAGATCCCTAATTTCGAGGAAAAACATCCAAAAATATGAAGTAACAACATTGCTTTGGAGTACTGGTGTTTAAACGTTTGCTCACGCGTCATCTTTCATAAAGAGGAGAGATGCACTCCCGGTGGGTGCAGAGGGACACAAGCTTACATGTTAGTGTTTTAAAACAGTATACAAAGTCTTACGGACGCTCAAAGCAAAAAACACACTTAAAAATAATAATGAGGCTTCGTTTTTTTTCTTTTGCAAATATACAGGCAGAGGCCTCTCATTCTAAGCATTTTCCAGAAAAGCGCTGATGGAAGAGACAACTCGTAAGAGAGTCGGATTCCAGTTGTTGGGGCGGTTAATGAATGGACAGTGCACTTCTTGAGTGAAAGTGAAGAGGAGAGGACAACTCAAGGACACAAAAGAGTGGGTTTTAGAAGACACAGGTGCCTACAAAAGTCCCCAAGAAACTCGTGTCCTGTCTTCAGCTCAGAGAGAAAATATAGAGGAACGGACGCGCAGGAGGAGAAATGAAATCAGCACCCCAGCCTTCTCCACACTTACTCCTGCGGGAGCCATCACTTCTGTATCAGAGATGCCGGGCCACGCTGATGAGGTACCCGGGTCTTCCGGAGAGCGGGAGCCAGGAAGCACGCGGTCCTGGGACATGAATGCTCCCTGGGACAGGTGTGGGACAGACGTGTCCCACCGGACTGCCCGGGCTGGGTGCTGCGGCAGGCAGGAAGCACCACGCGCTCTCCTGGGTGCCTCCAGGAGGTCACAGGGCAGCAGCAATCTCTCCAGGCACAGCGACCACAGAGCCTCAACTAAGCAAGCAGGACACACGCAATGTGACGCCGTGGCCCATGGAGACCAGCCACTCTCCCATCCGATCCTCTCAGCCTGGGTTTTCAGGGAAAGGAAAGGAGAAGGAGGACAAGTTTCAAAGGAAGAAGAATAGAAACGTGTGGAGATGGGTGTGCAGACGCGGCGGAAGGCACCCAGGGGCCTGGATAAATGGAGGGTGACGCGTACGTGGCCTGCCGGTGAAGCTGTGTTCACAACAGTCGGACTCCGAGGTGTGGCAAGACTGCCCCGGGGTGTGCAGCCCTGAGGCGGGGGAACCCCAGGACTGTGAGCCCCCCGAACTTCAGCAATGGAGACAGACGGAGTGGGAACTCATGCGGCTGGATGACAGCCCAGCTCTCCTTATCCTGCCCTTGTAACTGTACTTTGGCTTGCTATGTTCTTAGTCTATCTTTCTAGGGTCTTCTTGAAGCTTTTAGTAGGCAAAACTAATTTATTCCAGTTAAATATACGACTCCAGGTGAGTTTAGAAGATTATCGTACGCAACCGAGCCAATTATATATGTTAAGAAGGAATTAGCCGTGGATGCTCCTTGCCTAACATGTATATTACAATTTAAATGGTTTCACGTAATAAGGGCGACAGCAACCCGAACCACGGACTCTGATACACCCTCGCGTTATTGACGACAATGGGGACAGATAAAGCAAACTGTTCCAGTTAAACCAGCGCACAAACATCTTGCTCCGGTACCATGGACCTTTGCAGCCATCACAATTATGACGGCAGACGGTGTGGTTCTGTCCATGCCAACCTCTAAAACCGGTTGTGGAGAAAGTGAAGCTCTCGCTTGATTACCTACCAGAATACCAGAGGCCAGCACGCAGGGTTATAATTGGCGTCTGGAACCTCCCTCGTTGGGATTACAGGCTTGCTCTCCGCGTTTGCCCCAGCGGAACTGCCCACATTTCATTTTAACCCTTTGAGACTATAAAGCCAAGGAACCAATGGCCCACCAGCACAAGGCGCTTCTCTGGGCTCCTTTCTCACTCCCCTTCACAGGGAATCTCGAGTTGGGCCGTGACTGAAAGGCAATGGTTAGAGCTGATGGTCTGAGCACTGGACGTGAGTGACCTACTTCCTGGAGACCGAGGTTTCCGGTTTCAGCGGCTGCCCCAGGCCTTTAACACTAAAGTAAATCAATGGTGTGGAAGTTCTCCATGAGCTCCACGACAGGCGTCCTGAAGCCTCAACAGGAGCCGTCCCCGGCGTCATGGGGGCTCTCGTAATCTAAACGGAAGTGTGCCAGTCAGGTCCCTCGACCACCTTTAGGGTCCTCTGTCTACTGAGGGTCACCCCTTCAGCAGAGCCATAAGAATTTCCTGACTGATGGAGACAGGCCATCGGGGTTCTGCCTTCTCATCCCCTGCACCCACGCGTGTCTCTGGTTCTAGCCAGAAGACGCCCCCAGCTCCTGAGAGCTGAGCCTGGAAACAGCGCAGTGGAGGGAGCAGAGAAGAAATGGTTTGCAAAGCAATTGCGAGGTGTTGGATTACAGATAAGGTTTCCACTCTTTCAAAGATCTCCTTTGGGGTTAGAAACACCGAGGTGGATGAAGCGCTATCTGATTTAAAATACTCGTGCACACCCGGCCCCAAAGCTCAAGAAGGACCCACGGAGCCCTCCCGGCCAGAGGAACACACCCTCAAACAGCCTTTGCTGCAAATAACCCCAACATCCTTTGCTTTTCCTGCGCGTCCCCACCCTCCAAGCCAGGCTTGCTCTGGTGTCGTGTACATCCACGGAGAGTGGGCAAGTAAGCAATTTCTCTCACGCGCCTTCTGATCTAAGCACCTGGTCTCCATCACCTGCGCATTGGGCTACTGCAGTTCTAATAATTTTAATAAGGCCAAACAACAGCCACATCCCATGTGGAAAGCACGGTGCTAAACATCTGACAGGAGCTGGTGGTGGGTACGGTTATTCCTTACCGTCATGACTACCGTTAGTTACCGTTACTGTTATCATTTTCACGAGGTTCCAGAAGCTTAGGAAACCTGCCTGAGGCCGAGCAGCTCCGGAGTGGCACAGGCACGACCTCTGGCTGACTCCAACGTCTGTGCCCTGAGCCACAAAGACATCAGCGAGCGCTGAGGTGGACGGGAACCCTCCTCTCCAGGATCCCCTGAGACTGCCTCGCAGGTGTTCCTGGGACTGAAGAGCCAGAGAGCGGTGACGGCTGCAGGTCATCCCAATGAAGACATCAGTCATGAAGTCATTCCAAGCTGGGGACCTCCAACTGAGTCACACGGAGCCGCTGGCTCCGCACGGCCCTGCGTCCTCTGTCCTGCCTGTCGTCTGCCCCGGGGCTGCTCAGGATTACGTCCACGCCACAGACCACTTCCCACGTGCGGCCCGTGGTCCCAGTGGGGACGGTGCATCCACGGAAGTCAGGGAGAAGAGAGGCAACAGAGAGGAGACTCATCTTTCTCCAGCTTTCTCTTCCAGGGGCCCCACACACGTGTCACAAACAGGCAGTGCCATCACTGCTCTACTGACCTGGTTTGAGGAATTCAGATGGTTTGTGCTGTGCTGTCAGGGTGAACGTCACAGCTGGCCCGACTGGCAGCTGGGGACCGGTCCTCGCACCCCTCCGGAGGTCCCAGCAGTGCCAGCAGTGGGCGTGTCGGGGCGTGTCACCCCGGCCACAGCCCCTGCCCCAACGAGGGAGCCCTGTCTACGCTGCTTTCGCACTGGCCGGCGCTGACCGGGGGGCAGCCTGGTGACCCAGAAATGGGCAGCAGGAGTCCATGAGCCTGAGGGGACGCTCGCAAGTACGAACATGCTGTCCTTCCGACCACTGCTCGGTGCCGGATCTACTGCAGGGGGTTCCTGGCCACCAGAGGTCTGCGACGAACACCACCCACGTGAGCGTCCCAGCGCCTTGTCGAACATCCTCCTCCCTCCCGCTCTGAGCCACTTATAACTGCGGCCAATCTGCACCTGTGCCCGGGCTTCTACGCGTTTCCAGGCCAGTGCATCTCGACCTGGCTGCGCGCGACACACACACACACGCACTTGCACACACATGCACACAGACGCCCACGCATGACTACATGCACACTTATGCACACACACACACTTGTACCACACACACTTGCACACATATGCACACAGACGCCCACGCATGACTACATGCACACTTATGCACACACACACACTTGTACATATGTACACACACACACTTGCACACACATGCACACAGACGCCCACGCATGACTACATGCACACTTATGCACACGCACACACACTTGTACATATGTACACACACACACATTTGACAAAACGTACCCAGGACACGCGAAGTGCAGCCAGGGTCGGGTCCCCTGCCGAGGCTCCACCCTCCAAGCTCCCCACTGCGGTCAAGAAGAGCAGGTCCGACCCCATTAGGCGCCTCCCTTGGAAGCCCCGAAACACAGCCTTACAGCCGTCGTGTCGTTGTGCGTCCTCCTGCGGAAACAACGGACTGGGACGCACAAAGGTGTGGGCGGGCCTTGTTCACTGACGTGACGGGTGACGTGGTGACGCGTCACGTGACGGGTGACGTAAAGGGTGCGAGCGAGTGCTGGGACTGACGTAACGGGTGACGTAACGCACAAGTGTGGGCGGGCCTTGTTCAGTGACGTGACGGGTGACGTAACGGGTGCGAGAGAGTACTGGGGCTGACGTAACGGGTGACGTAACGGGTGACGTAACGGGTGTGAGCGAGTGCTGGGACTGACATAACGGGTGACGTAACGGGTGACGTAACGGGTGCGAGAGAGTACTGGGACTGACGTCACGGGTGACGTCACGGGTACCAGGGCGTGCTGGGACTGGAGCTCACGTCCTAGGCCCAAAGGTTTTGTGTTCGTCTAACTTCGGGAACTTCAGTCTCTTAGACAAGTTAGGAAGCCTGTCATTTAACGCAATCCTGAGAAAAGACCAAGTCCCTGTGACAGCCCAATAACGACCCGAGTGTCCCCGCGCTGAGACTGTGGATTGCTGTGCCCGGGGCTTCTCAGAGCGGCCGGATTTACAGCTTTCACACTGAGCGAAGAAGGCAAACCCCCCCCCCCCCAGAAGATCCCTCTGCACCCGCCGTGAACACTGAGGTCCCCAAGCCAGCTGCCGGAGCCTTGTGTGGGATGATCGACGCTGCAGAGGGAAGTCAGTCAATTAGGAGAGAGGCTGAGGGGCAAACGCAGAGGAGAGAGCATGGGGTGCCCTTAACGGTACCCTGGAAGTGACCTTGGGACAGTATATTTAAATGATCGACTCCTTCAGAAAGATGAAACAACAACAAAAAAGCCTCTCCTACCCACATGCCCCGGCGGCAGCAGAGTGTGAAGACAGAGCCTCCAAGACTGTCCTAAATAAAAACAAGTATGTGTGGAAGAGAAACACTCCTCAAGGAGCCATTACACGGAAACACCAACGCAGAAACAGGACACCGCTTGTCAGATCTTTTGCAACTGGAAAGCGAGGGCCCATCCACACAGAGCCAGGGGTGAGGGAGCTTTGGAGGCAAGAGCTCCGAATCTGCTAGAGTGGGAAACGTGACCCGTGGAGCCCGGCGTGGAGCCAGGGGTACCCGGAGGAAGGGCGAGGGGGACGCCTGACAAAAGGCTCTGCGAGCAGCGCCAACACACTTCTCCTCCTTCCGGTGGAACAGGTCTGCTCTTCCTCCCGGGCTATTGTCACACTGGCTGCCGTGGGCTGCAAGCCGATGTGCTATTCTCTTTCCAGAAAGATCCCTGTGCTTTCACTGTATGTCAAACACACACTATTCCTAACGCATTCTGCTCAGTCAGGTAGCAATCCTGAGCGTGCTCCACTCAGGGCACGGCAGTGGCCATCTAAGAACACGGCAGCACAGATGTGAGGTCCTTAACGTCCCCATGCCCAGGAAAGTCACTGCTTGCTACTCCCAGGAGAGCCAACCGACTGCCCCCACTCACAACCAACAGCAGGTGCTTTTCAAGGACCCCTCTACCTGAGGGTACCGCTACGGCCTTCCCGTCACGGTGGGTTTTCCCATCACACCTCCTGTGAATCCCCGAGACCAAAGTGGAAAGACGGCAACACATGCTTACGTACTCAGAATGCTTCTGGAATCTAAGTGGCCCTTTCACAACAACAAGAAACAGTTGGGTATTAAGGAGACTGCAGGGGCCCACCTCCCACGGTGTCTGGGACACGTACGCACACCATACCCGTGTGTCTGATGGTTGGTGGTTTGTTGGTCGGAGGAAGGAATGAGTGGATGAAATCGTAAGTCTCTGATCTGCCTTCTGCACCCGGGCACCGCGTCTCTTGTTTATCGTGCTCTCTCTGCATCTGCGCTCTCTGGCTGGGTCAGTGTTTTTGTGCATATTAACAAATGCCTCTCTCCTCTGTGTGTTTGCACCGAACAGGGAGATCAAAGCTCCTGTGGATGGGGATGGTCAACACGGCAACAAGCAGAATCATGAAAGCCCATTGCTCGTTTTTCCAAATTAAACTGTTCCAGCTGAAATGCTCTCCGCCTGCCTTCCACTCGTTCTCTGGGTTATTTGCTCGCTTGGGTTTATCCTTTCCAGTCAGTCTGACCCTCTCCCTCTTGGATCACGGGTCCCACACCTGCAGTGTCTAACTCTGCTCATGTCCGATTGGGTCTCCGAATCCAGTTAGGACCCAGGCAGGACTGAGTCCTTCCACCTCTAGTAAGAGGGAGTGTACAGAAGACCAGTGACACATGCGCGAGAGGAAAGACTGGCTGGGTGGTTGGGGACACGCAGCGCTGACACACACACACCTACCTGACAGGCCACCTAAGTACAGGGACAGACCAGGAGGCTCTCCTACGAGCGGCGGGTGAACCAGGAGGTCAGAAAAGAGACAGATCCCCCGAAGAAGACATGGAGGCTGGGACGGTCAAGGGGGTCTGACCCAGCCACAGAAGAAGGGGTACACATGATGGGAGCACCCTGCATGGCAGTGACCTGAATGGAGTTGTAAAATGGCGCTGAAGAGTACGTGGTCCAGACCAGCTTACAGCAGAAGAGCTACAGAGAACAGCGGGCGAGGGCAGCCTGGAGGAAGGCGGTTAAGGGACCGAGTGGCTTCAGAATCTGGCAACTCCTATGTTCTTAGAATAACCGAGACCCACAAACTGGATAGTGAGAACTACGTGGTGACGTGAGAAAAGGACCAAAAGAGCCGTCAAGGGACCCAGCGCTGACAGAGCAAGGTCACAAATGAGCTGCGACATAGTTAGTGGTTCGTAGCATTCTTTCTCTTCTTATTTAAATTTGAAATAAAACTGAACAGATTGTGCCGTGTGCACTGCCCATAGGAAAAACTATTGTTTTGTGAAACATTTGCTTCAGATCTATAGACAAAGGTGTGTACGTGTGGCTCGACCAAGACGTAAAATGTGTTTCTTATGGTGGGGTCACAACCAAAAAAGTTTGACGAGCGGATACGTATGGCTTCTTCAGATTCTAAGATGTTCCCATCCCACAGGTGTGTAAATCAATGTAGACACGTGTTCCAGCATAAAATTAAATAAACCATGGGCAAAATTTAGATACACCATCAGATAATTCAACATTAAACAATGCTGTTAATTGATTCTCCAAAACAATGCCCTTAATTAAACTAACTATGACCCAGGTCTCCAGGGAGTAAGTACGCCTCCTGTATGTCATGAGGGACACACCTGCACACTCAGCCAGAGGGCGGGCCTTCTGTCGGAGAGGCTTCCGTTCCAGGGCAGAGTGGACGTGTGGACAGAAACTGTACCCTAAAGCCGGCTCCAGGCAGGACGTCACTGTGTCACTTTAAAAAGACCTAAGGCCAGCCCTTACCTTTCTCACCTTTACCAGCAACACATTCTCGCAATCTGGTCATGGTATATGACGCACACCTGTGACACCCTTTCCTGGAACAGGTGGCCTTTCACTACTTCTGGATTCTGACTCAGTGTGACGGTCTCACCCGCCTCAGCCATTTCTGAAAAGCTATGATCCAAAGGAAGTCCTTCAGGAGAACACGACTAGGCCACGTGTATTAAACCCTAAGTATGTCCCCGCTGGACAAGGCCACTGTCCCAGAAAAGTAAAGGGTGACTTGGGAGCATATGTATGAACAGGAATGGAGACAAAATCGTTAAGGCTGGTGACCCGTATAAGCCGCGCAAACAATTTGAGATAAAAAAAGTACGTGAGTGTCCGCAGCCACCGCAATGTCCACGGTCCTGATACAGACATGACCTCAGGTAGTCCCCCCTGCTGTGAGGTGGGGGAGGCAAAGGCAGAGACACCAAAGCTGGGGCACACGCAGGTGATGGGACCTGCCCCTTCACCAGATGTCTGTCCACGTGGAGTACACAAGCCAGGGTGCCTGTGTGCTTGTCTGACCGGGTGGAGCCCGAAACCTGCCTCCAGTGTGTGCGTTGAACACAGCAGATCCTGCCTCAACAAATACTTCCCAGCCTGTGTGTGAATGCAAGGTCAAGAAATCCCCCGACACCCGGAACCATTCAAACTCGTCCTGGGCTATCGCCGAGGGTCTGTGGAGGGTGCCAGGCTGGCAGCCACCACCCACTTCCTGCCCATGCAGTGCCAGCTACGCTGCCCCACCAGGGCACAAACTTCACGCGGCCCTCCGAATCCCTCCAAAGCGGCTCAGACACTGCCCCGCAGAGCGCTTTGCACCCAGAAAGTCTTCTGGAGGTCATCCTGTCTCACCCCCTAATGTCACAAACAAGGAAACGGGTCCAGAGACACAGGTGCCTGGCCCAAGGTCACTTCAGCATGAGGACCTTCAGGCTCGAGTCACCAGCTCCCACAAACTAACTGTGGACCAAGGAGTTTCTTCCCGCCTGTACTTAAGCACCCCCACGCAGCCACCTGCGGTGACCAGAGCCACAGAAGAGCCAGCCGGTGGACCGGTGGCCCCCAGGCGTGCCAGGGCAGGCAAAATCCTCCGCGTCTGGGCTCTCCGGGAGCCTCAGGTCTGGCGGGCTTTGGTGAGGGGGAGGCCGGAGAAGGCCAGGGATGCAGAAGAAAGCGGAGCCACAGCCGAGTGGGCTCCCTGCTCGCCCACGGCCCCGGAGGAGGGCCCCCCTCGCGTCCCCGCAGCCGCAGGCTCACCGGGTGCGCAGGGCCTGCCAGGCGGCGTCGATGTCGGCGTACAGGTTCTTCTCGGAGGGCCTGCCCGAGCTGACGCCGTAGCCCGAGTAGTCGTAGGAGAAGATGTTGCAGTTGATCCGCGAGCCCAGGCCGATGTAGAAGCTGCACATCTGGCCCAGGTCCACGGCGTTGCCGTGCGAGAAGAGCAGCGTGTAGCGGCTGGAGGGCGCGCAGCGCACGAACATGCAGCCCAGCCGGTTGTCGCGGGCCGTGCGCGAGAAGAAGACCTCGACGGCGTCCAGCTCGCGCTGCGTGTACTGCCAGTCGGCGCGCTCGCTCAGGTGCAGGCTGCACACGCCCGGGCCCGCGCCCTCCTCCGCCGGCTGCGGCGCCGCCTGCGCCGGCGTGGCCGGGGCGGGCGCGCCGGGGCCCGGGCCGCGCTGCTCGGGCGCCAGCACCGTGTAGGTGGGCTCGGGCGGCAGGAAGGCCAGCTTGGCGGCGATGCGGCTCGGGCAGGGCGGGCAGCAGAAGAGCCAGCACAGCTCGCCCAGCGAGAAGCCGTTCATCCTGGGGCCTGGCTCGGGCATCGGGACGGCCTGGGCCGCCGCCGGCCCGGCAGGCAGGCAGCAGGCAGCAGGCGAGGCGGCGCGGAGGGCGCGCGGGCGGGCGGGAGGCGGGGCCGGGGCGGGCGGGGCGGTCAGCGTTGGCCCCGCGGCCCGGGCGAGGTGCAGGCGGCCGGGGCCCGCGCGCGGCGCACAAAGCCGGCGGCCATGGCTGCAGCGCCCCCCGCCCGCTGCCACTTCCGGGGACCGCGCGGTGGCGCCCCCCACCCCCGGGACACACTCAGGGCGGCACCTGGCGGGGCGGAGTGGGGATGGGTCCCCGCCGGCCTCTCCTGGGCTCCGCCCGGGAACCACGACCTGGGCGCACAGGGGCTCCTCTCGGTGCGGCGCCCTGGCCCGGAGTCTGCGTGGAGCCGCCGGGAGGATCCCTGAGGGTATGCATAGTGGCGCGGGTGTCCTCCGGCTCCCACTGTTCCCCTGGCTCCCCTGCCCCAAACCCAAGTTGTCATGCATGGAGGTTCTTGGCTATCGACTCAAAAGAACATTTTTTTTTGGGGGGGGGGGTAGCGTTGGAAAGAACCTGAAACATTCGGTGTCTCTGCTGCTTTCTGAACTGCCCCTGTGGGACAGGACGGTCACGGTCATACTGCCCTGTCGCAGGAGGCTGTGTCTGCAGGTGCAGCGACAGCCTCACCTGGCGAGAATGCCCCGTGTCTTGAGAGTCAGACAGGGCCGCTCGCCCAGCGGCACCGTGCCCTGCTGACCTATCATCCCCGGTCCCACATGCAGGGCACACGCCAGGAGCTGCCAGGTGTACTTGGCGGTGCTGGTTCTCAGGGCCGGTTTCCGGCCAGGACTCTAAGGTGGCTTCATCATGAATGATTTCTCACAGCGACTCCAATCCACTGTAATTATGGCACTCACCTTTAAGTGGTTTTTGCAAAGCTAACTCAAATGTGCGTATGCTCTGGTGCCAGTTTCACTTCCTTTTTCCTCCTGCTCTGGCAGCTGAATTCCCTTGGAGGAACTGACAGGATATACCCTTCCTGGACTGCCAGCCGGGCCACTGCACACAGGGAAGCTGGCAGCATCACCGCCCGGACCTCACAGATGTCCTGAGAAGAATTGTAACTTTCATTGTGGCACCCACGGAAGGAGTATTTTCAAGCACCCTCATCTAAGTAAAGGTACCCACATTGATCTCAGTAACCATCCAGGACCCGGTTTTCAAAGACCATTTCTTCACTAAAATAATTTTCAGATGTTTTCGAACTATCCCAAAACTTGGTAAAAGAAAACTTGGTTAGCAAACTCTGTTCAGACTAAACAATTCTTAAGTCTATTTTAAAGGTATTCTCACTTGGTGACGGTTCACCTAAAATCAAAGATTTTAGCTTCTCACAAGATGGGGTTTCCTTCTTTAAAAAGGTTTCTAACTTGCTACAAAGAAATAAGTACATCCCTTATTTCGTGCACGCAACATATACAGAGGGTGCCAAAAAAAAGTATACACGTTAAGAAAGAAAAACTGTATTAAAGTTGTAATGCTCAGTATATACCAATAACAAAAGATGAATCCAAGTCACGTTTGACTTCTGCAATTACAAGAGGTGCTCAAAGTGGTTCCCATCAGCGTCCAGACACTTCTGATTGTGGTGAACTACTGCTTGAGCAATGCTGACCAAAGTATCCACTTGATACATTTTTTTGGCACCCCTAGTATTTATGTAATGCTTTTTATGCTCACACTACCCAAGATGTTAGATCTTTCATGCAAGAGCTACAAACATGCGAAAGACAGTCCCTGCTCTCAAGTACCTTCCAATCTAATAAGGAGAAGAGTCAGTTCTCCACACGCCTTCAGAAAAACAAAAGGTGATATTTCTGTGGAGCTCAAGTGCTAGCCAAGTGTGTTACACCCTAATCTAATTCGGAGTAAGAACAGAATTTGGGGAACTGACATGCCCCTGAGTCTTTCTCAAATGCTACTTCTCTCACTTGTCTTGATAGGACTCAACTAGCACGCAGTTCATGAAAGGGTCTCAGGTAGGTGTCTTCTGTGCAGCTGATGGCAAAGATGGGTTTTATGTTCCAGACAGCCTGGGGCAGTGCTAACACTGTTAGGAAAATTAAAAAGCCAGATATTTGTGGAGTGGCACACAGTTTTATACCAATAAATAATTACATAACTAAAGGCTCGGCTTCTGTTTTCATTCTCTAAGAGGCAGGGATGGGCTGAAAGAGCAGTTGTCCCCCAGGAGGACGTGTTGGTCCGGTTTTGCGGGGGTATTAAACCAAGACCCTGAAGCTGTGTGCCATAGAGCCTTCCTCTCTTCGTGCCAGGTGTAACCATGGGAAAGCAGCGTGGCCAATGATACGAAAGGACGTGCTGCTCCCGGGCTCAGCCTCCCCAGGCCTGAGGGCCAACACCTCAGCTCACCTCTAATGTATCCACAAGTATTGTGTCAGTGGGCCTTGGCGGACGGGTTGGAAAACTCGAACACGCAGCATAGAAGGAATAAATGCGCCCTATAAAATACGAAAGGTCAAGGATTACTAGCTGTTCACTTTGACCTTGAAGAATTCTGTGTGGTTCCTCACATTCCAGTAAAGCAAGGTCTAACTTTGAGTTTGGGTCAGCAAACGTCTTTACTAGGTACGTACCATGAGTCGGGCACTGAGTGGCTGTGGGGGACGCACAGGTGGCTGAGACACAGCCGTCCCGCCCTCGGCAAGCTCACTGTGGGGTCTGCTACTCGGAGTCACTGGATCCCGCCAAGACAGCCAGGACTAGTAAGCAAACGAGTGCCAAGTAGCTCAATTCATCGGTATCCGTTATACAACCATGGCCCTTTCCACGTGGACTCGGTCTCCATATTAGTCTGCCTGATGTGGAGTCCTCACCTTACACAGGTAGCACTGTGTCAGCCATGTAGAGAATGGCCCTTTGTTCCTTAACCATAAGAGAAGGACATTCACGCTTCACAATGGAATCTGCTTGTTTAGATGGAAGGGGAGAGTAATCCAATAGACATTTCCCTGTTTTACTTCTTCTTTCTTTCTTTCTTTCTTAACTCAGGACTGGGTGCTCTGTGAAAGCAAGGATCATGTTTATTCTGGCCACCACTGTTTCCCCCCAAGCCTGGCACAGAGAAGATGCTCGGTAAGTACGAATTAAATGGATCGATTCAAGAATGAATGAGTGATGTGGTGAGTGCTTCAAGAGACAGAGCCTGTGCCCAATGGTCTGGGCAGTCCTGTTGGAGGACGGGCTGGGAGGGAGGTGCTAGGTACCAGCAGCACTCGGTGCGGAGTCTGTATGTCCTCTGGCTAAGGAGTGGTGGTGGTGTTCTCCCATCTTTCTTCCTAACACTGTGCAGGCTTTGTTCTGGGTGACAGTATTCCCCATTAACCTGTGCCATCACCCAGCCTCCCCTGCTGGGAAGATGACTACGTGACACCGTCTGGTCAGTAGTCTCTGGGTGGAGAACTTTGGGGAACTTCTGGAAAGATGAACAGGGCCAGACTCATCTGTAATGTTTCTCCTTGTTCCCACTTGGGGTGCAGGCATTGCTATTGGAACTACAGCAGCCTCCTTGCAACCATGAGGGTGAATGTCATAGTTGAAGATGGTGGAGGCAAGAGTCTAGATCGTTTGTGGGGTTGCGAAGGAGGCCACCCAGCTCTGCCTGTGTCTGGGCTTCTTGTCACGTGAGGAAAAGAGGTCCCTTCGTGTCACTGCAGTTGCCTATTTTGTTACCTGTAGTCATGACTAGGAATGTCATTCAGGAATCAAAAGCAAAAAATCTTACATTGTTCCAAACTGCTTTCTCGATAAGGACAGACTATGTTGTTGGTCAGCCAGGGACCAGTTATGCCCACATCCTGCTTCTTCCACCCCCCCCCAAAAAAAACACTCAAGTGTGACTAAAAGTTGGACAGAGTTTTGAGGAGCGATCTACTAAACTAACACACCTGAAACGTGAAGAAAACAAAAGCTTATAATTTGGAAAATAGTATAAATGACATTTTGAGGCTATTCCCGGGATCTCTTTCAGTGCTCACTGGGGCAAGAGGACTGTCATTCAAGTAAGAGCTTTTGGAGCCAGGTATCTTTTCCCAGAGTCTTTTTTCGGCCTGAGGACTCTTATCAGAACTGTTGTGAGGTCGAGGGAAGCCCGCCGGGCAAGCTCAGGGGTCCACAAGTGCTGAGAGCACTGCAGAGCTAGGGATTGGAAGAGGAACCCCACAGGTATGTTTTCACAGTTCCCTTCCCTGCACGAGTGGCGATGTCCTCCAGTCTCCTCCTGTCACTGTTCATGGATTTTTGGATAGGAGGCCCAGGGTCCCTGAATTGATCACAGAATTTTGCAAGTGACTTGAAAACAGGGACTGTTTCCTCTTGAACATTATGTCCCAGCACATCATGGGAACCCAAAACGTATCTGTCAATGAACTGGAATTCAATATTGGATCATTTCTCGTTGCGTCTTTTTAATGTGCAAAGATGTAGTAGTTAAATTAGGTTAACTAGGTAACGTTTCAACGTAGAAAGTGGGAAAGAACAGTCTCTGACCGGCTGAGCTTCCAAATCTAATTTTAAGGTGGTGATTAGTCAACATGATCACAACATCCATTTTAAGGTTTTTTTTCTCCCCACCCCCCGAGTTTTGGATAGTTGCACACTGAAACATGCACACGAGTGATTCATCTGTAGTGTTATTCCAGGGCGGTCGCAATAACACGTTAACTACATACTCTCCGAAGCAGTAATGCCAACCTCAGACCAGACAGACCAGCCGTGTCTAAGTATTTCACAGGTGATTACGTGCGTATTTCCCATCAGCAGGGACAGTGCTGAACTCCCTACCTGGGTGGAGAATATGGTTTAGAGAAACGTGATGGTGACTAGTGAGAGCCCTGGGCAAGTTCCGGAAAGCCATTCATGGAACTAGCTTGATCAAACACCGGACGTCAGCAGGTAATCTCAAGGCGGTTATTCTTCTTTAAAATTACTCATCGAATTAACGGAAGCAAAACCTGAGCACCATGTTCACCATGAAATCGGAAGAAGAAAAAACAACCACACAAGGTAACTCTCCGCTGGTTTCATAGTCAGTGAAAAAAAACAAAAACCCCACCCATTTCTAACAAATCCAGCCCTGTGTTCAAGTAACTTCCAGATCTATACCAGGGACGAGACGGACCATTTACAATGAAAGAATGAAATCTTGGGGAGTTAGGAGGGGCAGTCGTGTCCTCTGTGAGTCAGAAAAGGGGTGGCAGAGGGAGTTCATTTCCGCAGGAGTCTGCCATAGACTTGGGTATGACGGGGTGAAGGAAACTGTGTCTCTACAGACATAGGTATGCCACAGCAGGCCGTGACTCTAAGAGCTGTCTGTTGTGACTGGACCGGTAGTTCTGGGGGGCTGCTGTCCATCGGGACGGTAAGACTATCCATTCATAAACAGACAGACTGTCAGAACCTCTGCGATCAGGGCTCAGGCTCAAGCCGTGAGGGAATCAGAGTGGGGTTCTCCGTTAGGTACCTCAGATTTGGACACCCCTCCCTGCCCTGCCCCTCGCTGGCCTGTCCAGCCCAGAGGTGGAGCTGCCAGGAGAGGCGAGACACAGGGAAGGAGGAGTTGCACACCCAAACTATGGGGAAGCCTCTGGAACATCAGGAAAGACAGGTTGCCAAGCCACAAAGGCTACTTTTTCTTAATGTCCGTTTCATCCTCTCTTATGTTAAACTGACTTCCTCAATGTGGGAAGGAAAGCAGAGTTAGCGCAGCTCAGAAGGCAGCGGCAGCCCTTGCTGAGAGAAGGGTGGTAGTCAGGACAGCAGGCGCCAGAGGGTCCACCGATCTGGCAAGTCTAGGCCTCAGACCTTTGCACAAACGGTCCCTCTGCCTTCAGTCCAGTGTCTCAGCGTCCCACTGACCTGCCCAAGCTTACCCAGCAGGACTTTGCGTTGCCATGAATGCTTCACCACCGCTCACCTGCCCCGGTGACCTGGGACTGTAACAGTCACCTGCTGTCACTGGTCCCTGCCGTGTGTCTGCATCCGGAAGATCCGGTATCCCACGGATGTCGAAAGATTTAAATTCAGACAACCCACACACAATATGATTAAAGAACACTGTGAAAATGTCAAATGCTATAAATACGGACCGTGTCGGGGCAGCGAGGAAACAGCTTGGAAGCCGGGTCACTTCCCTCTTCCCGCGCAGCGCCTATCCTGTCACACACGTAGAGGAATCTGCACAAGTCATGGGTGACTTAGAAACGCCACTGTATTTTGAAAACAATACTTCAAATCCTTTCTGAAAGTCTAATGAGAGGAAGCTTATTTTGTTCTCTTATGTAATCGCTACTAAAGGAATCGCTCATCTGTCAAATTTTAAGCCACATAGAATTATAACAATAATGTGAAAAATATCTTGCTCTTTGCCGTGTCAAATAAGGAGAGATATTTTAAAATGTATGTATGTAGATCCATAAATCCTGTGACTGTACAGAGAAAAGTGAACAAATTCACTTTAGATGCCACCGTCTTCCAGGAACGAGGGGACCAAGGTGTAAAGAAGATGGTGTAATTTGGTCGGAAGGGATTTCAAGAGAGTTCTCTTCTCTGTGGTCCTTCACGAGTCTTCCCTTGCTGGCCTCCAGCCCGGGCAAACACACACAAGGGCCTGTGTCCTTTGCTCTTTGTCACGAGTGGCTGCACATTCCTAGGAAACCAAATCACAGGACGCAACGTCATGTGTGCCCTCAGTGGACTCACGACTCTTCTTACTCGTTCCGTGCTGCTGTCCGGTCCCCACTCCAATCACACCTGAATGTTGCATGCAACCCAGAGCCACAAATCCAGACGGGTGGAGACAGGCTGGGGCGTGCTTGGGGGCTCAGCCCTCAACCCGCCTGCTGAGGCATTCCTGAGAGAACGTGTGGTTTTCAGTCTGAAGCACACTAGAGCTGATTTCAGGAGCCTGATGGCCCTCCAGGAGGCCCCACAGAATGGAATTTGGCTGAGTGGCCAGGAGCTGCAGAGAGCAGCATGCAGCTCTCGGGCTAAGGAAGAACCGGCTAAGAGCTCTGCAGAAATGGAACAGAAAATTTCCAACATATATAAAAACAGACAGAATAACGGAAGGAAACGCCTTGCTTCAACAACGATCAATTCAAGGCCAGTCTTGTTTCAACGTTCCCTCTCTGTTCTTCCCTCCCATGGTATTTTGAAGCAAGTTGCAGACATCTGGGAATTCACTGTGTGGTATTGGGAGGTGTAGGTGTAGGATGTCAATAAAGGACAGGAATTTGGACAGTCACGTTCCTGTCATGTTGAGGACGTCAGTTTAACGTAAGAGAGGATGACACACGGACATCAAGAAAAACTAGAAAGTGTCTCGGTGGCTCTTGCGCCTGCCTTTCCTGCTGTTCCAGAAGCTTCGCCACAGTTGGTTGTTCAACCTTTCGATTCCGTGAGTCCCACATCTCCCTTCCTGCCTAACAGGCTGAGTTTCTGTCCTTGTCAACCGTGCGGCCTGACTAACACACACCAGCATTCATCCAGTGACAGAGGCCACACCTGGGAGTATGTTCTCTCCTGTAAAAACAGCTTCCTGCCACCCCCAACTGTGCAAATCCTTCCCTAAGGCTGGTAGCAGGGAGTGACTCCTCCCTGAGTCACAGGGCACTTTATCGCGCACCCTCTTTCATGACTGGCACCCTCTTTTGTTACAGAGCTATGTGGGTGCAGGAGTTTCTGCTGCGAACTGTAAGCTTCCTGCAAACAGGAGCTGTGCCTGGAGTTTGATTCTCCGTCTGCATCCCCAACGTCACACACAGTGTACGTTCTCCGTAAGTCTGCTGATGGAGAAGGAAAAAAGTGAAGCAAAGGGTCGGTACCATAGCAAGCTTGAGGGAAACGGATGGAAAGAGATTTAGGGCAGTTTCTCTAGAGCCTTTTCAAGGCAAGTCTGTGCAATAGAGAGGGACTTGTTAATCATTCAGAAATCCGGTCATAACAGAACCGAGGAAAACAGCATCATGGTTACATAATACTGATTTCATGAAAAGTGAAGGCTGCCAGCTTGAAACCACAGCTCCTTCCCTTTCCAGCAAACCCCCATCCTGACAATGTCTTGGACTGTTTGCTTCCATGTCAAAGCAGAATGGTGTGTTCTGTGTCACGTCAGTGTGTGCTGGGCTCACCTGGGGATCCTGTCACACGGGATCTGCTTCAGCAGGTCCGGCCAAGGGCTGAGAGGATGGCTTTCTGACACCCAAGCTGCCGGTGCGTGGGCCGCACACTGGGAATGGAGCCTGTGGACCAGTGCTGCCCACGCACGGCTCCCTGCTGAGCCACCGCCTGGGTCCCACCTGGGGTGTGGCCTGGGCTTTGGACATTCTCAAGCATCCCCAGGTGGTCTGAGTGTGGGAACCACCGCTCTGGTTGATACAGAATTAGGTTCTAAAGCGCTGGGTCTACCTTTCTGCTCCTCTCTGGCAGGCTGGCTTATCTTGGGCCCATCAGGTACCTGTCTGTCAGTTCCTGAAACTTCTGGATACACATGCCTGGGTCACCGACGATCCCTTTGGAGTCCATTTTCCTAGGTCTGAGGTGAGGGGCTGGCTCCCCAACCCTCCCGTCTCTCCAAACTTCCTGAAGGCTGGAGGCAGGTGGTTACCTAAGAGCCAGAAAGTGTTTCACCAACCCTGCCGGAGGCCGCCCACCTCGCTTTGGATGTGTGAGGGCTCAGTCGGCGGCTTAGGACGGCAGGCCCTGCACCCTCCACAGAAGGGCTGGCCCTTGGCAGGGATAAGCTGCCAGCTTTGGAATGTTCTGCCTGATAAGAGTCCTTGTACACATGGGACGTTGAACTACACCAGAGAGCTTAGGTTGACCATTTATGACGAGGGCCCTCCTTTGTGTCTGACTCTGGAGAGGCCGGCGACCTCCAAGGTCAGGTAGCTAAGGTCAGGCAGTCGGTGCCCAGGTGACTGACCCTCGACAGAACAGAAGCTCAGCCGAGCCTCCCTGGTTGGCAGTGCTTTGTGTGTTGTCACACTTGGCTTCTGGGAAAATAAAGCGCTGTCTGTGCATCTCCGCTGGGAGAGGACAGCTGGAAGCTCATGTCTGGTCTGTCTGGGCTCCGGCCTCTGCACCTTTGTCTTTGCTGATTTTCACCTCTACCCTTTCACTGTCATGTGTTGTAACTGTAAATAGGGCAGCTTTTCTGAGTTCTCTGAAGCCCTTTTGCCACGTCATTGAACCTGAGCATGGTCTCGGGAACCCCCAGCACTGGTGCCAAAAATGAAACTAAAACGTTACTTTTTTAACACATTATTACAGTATAATAATAATAAAAAAACCTCAAAGCTCCAGAAAGTTAGAGCTTAATATAACAAAAACCCATGTGCCCACCACAGAGAATAAATACATTTTTCTCCGATTTGCTTCAGTTCTTCCTGAATTTTCTTTTTTTGATTAGGAAATGAAAGAGAACAGACACAAACCGAGTTTTTCGGTAGCCCACCCCGGTCCTGTTCTCTGTGGCCATCACTACTGTGAGGTCGGTGCTTATGCTTAGGTTTTATATGGTTTTCCTGTGTACGTTTCTATGCTTTCATGGGTTTGCAGGTCATCCCAGCTGGGGGCCTGGCTGTCTTCTCCACATCTCTCCAATTTTGACAAGTTGTTCAAGTGTGCACCCCGGGCTTAACTCCAACCCCAGGAATGTGTACTGGGGGTACTTACTAGGTACCAGGCATAGCGCTGTGGACACTGCACGGTCAGTCTGCTGGTCCTTCTAACCTGGCGGTAAGAACAGAGTTTCTGAGTTCAAGCCATGCTTTCCAGTGGTCCTTCCTGAATGCCCCATCCCCTCCTCACCTGGGGAGTCTTCTTCTACCACGTCGGGGGGACGGGGGGAGGACCAGGCCGAGAGCTTCTCAGGGCTTCTGGTTCCCTGTGCTGAGCACCCATCAGTGTCCTGGGCTGGTTCAGCACCCCAGGGAGTGAGCTCTGCAGCTCAACAGTGGAGGGAGAAGCAGTGTCTCCTCCTAGAGTCAGTCACGAAGGCTTGTTAAGTCCCCTGGTCCTGGCCCATCGGGCTCAAAAAGCAAACACTGCTCTGGGCAGAGCTGGGTCGGACCTCACTGCGTCTGTCTCAAGAGGGTGAAGATAGGTGAGACCGGCTTATTGGCCCTGAGCTGCCTTGCTACATAAGTGCGTCTTCTACATCTTGGTTTCCCTACCTACAAGAAAGAGGAGCTGGATTGAAAAGAATAGGTGACCTTTCAAGTCCATGCCCACTCGCATATTCCAGGCCCCACATTCTACGGCCCTCAGAAGAATAACAACTACAGCAAGTTCTGGGACCCTCTACAACCCATGAAAGACAAAGATACTATACAGACAGGTGCCTGAGTCGCAGAATAAATGTCCTGCCTGGATGCTTTGAAATACTGTTTTACAATGTCGGGGAGGAAAAAAAAGTCCTGATAGACTGTTCCAGAATGATGCTTCGAGCAAACTCAGTTCCCTTTTCTTAGCTTGCAATCGGTGACCACTGACCGAGCACTTCTGAGGACCAGTTTGCTGGTGGAGTGGAAAAGGAGAAAGGGACCAGGGGTAAAGACAGCGAGCGAAGGAAGCCGTGGGCGGAAATGCCTTCCAGGTTGGAAGGATCCAGAAGCCTTCATGGAGAGGCTGGCATGGCAGCCTGGCTCCTCAGATGTCATTGTTTAAGAGGCACGTTGCGAACCACGATCCTGTGTCACACACTGTGTCTGAGAGCCCTGGGGACACAGTGATGAATCACAGAGTCCTCATCTGCAAGGAGGCCCCCAGCAAGCACCAACGACAATCGCATGTGACAGAGGTAAGTGGAGCCACAAAAGTCTTTGAAAGCCCGATGGCAGAGATTAATGTCATTAAAATAAAATAAAATAAAATAAAATAAAATAAAATAAAATAAAATAAAAAAATAAAATAAAAAAAAACACAGACAACAGGAAAACACGACAGGCAAAGACACCGCAGAAACCGACGAGGTGGGACTAGGGGTGCCCTCGTGTTTCACACATCAGGACCGTCCCTAGTATGTGATTTAACAACTGGTCACTGGCAGGAGGAGAGGAAATGGGATTTATCATGAATTGAACAACTGGATTTTCCATCTTCTCCTAAAGCGGAACTGACTTCTCCCCTGGAAAACCACAATCCACAGAGGAGAGTACATGAGACAGCAATGTAAACATACCCCCTTGAAGGGCAGCGGCTTCTTTCGGAGACGTGCCAGTTGATGTCACAGTGAAGTCAGATAAAATTACTCATCACCATTCTTTTAATTAAGGAAAAAGGACGTGTGTGGGGGAAACCCAGGGAAGGTCGGTAAAACCGTGCGATGACCAATGGTGGCAGGCAAAGCCACTGTACCATGACCTCTTTCTTACGCCACGGTCAGTAAATGGAAATGTTATTCGGGAAACAGCTCTTTCTCTCCTCGTCTGAGCTCCCCCTGGGGTACCAATGCCTCTGATGAGATTCTCACCCGAGCCCAGAATCCCAGGACAGAACGGCTTCTCCGTGGGTCTGGCCCGGCCACCTCTGCTTTAGCAGAGGGTACAACCTCGCCAGCTGGGTTTTCCATCCAATTTGAGTGCCCTGAGTCCTGCCCCTGTTCCCCATAGCCCTCACCTCTATTTTTACGAGGACCAGATGCTCCCCAAAAGAAATCAATTGGGAGCCGCTTACAAAATAGTACTTGAAGTCCCGAGGTGAGGAGCAGAGTGCATAGAAAGGGAGGGATGTGGAAGAGCTGGGTTCTGCAGGCCGGACTGCTCACCGTAATCACCTGAGGTGCTTTCAAAGCACCTGCTGAGGCCTGGGGCCCACCCACTGTTGGTTTGGGGTGTGGCCTGGGCATCAGGACTAAAAAACGTCCCTGCTGTCATATATATCGGAGCTGGGCATGTTGAGGAGACAGCTCAAGGGCGTCTGGTGGAAGATGAGGAGGGAGGCCCCAAGGGTCAGGACCAGTGCTAGGGCGGAACCGGGCACGGGAGGGCATTGCTCACGAGTCCGGCCGAGCAGAGCCAGAGCAAGCTGCCGGGGAGGGGCGGGCGGTGGTGGGGGGCATGAGCTGGCTGCTTTGGCAGAAAGGCTGTGGGGAGTCAGAGAGGCGGTTGTGTCCGATCTCTGAGTGCTGGGAGGATAGGAATCTGAGAACTCATGGACTCGGACCCGGAACCCAGTTCAGATCCTGCCTCTGTCACTTCCTAGCCACTGGGTCAAGTTAGTTAAGGAGGGTATCGGCGTGCCTCACCGAGACACTCTGAGGGATAAATTACAGCTCCGTTCACATCAACCAGTGGTAGCTGTTGCTGAATTTATCACAACAAATCTTCATCGGTTGCTGATGGCTTTGTGTTCGATCGGGTCCAAAAAAACAGAGAAACGTTTCTCTCTCCTTTTTTTAAACTTCCTCAATTTCAAAGCCATTTCAGGGCAAGGAATAGAGGAAATGAATAAATAAATAAAACAGCTCTCTCGGATTACACATCAGCCTTCAGGCAGGAGATGGTAACTGTCCCGTGTGTATCTTCCTGGGATTGGTGACACCAATGTACCCTTCATCAGAATGACTGGCTCAAGCCGGGTGGCGGACTTTCTCCCCACCATTCAAAAGGGCAGAGAGGCACTCGTCAGATGCCAAGGTGGCAATATGTTACAGATGGCTGTGGGGGTCGCAGAACCTCACGTTAATTTGTTTTTCTATCTTCCCTGCGTGTTTTACGAAACCATTAATCAAGAAACCCTTGGTCTGAGAAACAGATGTTGGTGGTGAGTCCCAGCTGCCGTCACATGTGACCTTTTCTGGGGGTTTCTGAAATTCTGGACTTGCCGGCTGAGCTTATGAACCCCAGGGGAGATTTTCCGAAACCGCAGGGCCTCTGGGGTGCCTTGTGGGTGTCGGGGAGCTGAGCCCACCTTGGAGGGAGCACAACACAGGTCTGCTTAACCTCTGCTGCTGGGGGGCTAATTCACCGTATTCATTTGAAAGTAGCTGTCATACTGGGCGCCAGCACTGAGAAATGCCCACGGCTGGTCCATACACAGTGTCAAGTGCAGCAGCTGGAGAGTGGGACAGGAACGCCTCACCCAGGCCAGGGCCACGCGGGGCTTCCCGAGGGGTCCTGCCCGTGTTGGGTTCTTGGACCGTTAGTGGGGGGGGGGGCGGGGGGGGAGTCAGGAGCGGTTACAGCACAGCCAAGGGCAAGCAGGCCACAGAAGACAGCACAGCGCCTGCAGGCGTGGCAGTGAAGCCCCGTGGGTGACAAAGGCAACGAAGCTGAGGGCTGTGGGGCCGCAAGGAAAAGCCTTGAGTGCTGGGGGGTGGGAGGGGGGGCACCAGGAAGGGTTTGCAGAAGAGACACGGGCACTCGGATGTGCATTTTCACAGACACTCTGTGAGACCCCATGTGAAGGGTTAGCTGGAAGGGATGAGACGGGGCACGGAGGCCAGCAAGCGGCTAGCGGTGCTCGGACAGCCAGGACCCTGTCTCCCTGTGCAGCCCTGTCCGTCTGAAGGGGGTCCTGGTCTCAGGGGGCCGCTCACTGCTGGCTGGCTCAGTAGACACTCGCGTAGGAAGGCCCGCGTGTCCTGGGTACTGTTGGTGGTAAAGGTGTGTGTGTGTGTGTGTGCGCACGCACGTGCATGTGTAACAGGAGTTTCCACTGACCTTGGCAATGACAGGGAAACCAGCCATGCTTGACTCGCACTGCACAGCAAAGTCCAATACGAGCCATTGCATTTAGAATTCAAGAGGCCCTCGGTGAAGTCTGCCAGGGGAGGGAAAATGCTTCCATCACAAAGCGTCCGTAATCATACTCCACTTCAGTATGGGCAGGTATTGCAGGTGAAGGACAGGACGTGTGGGAAACACCAGGGCTGACAGAAGGGAGGGGGCACGAGAAGGGCAGGAGGCGGGTTCCAGGGTGCTCTGTTCCTCCCCCCACGTGAGCTCCTCTGGAGGGGATTTTACTGCCCTCTCTCGTTCATGACAACACTGGAGTCCAGGACTGTGGGGGAGAGAGCACATGGGGGCTAAAGTACGACCCCCCCACACTGCCGGGGCTGCACCCCCTCGCACTCAGCCTGATGGCAGTATCGTGAGCACCCACCCCACTGTGGGAGCTGGATTTCTGACCAGCACACTTCCCACTGCATGAGAGAGACCACGGTCGTCGGGCCCCAAGGTGTGCAGGCACGAACCCCTGGAACCGTGACCTGACTGCGTTACCTTCTGTGGCCTAAGACGCTCAGCAGATGTGACTTAGTTAAGCGTGTTGAGAAGGGACATTATCCGGCATTATCTAGGTGGGCCCGATAGAACGGCAAAGTCCTATAAAAGGGAGGCAGGAAGTTCAGAATTAGTCGGAGAAGACGTGACACTGGAAACGAGAGGCTGACGAGATGTGAGAGGGTTGGGAGCCAAGGGAGCAGGCGGCCTCCAGAAGTTGAAAAGGCCAGGAAGGGATTCTCCCCTCGGAACCGCCTGAAGGAACCAGCTTGCCGGCCGCGGGTTTTAGCCCCGTGAGGCGGGTTTTGGACTCTGACCTTTAGAACCGCAAGAGAATCAGTGTGTGTTGTCTCAGGCCGCTTCATTTCTGGTCATTTGTTACGACAGCCCTAGGAAACTCCTCCAATATTAGACACATTTTCCAACACAGCATCTTGGAAGAATTCACTGAGGAATGGCGAATGGAAATGGTGATCTCTTCATTCTTTTGAATAAATACCCTCAGTGAGAGCATGACTCGACCTTTTTAGTGAAGTTCAGTGAATATTTAGTGAGCAACCGCCAGGCACTGTGATGGTTAAAAGTATAATACATGTGCTTTCCCCCAGACCGGGAAGGAAGCAAGAGCGAGTCCACAAATCGGAGGGACCTAGGCGGGAAATGCACAGCTTCAGAGGCTCCCAGGGCAACGGAGGGTAACACCGGGGGACATCCCCTGCTGAGGAGGGTCAGGGAAACAGCGGGAATCGGGGTACAGAGGGCAGCCCGGATGGAGGCCTGGGACAGGTAGTGGCATGGAAGCAGATGTGTGTCTAGTATCACGCACTGAATCGCGCCCCATGTATATGATGCGTAGGAAGAAACGTAGTATCTGTAGGGTTTGGTACTATCTCAGGTTTCAGGCATCCATTGGGGGTCTTGGAACATGTCCCCCGTGGGTCAGGGCGGATGGCTGTATTACTTACTAACAGCTCACAGATTTGCTCTTACCTGTCCTCTCGTGCACATGTGGGATGCTCTCCAGGCTACTGATCGCTGAGTCCAGGTCTGTCCATCGCTGAGGGGGCTCGGGAGCCAAGGGAGCAGGTGGCCTCCTTAAGCTGAAAAGGCCAGGGAGGGATTCTCCCCTCGGAACCGCCTGAAGGAACCAGCTTGCCGGCCCTGGTTTTAGCTCTGTGAGACGGGGCTAAACATCCCTTCTGGAATGTTGCCGAACTCCACAGCAACTGTCCCATTTCCACCAGCGGTGAGTCCCTGTTTCCCCGTACCCTCAATCACAGTTGTGCTACCAGACAGCAAAGCTGAGTGACACAAGTTCTACTTCTCTTTATTTACCAGTGAGGGTCAGCCTCTTCTGAGTTTCTATGAATGGACAATTCAAACCCTTTGGCCATTTATCTATCGAGTTGTATTTTTCTTGCTGACTTTTGGGAATCCTTCCTACATTCTGAACACTGAATACTACTACTCTGCTGGGTATACAAATTGCAAATATTTTCTGCCAGTTTAACTGATTGTCCTTTCCGTTTCTTTAAGCAGAGTATGTTTTTAATGAGTTCAAACAGATCAGTATTTTATTTCATGGTTTGTGGTCTCTGTGCCTCGTTTAAGAAATCCTTCCCTGACTTGATTTCGTGAATCTATTTTTCTAGATTTTTTCCCCTCAATGTTTTACAGGTATTGCTTTTTTCACATGCAGACGTTTCCGTCTGCATGGACTCGATTGTTTCCTATATTCTATTTTACATATTGTGTAAGATGAGGACACAAATGCTTGTTTCTCTATGTGCATTTCCCCCAGCACCAAATAACTTCTCCCTCCCGAAGGTGTGTGTACTTCTAGGTTCTTTGTCATTGCTGGTCCTATAGCTCGAGTTCCCATCTCCGTGCTGACCCAACACTTTTAACGATATGCCTTCCAGGCGGCTGGAAGGTGGCAGGCTCCCTGGCTCTCGTCCACCAGCGCTCTCCCAAACTCCAAGGGCAGGGCCCCTGCACTGCTCAAGCACAAAGCTGGCCTGGGCTCGTCACTGTTCAAAGTTGTTTTTACTGCAAGGAGGTTTTAAAAGGCAGTTACATTCGTTATACAGACACACGACCGACCTAAATCACTGTTAGTCATCGAGAACATTCAAGAAATACAAGTGATGGTTGAGGCACAGCACAGTTCACATCCATAAGAAGAGAAGTTAGACGACAGAGGATTAAGTGCTTAAATTGTCCACAGGAGCTCATCTGTGAGACCTTCCGTCTCTGCGGGAAAGTGAGACGGTGACAACAAGCTCGCTGTCCTGTCCGGGCACAGCTCAGGGGCCATCGCTTTGTCACCTCCAGGCAGTGCCCCACAGGCGTTCTCCAGCTGCTTGACCACAAAATCAGCTCTGGCCACGAGACCCAGACTCACGTGACATGGGCACGGCACCTCTTCCCGTGGCCCCAGACCCAGGCAGTAGGGGACACGGGGACAGCCAGGCGCTTGGAGCCCCTCAGGACACAGGATGAGGACTGGGTAGAGGGAGGGAGACAGGGGGAGACCCCCGGCAAATCAGGACACAGCGACCTAATGACCAAACCCATATTTTCTGGTAAAACCAACAGCATTTCTACCCTGACTCATTACTGCCCAGAGCGCCAGGAAACCCGCACGGCCTTGCCAACAAGACAGGTCCTAACAGTTAGGGAGCAAGTGGGTGAGTGGCCACTGTTGTGCTGGCCCGAGTGTGGACATGGGGGGACGAGGACATCCTTGTTTCTCAGGATCAGCCTCACCTGCTGTTGTCAGGTGTGCTGATCTGGGGAACACACAGCCTCTCACAGGCAGAAATAAAGACCTCTAGCTCTCAGTCACCCACAAATCCTCGCCTCCCAGGACAAAGAATTGAGCGGTCTGCGCCTGTTAAATCGAGTTTCAGTGAGAGGAGTACGGTGAAAGGTCTCTGGGATCAAGGATCTCCTCCTCCTTCCTCTGTGCCCGCTCAGTAGCCAGCACAGACCCGGGCATGTGGCTGCTTGCAGCCAGTGTGCCAACCTAATGAGCTGCCTTGAAAACCCCCAAGTTCCCACAAAAAAAAGCAGAAGGAAAATCTAACACAAAAGCCCCCAAACTTCTGAACGCACAGGCTGAAGGCCACAAAAAGTGTTTTCATTTCATCCGGAAACCATCTTTTGACCCAAAAGCTTGCCCTTTTGGAAATCACTGTGGCCACTGCCTGGGCTGGCTCCAGGCTGCGAGGCAGAGGTGGCCCGGGCCAAACTGGTACAGGGAAGGCCCCTCTGGGTCTGGTACTGTCAGGGTGAGTGGAGTTCCCACAATCTGCCATTTCCCCGGGGTCAAGAGACTCCTGAGGGCAACACGACATCCTGTGCACTGAAATCCAATGCCCAATCACCCCTATTTATACAACTACAGTTGGTGCTAATTTGGAGCCTAAGAACTGGTCGCACAGAGCGGACAGCGGCCGAGGGCATTCCACCCAGCGATACTGGACTTTACGGGGGAGCTCCCCACACAAGCTGGGCCCACGGTGGCCCCAGGGTGCCTTTCACGCAGAGGTTTGAGAGGCTCGGAGCAAATATTCCCCTGGCGCCTCCTGCAGTGGGGCTCACTGGGCCCTCAGGCCGTCTGGAACCAGCTCCACTCTGCCTGGCCCTCCAGAATCTTGGGGGGGCATTCGGGCTGCTTCTGAGCTGGGGGCCTGAGGGGCCACCTGAAGGGGCTATGGCAGGGACACAGGGCTTTGGGGGGGGGTAGGGGTAGGCCCCTACAGCCGCCCCAAGGCAGCCATAGTAGCTTCCCTCCTTAGGAGAATCAGGGAGCCGAGGGAACCGTAATGCAAACAGGAGGCTGGCGGTAAGGGAAAGAAGAAGAGAGAGAAGCCATCCGTAGTGGCAGGGGCGTGGGAGGGGCAGAGGTCAGTGAAAATGGGGATGGATTCTGAGATTCATCTCCTCCAATCTGAGGAAACACAGCAAGACAGGGACCATGGGCTCAGAGGTCAGCTAGGCAGAAGCTTCCAGAAGTGAGCGCTTCCTCCCGTTCTGCGACCACCAGGGGAATGCAAGGCCCGGGTGAGGACAGCAGGCTCACAGCTATCCCCAAAGTGGACCCCAGTCTTCAGACCACAGACTGTTCCCCAGCTGGCGGAAGCAAGCAGGCTTGGGCGGCCTGGCAGGAAGTGTTTCAGGAAGTGTTCCCACCTCCACGTGTGAGACTCAGCTCTAAACCATCGCCAGAGTCACTGAGAACACCCCCCACCCCCCACGCCCTGGGGCCGGTCCTGGGGAAACAGGCTCGGAGCACAGGACAGGGCCTGGGTGTCCCGCCCCCCACTGACACCTGCTACAAGGCCCTCGGTGACCCCCAGGTGGCCTCAGCAATGGAGCCCGGAGGACAGACACCTCCGTGAGCCCCGCTTGCTCGGCTCAGCCCACCAGCCTGGCGCCCAAGCCCTGCTCCTTCCATTTGGGGTGCTGCTGAGCTAGAGTGGGGCTGCACGTGGGGGCGTGCTCGCAACACACCCTGGCCTCTGACACTCACTCTGGCCACACAACAGACACGGGCACAGCACGTCCATCAGGACAGGGCACAAAGGACATCACACGGCACAAAGGACACACGTCCCACAGCACAGGCGGTGCCGGGACGCGGTGAGCTGGGGCCCGGGAGCCAGGCCCACCTCAGGTCCCTGTGTCCTCACCTCCCGCTCACGCCTCCTCCTGGTGCCCTGAGCCCCGCCCACACCCAGGAGATAAAGGCCAAGAAAACACCTGGTTCCAGCTTCCTGGGCAGGCCTGGGGGTGGGGGCGCTGGGGCAACCTGGATGGGAACTAAGCGTTTTATCGGCGAAAACTGTCTACGACGAGATTATTCACAACCAGATGTGAAGGACCCAACGGTCTCACCTCCCAAGGACACACAGAGACAACACAATAAATACAACCGACCCCCGGCGTCCAGCAGGGCTCTGGCCGAGGCTGCGGGTTAGAGCTGAACGAGGCCGTGCCTGGGGCCACGCAGGGGAGCGAGGGGCCTTCTGCTGGGGGCTCCGGCGGCAGGGCGAGCGGGGCTCCACTCACATGGGCGTCAGCGTCACAGCACGCGTGGCACGGCACAGCGGACGCCTCGCTCGGCCCGCGGCTACTCCGAAAACGGCGGGAACATGCCCAGGTCGGCGAAGTCTTCTATGTTGTAGTTGCCGGGCCCCTGGGTCGGGTCTCCCGGCATGGGCAGCATGTCCTGCAGGACAGGGAACAAAGCCACAGGGACTCCGGCAGCTGCGGTCCAAAGAGCCCCGCCTGCCATCTCACTCATGGGGGACGCTCTGCAGGGGTCCTAGATGGCGGAGGCACTGGGGACCTGCTCCCTCCCGGGAGCTGTCATTCCTGCAGCCAATCACACCTTTGTCTATTTAAAGCCGAGCCAGGACATACAGGGCACAAAAACCCCACTGGTGGGAGAGCCCTGCCCGGCTCCAAACAAGCTCTCAGTCCGAGATAGAAACACAGGGCAGGGAGGGGAGAGGATGGCTGCCTGGCCCCTCGTCATTGTGTGAGGGCAGGGCCGAAGCTCTGTGTGGTTACACAGCACTTTCAATAAGTCCTTCAAGTTTTCTGGGACTCGCACTACCCATCTAGAAAACGGGAATGGGTGCATTTCAATCCCACGCAGAAAATTTCCCAGAGTGCCTTCTGTTGAATCCTCGGTCCTTCAAGTATTCGAGGAGAAAGGAATTCTGTGGACACATATGTTTGGGAAACCCGCATCTTTTACTTTCCTCCTAAAAATCATCAGTCCTCTTTAGTATAATCAAGGCCATGATACGTCCTGTAGTCAGGGAACTGACTGACTTTTTTACCCAGTGTTTCACAAACTGATTTGCCCGAGAATTCTTTTTAGCATCATGACCCCAAAAAGCCAGAACAGGGAATTCTGCCCTCCATGGCTGGGAGGTGTAAGGATGGGCAAGGCTGAGCCTCACGGGGGGTGGGGGGTGGTCACTGCAGGTCAGGGGACACCAGGCTGGGACCTGGGTGAGGCCATGCTCTGCACCTTGGGACATCTGGTGTGACATCTGGTTCTAGACCTCTGTCTGTATAGATGCTGCCTGACCCGCAGGAAAGAAGCTGGGATGGGGTGGGGTGAAGGGTGAGCTGTCCCTTGAGAAGCAGGGATTACAGTCCGTCCCCCTTGCTCCACAGGACAGGCCTGGGGCTGCTGGGGCACCTGGGCCCTTGGTCCAAGGTGCTTCTCCCTTGTGCAGACGGGGTGGGGTCGACCCAACGCCTGGCTGGGATGTCAGTGGGCACATGGCCTCATCTGGAGCCTTCCCCAGTGGGAACTTTTCCAGCTGAAAGTGGAGCCAAGAAAACCCCACAGGGCCCGTTTCTGCTGCAGGTGCTCAGGTGGCCAGGACTGCCCGAGGACCAGGAACGTATGGAACAGAGGGATGCGAGGTGCCTGGCGTCCTTAGCCGGTGGCAACACCCTGCGTGTGACCAGAGAGAACACCCGCCCTGCGCCTTCCCGGGCCCCGTGTGGTTGGGCAGCGCTCACAGTGGCTACGGCAGGGCAGGGTGGGGCAGGGCGGGGGCGGGGAGAGAAGCACAGAGAAGGCGCGGTACCTCCTAGAGGCGGCGCCCGCTGCGTTACCTGGAACACTTCGGTCTGGCCCGGCTGCTGGTGGGAGTGCTCGCCGCTCTGCTGGCCGTGGTGCTGGCTCTGCCACTGGGACCAGACCTCCGAGGGCCGCCCTTGGAACTGCCCGCTACTTTGTCCACTTTCAGCTGAAAGAGCCGACGTACAGGACGCGTCCTTTAAAAGCCACCCTGGGGCTCCTGGGACCTAAGAACAACTGCAGGGCCCTAAGAACCTGGAGGGCCCCGTGTCTGAAGGGCAAGCTCCATCCAGAGCTGGCCGAACACGTTTGCCGACCAGGGGATGGCACGCCCGTGGTCTGAGAGGAAAGTACGTGGGCTCAGCTCGGACAGAAGCTAGGGCTCTACGGGGATCGGCAAATTCACCTGTGAGAGAGAGCACCCCTGCCTCTGTCTACACTGTACAAAGAACACCCAACGGAAAACAGAAAATAGGAAACACGAGCACGGTTTTGTCTAAAACATTTTTAAGGTTCAACCCAAAAGGATTCGTGTATCCTAAGGCACACCCCAAACCTCAGGAAATTTTCTTCTCGTTCCAAACCGTTCAGTGACACTTGGGGGGCAGTGGGCTCTGTGCCAAGCTCTGGGTGACAGGACAGCTCCACCTTGCTCTTCCCAATAGCCACGCAGACCACAGGTGACCCCCGCTCCTACCTGACGGGTGGGCACTGGAGTGAACCTGAGGAAAAGCTAGACCGTTCAGGGAGAAGAATCAACCTCTCTCTCATGCATCTGACTGCCTGAGACATCAAAAGCTTTAAGAAAACACGTACGCTCTTTAAATGTGTCACCCTGGGTGCGTTCCACACCCTGCGTGATGACAGTTGGTACCAGGTTCTACAAAATCACGGCAGGAGTTCAGAGCGAGAAGCGTTGACGTAGGATTCTGTCCTTAAAAAGTGCAGCTGGCCATCTGCAGCGCCTTCTCCTAACACTCCCTCCCGAGACCCCAGGGGCCGGGGGGAAATCTCACGAGTGAACTCGGGTGCACTGGCCTGACGCGGACACCTGGAGATCTACAGCAGGCAGCATGGTGGCGAAATAGTCGTACTTGACAACTTGACAGACATCGGCCCCATCCCGCAGGTGACAGAGCACGGGGGGGGTGGGGGGGGCCCACCTGCTGCTCAGAGGGATGGGGACACACTTTGCTGAAGGAGGGCACGGCAGGCCTGGGGGCTGCCCGTTCGGGAGCCCCCAGCGCCCCCCAGACCTGCTACGTGGGGGTCCCACGAGAATCTTGCCATCATGAATGAACTCCCTCAGCCCTTCCTTCCTTCCCGATGTGGCCTGAGTCGTGTCCCTAACAGTCACATGTTGAAGCCCTAACCCCCAACACCTCAGAAGGTGACCGCATGGGGACACAGGGCCTTTAAAGAAGTGGTCAAACTCTAATGGGGACACGAGGGTGGGCCCTCAGCCGACAGGACTGGTGTCCTTGTAAGAAGAGGAACGGCATGACGGGTGGGGACGAGACTTATCGGGGTCACTTCAGAAGCTGCGTAAATGTCTAACCGCTGTGCTGTACACTGGGAATTCATATACTATTGACTGTCTACCGTAACTGAAAGATGAAAAAATGAGTAAGAAAAAAGAGAAGGAAGTGAAGACACACACACACACACACACACACACACACACACACACACACACAGAGGGATAACCCTGTGAGACACAAGGAGCAGACGCCCCAGAACCCACCTTCCCGACACCTTGGTCTCGGGCCTCCAGCCCCTCCAGAACTGGGGGAACAGGGTTGGCTGTTGAGGGGACCCGGTCTGCGCTGCTTTGTCACGGCAGCTCCAGCAAAATAACACAGTCCCATCAAGCTACGTGTCTCCCTCTGCCACCCTTTGCCATCCAACTTCTAGAGCCATCCATACACAGCGTCTCCTTGCGTTCCTTCCCTCCTCAGCCACGTTCGTCCGTCCCAGCCCAGCCCACAGGCATTCCGCAGCCTCAGGCCTAACCTCTCCTGACCACCCCTCTCTGAAACTGTTCTCTTGACTTGTAGGGCAACATCTGACCCGGGTCCCCCTGCTCCTCAGGGGCCCCCAGGTGCTTCTGTGTGTCCCTGCACATACAATGAAAGCAGGGCTGAGAGTCAGGCCTTGCCTTTTATCGCCCGACGAGATGCGGGCAACCCATGCACTGGCTGGGTCGTCGAATGACTTGGCAAACAGAGCCCAGGCTCCACTCTGCCCCTGGCCCACACTGGGGCAGCCTCAACTCGGACTGACGCAAACACACCTTCTGCCACCGTCTTCCTCAGGGACAGAGGAGACAGAGTAGGGCGGAAGGAGGTGACGGTTGGAGGAAGATTAGCCGTCTATTTGCACCAGGCGGAGACATGAGTCTATTGCTTACACATGTAAGAATGCAAGATGAAAAAGTACTTAAACTTCTGGGGAGGGAAGTGTACAACAGAAACAAAACCCACTCCCTGGGCTGCTTTAGACACGGCATAACCTCGTCCAGGAAGGAGGAAAGGACTGGGCGTTTACGACTTAGAGCATCTTATGGCAGCGTGGAGGCAGTGGGACCTCCCTCCACTTCAGTCTCCTGGAGGACGGCACCCCCAAAGGGACAGGTGGCCGGCAGGGAGAGCTCACTGGCCACGTGATGGGAGACTCAAAGGGAAAACGCCTCCTTTCAGCCTCTGCTGCTGAACCGCTTTGTTCTGCCCTGCATTCGTGACCTTTCTGAGTAAACAGTGAGTAATGACCACGCTCGAACCTCTCCCGGATGACAGAGCATTGTGGGGACTTCAGCCCAGTCTGACCTGCTCTGCGGATGGGTGAGAACGGGGGATGCACGTGGTCTGCCGCCCAAGATGTACCCACAGCCTCTTCCTGGAAAGAACCCGCTGGCCACCACCATCCTCCTGTTGCCTTATTGCTCCAAAAGCCACGTGGTGGCCACAGACCGTGAGCTGGGTTCTCACCACGCTCTGCATCTTGGCTTTCTGAGTGAAGCCTAGGCTGATACAGCCCTGACCAGGAGAGGCGGGAAGGTCTGTAATTCCCTCAAATGTGCTGGCAGGGATGCTCACAAATGAGTTTTGGGGGCAGAAGCCAGGAAGAGAGGAGCATGGTGTCTGCAAACACGTCAGGTTACGGAAATCCTGCCTCCCCTTCTCCCCTGCCCTGCTGCCCCGTCTCTACCCATTCACCCTATTTCTCACCAAAAGCATTTGGACATTTCTGGAATGGCAAATCCTTTCAATCTTCCTCTCCAGAGGAAGCCTGCTGGGCCGGGTGGGGCAGGCGGGGGTGGACGAGGCTTTCCGGAGGGCGGCCACCATGCTACGGTGGCGTTTCTTGAGCTCTGTCCTCAGAGCTGTCACTGTTCCCTGCTGGGACCTGAGTCAATCTGTACTGACCTGCTGTGACATGTGTCACGCGTGAGTTAGACACTTTAGTCACCCCTTCCTAAACTGAAAACCACGTGAACAAGAGGCAGGGGACGTGTGTGCACTTGCCGAGTCGTTATATCTGGAAGGACGCTGACAGGCTAATACTGTAATTTAGACCCAGCACGGAAAGGACGTCTGTGCCACACTCCGAGCTCCTAAACTCAGCTTCACTGAGGAATGCGGTGAGGATAGAAAGGCTGACCACAAGAACCTGCTACTAGTACCTGGGATCAAGGCTGGGGGGACAGCTGAGTCCTGCGGGAGGGACCAGGACCTTGGGCTGAGGGCAAGAAGTGCTGCTCTCAAGGATGGAGCAGGTATCACCTCCACATATGGGCTGCAACTCCGACCAGCCAGCTTCCCTAAGGCTGACCGACGGCTAAAATGGAAGCTTGGGTGTGTGGGTTCAGCTGCACACTCCCCAAGAATGCCCTCTGAGCTCCACGCTTGCTTGTCATGCGGTGACAGCACTGCGAGAAGGTGGGCGCCAGCGCAGGCTTCCTCCCACAGCCCTGCATTGCTCAGTAGCCCCTCCTTGTGTGGAAAGGAGCCCTGGCCCCTGGGACACGCAGCAGAAGGCGGTGACTTCAGCCCGTACGGCCTGAGGTTTTGCTCACAAAGCTGGGACAGATGTTCTTACGGGGCACAGGGTCCCTCTTTTCACATTAAAAAGAGAGAGAACTTTACAGTGTTTACTCTTGACACGTTGGTCATCCCTCTAAGTATTCTCTAGTTTTCTGAAACAAGAGTACAGGGTTTTTGACCTGGGGGGCCTGGAAGTGCTTGCCAAGGGCCATAAAGGGTTAAAGTGGCACTCAGACGACACCAGCGTACAGGAACAGAGTCCCAGGGCCTTGAAAATGGTACAGTCAATCCACAAAGCCCAGGTCTAAGCAGCCAGTCTCTTAGGAACACCACCGGCCGGCCTCCTCAGAGCCAAAGAGACTGTTGGAAACCTGTAGACTTGGTCCCAGGATTCTGGACTTGGCTCCCCAAACTCCAGATGTCCAGAAAGCATTTTTGCTAGCTCCTCCCCCCCCCAGAATTTTTGCCTTCCTTCCCCACCTACCGAACCCCGGAGTCCTGTTGGCCAGACTGGAGTAGGCGGTCCCGCTGGGCGAGGAGGTAGCCGGGCTGGAGAGCGGGCTGTAGGAGGAGGGGTCGGCCGGGTAGGTGTGGCTCGTTCCGATCCCAAAGGGAGACGACTGCGTTTTGCTGGACTGAGAGAGGATTTGCTACAATCAGGACAAAGCTGATTGTCACCGGCAGGCCCCGCCCCATGTCCCTGCTGGTCACCATCACCCCCGGGTATGGCAGCAGGGGCCGTGTCTGCTCTGGGCTGACAGGACTCCCATGGGCCCCTGGCCGGCTGGGCACCAGGCCGGGGGGCAGGCCGATGTGTGTGGCCACAGGAACTAAGGACTTGGGCCCTGGGTCTTTGGGGCCAAGTGACCACCCGGATTCCAGGAATGTGGGCCCTCTGGCTCCGATCACGGGCCCTTGGCTTGTGTTCCTGGGCTGCGGTGGGATGGTCAGGTCCAGCTCAGCGTGCTGACCCCTGCTCAGAGCTGGCTTCTGAGGAAAGCAATGCCGGTGCTCGGCCCTGCTGGCACCGGGGGCAATAGCCTCACCAAGGTCCATACCTGCCCGGGAAAGGGTGGCCGACTCCCTGTCCACGCCACCTGACTCTGGTTTAGCTGCCGGGAGATTTGGGACATGTTCTGACTGCTTGAAGAGGAGGACTGGATATCGTTCACTCCAGGCACGTGAACCACTGAAGAGCTGGAAGAGAAGAAAGCGCATTTGTCCTGAGGAGATGCCCCGCCCACCACCCAGGCCCACCTGCACCACCTGCACCTTCTCTCTCTCTCTCTCTCTCTCCTTTGTGCTCTGGTTAGTTGGTTCCTTTGGGGTGCCTACAGGGCTAACAGACCACAGGCTGTCAGTCGGTTCATTTTTAAGTGGAAAGAAGAGCCTGTGAATGGAGGGATCCTGGTCCTAAGCACGCTTGCTGTTTACCTTTCCTGCCTCCCTTCAGTCACCTTCTGTTCAATTCAGTGTCTTAGGCACAGCTGTGTGTGCACAGGGTGCCCTGAGTGTCCTTCTACTGGCTCGGTCTCTGACCCGTCTTGCTCCTGGCACACACTGTCTGCACGGCCAGGCCCTTCCCTGAGCTTCCCCAGCTATGCCCATTGTACAATAAGCTGATTAAAGGTGGGACGCTGGGGGAGGACGCTGTCTTCTTTCAGGTCCTCCTCCACCTGCCTGACCCAGTTCAGCATGGGCAGCGTGCTGGTGCCCGTGAGTGAGTCAGGTTGGGTTGGGGGACAATCCCGAAGGTGCTGGGGCAAGTGGGCCATCAGCTGGGTTTGAAGAAAGGCAGGTTATAGACCTCAGAGAAGACTGGGCACACTTTTACTAACAGTATTGCAATATGCTTTTCTATGCTATCTGGTTCCTCTTAAAATCGGGAGGACCCAAGGACACCACCACGCTTGCACTGACCACTGCAAAGGGGGACGTCACTCCCAATGTCCTAGTCAGTTCCTCCCGTAACAGGAGGCTCCTCTCCCATTCTTCTTCCTGATGAATGTACGACCTCAGAGGCCTTTCTGATCACGGTTCTCTATGGGGGGCCTCGCCCCCACCCCCCAGCCCTCGGTGCCCTCCCAGCTGGCCCTGGGAAAGGTGCCCTGGCTGCAAGTAGGGTTTTCCTGGAGCTCTGGGCAGGCTCCTGTGCCCAGCACTCCCTGGGGGCCTGTGGGCTACAGCTGCCCGGCTCGGTGCCCACAGGCAGGGCCATGGCAGGGCTGTGGTGAGGGCACACAGGGAGGTGTGGCAGTGCCATCCTGCCGGAGGCTCAGACGTCTCTGTCATCTGTCCCACACCCCTCCCCACTCAAACCAGCTCAGCCCCTTCAGATAAACAGGAAATTCTGCCCATTCCACAGGCTTAGGCCTCACAGGCACCCTTTCATTCATTCATTCATTCAGCGTTCATGCAAGCCATAGATGCGGACGGGGTGAGCACCTTCCCTTGCCACGGCCCAGGGGCTGCCGCTGTCCCTGCACAGCCAGCCGCCCACCTGCCTTTCTGGCTGTAAGTAGCTGCCCTCCAACCCACGCCCTCTTCTGTTTCTATGACAACGGCCCCACCCAGGCTCCGCCTAGAGCAGGATCCTGCAGCCTCACTGCTCCCTCCCCCGCACCCCCCAACTCTCGAACTCTCCCCACACCCCACGTCCTCACCGCACGCCTCTCCCCAAAGCCATCAATAACGAGGCCCATACTCTATCTAGCACGGCCCCATCACTCCTGCCCCCCAGGCTGCACTCAGCCCCTCTGGCGTTCTTCCTCCCCCTGCATGCTCCAGTTCCCAGCCCTGGGGCCAGGCTGGCTCCAACATTGCTGCCAGTGCTCTCAACAGGCCCAGGCTGCCGAGAACCCCGCTTGGGGAGGCCAGACGCGAGCGGCTCTTTAGGCTGAGACCAGGCATGATGGGCCAAGCTGTCCTCTCTTCCTGGGACCAGGCTGTGGCCTCTGGGAACCAGGTGACAAGGCACTTCCTGCTACCTTGTCAGGTGTCCCCAGCTCTGACCCATCCGGGTCCGGCTAGAGGCCAACTCGCTCCCTTTCTCTGGCAAGCACTGCTCCAGAGCACGGTGGCTGGCACCTTTCTCGTCTGAGAAAGATTACGTGCCACCACGTATCTATGGCAACTCAGGGAGGATGCAGGGCAGACCCAGAGCTCCCAGAATCTTGAGCCCAGCCCAGGGCCCATGGACAATAACCACTCACTGACATTCGCTGCACACAGGGCCGAGCTCTGAGACCCCGGGCTTCCCGGGCGAGGCGCATCCTCCTGCCCACCACCTGCCAGCACGTACCTGAAGGCTTTCCCTGCGTGTCCGGCGGGGAAGGGGCTGCCTTGGGAGTAGATCTGCTGGGTCCCTGCCGCAGAGGCCGAGCTCATCATCTTCTTCTCCGCTGGGAAAAACAGAGCAGGGGTTACATGGGAGGAGGTTCTCTGGGCTACAGAGCACGGAGAGGGCAGCCCAAGAGCAGGTGCAGGGAGGGCAGGCAGGCCAGAGGACACGCGCCCGAGCTCCACAAGCTCATCCTGGGGGGCCTGTCTGCACCTGAGAGCTCCCACCTGTCCTCCGACACCTGGGCTAGACCCCCAGCCCCAGGAAGGCAGGCCCTTTCGAGGCGGGAAGATGGAAAGAAGTACTGAAGGTCTTCCTCAGACAGTATTTTACCGAATCCCTCCAGCCCTGTGGGGGAGGGTATGGTATGTGTCATTTCACATGCGAGGAACAGAGAGCAGGCTCTGGCACTCAGCGCCCTGGGCTGGAACCCCAGTTCTGCTCTAGCGAGCAGGGGTATGGAGAAGCGTCTGTCACATACAGATAAATCTTTTCTATCTTTATTATTTCGGTTTCACTTCATTTTGTTTTGGTTCTATCATATTTTGGCAGGTTATTATTCAGGAGTTACGAGTCAAAAATCCCTGAACGTCAACTTCCTCGACCACTCCTGACGGCCATAGTTTCCTGTTGTCTCACTTTGTTTTTCTTTTGGGTATTTCACAATTTGCTAACAATTTCCTTGTCTTTTCTTGGAAGCGAGGCTCCTTTCTTTCCTTTCGTGTTTTTCCCCTGCATTAGTGGTTATGTTGAAACACACTGGACGTGACATCTCTCTATGAATGTCAGCGATCAATCAGTATATACTGATGAAAAATTTGTGTTTATTAACCTGAATCCAAACTATACCCGGATCTTTGCTGAACTGATTTGATTCTGGCTTTTATTTGTTTTTACATCTTTTGTATCTCCTAACAATTTTATACGAATTTTAGGTGTTAGTAGCTTCATTTTTCATCGTTACCACTTTTCCAACCTGTTACTCCTGCTCGTTTCCTATTTCATTCATTTCACAATGAAAGTAATTTTCAAGTTGCGTAAGTAGATAGTGTGTCTTCCTGTCGTTTCCATATGTGAAAGCAGCTTGTTTGCTAGAGAAACTTTGAATCACGTATTTCCCTTCCCACCTTTTTTTTTAAAAAAGTTTTTGCCATCTTTATGGGAAGGTGTCTATGTTTGTATACTATTCAATTTCAAAGAGATTTCCCAGAAATGCTGTGGGTATCTGGTCAATGACTTCAGCTTCACTTGAGAGGAAGAGAAACCTTTTAGACATGCTCTGGTTTCCTCTTGCTGAATGAAGCTATTATACATTTCTCTGGGGCAATACTGATGAGGGCAGGCGGCACATCTGGGGACCAACAGCAGGTACTTCCATATCCTGGGGACAGGCCTGCTTCCTGGTGGCAACTGGACACTGTGCTGCGTTGGTACCCGCTGCCCTCAGTGGGCGGCAGCCACAGCACACCTCCCTTGATGTCTGAGCACTGGATCCACGGCCCAGCGGGGACCACAGCTGTGGCCGCCCACTGCACACGCTGGCGCCAGGAGGCCTGACACCTGCTCTCTTCCCCTCAGGCCACACTGTCCCCAGGCGTTCGTCCTGGGAGGTGCTCCTGGGGTTCCCTCCCTAGGACAGCACTCCCCACGCTTCCTTTGTGTGAGGAGTCCGCTGCTTTCTCCCTTCAGCTAATCACGTGACATACCTTGACCACACAACAATGGAATCTTTCCGCTGAATGTTGGAACCCACGAAGACATTTCCAAGCTTACATGTTGCTACTCTGTGTGGGCGCGGGAGGCTGCTACACACAGGGTTCCATTTCACAGAGAACCGTACCACTCTCTCTACATGGGCAGGTGAGCGGGTGACCACCATAAAGGGTTCAGAGCGAACCGTGGAACAGCCGCATAATGGGGGGCTATCTATGCAAGCGGTAAAAAATGATACAGATTGGTCAGTGATCGGGGGATGTGTTCCTAGGCAATAGCCATGTAAAAAAAGCTACCAAACAGTGTGAGCTCAGTTTTGCATATTAAAAGCATTCGTGTATGTAAAAAAGACAAAAAGGACATACTTTTAAAAATGATTATATCCAGGTAGTGGGATACTAGTTAACTTTTTCTTTTTCACGCAGATTTTTATTTTAAAATGTGGTCCTCTCTACGTTAGGGATTAAACTGTGATTTTTTTTGTTTGTTTTTTGTTTTTGTTTTGTTAACAGGAGTTATGTCTTCAGCTTAACAAAACTAACCTGCGTCGCGGGTCAACAGAGCTCTCTTACTGCAAGTCCAATTTTGAAGACAAGATGTCAGAGGCCCCCGGTAACAGGTAAAGGAGAGGCAAGGCCAGGAGTAAAGAGAACACACTCGGACTCTGGGATCTAGTGCTCGTTTTGTACCCTGCAGCTGTCACTGCGCACACGGTCCGTGGCCCTGTCCCCACGGGTGGCTGTGTCTAGATGGCCTGACAGTGACTGCAAAGCCCACAGGCACAACCTCCTTGTCATCTGGACACTTACACGCACCGATTCCTGCAAACATCTCAGCAAACCGGGGATCCCTCTCCTGGGGAAAGATGGTATCTGCCTTTTCCACAGACTTCCCGGCTTCGTGCACACCGGCGGGCAGGTTGGGGACAGGAACCTGTTTGCACATTAAAACACAACAGCGTCCTGTGGACGAGGCACAGAACAGCTTGCAGCAGCCACCGTTCTCTGTCATCAGGCTGTGTCCCTGTGGAACCACGGGTTTTCCAGGCCCAACGGTGTGTAGGGTGGGGAGTTTTTCTATACGTGAAAGTCAAGAACAGACGGGTGGGGTGTGAACTAGAGGTCACAGGAAGGATGACAGGGTGACGCTCATTCCCTACAGATAGAAATAAAAACAATCGACATCCTCTACACATGGAGACAAGTGGACGTGAAGTTCCATTTAGGAGAGAGGCCACATGCCCATATATGGTGGGTTCTGTAGGCGGCCAGAGCAGTGGAAAGAGAAAGAGGGAAAGGGAAGAGATTGGGGGGGATGAAAAGGGGGGAGACGGAAAGAGACAGTGCAGGTGAAGTGAGGAGATGGGGCACTGCGGAAGAGGGGACACAGACGAGACGCAGGAGGGACAGCTGGGAAGCTGACAGGGTCCCACCTGCTTCTGTGGGCCCAAGTGCGTCAGCACGAGACTCACACAGCCTGCACGTCCCCATCAGCCCCACACGGGGCTCGTGCAGTGTTCACCCGGCTGCTACTGTCCCTGGCTCGGCTGTGCATGGAGACCCACGGGGACCCAAACCTCGGCGGCGTGGGCAGAGGGAGAACAGCCCTCGTGGGGCCAAGGTGGGGCTGGGGAATGGGGGTGCATCAAGCTAAGGGCGGAAGCAGTGCTCAGCCTGCTGGGCTGCGGACAGCTCCCCCTGGCAGAGGATTCCGGAAGCTCACCTGCGATAGGTCATAGGACGTCAGCCCATCCCTCTGGTGCACTTCCAGCTCTGCCTGCTGCTGCTGCAGCTGCCTAGGAAACAAGAGGTCCCAGTCACAGGGTCAGAAGTGGTGGAGAAAGGGCTGAACCAGACCTTGCCTGCTCCCCAGGGGCACGGCGGGCGACGCCCCATGGGCCTCTACAGCATCTTCCGTTTTTATTTATTGGGTTTTTGGTGTGGTTTTGGTTTCAAATGCTCCAAATCAACTCCACGCCCTGTATTGTAAGTTCAGGCTGCTAATATGGAGGCAACGAATTTTGATTCATGACTTCATTTTACGCAGGGTAGAAAGTCACCGAAGAAGAAAAAACGTTTTAAGGCAGAATTCAGAAAGGCAGTTAGTTGGGTTTAACGCCAAGCGAACGTTTCTCTATAAGCTGGTCGGGTTTACGCGATCGCACCCAACCCCCACCCTGAACTCCACAGGGGTGACTTCACCCCACATTAAAACTAAGAAAAAGAAGAGGCGCTCCTGAGTGGCAGGGAGACGCGGTGAGGACCAGAGGCTCCGGATGGGAGCCTCCTCTCAGCTCCAGCCTCTGGGGCCCCTACTCCAGGCAAAGGTCCCTCCACCGGGGTGTAGGAAACAGGCCTCGCCTGGGCTGCAAACCCCAGGCGCTGCCCGCGACCCTCCGTGTCCGACACCAGCACGTCCGTCCCACAGCCAAGCACGGGAGCAAGAAGTGCTGACCTGCGGCCGCCCCATCCTGGGAAGAGGCCAGAAGAGGTTTCTCGGGCATTTCACAGCAAGGGAATAAAAATAAACCGTGGTGCGCTTGCAAATTCCAGAGAAGGAGAAATGCACTGTTCAGGAGAAAACTGACCGATGGCCCAGGCGAGGGAACCGGGCTCTCACCGCAGCCAAGTGCTGTCACCCTGAGCTGGGGGACAGAGCTGACCGTGGCACACCAGACACGCCCAGCCCGCTTCCTGTCCGGCAGCCTCCTGCCCCAGGGGGGTCAGTCATCAGGACGCCCCCCGCACATGCTTCAAAGCCTTGTGGCTGGCCCGTAAAACTGGAGGCTGTTTTCTGGGTCTGTTCCATTTTCCCGCACCACCGGTGCAACCAGAAAACACGCAGGGGTTACGATAAAGGGGCTTTGCTTTGGGCAGCCCCTGCAGATGCTAACCATCCACACTCTGTCTCTCCAGGAAGCATGTCCCAGGCTCCTGACTCAGCTCAGTTTCTTCCCCCAGGCAGAGCCCCGGAGGCCCTTTCCGGAACAAGTCTGCCTCCTGCTGGCGAAGGCCAGCCCTGACTTTGACAACCGCGGGGCTGCCGTCAGAGCTCTCTGCTGTCCCTGTCCCCGGCTAACACCTCCTCCATCTTTCAGGCCAGGAGCCCTTCAGCGACCAGCGCTTTGAGAGGAGGACACAGGCTGTCTCCAGGACACCCTGAACACTCTGCTCTGGGGGCAGGCAACATGCCAACACGTGGCTGCGGGAGGCACAGGGACAGGTGTGGAGGAGGAAGCACGAGAGACAACACAAGGGGGACAGGACGGGGACAGGAGGCGACACTCAGAAAGAACCAGTCCCAATGCTGGCTTCCAAGGGGGGAAGTGCTGGAACAGCACCCACGGCTCTGATGCCTTGATGGGCTGGCCCAGCTGCGTGGCTTTGGCGGGGGCTGTGGCAGGCGGCATGCGCCGGGAACCTGCTACGACACAACAGAAGCCGAGCAGGTCTGAGCTGGCACTTCCTCCATCTCTCACTGCAGCTTCTGCCGCTGGCGCCCACTGGGTACCTGCTGGACCAGGTCAGTGGGCACCACCCTGCCCCTGCAGGGAGCGGCCTCACCCCTGCTAGGGGGCACAACACAGGAGAAGAGGAGGGGACTGAGACGGACAGTCACGCAGTGCGGGGGCGGGGGGCAGCTCGTTGGATGTGCCCAGTTAGAAGAAGGCAGACAGTGCAGTTCTGGAGCCCCCAAAAGATCTGGGGCAGCAGCCGAGAAAGTGACAAGTGGGTGGCAGAGGTGGCCCTGTCAGCACGAAGGGTGGCCAATGCCACCCGTTCCAAGAGGACTCTTGCCTGGTGCTCGGCCAGAGCTCCCGGGCACTGTCTCCTGCAGGATCCCCGGGCAGAGGCTCTGCTGTCCTCCCCAAGTTACTGAGCAGGCAGTGCGGCCGGGGGAGGGAAGGGGCCATGTCCCACTAGATGCAGGGATCGAAACCGAGGTCACCTGCCGTCTGAGGGGTCTCACGTGGACCGGTCTGTCCAGCTCTGTGCTCTGCCGCCCAGGATCGGGGCTGAGGCTTGGGCAGAGGGTGGTGGGGCCCAGGCGGGAGGCTGCTTCCTGGGGGCCCCAAGAGGAGCTCCCCCGTCCAGGGAGCTGGGGTGCTGCAGCAGTCAAAGCACTGAGGTGACCCAGGATGCCACAGTCCCCAGGGACACAGTGGCAATGAGGAGGGGAGCTGGTGGGGTGGGCAGAGACCCGCCTCGGTGTTAAACCTGGGAAACTGGAAGCCGCAGTGCCAGCGACCCCCCTGGGGACACATGCGGCGGTTCTCACGCTCCTGCGCCCTCACTGTGTTCCCACACACTCGGACATCTCGCTGGCTTTGTTTGTGCTGGTGGTTTAGGCTTGTATTTCCTCAAAAGGAAGTACAGACAGCAGGTGTGACCTGCCCGTAGCTGGGAGCGGGGCCTCATTTAATCCTCCCAGCAGCCCGACAAGGGAGGGCTGGGGTCCCGCTCCATCCCACAGCCAGGAAGTGGGGGGCCAAGACTGAGCCCAGGTCTGTGCTGACCGGCGTGGGCGTGGGGCGCAGCCGTGCTGAAGCGGGCGGCGGGGAAAATGTGTCCGCGAGGCGCCCAGCCCCAGACCCCCTGCCCCAGCTCCACTCTGCCGGGCTCTGCCCTCAGAGGAGCAGACGGGGAACGGAAACCAGGGCACCTGGACCTGACTGCTGAGGGGTGTCATGCGACCCCGGGGTCTCCTGTCGGGAGGGCGTGGCGTGGGCGGGGCTGGGGGCGTGGCGTGGGCGGGGCGGCCTGTGGAGTGGAGGGGGGTCCCAGGCCCCCCGGGCCGCGGTGCACGTACTTGACGTTGGTGTTGGTGCAGATGATGTACTCAATCTCGTCGGAGTAGGGGTTCTGGAAGGTGAAGCTGCTGGTGCGGATCAGCAGCCACTCCCGGTTCTTGGTGCGGAATCGATACATGACCGACAGCACCTGCCCTTTCAGCTTCACCACCTGTCACAACATTGGGAGAAGGAAAGTCAGCGGGGGGGAGGAAAGGACGGTGCCAGACAGCAGGCGGGACCAGGCAGGCCCGCCGCCGAAAGGCCGTGAGGCGGACCCAGAGCGAGGCTGGGCGAGGGCAGGCCAGCCATACGGAGCGAGCCGTCGTCTTCCCCACGGACACACGGCACCGCCTATGGGTCCTGCTGCCACCACCGTGGGGGAGACCAGCTAATCAATGCCCGTTTTATATCAGGACTTCTCAGGTTCTACAAATCAGGTCAAAAGAACTCTCTAAGGTAGGGGGACAGCCTGTGCTGGGGACCCAGGAAGGGCTCCTGGAGGGAGATGGAGTCTGGGGCATATGCTGGAGGGTGGGTTAGGTGCTGGCACGTGAAGCCGTGCAGGGCTCTCCTGGCGGAAGACACAGCATAGGCATGTTTGCGGCCTGGGAGACCTGACAGGCGATGGGGGTCAGACTGCCCACGGGAGGCCCTGCACGTCACCGTCCAGGCCGAAGCCCAGCCTCGCACGCTGTCCATGGTGGGCAGCAGAGAATAAGAGGTAGGACGGGCCCTGCTGTGAAGCTCACTGGGCTCCACTCTTCTGTTTGACTTCCAGGTCAGCTGTGACCCAGAGCGGGAATCCAGGAGGGAACGCAGGTTTCCTGGTCCCAGGCTGGTGCGCTGCCACCCACCAAACTCAGATTCCTCACACACTCGATCCGGGCCATTCAAACGCTTTTGTTCAAGTCCAGAGCTCAAGGGCTGACTCTTCGCTGACACAGCTCCCTCTGCGCTTTTGCAAAAATAAGCCACTTCCCTTCATCAACATTTGTCCCCCCACTCCGGCCGCCAGTGGCTGGAACCCAGAGAACACAACCGAGGGGCCCAGGCAGGCGTACGGCAGGACATCCCGTGGCTGCTCGGCCGCTGCCCACTGGCCCAGTGACTGGTGGGCTCGCCTCAAGGGTGTCTCTGCCCGGCCTTCACCTCCCAGCTGAGGAATGGGCTGGCTGCTCACAGAGCGAGTTACTGAAGATGGAGGCTGGGCGGGATCAGGTGTCATATTCCCTCTTTTTCTTTGCAAAACCAACAGGTTCTGACAGCGTCAGCAGTTTAAAATCCCACATGTGCTGTCTGGTGGAGAGGCCTGTGTGTTAAGTGTGGCGCTGGGAACGGATGCTTTGGAAGGCGGCAGGCTCCAGCCCTAGCTCTGCTGTCCCCTTGCTGTGTGACTCAGGGCTGGTGACTGACCCTCTCTGAGTCCTGGTGTCCGCGATGGACAAGATGACAACATACTGTATAGGGCTGAGGACTACGTAAGAGGACGTGTGACAAAGCGTCTGGCCAGTTGCTATCAGTAAAGGGCATTGTTAGTGCCTCATTTCCACACACCCCAAAAAATGAGGCCCTCTAGTCCAGACAGGGTGATGCCGGGTAATGCAAAATTTATGAGAATTTCCACACATTTAGCAAAGAAAGGACAAGAAAAACACACTCTTGCAATGTCTAACCTTTCTGAGTTCCTGTTTTTCCAGCAGGAAGTTGCCTGCTATGGGTCCTGAGTCACTGAGAGTCTGTTAAGAGTGACCTCCCACACTCGGTGTGGTGTGGATGATGGTGCAAGACAGAAGCGGAGCTGGCCTGCAGAGAGCTTCTATTTTAGCAGAGAAGACGGATGGGGAAGAGAGGAAATCAATGGACAAAGAAATAAAACAAGCAAGAGCTGGAATTGTTGTCAGAGGAGGTGGCTGGGGGAATCTTTGTGGCTAGGATAGGCACTGATGGCATCTCTGAGGTGACAGGAGTTCAAACCTAAAGGACAGGAGGTGTCAGTCCTATGAAGAGTGAGGGAAGAATATCCCAGTCGGCGGGAACACATGCAAAGGTCCTGAGGTAGAAAAAGCATGATGTGTTCAAGGGACCAGAAGACCCGTGTGCCCCACGGGTGGTGAACCAATGAGGAAGAGATGCTTGAGGCAACGTCATGCTGAGCACGCAGCCCTGGCAGGAAGCTGGGATTTGATTTCAGGCACACCGGAAAACCATCGGCACGTTCTAAGTAAAGAAGTGGCAGAATCAAATGTATGTTTCGGGACGGCTCGGACCGGGACAGGGAGACAGCAAGGAAGCCGCTGCAACGGTCAAGATGAGACATGCGGTGGCCTGGTGGAGGCCAGGAGGACCAAAGAGAGGGAGAGGAGGATGGGGACAGGCGGCTTTCAGAGGTGTGACAGAGGACCTAAGGGGGGGACAGGGGGCGTGAGATCAGGGGAGAGTGCAGAATGTCTCGGCTCCCGGCCTGTGCGACCAGCGGATGGCAGTGCAAGGGAGACTGGGGGCTGTGGGAGGACAGCGGCGTGTGTGTGAAGGGTCCTCCCAGGCAGGTGCAGGATGAGCTTGAGGCACAGTGTGGGCTGGAGTCATCTTGGGGATGAAACACTGAGGAGGAGACGCGGGGAAAGGGGCAGAGCCTTCGGGCACCAGGGCTTGGAGACGCGAGCACAGAAGAGGGGGACAGAGGGGCCTGACAGGTGGGGGAGGACCGGACTGAGGGAGCCTGGGAGGACGCGAGCACAGCGTGCGGGCAGGAGGGGAGCGAGGTGGCCCCTGCCATGGTGTGTAATCGCGGTGCTAGGTCTGTCTGTGCCGACGTGGCCTCACCTCCCACAGGAGAGCCTGCAGCCACGGGCCGTCGTGCTAGAATACTCGCCAAGCGGCAGGTCAGGGACTTGTTCTCTTAGACGACTACCTAGCATTCCCTCTTTCTCTTGTAACATCGTCTGCTCTTTTCTGTCCGGGGGCTGAAGGGGGACGGGGGAGCCCTCGGAGGAATCCGTTCCTGTCTCATCATAGTTGAGCAGGCCCTAAGATCTGAGAAAGTTTGTGCGCAGGGTTTTCCACCACGCCTGACACACAGGACGTGCTCAGTAAACAGGGGCGAACGGTGATGCGGTTACGGGCCTTCCGCGCGGGTTCCCCAGAACCATCCTCGTCTTCTCTCGCCCTCACCGTCTCTCCTCAGCACCGCTCGCCCAGCCAGTGGCTCCTCCAGCTGCCTCGCCCCCAAGGCCCACCGCTCCTGCCCAGCTTCCGGTCTCAGCCCCTCTTAGAGGGACAACTGCAACAGCTTCCCACTTGTCTTTTGTCCCATATTTCTCTCTCCTGCACAACTGGGCTGCCCCCTTTGTTTTTCAAACACACCGCTCCCCTGGAAACCCTCAAAGGATCCTCACTGAAATGACCCTGGAGAGAACGTAAACTCCTCGGCACGGCGTCCTAGGCCCTTCCCAACCTGGCCTCACTGCCCACGTCCTGCCCACCAGCCAGCGTCACTGCAGCCACTGGGAAACACTTATCGCTCTCCCCAGAGGACACAGTCTGCTGCTGGCCCCTCGGCGCAGCACATCCTGTCATTCCGTCTGTGCTCATTCTTTAGGATCCATCCTGCCTGTTCCCGCCGGGACACGTTCCTGCCTCTTTCCCACGTGGGCACCTCCCCATCCTCTGCTCTTCTCCAGGACGCAGTGCGACCCCCTGATGGGTGTGTCCTCCCCAGGAGGCTGTGAGCTCCTTCATGGCAGGGACTGGAGGATGCCTCTGGAAGGACCTCGCGCGTGAGATTGACATCCTGCGGCCACACGCACACGGACCCGGCTTGTACACCCGCTGCCAACGGGCCGTGGACGTACCTGCTGAAAGCTCTCACGCAGATGGCTCTGATCCTCAGAGTGGCAGAATTCCAAAATGTCCTTTCCTAGAAGATCCTACATAAAGAGAGAAGCTTTAACAACCCCGAGCCCCATTTTTTTCGTGATGTGTATCCATCACTGTTAGACAACACTGTTCATTTCTATCCCCTTGGTCCCATTGCATCACCAGGGCAAACAAAGTGGATGCAAACTTCCCCTTGGCGTGACCTCGGAGCTGGCCCCGGGACCCAGTCACGACTTCCTCTGGCACGCCCAGCACCGACTGCTAACCTCGCTACGGCAGGAGAGAAGCCACATCAGTATGCAATTTTATTTTTGTTTGCCTTGGAGCGGCACACTGTAATGAACATATTTTAATAAACATAAAAAGAAAGCAAATGATAGCATGAGGGCAGATGTGTGGCCCATGAAAACCGGAATTGTTTAACCATGGAAACTGTAGCTCTCTTGTGGCTGGAGAAATGCTGTTATGAAAGGACTGTGCTTGTTAAAAGCCTATTTACTACCTACCTTCACTCGTCTATGTTTTATTCAAAGGACCTAGCATTAACCCAAAACAAAAGTGTGTTTCGCAACGACACCAAGCAGAGTAAGATAAACCGTCAAAAGGCCACTCCAATGTGTTACAGGAAAGCGGGCCAGTTGGAAGCGTCTTAAAAGGCAAAGGGTTTGAAATGAACTCATTGATCAGAACCCAAATCAGCAAGCGGCCTGGGTGGGAGCTGACACCAGCAATGGAAAAAGTCTCATCTGCGTGCCAAGAAGCATTGAGATGCTCGTGATAGGGGCTGGTGGAGAGACGGATCTGGCTGGAAACGCGGCCATCAGAGGTTATGGGGACTCTGGAAACAGCTCCATTCTCCCCTTGGTTCCATCTAAGAATCAAGTGCGCGTGACTTTCCAGATGGTAGAATTCTATGGACGGTTCTGCTATTTCAACCTGGACTGTTTCTAGTTCTAAAATATCCACGTAATTAAAACACTCACCTCAACGTATCCCGAACTTTGTTCCTCAGGACAAAGATCCCTTTCTTTCTTTTTTGCTTAAGTACTTTTTATTTGCAAAGAATTTTAAATCTACAGAGAAGCTGAGAGTATGACAAACACCCCCCTTTCCTTTACCTAGATTCAATAAGGCTCAGTATTTCACCACATTTGTATTTTTCTGCTTTTTCCTACACATATAAATATATAAAAGTGAAATATGTAGAACACATATGAATGAAATACCTTTCCTACCTACACACACACACACACATTTAAAATGTCTTGTTGAATCGTTTGAAAGCATGGAGCATGACACATCTCCCTGAAGCATGCATCTCATAAAACGAGCTCTTACAAAACTATAATGTATCATATTACACCTTAAAATAGCAATAAAATCATCCAATATTCCCTGCCCAGTAACATTTCCTCAGTTGTCTCCCAGATGTCCTTAAGAGCTAGCTATATGTCTTCTGGCTGAGGACCCACAAAGGATCTCACGTTCCACATTGTTATTTTGTCTCTGGCTTATCTTGATCTGGAATAATCCTGCCTTTTTGACAGGATGACACTGACTTTTTTTTTGAAAGGTTTGGAACAAAGACCGGAGAATGGGCCCCCTATAAAAGGGGATCCAAATACACCGGAGAACCAAGGGGTTAGGCAAAATTCAGGGGACATCTTCCCGGCAAGAATTTTCCACGTCTTTCACTTTCATATGCTTTCTAAGTTTCCAAGGAGGTTTTTCCTGCTTGGTTTTCATCAAAATGAACCCTTTTCCATGGAGCACCTTCCCTGCGGTTTGTGAAAGGTCAGCTAGCTACACAGAAGGGCCAGGGGAAAAATCGAGAAGCTTCCCTTTAAGCTTAGGTGCAGTTAGTTGCCTGCAACTCCCTCTCTTGCTTCGGAAAGACACTCACCGCTCCATCCAGGCACGGACGTGGGGTTTCAGGCTGTGAGCCCCCACATCGTCACTGGGTTGTGTCTCCGACACACGTAAAGTGAAGTCTCTAGCCGCCCCAGGAGCTCCAAACACCTACCTGGGGCTGGTAGCCAATCACGCTGATGCACCTGGGGTCCACAAACGTGATCACGCCGTCAGAGCTGTGCCGCGACAAGAACTCCGTGGGCACCGACATCCCGCTCATGTCCACGCACACGGGAGAGCTGGTCACCTGGAGTGGGAATACACACGGGGGACGGGGGTGTGACGAGACAGACACGTGGACTTGACCTCGTAGACCCTCCGTGTTGTCTGCACAAAGAGTCTAAACGGTCAAGCAGCCCGGCTCACACCCTACACTACCTGGAACCGAGGGCCGCTGCCTTTCTATGTCGGAGCCTGTTTCCAGACCGCTCAGTGGGAATGACGGAACCTGTGATCTCACAGGGGGTTTGTGAGGTTCAAAGAGGTGCTGCCTGCTACCCCCGAGGCCCGGCGCACGGCCGGTGCCACACAATGCCAACTCCCTTGCCCTGTCCCTTTCCCGAGGACAGCAAAGGAGACAATGGACAGTCAGAATATTGGGGAAGTCAACCTCTGTGGACCACACTTGCCCAAGTCGTCTCTTCACCCACCTGCAGGGAATAACCAATGTTTATCACATGTGAACAAAACTGCTTGTTCATCTGTTTGAAAACGGTGGGACGGAGGGGTCCAGGGATAGAAGAGGTAGTGTCTTCTTCACTGCGTCTCCTGTGGCCCCTCATCATGGGGGAAGCCACTCAGTGCCCCAGGGAGCGTGAGAGCCCGGCTGACACTGAGCCTTGACACACATTACTCCGCACACTTGGTGCTTTGACAAGATTAAAAGGACACTTTCCCTGCCCTTGAGAGCTTTCAGGGACCCCGCGGGCACTCAGCTGGCTATACAAAAACAGACAATGGAGAATGACTGACTGCAAACTCCATGCTGGGGAGGGCATGGTGAACTCGGGCGAAGCCGATCAAGGAGGCACTGTACCTGGATCTTGGAGGGTGAGGACATAGGAAGCAAACAGGAGAAGGAGTTTTGAAAGGAGAAGATGGGGAATAAGGAAGAACCGGGCAGAAGGAAAAACCGGGCAGAAGGAAGAGCCCGTGGACACCACAGAGCTGAAGTGTGTGGTGAGCTTGTGGGAGGGGGATGGTGTGGTGGGGGGTGAGGGTGTGTGGAGGGCCGGCGTAAGATGCGTTAGTGCTCTGTCGTGCAGACAAGGGGGATCAGACGCCCTCAGCGAGGCGAGAACTCTGCTGCTCCCAGCTCCCAGCCCCCTTCGCTCCCACAGAGTGAGACGTGGAACCCAACCACCACTGAACGCACACGGGCTCAGAAGGGGCGCCCCCAGCCCTCGTGGGAGATGAAAAGGCCGGGAGCCTTTTCTTACCTGAAGCCTCCCGATTGCCACGAGGCAGTATTTACTGCCCTGTCCCACCTCCGCGTCTTCTTCGGGTACCGTCATTCCTGAAACGAGAAATGCCCGCGGCGAATGGCAACGGGCCAAAAGTGCCCGTGATGTTACGTATGCAATCGAAAATACAGATCCGCGGCTGACCGCTGGGGTCTGGGAAGCCAGCCAAGGAGCTAGCCGGTCGCCGGTCACCACGCTCATTCCCACCCTCCCCTCCTCCTGGCGACATGTGATAATTTCACGGGACATTATCATCTGCATTTGTGGGTCATGCAGCTGAAGGGAAGGAAGATGAGATGCAAATTATTCATTTATACATTTGCAAAATCTGGCCAAAACATTTCATTATAAAAGAAATGTCAGACAGGGTAAGGGGGGTGGTTCTAGAAGAGGGTAAACGGGGTCAGATAGATGGTGATGGAAGGAGAACTGACTCTGGGTGGTGAACACACAACGTGATACATAGATAATGTAATACAGAATTGTACACCTGAAATCTATGTAACTTTACTAACAACTGTCACCCCAATAAACTTTAAAAAAAGAAAGAAATGTCAGTAAGATGTACAGATGGGCATTTCAGGTTCTGTAACTATTTCACATTTTCACATATCCGTCGACAAAGAATCAAAGAAAGACCAGAAGAGGCAGTGGGGTCTTATCAATTGTTTCTCAGGGGTACGATCCGGGTAGGAAGGGACACTTACTTTTTAGTTCATAACCTTCTAAAAACCCAAAAAAACAAAACAAAACAAAAAAAACATTTATGGGTTAATTTTACTTTAATTTTCAAGACTGTATAGGTCTTCTAAATTTCTTTAATGAAGATGGGCTGTTTTTGTAGTGATAACACTAAAGATGGAAAAACAGGGTGGCATATGACATTTGGGCACTTAAAAAGGGGGGCTTCGTCCATCTGGGGAATTTGTAGGTTGCACCCTCTTCTCCCACAAAGCGAAACACGAGTGTGGCGACCTTAACTCCAGACTTCAGAACTCGGCCCCACGACTGGCAAACGTCAGAGAGGGTAAGGGGGTCGGGGGTTCTAGAAGAGGGTAAACGGGGTCAGATAGATGGTGATGGAAAGAGAACTGACTCTGGGTGGTGAACACACAATGTGATACACAGAGAGAACAGCGCAGCCGGCGGTGGTAGGCGTTTCATTCTAAAACGTCTGGCAGACGTGCAACGTTTCTATCCAAACAAACTGCCACTAAGTCATGAACACTAACACGCGTCGTCTTCTGCCTGAAGGGAAGGTTGTGAGTGGTTTCTGTGTAAACTTGGACTCAGAAGACAGAGCTTCGTTTCCAGTAAATCGTAATCGGGACACAGAGTTCGCGGAGGGGCCGTGACAACAAAGCTGCAGAGGAACCGCGAGGGAGTCAGGAGGAAAGGGTGAGGGGGCATGGCGGGGCCCCCTCTCTGCCTCAGTCACCCCATTGGCAAAGGGAGGAGGGCCACTGCGAGACTGAGCCTGGGTTACCGTTCCCGACTGGCGAGGGGGTGTTTCCAAGGCACACAGTACACTGAACCCCTAATTCTCCATGCCTTTGCTGCAGGATGTCACTGCTGGTCTCGAAAGTTCAGAGGTACAGTGACATTCTCCAGTGGCTGGCCTCTCCCCCATTTCCAGCTTCTAGAATCTAAATCCCCACAGGGTGGGTGCAGGGTGGGCATCTAGGAGGCGGGGCCGTGTCCGCGCAGTCCACCTGGCACCCACCCCTGCTTTGGGCTACGCTGTACACCGACTCCCATCACACCTGGGGGCTGGCTGGCACCATGCCGCTCCTCCATGACTCACCTGTGCCACCTGCTCAGGTGGCCCCACAGCCCTAACCTGCTCTCAGCTCTAACCAGCCTCGCCATTGGCTCCTCTCTGTGCCAGATCCTTGCAGACCAGCCTCCACCTGCCTCCCTCCCCTTCTCAAACCAGCCGGTTCCCACCCCACTTCCTCCTACTCACCCCCTGGGAACGGTCCTCTTTGCAAGCGAAGACCTGCGCCCTTGGCGTCCACCTCTGCGGGCTCTGCGCTCTGGCTGCTCCTCTCTCCGAGGCGCCGGTCACCTCCCGAGTGCCACCTCCACAGCCCTGCTGTAACTGGCGCTCACACCTCCCCACACCCGCTCCCTCACTCTCTCCTCTTCTGGCCTCTCCCGGCGGACCTGTGGCTGCTCTCAGCTCACCCAAGCACAGCCTGGCACATACTTGAGCCCCTTTCGGAAAGCCTCCAAATTCCCCCAGGTCACCAGGTGGAGGGCCATTTGCTCCATCTGATAAACTGATCTGAGTGACTAGCTCCTGGAAGGCGCATCTCAGAACCTGTTCCGGTGAGAGCGCGTCCTGAGACGAGGCTACTGCTCTGACAGAACGAAGCCCCTTCTGCGGCAGGTCGGCTGAGCGCTCCTGCCTGCCTGTCTGTCCCGACCCCATGGGCCTTTTAGAAAGTGGCCCGTGACCTGAGCACACGGAACAAAGCCGAGAACTTTCCAGAGCACACCGGCTGAGGGCTGCAGGTTGCCGCTCATACAGGAAGGCACACGCCTTCTTCCTATGTGAAATGGTAGGGACAATACTTTCTCTGGATGTCGGGGTGCCACCGTGGAGGCCCCCACAATGAATGCACTGGCTACAGGAAGAGCTGCTTCCGGGGGAAGAGCTGCTTCCGGGGGTGGCCACCATGCCTGGCACTGGCAAATCTATAGGGACAGACCGGCTGGAAGGGGACTAAGGGCTCCGGCTCCAGGGACCGGAGGTGGCCTGACTCAGAAGTCCCGACTGTACCATCCACTGACCACAAAGCTTCGTTCAGCCTCTTTGAGCTTTGGGAGATGGGAATAAAAATAGTTCCTATCTGTGAAATGGGAACAAGCATCGTCTCTACTCTGCAGGGCTGCACGAGATGAGAGAGTGGGTACTAAGCACCCAGCACGTGCCTGGCACACCGGGCTCCATACGTCCAGCGCTGTGTTCACGGTGGCATTCAAAATCCTTGGCACTGGTCAAGAGAGGTGCAGTCACCCCACTGTGGTCGCTGAGCTCTGCCTGGTGGCAGGCTCCCCATGGAGGTCTGGGCAGGGAGAGAGGCTGGGTCAGTAAACATGCAGAGACCTGCAAGGTGACAGGCTGTCCTCTAGAGAAGGGAGGGGCTGGCCGGAGGCAACGCTCGGCGTCCTCGTCCTCTGGTCACAGTTCGGTCATGAGATCAGCCACATGTGACACACTTTCCGAGCACCTACTAAGCGCCGGACACTCTGCTACAGGTGAGGGACTCAGCCATGCACGAGACCCGGGTCCTCTCATGGCCGGTGGGGGAACGCACCATCACGACGCCTTACGGCAAGCATTAGGACCGAGGAAGGAGCACACAGCTCCAAGGAGGGGCGCACAGCCAAGGCTGGTCGCCAGGGCCCGACGACTGGTGTCAGGAGGGAACCTTCCTGGCAGGAGTGGCAGCGTTTATCAAGATGGGATTTTTCACAGGAACAGGATCATTCCAGCCATTCCAGCTTTAGAATTCAATGGCTCCTGGTCGGTTTCACCAGCACATTTTGCCTTTCATTAAATTACCTTTTCTCTGGAAACACTCTTCCCCAGGCACGTCTAAATAAACCTAAGTAATATAAACAACACACAAACAAAGTGGAGCTGGAAACCGCTGTCGGGAGGACATTCAGCAGCGGCCAGACGTGCTTCTTCATCCCTTTCCAGGGCCCACACTAGCCCTGTGCACTCGCCCAGGGGAGGGCAGTGCTGTCCAGTCGTGCTGGGTGGGGTCGCTCCTGGGACCTCCAGCCTCCCAGGGGAATGAACACATAGTGTTGCCGCCAGACGCGGGCGGAGACCATCACCTTCTGAGAGCAATTCAGGCCGCTGTGCACAGCACGCATCCACAGTCTTCTCCGGTGAACAGTAACACGGCTTAGGCGGAAACAAACAAAATGTTTCTTCGGCCCAACACATTTGGGAAACATCGTCTAAACACAGATAAAGAGGCTCCATGTAACATGTAACCTGGGAGCACGGTTCTCAAGGAGAAGAATCCAGAAGGCAAAGTTCCCCCACGGTGCTGACCAAAGGGTCCTTTCTCCACGTGCATCTCTGGGGACGTGTTGATCTCGGAAGGTATGTTGGGAAATGGGTGGGTATTTTGCACTTCAGGGCTCCCGCTGGTGACCCTGGAGAAATGGATCCCCCCACTTTGCAAAGCAGAGCTTCCATGTACAGCTGGTGCTTTTGGCTCCAAAGCGCAAACACACGTAGACCTCCCAAGTAGCCACCTGCCCCCCACATCACTGTGGCAATGACAGCCTGGGGTGGGACGAGCACGGGTGAATACCAGAAACCAGTTCTCCTCGTGGGAAGGAAAGGGCAACCTGGGGAGTGAATGGAAGGGCCCCCGGCAGGACCAACCCACCAGCTCAAAGACGCAGCTGGATATTAGTCCCGAATGGCGGACGACACAAGGGAGCGCAAATCTCCATCTCCCACCGCCCAGGAGCGGGTGTGGCGGCCGAATGCCTGTGTATCCGATCAGCGGGCTGGGACCCTCGCCACACCCCGACCCCACAACTGGCACTCGTGCACAGACACGCGGACCCTTGGTCAGGTAACAGGGAAGCCAAACATTCCTCTTCTGTCCTTGTCAGGGCCTGAAAGATCTTACTAGAACCCACATGATCAACGATGGAACTGTCCTCAACTCTCCACCATGGAAAAGCACATGGCGACCTCGCTAAGCTGAGGCGCGTGGGAAAAAATCACAAGCATATGAAAAAGACATTGGGTTAAGGAACCACCGGAAATGTTCCCAGGAAAGAAACAAGACTTTCGTTATTAGAAGGAGGAAGCGGAGGATGAGGAGGAAAAGGAGAAGGAAAAGAAGAAAAATCTAAATTCAACTACTCAGTGTAACTCAAGGGGACAGAGCCAGCACTGAGTTCAGATGGAAGTGCCAGTGCCAGAGTCTTCAAACACTGCATGGGAATCATGAATAGAAGATTGGGATTGACAGATTCTCCATGAATTCGGAAGAAAAGGGTCAATAATTAGAGCAAAATTCAAAGTGGCAGGGAGGACCGATCCGGGAACACAGGGTGGAGTCTCTGGGTGTGAGAGGGGCAGGCAGACTGGCAACGTGGAGAAATCTAGACGAATCCCCCCGACGGTGGGGAAAGACTGGAGGCCGCCAGCGAGGGGCCCACCCAGTACTGGTTACAGTGAATGAAAACAGACCGACCCCACACACACCTGAGTGAATGTCTTGACTTGCAAGGACAAACTCAGAACCACCCACAAGGGTCACAGTGGGAGAAAAGCACCATAAAAGCAGGTCTCAGACCTCGGCACAGCACTAACTTCTAGAGACGACAGAGCATTTTTTCCACCAGCAAATTCCTACCTCTTCTTTGTTTCCGCTCAAATGTGTGGAAACACAGTCTCTTTGCCTGTTAGACTTTCACGGAGGGTTAGCCACAGGGTGTAGGAGAGACGCCGACCCTGACACCCCCGGCCAACGGAATCTCCTACGTGGTCCCCTGTGTGTGCCTGTGTTACGACCCTCACCCCGGGGCTTTGCAATGACCTGCACACCTACCTGTGTCCTCCACTGGACTGTGAGCCCCTTCAGGCAGGACCCGCCCGAGGAGCCCCAGAGCCTAGCAAAGGACCTGGGCCACGGCAGGTGCTCACGAGTGGTTACTGAAGGAAGCAGGAGAGTGGCTGTGCCCAGCCTGCCTGAGAACGAGGAGGCCAGAAAGCGTCCCCAACCATCGTTCTCCATCTCACATGCCAAGGCCATGGCTTTGGTGTCTGAGCAGATGTCACAGCGAGGTCCTGAGCAGGACACGAAACCTGCTGAGCACATGTGACACGGGCAGGGCAGGGCTCCAGCCACTGCCTTGTGGGTTGGTGGCCGCCACACCGACAACCAGCTTTTGGAGAATTTCAAACGAAAGGAAAAACAAACACACTATGTTCAACCAGCAAACTGCAAGAATGCAGGGCTGTCCTAGATGAGCTCACGGCAGGGCCGAGCTGTCTGGTGAAATGACGGCACTGGCCTGACCAACCGCAGATTCGAGCCAAAAACCCACAATAACCTCAGGACTCTGGCATTACTGACAATCCAGCAGCAAAGGGGAGAGAAGCACCAGCCTCCCCCAAGAGAAAGCACAGCAGGGGCCAACAAGCGGGCCCAGATGGTCGCCGTGCCCCCTCCCCTGGGCCAGACAGTGCTCCTTCTGTGCAGACACCTGTTACCCAGAGGTTTCCCATGGAATCTGAGGTGATGGACCAAGCACACCTGATGATGGTTACCGGAAAGAGGCCTGTTACAGCAACGGGTTCTGGCCGCACGATGCATGTCAGCCTGTGACATGGGACGGTACTGGGAAGATGACAACGGATGGCGTGGAGGCCCCTGACAGTTGCAGAACTTCCAAGTCTCTTTCTGACTCTGAACACACCTCACCAAATAGAAAACACAACTGGCACGGCTGACTCCTTCTCTGTTACGGTGAACCCAGTGCGTTTGCTTCTTTAGATTAAAAAAAAAAAGGGGACGATCAGACAGTGGAACGGACTGTCTCTGGAAGGCTGCTTTCTTTTTCTCTCCCGCCCCCACCTCTGTAGCATCAGATGCTGTGAGGCTGGCTGGGAAGGCCATGGGTGACAGAAGAGCCCCTGGAATGTACCAGAGGACGCCGTGATGCCTGTGAGGGACGTGGGGTCAGCAGGACCGGCCAGCACTGTGACTGCACAGCTACGGGGCTCAGGAATGAGCACGCGTGCTGCACGTGGGCTGTCAAAGCACCTTTTTACGAGGCCCTTGTTTGCCCCATAAAGTCTGCCTCTGAGGCTCACCTTTCGAGATGCCCAAGGTCGCCTACAGACATTTTTTGAGACTTTGGTGCTTAGAATCTTCATACTTCCCAACCAAGTCATTGTTTACACTTAAGGAGCTTGAGCTCATGAGCAAGCGGGGGCAGCATTCCTCGTGGGCATTTAAGAGCCCTCACTCAAGCATTACCGAGTTCCTGCCCCCGTGCTTCCATTCCACGACCTTACGATAGGGTAAAGTGCTAATGACCCCACAGCAGCCTCCTCTAGGCCAGATGGCCGTTGCCATCATTTTAAAAGATTTCCAGGGAAGTGGATTCTATAAACGCCTTTAGAAATTCTGGCAAGAAATTCTCTCACTGATCCATCCCCCTAAGCCAACTATTTCTTCTGGCTAGGCAAGAGCCTCTTCCTTCTCTCCTTTCTTCCATTCACCCACTTCCTTCCTTCTTTCATTTTGTCCGTCCATCCATCCATCCGTCCGTCCATCCATCCATCCATTCATCATCCATCCATTCATCCATCCGTCCATCCATCCACCATCCACCATCCATCCATCTGTCCATCCATCTACCATCCATCCATCCATCCATTCATCCATCCGTCCATCCGTCCATCCACCATCCATCCGTCCATCCGTCCGTCCGTCCATCCATCCATCCGTCCGTCCGTCCATCCATCCACCCATGTGGTAAGGAACGCACATTTTAAGGCACTGAATGCACACTGCTAAATTACTGCACAGAAGGTTTCTACTGATGTATATTTTCATCAGCAGTACATAAAAGTGTCCTTTTTTCTGAACCTTACCAACACTGTATTTTGTCTTTTTACTTTTTGCTATTTGATAGGTAAGAGGAGATGGTATCAAATTATTTTAATTTGCAGTTAGGATTAACAGCAGATTTTTTTTCCAACTTGGTGTATTATATGTATTTACGTATATAAATATAAATAAATACATATATATTTTAATACCCTTCTCACATCCTTTGCTCATTTCTCCCCATTGAGTTAAAAATCTGCCTCTGCCTTTTGGTCACTTTCCTCTTTTGGTCCAAATTGTGCCTTCTGGAAATAACCTAAGATTAATTCCTCCTTTACATGACACCCCCTCAAATACTTAAAGACAGAAATCATGTCTCACTTTCTCCAAGATAAACACCCCCGGCTCTTTCCACCAGTTCTCATGTGGCCAAGTTTCAAGGGTGGGCGTTGAAGACTTAATGCCCAGTAAGTCCCGCTGCCCTACTGAGCTGTCCACTGGACAAGCACGGTGCACAGCCCCGTGTGGCCCCAGGAGAGCGCCTGAGTCATCCCTGGAGACGCCCTGGGCGCCGTCCCCCGCCTGCACCTCGGGGCCTGGTCACCTCCTCCCGCTCACATCCCACGAGTTAGTCTTATGGCAATCGTGGCATTTCTTGTGTGACACTGTAGGCCTGCAGCCCAAATAAAGTGGGGAGACGGAGAGCATGTTAGGCTAGAAACAGAAAGAGGCATCTGCCTGGTATCACGAGAGTGACTGAGTCATTCAAAGAGGAAAGCAGAAAGCAGCAGCTGGTCTGCTTGCCACGGGCCTCGTCCAGGAAGCCTCTCTGGACCCCGGCGCAGGGCAGGGAGCCCCGTCCGCCCCAGGGCTGACTGCCTCACACACTGTCCTACAGTCACGTGTGTATATGCTGGTCCCCCACCAACCGTCCTGTGATGCAAGGGCTCGGTGTATGTCAGGCCCTCAGCCTCGGTGCCCGCCCCACTGAGGGACAGCTCTCTCCAGGCTGCCCACATCTTTGTGCATTCTTTGCCTCTCATCCAACAGCCTTCTAACAGAAATCTGGTTTCTTAAGGCCTCAGAACCTCACAGGTTCACTGGACAGTGGGCAGGATATAGGTTAGAAACTCAGCTCTAGGAAAGAGTGTCTGGGAGGGAGTCAAGTAGGTGCAATAAAATCTGCTACATTTGCTACTGTTAACTAAGTGAAGAAATTTGTTTGTTCAAAATAACAATAGTAACAAGATATTGGGTGGTAACAGCCTCTGAATAAGTGAATGAGAGCAAGATTATAAGAGATGGGAGGAGGAAGGAAAGAAAACTTAGTTATAAGGTACCTGCACCCCCCGTGAAGTGGTATTTTATGTTCAAGGGGATTTATATGAGTTGTAAATGTGTATTTCAAACTTAGGGCAAACAATAAAGCTATTGTTAAAGAAGTATAATTGAAATGCTAAAAGAGGCGAGAAAAAGAAATCATACAAAAAGCTCAGTGAAAACCAGAGAAGGCAGGAAGAGAGGGGGAGGAAAAAAGAAACAAAAACAAATATAATGAATAGAAAAAAATGGTAGATATTGATCAAACTGTATCAATAATCACATTAAATCTAAATGGCTTAAACACACCAACTAAAAGACACAGGGTCACAGTGGATTAAAACACTAGAGACCCAACTAGATGTTGTTGTCTACGAGAAAGTCCCTTTAAATATAAAGACACAGTTAGGTTCAAAATAGGAGAATGGAGAAAGATGTTCCAGGCTAATACGAGTCGAAAGAAAGCTGAAGTGGCGACATTAACACAGACACAGCACAATTCAGAGCAAGGAAAACTATCAGGTGTAAAGAAGGGCATTACAGAGTGACAGAGGGGTCAATTCTCCAAGAAGACGTCAAAACCTTAACACGTGGGAACCGAACCACAGAGCCTCAGAAACGCGAGGCAATAAGGACAGAACTACAAGGAGAAACAGACAAATTCACCACTAGAGTTGGGAGCCTGCACCACGCCTCGCTTGGCAATTGATGCGCCGAGCCGGTGAACCATCAATAAGGATATAGCTGTCCTCCACAGCACCGTCAATCAATTTGATCGAATTGACATTGAAAGAAAGTGGCTTTTAGTGGGTGTGTAGAGCTGTGCAACTCTCACCAGTTTTCAACATGTTTGTCACCTCAAAAACAAGCACTGTACCTATCAGTGGTCACTCACCATTTTCCCCTCCCTCACACCTGGAAACCACAAATCTGCCTTCTGTTTTGCTGGATTTGCCTACTCGGGATATTTTCCATGCACATAATCATACGACATGTGGCCTTTTGTGTCTGGCTTCTTTCACTTACCATGATGTTTTCGAGGTTCGGCCACCGTACAGCATGAAGCGATACTTCATTGCTCTTTACCGCGGAATACGATTTCACTGTATGGCTAGACTACAGTCTTATTTACCTACTCATCAGCTGATGCACACACGGCTGTTTCCACGTTTGGGCCGTGATGAAAACAGCTGTGATGAACATTCACGCACAAGTTTCTTTGTGGACACGTTTTCAATTCTCTTAGGTCTCTATAGAGGGTGCCCCAAAAACGCATACACATTTTAAGAAAGGAAAAAACTGTATTAAAATTATAATACTCCGTACATACCGACAACGAAAGATGAATACAAGTCACGTTTGACTTCTGCAATGACAAGAGGTGCTGAGTGGTTATCACCAGCGTAATTTTAATACAGTTTTTTTCCTTTCTTAAAATGTGTATACATTTTATTTTTTATTTTTTTGTATTATCTAGGAGTGAAACTGCTGCGTCAATCACATGGTGACTCTACGTTTAACATTTTGAGGCGCTGCCAGACTGTTTTCCAAAGCAGCTGCACCATTTTACAATCCCACCAGCAACGTATGAGGGTTCCAAGTCCTCCCCAACACTTGGTACCACCTATTTTAACCATCACAGCGAGTGTAAGAGGTGCCTTGTGGTCTTGATTTGCATTTCCCTAATGACTGTCACTTCAAACGCCACCCTGACTTCCCTGAGTGCTCTGGTGACAGGCCACAGAAGGGGCTTGCAGAGCACCCAGCTGTCTGGAGCTCAGGTGCAGGTCCCGCGTACCTGCTGGCGGCCAGGCCTTGATGTAGCCTGTGCAATGGACCACGGCGTACTGGGCTTCCCCTTCTTTCACGGGGCCGAGGCCGTTCCTGCAGGAAGAACGTTTGTGAAATTGCTTTCGGCACCTGGGGGGAGGCAAGGACGGCGGGGGCTCCTTTGGGGTCTAAGCCACTGGGGTCACTTGTCCACTGCGTGGTTTTGAATCGTGTTTACCCTCCCCCGACATGGTCTGCAAGGCCAGAAGAAGTCCCACCCAGCTCCCTTTCTCATCTCAGCCCGGGCTCCCTGACCCGCGGGGCTCCTGGTCCTCTCCACACCCAGCCTCCCCTCCCGGGGCAACTCCTCCTTAGCTTAGGGCACTTCAGCTACCGACCAGCACAGTGCAGACGCACCCATCAGAAAGGCCTACTGACCTGAACCTTTTCCTCATGGTGGTTATTCTGTTCAGTGGGAGGTGGTCCAAAGGAGCATTTCCACACCTAAAATTCAAAAAATACATCAGAATGAGGCAGACCCGGGCCGGCTTATAACACATACACGTAGGACTGCAGTGAAAGGGAGACAGGCCTTCTCTGATGTCACACGTTCATCCGGGCGAGCCCTCCAGCCAATTTCCTCCCAGTGTGCACGGCCCGGCCCCCCCACTGGAGACCCACAGGAGGACTCTAGGAGATGCTGGCCGAGCTCGGTCCTGCAGATCACTTCCGTGTCACTGCGGGGCTTTCCGGAAACAGGGAAGGGGGTGATGACAGCAACAGGGTGTCCACAGACACATCAACCGAAACAGCTGCTGCCAGCTGATGCACGGAAGCCTCTTCTCAGGCTCCAGCTCTGCTCGCCTGCAGAGTCCAGGCATAACCAGACAGCTGTAAGCCTCCGGACGGCCAAGGACAGCGTGGGGACACAGGGAATGGGAGGTGCTCCGGCCTCCCTCTGAAGGACGGGCTCTGCAGCTCTGAACGCCTGACGTCCGCACGCTCGGTGGCCGGGCTCTGACCCCTTCAGGACGTGCATTTCGACTTCCCAACTACATGACACGTAATACCCTGGGTGTCTTAATATTCACCACGGCAAAGATACGAGTCCAGTTACACTGGGAGACCTGGGGCAGCTGCCAGCACCTGCGCCGTGTTCACAGCAGGACGACCCACAGCAGGACATGGCTGCCCAGCACGCTGGCACGGCCCTCTGCCTTCCTGCTGACACTAAGCAGCTTTCTTTGGGGGGGAAGGTCCTGCTCGCAGCAGATGGCAGTGCTGCTTGCTTCACAGGAAAATGCAGGGAGTGTGGACCTGGCACTGTGGAAAGCAAGCTGCGGGTGTCCCCGAGGAGCACCGGGGCGGGGCCCACCTGACGCGGTTGCCAAGAGAATGGCATGACTCCTAGATATGGTGGACCTGACGCTTCCGGTATGTTTGTGCGTAAGGGAGCAGCCGAGATGGCACGAGCAAGAAAGCATTGAGTGCCTGCATTTCTTCAACAACCATAAGCTAAGCAATTACGTGCGTGACACTCTGCGAGATGTCACAGGGAGCTCGAAGGCGTGTACCTCAAAGCCACTCTCCTCACAGCAACTGTAAGTTACTTACGGAGCCAAGACAGTTACATTTAAAATACCAACCAACAACTAATCATGAGAGACTAACCGGAGATGTATGCATTGACTCGAACAAATAGAAGAGTAAGTAAGACATTGGTAGATCTTATATAAAATTTGGGGAGAAATCGGGAGCCTGGAGAGAGTGGGGTTGAGAAAGAGCCTTGAGGAACAGGTAGAAAGTCGAGACGCTGGGGACCAGGGGAAGCCAGGGTAGGAATGGGTGCAACGCGTGAGTCAAGACATGGGTGACAGGCACGCCTTGTGGCAGGAAGTCAGACGACGTGTTGAAATGGGAGGAAGAGGGCGGAGGTTCTCCCCAGACAGACCGAGAAGCCTGCTGGTCACGTGCTTTGGTCAAGGCGATGGAGTCAGTGGGGTGACAGGTTGGCGTGGCCCCAGCAGAGCCCGGCGCGGCCCCTCCTGGCCTCTTAGAGGGCGTACGCGCACGGCCCAGCCCGCGCTCACGCGCACACACCTCATCCTGCAGATGAAGGATCTCCGCGAGCCCATACACATCCTCATGGACGACTGCTGCCCTTCTTTCTTGACCGTGCCAGTCTTCAGGTCCAAGATCCGGCCTGAGAGAGACAGGGAGGGAGAGCAGGACACGCACGTGAGCCTCTGCCTTTGGGGGGTGAGGGTGGGGGGGCAGGGGGGAGGTTTCTGCAAATGTTCTGCAGATACGGACAGTCAGGGCATGTTAGTCGTTTGTCTCTCGGAATTCCCAGCATTCTTTGGCAGGAAACACATGAAGCGATGAAATGCATACAACTCTAAATGCCTTGTTTCCTTCAAAGGGCCGTCTACACGCGCCGTCTCGGCTTTGCTGGATTCCGTCAGCTCAGCTCACTCCTGTCTGGCCTTCTCCCCACTACATCACAGAAACGGCGTCTGCCGGAGTCACCAATTACTTCCTGACCGCTAAACCCCAAACCCGTTTGCCCTCTGTCCCACCTGACGGCACGATGGCATGCTGGCTCTCTCCGATGTCCCCTGCCCTCGGCTTCTGACACACTCCTCTCCACGCTTCGCTGCCACTCGTACCTCAGAGACCCCTCAGCCACCTTCTCAACTCCTCCTCTGCGTGGCCTCCGTGACTTTATCCACTCAAGGTTGTGAGATCACCTCTGTCTGCTAACGACCCATGGGTAGCCTCCAGCACCGACCCCGCCAATGCCTCAGCCACAGAACCAGCCCTCCATGAGGCCGACTGTACACGTGCCCTGCCAGGTGCCCTGTCAGAAGCGTCACCACCGTCACGGCCTCTACGCCAGGATTCCAAGCGTCATCTCAGTCTCCCTGGCCTTCCTCACCTCCAGCACACTGTCTCGGTCTCTCCGTCTCCTCTGCCTTGGTCATCGCTGCCCGCTTGTCGTTCCCCGATGGAGACGCACCAGCTCCCAAGCCCCCGCAACCGTCTTCCTCCCCATCTTCCCCTCTGCGGGGTTCTTGTGTCTCGTGGCTCTGGGACGTCCCCACAGCTCCCTCTCTTTGCCTTGGGAACCCTTACCTTGGCCCGACTACCTCCTGCTTATTGTCACAACTTACCCAAGGTGTCACCTTGCCATCATTTCATAAATAATTACTTGGTACCCACAAAAGGCTCGGCACCGATCTAAGCCCCCAAAGCTAAAAAGGCCTAGGCCACTATAGTCTGCTGGGTAAACAGATAACAAACGCCAAAGAATGAAACGGTGTGGAGGGAATGGAATGCAATGTCAGATGGAGATGGCTTCTGGGAACAAAAATAAAGCAGAGGAAGAAAACGACTGAGTCCCACCCCTTTTGCAGTAAATGGTTGAATGGGTTTCTATCACCGGAAATCAAACGGCCTTGAAGAAGACCCCTCCCCAAACCCCAGCCCCCAGGGCTCCAAAAGCAGGGGAGGGAGCAGGAGCCTGGGGGTGTGTGTGACCTCAGGAGGAGAGTCACCTCCTGTCCACACCCCTGCTTTCCCTGAGCTCCGCTCTCTCTGCACTCAGGGTTTTCCGCGTGTCCAGCCGGCTCTCCCTGGAGCACCCACGGCAGGCAGTCCCCTGGCGCAGGACTCTGCAGGCACGTGCTCACTGCCCATGGTCCACCTTTAAGCAGGATGTGTGCAGCAGAATCAACTCCTCCCAGTGGCCCAAGCCCAGTCTGCTGGGAGCTCTGGCACGGCTGGCCAAGGAGGAGGGACCGGGGCGAGGGCAGCCAGCTCTGTGCTGTCTGCAGCCCCAGGTTTGACACCTGTCTGTCTCACTCACAGACGGCTGCTTTGGAGTAAACTCTCACTTGCTTTATCATTGACCAAATGGCAGACGGTTTCAGCTGTGACGCGGGCCAGCATGAGAATCTGTCAAATTCCAAAGTGTGCTCTGAAAATAAATCACAGCTGCGGAGCACATGAGCCGTGGGACATGTGGAAAGGCAAACAGCTCTGCGATGTGCTATCGTGACCCTGAGGGACAAGTGCTTCAGGCGTAGTTCTCCATGTGCTCCTGCAGCGGCCTCAGGCACAGCGAGGCCCTTCCCGGGCTCCTCAGGAACAAAAGCACACCTCACTTTGTACGCGTGTGCTCCCGAAAGGCTGTCCGTCAACTGGATTTTTGACAAATTCAATGTCAGCAAGGGGGCATGGCCCGGGTGATGGACTGGGAGTCGCTCTCGTCCCGCGGGTGACCGGGGGCTCCCGGCAGTGGAACAAGCATGGAGCTGTGTGCTGACGTCGCCCCCAGTCTTCTCTCCTGACCCACAGAGCCTGGGTCGGCTGGGCCTGCGGGTCTGCGTTCCTAGGGCTGGCTCCCAGTGGGCCCGAGAAGCGTGACCAGTCCAGGCCAGCGATGAATCCTCCGGGGCCTCCTCACCCCACCCCACGCGCTGGGTCAGAAGGATGCATTCTTCTGCAGCCTGTCATGGGGCTGGTCCCACCACAAACCCCATCCTGGGCTCTCTGGCCACGGCCAAAACTACCGGCCTCCCTGGTTACCTCTGCTGTCTGTACCCTTCACCCATAGTCCAAGTCCACTGCTCCCCTCCTTCCTGGGGTGCCTCTGGAATAAATAAATGCCCACATCCTGGGCGCTGAAACCCCAATTTCACAGACCACGTGACCTACTGCATCCCCAGCAGCATTTGCTCTGGGAGGAGGCTCCTTGCCCCACATGCCACGTGCCAGGGGTCAGCGTCAGGCTGCCACCTTCCTCTGTCCCAGTGCCCTTCCCAACCAGCTATCATTATTCTGAGTAGACAATTCACCGGTGGACGTTAAGTTGTCCCCAGGTTTTCCAGATGGCAAATAATGCCGAGGTAAGTAAATGTATAGAAAAAAAATATCCCTACCATCTGCAGATAGATTTCTCCAAAACAGAATGACTGCATCCAATGAGAAGAATATTCTTAAGGCCGTTAATACAGCCCCCTGTGTATCTCTAAAGCTGCTGGACACCCACAGTCACCACACTGACCGATTGTCAGCGTTTCCGCTCCATGAAACGGAAGAAATTATAACACATCTCAGGGCTTTTAACGCTCATTGTTCTAAGACATTTGAAAAGTATATGTATCGTCTAGAGCCACTTTCCTGTGACAGTGGGGGAGGTCAGCAGTTGGAAAAAACACTGTGTGGCCCCCAAAGCCAGAAATGTTTACTATCTGGCCCTTCCTAAAAGCACTTGCTGAGCCCTACTTTAGAAGAACGACTATAAAGATTCCCACTGTAACAGCACCTGCTCCTACAGGCAGCCAGCCCTTCCGTGACTGTTCTCAGCACGCGGATTTTTAAGTATTATCTTGGTCGGTAGTAACTTTTCTAAAAAGAAGAATCAGAAGTTTGTCTTGGATTAGCTCACAAAGGAAGGCTTTGTGCTCATAAAACGGCTCCCCAGGCTACAACAGAAATGCAAATAGAAATTAGAATTCTTTCATCAAAAGAATCCTTAGGAAAACTGGAAACATCTTATCTTGGTTGAAAACGGAGGACAACAAGAGACAATGATCAGCAACAAAAACAAAGTGACCGCCCGCAGTGGATAATACGCGATGTTGTCCCACACATGTGTGGCCCCCTGAAACGGCGAAGAGGCTTCGGTAGCTGTTCCGGTGACACCGTGTTCTCGTTCTCCCAAGTGGACCCCAGCCATCATAGCAGCTGTGCACACAGGAACAAACACCCCCTCAGCACAGGAATCCACGGAGCCACAGAACAAACTCTGGAGCGGAGCTGTGTCTCCTGCGCCTGGGAGAAGACGGCCCCTGCTGCTGGGTGTGGGTGCATTTTGCTCACATTTCATTATCTCTGGCAGGTGTTCGGATATGGCTCAGGTACAAATACCCCAAGTCTCACGTTGTAGCCCAACTAGTTTCCTCTCAGACCAGAAGAGGGGGGCGCTGGGTGGAGAGCGGAGCTGCCTAAGGACATCCGTTCCTCTCTGCACCCAGAACCTGCCCCAGCACAATGCCATGTGCTATTCATTTATTACCAAAGTCAAAAAGGGGCTGCTATCTTCTTACGAGATCCCACCTCCCTGGCCGTAGTGATTGGCTGAGGCTTGGGCACATGACACAAGCTAGGCCAATCATAGTACCTCATGTGCCCTCGGGCCACAGTGACTGGTTGGGGGCTGGACACCTGACTATAAGCTGGGCCTATCACAGTCCTTCACTTCTCCTCTGTCCACACTGGTCCCGCGACCAGGACATGAGCCAGCCAGGCTAATCAGAGTCCTCCACAGGCAAAATGCAAGCATGCCACCTCTCCCCTCTCTTTTCTTCAAGAGTCTAAGCATGGCGTTTTTAGCGGCAATGATTCCGGCTTCGTGGAGAATTGGATCTAAGACAATGGAACTGACTCTGAGAAAGCAGAGAAAACGTAAACCAGTGAAAGGACACCCTCAGTCTTCAACTCTTCGGCGCCAATAAATTCCCCCCTTTAATGCCCAAAGTCGTTCGAGTTTAGTTTCTGTCACTTGCAACCGAACAGCCCAGACTCAGACAACAATCTCTAGCCTCTGGGAGAAGAGGAAGGGCAGGAGATTACGTTTTAATTGACCAAGGATTTTACTGAGGGCCATGTAGTTGTGCTTCGAATCTCTCTGATTTTTCCTTCTGTCGCCAGCCAGATGAAATTCTTGGCTTTGAAATTATTTATCTGATTGGGTCAGATCGACATGGATAATCTCATTTTTTAGGGTCAACTGACTTGAAACTTGAATCACAGCAGTAAAACCCCTTGCCAGCAGAACCTAGCTTCCTATTGGACTTCCTCGCCAGGGGGTGGGGACTTGGGGAGCCTTGGAATACGCTGCCCACATGGTCCCCCACGGTACCGTTCCTGGGTAATGACCTGCTTCTCTTCCAAGATTACAAACTCTGGCCGTGGGTGGAGCCTGTGCGTGTCCCTGAGGCCAGGGGCCTCCCACACAGTGGTTCCAGCAGCTCTGGCCTGAATCGCAACCATGTGAAGCCGGCACAACGGCCAGTTACAACCCTCATGAGTTCACATGGGTTTCTCTTCCCCCCATGTTGTAAAGGATCCCTGAAGAACTGGGACTAGAGCTTCTCTCTAGAAGCACCCCACCCAGCCTCAAGCCTGACAGAGCATTTCCCTTCACAGCAGGAACCATCAGCAGGTCCTGGAAACGGAGCTCCGGACACCTTCTCAACAACCAAGAGGCAGGAAACCCAGGTCCTCCCCTAGTAACCTGGGCCCCCAATCAACGAACACATCTCTTCTGGTTCTGCCTGGTTATCCAGGCAGGGAAAGGCTGGTGACATCCAGTAAGTGACAGACTGTGCGTGTCCCACAGGCCAGTGCACAACTCTATATCCACTGGGGACATTGGCGCTAGAGTCTGGAAGGGGTTCTGTAAAAAGGACACATTTTAATGGCAGCAACCAAAGGACCTTCCTTTCCCAGCTCGAGTTACGGCTGTTAAACCACCCACCCAGCCCCTACGCTGGGCACTGGCGACGCTGGTGAACCAAGCTGGGAGGGGAGGGCAGGGCGGTGGGCACGTGGCGAGTCCACACAGAAGACACACAGACTGTGGAAGTCAGCCCGGCCACACTGGAAGGGGATGAGCCTCACGGAGCAACAGACTGTTTTCTGTTTTCAGCAGTGTGCATGGAAGCTCCCAGACATCTAGAGGCTGGTGGGGAGTCAGAGGGATGGACTCCATCCCACAGAACCTCAGTGCAGCGACAGCAGGCTCCCAGTGATGGGGAAACGGGGCACTGTCCCCACCTAACTAATCAACCAACTCAGCTGAGGTCTGGAGAAGTCTGGACAACGTGCAGAGGTGCCACAGAGCAGGGAGAGAGTGCTTCCTGTCAGAGAGCAAAGGGGTATCAGGGAAGGCTTCCCGTAAGAGGTGGCATTAAAGGGAGCCGTACAGGATCAGGCAGGGGAAGCTGGAGGTGAAGGGCACCCCAGGCCCAGGGATGGGAACCTGGTGTGGGACAGTGCAGGGGACGGGTCTGAGAATGGGGCAGCGTCCTGTCCGGCTGGAGCTCCCTGGGGAGGTGGGCTGGGCGAGTGCCGGGCCCAGAAGGCCAGGAAGGTGTGACCGGAAGCAGACCGATGGTGAAGCTTTCAGGTGTGTCCCACCGTCTCTCACTCAGGGGGTGCCCGGCACACTGGATGCTTCCGACAGACCCATCAGCCCTTGATGTTGTTGGCAATACATACTGAGTGTGCTTTGCAAAAGCTGCATCATACTGTAAAGGCAAAACTTCTCACCGCCCCCCAGATTCATATGACTTGCACTTCAAATGTAAGAACATCAATAATTCAGCTTTCAGGAGCAGAAAGACTTGTCAGACTAGCATTAAGATCGAATGCTGCCCATCTCTGCCACTCGGGGAAAGACAGACACCCAGCCATGGGGACATGGGGACCCGCTCCCCGGGTAGACGCTGGTCAGCCACAAAAATCACGCTGGGAAGAAGTGAGCATGTCTACAGAGCAGGCGGCACTCCTGGCCGACCCACAGAGTAAACCGTTCTCAGCGAGCAGGGATAGGTTTAAGGGGACCATCCATCCTCTGTGCCCGCTTGCTTTTCTGACCAGTGAAGGTGGCGGCTGGACTGTGGCCTATGGCCGTGGAATAACAAAAGACACCAAAAGGCTCACGCTCCTGATTAGGGCTGGCAGAAGGGACTGAGTGGGCAGCTAGCAGCCCCACAGACACTCAGAAGGAGCCTTTCTGCCAAGCAGTCTGGTTTGCGTGTCAACCCTTTGTCTCCCCACTCTGCCATCTGGGGAACGTGCTAATGAGACACTAACAAGGCGAGGAGGAGGGTAGCCAAAAGCTGCATAGTACATCGGAGATAATCGGCCCAGGCGCAATTACAAGACCAAGACTGGGCCACGTGGGGTAACTCCAAGGGCACAGAGTCCTCAGGGGTGACAGGCTGTGCCACTCTCCCAGCCCGCCAGGGCTCCCAGCTCTCTCCAGCGCTCACATTCCACATGTGACAAGCCGTCACGGGAACGCCGCGTCTGCTCTGCTATTCATTATAAAATCGTCACCCCACCGTCTCCCCCCCGCGGCCGGCACCTCTTCTGCTATTTAATCTGTAGACAAAAGTACAAATTCTTCATCCTGTTTAGAATATGCTGGAGTGTGATTTAAAGAAATACATTCCTCCTGGCGTATCATGCTACAAAAATGCCAGCGATGCGAGCCTGCGGGCTTTCGTTGGAACGGTACCTGCTTCCCCTCCGCCCCGATGAGGCGGCCTGGCGCGCGGACAGGGGCCAGGCTGCCTCAGAGTTCAAGAGGGCAGTTTCAGGCCGAGCCTCGCCTCCTCAGCACGTTGCTAATGAGATGATCAAAAAATACAAGAAGGAGTGGGAATAGTCTGCACCCATGCACAAAAATGGTGGAAGGGGCTTTGAATAGATCAGCAATACTGAGGGAGTTCTGCGAGAAACCGGGCACCTAGGATGGGATGCAAGTGAATATGAGCCGTCCAGTGGTTCAACACACACACAGGCATGGCCTGTCTGGGAAGGAAGTGAGAGGGTCCCTAAGAGAAGCCTCCAAAACTGTAAGCAGGAAAAAGACCAAGGAGTCAGAAAGCAGAGAAGTGGCCTGGGGTCTGCACAGAAAGGTCAGGGACAGAGGGCTCAGGTCACCGCCACTTACAGCAGCTAACCCGTCTTGGAAAGAGGAGGAACGGCTGCGGCTGAGGGGCAGGGCTCCAGCAAAAGCAGGGGGTGATGTCCGGCCAACCCCAGGCTACCCCAGCCTGCGGAAAACTCATAGCGCCCTCCAGACAACTGAACCCCTATCCAGAAAAATTACGTTTCAAACAAATTACACTCTGACCGAAACCTTCTCAAGTCTTAATGTTAGGAACAGAGGATGAATCAAAAGATAAGGGGGGGGGGGTAAGTTAACTTCACACCTGAAAAGACTCACTTTATAAAGAGAAATGATATGAAAAATTAGAACACATACTACTCCACTCCATGAAACACATTCCAAGAAAGAGGATGATATTTGAAATACCAAATCTCACTGATATTTCAGAATATCTTTCATAAATCAAAACAGAATAACCTAAAACCAGGAAAGATTGCTTTTAGATGAAAAACATGACTCACTGAAAACCCAATGGAGGCAGTAAATAGTGACACTGTTGAAAGCTCCATCACGGAGTTAAATGAAATCTTTGAGAAATTTTCCCGGAAATCACAGAAAAAGGAGGTGAGTGTGATAAGCAAACAGCTCACAGTCCAAAAGACGAGTACAGAGATCTATCACAGGAACTGTGGAGCAGAGCTGACAGGTGACACACAGGAGAGGCATTCAAAGAAACATGAGGACCTCTGCTTCCAGCCAAGATGCATTGACAGTGGCCAGATTTACCTTCCCTTTAGAAACAATAAAAATACCTGGCAAAAAATATATATATATATAACCATGCTGCTCAAAACATGGGACATCAGGCAGAGATGGGACACAGACGAGATGGGCCCCATAACCCCCTACCTTGCCACCAGAAAGCATGTCCAGCTGCAGCACAGGCAGAGGGGACCACACTGAGCCCAGCTGACTCCCTCTGCTGAGGAAATGGGCTCAGAGACCGGGGGACTGAAGCAGCTAGACAGAGTACCAGAGATGAGAGGTGCACAGAGAGAATCCCAGAGACCTGCAGAGGGTCCCCTTTGACTCAGCACCAGGGGACTGGTCAGCACATGCCTGTGAGGAAACTGAGGTCAAGGAAAGTGCCAACAGGAAGATTAGAGTTGAGAGTGAAAAACAGAACTTCCGGACATGAAAACTACAATGTCTGAGACGAAAAACTCACAGGCTGGAATTAATGGCAGACCAGATATGGCAAAGAAAAGATTAGTGAATGTGAAGACATACACATTTGAAATAGCATACACAGAGATTACCTTGTTTCCCCAAAATAAGACCTAGCCAGAGAATCAGCTCTAAAGCATCTTTTGGAGCAAAAATTAATATAAGACCGGGTGTTATATTATATAAGACCTGGTCTTATAGTAAAATAAGACCGGGTCTTACATTAATTTTTGCTCCAAAAGACGCATTAGAACTGATTGTCTGGGTAGGTCTTATTTTCGGGGAAACACAGTAAAAGGATTTTAAAATATAAACACGGCATCAGTGAGCTGGGGACAATTTCAGTCAGTCTAATAGGTGACTGAAGTCCCCATAACAGGAGAGAAGGGGTACAGAAGAAACAATTGAAGAACAAATAGCTCATATATGTTATAAATAAACCCAAAGTTCAAAGAAGCTGAATGAACACCAAGCATGATAAACACAACGAACCTGTAATAAGGCAAATCATGATCAGATTGCTCAATACTGGTGACAAAGAGAAAAACCTTAAAACCAGCCAGAGGAAGAAAGAGGTACTTTGTAGAGGAACAAAGATACGCATGACAGCAGATTTCTCACAGAAGGCAACGCGAGTCAGAAGACAGTGGAGCAAAGACATGAAAAAGCCCAGTATCCCTCCTGAACGCAGATGCAAAAATTTTTAGACAAAACGTTAGGACGTCAAATCTAACACTATCTAAAAAGTACAACACGTCATATCTAAATGGAGTTTATCCCAGGAATACAAAGTTGGCTCAACTTCTCCAAATCAAAGTGTCATTCACCATATGAACAAACGAAAAAGGAAAAACCATATTATCTTCAGAATAGATGCCACGGAAGCATCTTGACAAAATCCAACGTGAAGTCCTAACAAGCACACTCGGCAAACTTTGAGTGGAAGGGAAGCTACTCGGGCTGATAAAGGACATCCACGAAAACTTAAGCTTAACAATGAAAGACGGAATTCTTTGCATGACCAGGAAAAAGACAAAAGACGGCTACTCTCACCACTTCTGTTCCACATATAATGGAGGTTCTTGCCGGTGCAATGAGACAACAAGAAGCAATTCTATTGCGACATTCTAACAATGAACAATTAGAAACTGTAATAAAAAATACCATTGGCAATAGCATAAAAACACGAAATGCTTAGAGGTCAATCTGACAGGTATGTTAGAACTATACGCGTACGCTGATAATAACAGAAAATGCTGAAAGAAATGAAAGAACTAACTAAGTGGTAGTTATACACTTTACATGCGTTAGAAGACTCAATATTGCTAAGAAGTCAATTCTCCCCAAATTCATGTATAGATTCGATGGAACCTCAATGAAAACCCCATCGGGCTTTTTCGTAAGAACTAGCAAGCTGATTGCAAAATTCATACGGAAATGCAGAGAACCTAGAAGAGCCCAGATAGCTCCAGAAAAGAAGGATCCAGTTGGAAGACCAGCAGTCCCTGACTTCGTGATAAAGCCTTGCTAACCCGAACGGGGCAGAACTGGGGCACGAACAGACAAGGAGACCTACAGAATAGCACAGCATCCAAAAGTAGACGTGTACGGAGAGACGACTGATTTCTGACAAAGGTGCAAAGGCAATCCCCAGTGGAGAAAGAGCAGTCTTTTCAACAAAAGTGGTAGAACACCTGGATACCCTCCTGCCTCCCCCGTCCCCACAAAGGCTTGTCATGAGGATGAAACGAGAAGTATTTGTGAAGTTAGTTCACACAGCACCTCATGCAGCATGTAGTGTCAGGTCCCTCTCCTTGCATTGCAGGTAAAACCATTTTCTTCCCAGCACCAGAGCAGTCTTGATGCATAAAAATGCACATCGGAGAGTGGGAAGCTCCTTGTGGGGACTGCTCTGGGTACTCTGAGGGAATTCTAAGTGCATGATGGCCCCCGGTGGCCGTCACTGGCCTGGCCTGACCCCTTCCTCACACTCCATGGCCCCCTGCTCAGATTGGACAGCACCTTCCCTGCCACAGGGCCTTTTCACGTGCTATTCCCGGGGCTGGGGAAGCTCCTGACACCCCCAGGTCCTAAGGATGGCTGATCTCCATATTCCTGAGGTTCCAGCTTCACAACCATTTCCTCCAAGAAACCTTTCCCTGCTCCCCGTCCCCACCATCTCCAACATGGGAATTCGGGTCCCTGTGCCTGTTTTTACAGCCTCCTGCTTTTTCCCTGCATGAGCACTTTACTTCTAGCCTCATCCTCTGACTGTGTCTCCACCTCGGCAAAAGCTTCATCACGAATGGCGAGCTCGCTTGTCCCACCATTGCTGTATTGTCAGCTCCAGCACAGGGACGTGTGCTGAATAACCATCTGCTGGATTAGCCAAAGACACGCAATTTGCCTCCCCTAAAGAAGTTCCCCTTCACCCACGAAGACGTGGTGGTCAAGCTCCGGGAGCTGCCTCAGTTGTGGGTGAGGCTGCTGCCAGTCCTGGAGGGGTGAGTGTGGGGGGTCCAGCTCTGGCCCCAGGGCTCCAGGCACCGCTTTGTTGGTCTGGACAAACCTCAGCTGCTCTCTGGGCAAGCCTGACACCCACCATCTCGACCCAGGGGCTTCCTTACTGTCTCCAAGGTCCATGTTCTTAACTCATTGCCTGGCCATGAGCGAGTCTGTGTGTGTGTGTGTGTGTGTGCATGTGAGTGCACATGCCCGTACATGTGTATGCATGCGCACATATGGCTGCAAGTGCGCACATGTGTGCATACATGTGTGGATTGTGTGCATACATGTGTGCATGCGTGTGCATACGCGTGCATGTGTGCACATGCCCGTACGTGTGTGCACGTGCATGCATGTCTGCATACATGTGTGCATGTGTGTGGACATGTGTGCACACGTGTGGACATGTGCATGTGTGTGTGCATGCTGATCTCCACTCTTACCAAACAACGTCAGCTGTGCTGCTTAGAATAGTAGCAGGCGACCGCGGGCGACTTCACGCTGAGCACACGTGCATCACTCCCACGTGGACGGGGCTGTCTCCTGACAGGGCCAGCCTGCCCTGCGGATATTCCCAAGGAGCCAGGCACCCACTTTCTAGGCATGTTCTGGAGGGAGCTGCGTGACTGAGAGAAGAGTTGGCCCAGGTCACCTCTGAGGTTCCCACCACGAGGAGCTCTTTGTGACTATAGGTCCTTAGAATATGTGCGTTCAAGGTCACAGAAGGAGACTGCCGAGCTCCCAGGAGAGAATGGATGCCATCACCAGAACCGGGAAGTCGACAGCTCATCGGCTCTGCCCTGGTGAACGGGCTGCAGGCCAGGCTCTGCACCGCAGTGTCATAAAAGAATCCACAAAAATAAAGGGAAAACAGAATGCAGATGTTTTCCTCAATTAGCTTCTACTGAGAGAGCAATAAACAGGAAAGGTCCGTCCTATCCATGCATTTTCATTTAGCCATTTGCCGTAAGTCATGACATTTCAGAAAGAAATGTGCCTTTTTTTAGTGAAGCTAAAGGAAACTATTTTAATGTTCCTGAGCATGCTGAGGTTTTTGCAATCAAGTTATTTTTAACCAAAGCATTACAAAATATGACCATCACGTGAGACTATTACTGAAACCTCAATCCCCCCAGCAGAAAGTAATGATTCTTGAGATGTTCCAAAGTAACTCCAAATAATTACATCTGCCTAAAAACAACATTACTCCTACGTTATTTTTGCTACAGTTGCTTTTTATAGACAGAAAAAAGAAGTCTTTATCCAGTAACTTGCTTCTTCAGCATCAAAGTTAGGAAACGAGATTAAGAAATCAAGACTCTTGCAAAGAGTCTAAAATGCTGTAGCTGCTAATTTTTCGACAGTGTTACTGATTACATTTTTAACATTTTGTTTCTTTTTTTATTTTGATCTTGCTATAATGTCTCTCTTGGCGTAAACAGACGGGACTGTGTGATTTTACTGGGATGCAGTCATTCTCAACCTCTGCTTCACACTCTAATCACCAGGGCGGCTTTTAAAAATACAGACCCGGGACGTGATCGCAAGGTAGCGGAATTTACAGAAAAGGGTGGGGCCCTGGCATCTGCGTGTTTTACAGACCGACGGCCGTTCTGAAGTGCACTGCGTTTGGAGAACCACTGTTTTAGGGGCTGGGGTCTTATCTACCTATGTGTCTTATACGTAACAGCTTGTTCTTTTTCTTTAAAAAGGATTCCCAATTATACAAACTTCATGCCCCAGCAAACATAGAGGGGCTGGGAATTGTTAAACCTTATTTACAAAGCTGCTGTTTCTCAAGCGCTAGTCGGATGGATGTTGCTCCTTTCAAGAAGCTGTGATACGCAAATGAGAACACAGGGGACAGGTGTCTCGCGTGACAAAGATATGCATGGTTCTTCCATTCAGGTCAGTCTCCACACGGATTTAAAGCAAGATTAAGAGTTCTCAAGCCTAACTCATACATTTCTAAGTGATGGAAAACATGTATTCAGACAGACTGAGACCTTGAACCTCGTTCTCTCCCGTTATCAGGTCAGTGACTGCTCTCGGGAGCTGGGAAAGCTGATCTCCACCTGGACTGCCTGCGCCCACCTCCTCAAACGCGCTCCCTGATTGGGCCGTGGCTCAGCTCCATGGAGGCGGGAGGGCCCCCTGCACTGACCCACAGAGGCTGGCATTTCAGGGGGAAGTGGCTTGGTCTCTAGCCCAAGGGTCCGTGTTCCAGCTGGAACGCACAGTGGGGGCTGTCTCCCCCGGTTCCCTGGCTGCCTGCTGACCCCCGGGAACCCCTCTGAGGAGGGGGCTGTGTGCATGGCAGGTTACTTCTCTCGCAGGAATGCCCTGCACCGATGGACCACCCATCACTCAGTGCCATGACTGGGCCAGTGTCTTCAAGCCTTGCCAAGCCCGGGTACGCTTAGCTTGCAGACCCCTGCCCTCCCCAGCTGTTACTCTTGACATCGCATGATAGGTCCTCACACGTGGGAGGCAAGGGTAGGAGGAGAAAGGAGTTTGGGACTGGTGAGGGTTGGGGTGCCCTGGCCCGGCTTCAGGGGCCAGCTACAAAGGCTGAACGCGGGCACGGCGACCAGCTCTGACCACGGAGCCCTCCATCTGGAAACTGGTTCTGTGCCCTGAAGGCTGGCAGAGACAGGCCTGAGCCGGCCCGGTCCCTGTCACAGCACAACACGCAAGGCCTTCCCTTGTCAACAGTGCCCAAAGCTTAAGAGGGGTGAGAAGAGATAACAGCAGAGCAAGACGGCTTGTTAGGAAACCCACGATCTATGTCCGTGTTCAAATGTAACTTCCAATCGTTAGACAGTAAACAACTCCCTACACCTCCCAAACTGTACTATTAGCATTATTTCCCCCGTCACCTCACGGTCCTGCAGGGGGAAGGGGAAACGGAGGCCCAGGGAAGGCAAGTCATTTACCCAAGGGAAAGGGCCCTGCACTGTAACTGTCACCAGGTCCTACTGACTCCACACACGTATACACACACACACACACGTATGTACAGGACACACACACGTATGCACACACAGGGACCTGCATACACACATGTACACACACATGTACACACACATGCAAGCATGCAAACACAGGTACCTGCGTACACACATGTACAAGCACACACACGTGCCTACATATACACATGTACACATGTGCACAAACACACACAAGCATGCACACACAGATGCCTGTGTACACACATGTACACACACATGCACACACACACAAGCATGCACGCACAGGTGCCTGCGTACACACATGTACAAGCACACACACAGGTGCCTACATATACACATGTACACATGTGCACAAACACACACAAGCATGCACACACAGATGCCTGTGTACACACATGTACACACACATGCACACACACACAAGCATGCACACACAGGTGCCTGTGTACACACATGTACAGACGCACACACACATGCAAGCATGCACACACTTGCCTGCGCACACACATGCACACACATGTGCACGCATGTGCGCACACACAAGCACGCACACACAGGTGCCTGCACACACACGTGCACAGACACATGCAAGCATGCACACACAAGTGCCTGTGTACACACATGCACACACGTGTGCACACGTGCACACACAAGCATGCACACACAGATGCCTGCGTACACACACCTGTAGACACACACACACGTACTAGCATGAGTGCTCTCGGCTTGCAGAGAAGCCCTCCAGCCGTGTGTGCGAAAACACCGCAGACTCCATGTTGATAATGAACCCAGTGGCCCGAGCTGGCAATCTGTCCAGATTCATGAAATATCTTTCAACAGAAAACGTGAGAGGAGAACACAAACCGTCCGGCGGCTCAGGAGCACGCTATGCATGCTGCAAAGAAAAACAAGGCTGTCCGCATAAATAGTTCACGACAAGGACTGAACAGACGCCAAAGAAACATCTGGGACAACAGATCGCGGCAGCCTGTGGTTTCTAGTGGGAAAGTCACCGCAGAGAAACGAAAAACAACCAGCCTGCGATGCTCAGGTTTCATTCTCACGTGTGCTTACTGAGCACCTCTGGCAGGCTAGTGCTAAATGCTTTTTCTAGGTGTTTACTACACAACTGGGCAATTTCCAAGGGGCCCAAATCACATACGCATGCTTTTCTCGCCACTAAACACTTGATTTCTATTTCAAACAACAGAAACCCAATAACACTGTTAATAGTCGACTCAGATAAAATCAGCATTTTTTTTTTTTTGCCACATTTATCTGTTACCTAATATGGCAAGAAATGGACGGCTCACTGTGCTCCCGATCCCAGCTTCTGGCATCAGCCCAAAGACAGCCCATGCGTTCCAAAGCAAATAAGCTATAGATTTGTATGGACGGTTTTCGTGACGTTTGCTTCACGACTGACATGTGGAAACAGACCATCCTTTCCAGCACCGACACCACAGGGGTGGACTCGAGAGCTCCCGAGATGCCTGTGGGACCCGTTATCTGCCCGACATTGTCCTGCTGAAGGGCTCGGCCACATAGCTGAGCTCCACACACTTCTGTCCTGTCGTGACCGACTGCTGACAACTGTCAGCCCCTTTCCAAGGCACACCCATTCCACGGCGTACATGCTGTCCTTTGTGGTGTCGTCACTGTGTTCGTTCCAGGGTTAGCCTGGGTCCCCGTGTGTGACAGCATGGGGAACCCACTTCCCTCCCATTCCACAACAGAAGGTACTGCCTGGTGACCCTGCAAACCTCCCCCTGACCCCAGTGGAGGGCCTGCCATGTGTGGACTTGCAAGCGAGGTCCCACGGCTGCCATGCCTTTCCCCGTGCCTGGTTAGCCTGTGCCCACAGCAAGGAGGGCAGCAAACCTTCAGAGGCTGCTCCTCCAGCTGCTCTCCCCAAAGGCCTGGCCCCAAACCGAGAGCTGGGCGCACAGGAGCTGGGCAGTAGAACTGACAGGGGCCAAGCCCATCACTTCATGCCCCTCCCGGCTGCCGAAGGCTGCCGCCCAACCGCGCCGTGCTAAATCCTTTAGTTCAGGGCTTCTCAACTTGACCGAGCATAAGAATCCCTCAGGGGAGCGGCAGTCCTCCTCCCACGGCAGCTTCACAGTGACAGTGCCCACCGTCTGTCCCCAAATCCCGGGCAGGTGTCCTATCTCCCCTGTGATTGGCTCTAATGTGCAGCCAGGGCTGCCGGCCACTCAAGTGGTGAAACACATGCTAGAAACATGGACGAGCGTTCAGTACAGTTATTAACAGTTCACTGTCAGGGCTGGATGAGGAAACAGAAGCAGAACGCGCAGTGTCCCTCAGGGGTGCTGCCTCCCAGACCAGCAGGGACACTGAGGTGGACGCACCACCTCGACCTCTCACAGAAACAGCGCGATGACAGGCCAGTGAGCAGCGCTGGCCGAGCTGGCTCCCTGGTGGCCTGTCTCGTGAGCGGCTGGCTGTCTGTGCCCAGACTGCAGCCCGGCCAAACCCTGTGAGTTGAGGCCGAAAGCATCTCTGGACTTCAGCAAAGCTCTGCGGGGAGAAGGGGAGCTTGACCACAGCTGATCGGGACGGTGAGTCACGTACGGGGACTTTCCAGCCAAAGCCCTCAGGGACTACCTGGCTCCCCCAGGACTATCACAGAGAACCCAGGCTGGAACAGTTAGGCAATGGGGTCCATTCAGTCAGCAAGCTGCTGGTGACAGGGAATGACCTTCCTATGGCGATGCAAATAGGTATTTGCTGAATAGATGAGTAAGTGAGGAAATGCAGTAATGAGTGGACAAAGGAAGAGAGGAACGGTGGAGGAAAGCAGGAAACGAACGAACGAACGAACGAAGCCTTGGCTTGCACGCTTTTCCACCGCTAGACACTTCCACCTATTGCAAAGTTTCTGGCTACACCGGACCAAAATGTTGACCCAGTTCTCTTAAGGGAGGAGGAGCTGAGCAGAAACAGAGCCTCAGAAGGGAAATACAGGAGGAACGGCCTCGTACACTCTTCTGGAAGAGTCCGGCCTTAACCTTCGCCACATCGGCACCCCGGCCAGCGCAGCGCCTGCCGTCACTGACACGGCGTCTCCGGTCTCCACAGGTCAGCAGCCCCAGGGGGCTTGGGAGAACCATGAAGACACAGGAGAATCCGCTCCTCTGGGCTCCCTTTGGCTCTGGCTGCGCTGCTTCCCCTCGGAAGCCCAGCCCTCGGGCATATCCAGTTCCAGGTGTGGCATCACCAGGTTGGTGGCATCACCTGGAAAGCCCTGGGCCTCTCCTCGGCTCCCTGCTGTGCCCGTGAGCTGGGCTCAGGTCACTCTCAGGTCCATGGTTATTACTCCTGCAGCCTTTCCTCCGTCGCTGACACCAGCTCCATTTCCCACTCAATCCCGTGACCCGGGGAGCACGTAACCCTGTGGCCAGAACCCCCACCCTCCCCACAGGGACCACCTCTCACACGGCTGAGACTGCTCCCCCGGCCAGCCTAGGCAGACCTGGGGTGTGCCTGTCAGCGTCCCCTCCTCCTTTCAGTGACAGCACCCTGCCTGCCTCTCCCAGCTCGTGGGTCCCCAAGCCTTGGGTGGAGAGCTGGCCCCACATCCTGGCTCACACGCTCTGATGCTTGAGACACCGGAGCTGGGCAGGGCAGGTGGCCCGGGGGCCCAGTGGCCCGTCCTGAGATCACTGGGGAAGCAGTGCTTCTGTGGTGTTGCCCAGCCAGTATACACAGGCCCAGAGCTGCGAACAAGCACCTCTGCTGTCATAGGAGGAGAGCCCGCCCAGAATGAGGCCCTCCCAGGAGCAGTTCCCGTTCCAGGTGTGGTGTGCGCCCCAAAGGACTGAAAGCAGCATCTCGAACAGGTATCGGCACCCCAAGTTCAGTGAGGCACTCCTCACAGCAGCCCAAGTACAGAAACGGCCCAGGCGTCACTGACAGAGGGATGGACAGTGTGGTACATACGTTCGACGGAGCTTCGTCCCCCTTTAAAAAGAAGGGAAGCCGATCGTGTGCCACGGTGTGGATGAGCTTAGATGCCCCGGGGCTACGTGAAATAAGCCGGTCGCAGAAGGACAAACACGGCTTGCACACCAGGAATCTAAAGCAGCCAAACTCACGGAAGCAGCCAGCAGAACAGGGGTGGCTGGGGCTGGGCTGGGGTGGGGGGGACGTGGGGAGCGGCAGCTCAGTGTGTGCAAAGATTCAGTAAGCTGGACGAAGGCATCCCGGAAATCCGCTGTGCGGCACGGAGCCAAAGCCAACAGTGCAGCGTGACAGCAGGAGCACGTCAGAATGCGTTGAGAGAATAGAGCTCACGTTGTTACCACACACGAAAGAAAGATGGAAGGGAGGAAAGGGAAGGGAAGGGAAGGGGAGGGAAGGGAAGGGAAGGGAAAGGAAGGGAAAGGAAGGAAAAAAGAAAAGCAAAAGCCACAAAAGGCAAGGACGTTTTCAGAGGTCATGGGTGTGTGTAGCTCCTTGATGGCAGTGGGCCACACCCCCTCTCCAGGCCTCAAAGGAAACCTGTCCAAGGGACAGAAGGGTTTCAGAGACCCTCGTCCCAAAACCGAAGGCTTTAAGTCATCCCTGAGCTTTCTTACTCCAAGTTTTATGGCCTTTCTCCCACTCTGCTGGCCACGAAGCCCAGCTCTGGCCTTGTCATGAGGGCAGCTTTCGCTGAGGCCCGTGCCAGAGGCAGCGCTGGGCAGTGAGCTCCTCCACGCCCGCCTCCTGGTGTACATCCATGCTGGGGATCACGTCACCCCAACAGCTCCCAGAGAGGCCCAGTCCTCCCTTCCGCCCACAGGACACTTTGTTCCTCAGAAGAGGAGCTGGGCCAGAAAGAGAGCTCAGAGGCCTGCCTGGTCACCATTCAGCCGTCTGCTCCCACATCTTGAAAGACACCCCACCCCCAAACTGGCTCTGGCTGCCACGGCCACCATCCGGTGTCCACTCCAAGGACATTTCTGTCCAAATGCGGTTCACGCTGCCCCTTTGAACTCTGCCAGACACATGAAGACTTCCCACGTACATAAATGTCCACCCAACCCTGGTGAGCGGGTGAGCTAAGCCGTTGGCCACCACTTCCCCAGCCATCTGCCCCATCCTGATGGCGTTTCATAAAGCCACATCCTGTGCTCAACTACAGAATCTGGGGAAAGGCAGCTCTTTCCAGAAAGGTGACTTCAACTGTCAGGCCACCGCTTCCTGGGTGATCTATTTTTCTGTCACCCATCCTTCCCAGATGCTTAACTTCATCAAGTTCCTTACAATTTGTAAGCGAGCTTTTCTACGTCTCTAGCCCAGAGCACGTCTTTCTCAGAGTGTGTTTCAGCATCGCTGCTTTGCACACACGTAGAGCTCGTGGCCAGGTCGTGTGTCCCCATTACAGGAGACACAGAGATGAGACAACACACTCTGTCCTCACGCCTGAACGCTCTCTCCTCTTCCTCCCTTTCATACCAACACTGAGAACATGACTACCATCGTCCAGAAACAGTTGTACTTCTGCCACATTCGACAACATCCGATTCGGGCTCATTTTAAGGATTATGGACTGGATAGTATCTCCCCAGATTCACATGCTGAAGCCTAATCCCCAGGACCTCAGAACGGGACTATACTTGGACATGGGGCCTTTGAGGACATGATTAAGGGCAAAGCTGTGCTCCCATTTTTACTAGGTTCCCATTTTTATTTTTCTCTGTCTTACACGTTTTTGAGTGTTGTGCTCCTAACCCACTTTTCCCTGTGGTTTTATTTCACAGTTTTCTGCACTGCAGATTTTTAAATCACATGCATGTGTGTTATAGCACAACTGACTGCTTTTAAATGTTTCCACGGAACTTCACTTCAGGTCCTCAGGCCTGGGTAAGAAATACATCATACACTGGACCTCACTACAGAGAGGCGATTCCAGGTAATGCATCAACACCGCCTCCTACTGTCAACGTCTCTAATTGCAGGTAAAACAGAGGAAAAAAGGGCTGTATTAAGAGTGAGTTCTTAAAACGTGATAGGATAAATGACGCTGTTACCCAAGCCACGTTGAACGTACCCTGTCCTCACCTTGGGGCTGCTTCTTCTGACCTTCAGCTTCCTGATCTGTTTCTTGGAAGAAATTTTTCTCGAGGGTCTCCCAGCCCCACAGAGGGAGCCACACTGACCTGTCATGGAGTTTTCCGAGGTGCACAGCTGTTCTCTCAGCTTCTCCACGTCATCAGGATGCACCTGTTCATACAGCGTGCTCCCAAACCATTCCGACTGGGGCTGGTTCAGCACGGGCGTGACGGAGTCAGACACGTAGATGACACGCCCGGTCTCGGCCGCCACGACAAACAGAAATCCATCAGCCGCTTCCAGGATGAGATGCTTCAGCTCCTGGGGCAACAAGATCGGGATTAGGACGAGGGCAAAGCCTGGCCCACTCTGTTTTCTTATCAGCAACCTTCACCTTCCATTCAGATACTCGTGGTGATATGCACATAGCTCTGGAACCTTTGCTTTTTTTAGTTGGAAAATGAACTAAAAAAAATGCACAGGGCTTGTACGAGCCCTGAGATTCAGCTACTTTAAACACTGTTAGGCCGGTCTTAACTAGTCTTCCCTTAGGGAGAGAGGAAACATCCGCTCAGGGGAACAGGAGAGCAAAGGGTGATCACCAGAGAAGGTGCCGGATGTCACCTGCATATTCAAACTGCAGACGTGTCACTGGAACAGAAGAAGGGCCTGGTACAAAGGTGATCACGGCAGGAAGGGAAGGAGAATGGGAAAGTGAGCAGAGGGAGGAAAGGGGCCACATGTCTCCCCAGCCGCCGCCCGCCATGCTCCCTTCCTGTAGTTTCTGAGCTGAGGGCTAGCACTGAGTATAAGAATATCACTTTGCATGTGCGTGTCTGTCAGAACAATTTGACAGCTGACATCTCAACAGACTCTCAGGGTGATCCCAGGAGGTGGCAGGGCATATAGCATTGCCCACGTCACTTTACAGCGAGAAGAGAGGGAAGTGCACCAGGCCTGGGTCCACACTGACTCATCGGGCTCAGGACTGGCAGCGAAGCAGGAAGGAAGCGGTTTGGGATCAGTGAACGGGCAGCAGGAAGCCTTGGCAGCAGCCCAAGAGGGCCGTGGATGGGGCAAGATCAACGTGGTTACCATGAGCTGTTCTCTCTCTGCAGTGCCTGAGGGCAGCTCCAATGGAACTGCCTACCCGTCATTCTCACAGACAGCCAAGGAGTCCCCCTGCCCGCTCCATGACACGGGCTCCATTCCTGCCCACCAAGGAGCTCGCTCCCCCGTGCACCTCCCACCACCTCCCACCCAGCTCAGGCCCCAGAGAACAAAGGCGCTCAGAACCCTTTGTTCCAAGACGTCCACACGTGGAAGGACCCCTGCAGCATGGCCTGGGGCCAGCTGCCTGCAGGCGAATGGCCGGACCTCGTCCCCCACTGGGTGGAAACCGTGGACCTGCTGGTGAGCGGCACCTGGGGGCTTCAGGAGCGTCTCTGAGCCCCTGGCTAGGTCCGAATTCTAACGCCCTCTGCCTGGGAGAGGAGGGTGGATTGCACTGTGTCTAAGGGAAGGTTTACTTAGTTGGTTTCTCTGGCTTCGCACTTCTGTGTGTCCTAGATGCTTCCTTAGCTCAGAACTCGGTCAGCATTTTTATTTTCAGTATTGGGAAAAGCTTCCTTACAGGAAAGACTATAAGGAAGATGGACAGGGTGTCTGGGAAAGCAGACGATTCTGTCACCGGAGCACAGGAAGTGGAGGCTGATGACCTCATTCACGTTTCCACAATTGTGTCCAGTCTGCGAGGCTGTGGGAAGGTCGGTGGGGACAGCGCCTCACGCTCGGCACAGACCTCTCCTTCTCCACCCCCCTCCCCAGATTTTGTCTTCCGGGAGCACGTCACTCATTACCAAGGTTCAGCTTTGCCTGCATTTCTCAGTGAGGCCGACGGGCCTGGGTTCTGGAGTAAAAGGAGACCACCCTCCGTGCTCCTGACTTTTTGCACCTTTGGGCCCCTGACAACACCCTCAGCTTCCGGTGTTTTTCCACACGGATTTTTTTTCAGTGACATTTTCGTGGGGTTCGATGAGCTCTTGTGTGTGAAGGACCTAGTGAGGGCCTGACACACAGTAGGCGCTCAACTACTGTAGCCACTGTATCGTCAACAAGTGCCATGTGACTGAGAGAGGAGGGGGTGGGGCGCTAACGGGCACACCACCTTCTCAGCCCTCTTCCTTAATCCTTGCTTCCTTCAAGACAAAGAGGTTCCTTCCAACTGTTGACCCAACAGGCTTTCTCTAAGGATGGAACACACGGACAGAAAAAGCTTTTTACTGGTCCGAGCCGTCAGGAGCTGCGTAATGGACCTCTGCCTGCTTACCTACCAGCTATGAAACCCTCATTCCACCCAAGTCCCGCATTCAGCATCCTGCTCTGGTCGCCGTCCTCACCTGTCACCACAGCCATATGCGGTGGGAGCTGTCACCGCGCCCCTGTTGACAAGGGAACCACCCTATTCCATGTGCTCCCGGGGACGGCCACCCCACGGCCTCACGGTCCTGACACCTGGACGCCAGGCACTACGTGGCCACACCCTCTGCCTCTCCACACGCCTTTCTGCTCCTGCCTCCAAGGCTCTGGGCTCACTGTTCTCATGTGGAATCCTCTCGGGCGCCCCTCTTTCAGGCACATTCTGGGGCGCCTTCACAGCCGCCGATGCTGCCTCTTTCCCCGGGTACCTCCCCCCACCCCGAGGACACCTCTGCCCGCTCTCACTGTGGCCACCCTCCCGGTGCCTCCTCCAGCTACACGCTGTCATGCTTCCCCACCCACCACCTTGCACAAAGTGCTTTCAAACCCATCAGCTCCTTCATCCTGCAAAAGTGTTCATCTCGGACACGAGCAAACGGAAGCTAAGCGCGTTTGCCCACGTGTCCCAGGACCAGCGTGTGACCAGGACTCAGAACACAGCCAATCTCGAAAACCCCATCCCTTTAACCATTTCAGGGGCTTGCGCTTTCCAGCTATTCACAGGCGAGGGGGGCTTTTTTTACATAGGGCTTTGGGGTCCCACCGGGCAGTGCCAACTCCTGGCTTCACCACCGAGCAGCCGAGGGACTCTGGACAAACCACCTCGGCTTCCTTTATAAAACAGGGATGAATGACAGCGGCGGAGTCCTTGGGCCTGAGTCAGCAGGAAATGAAATAATGCACAGAGAAGCATGGCTCCAACCAGGCCGGGAGAAAGCGCCAGCTCTCGTGTCCTGTCATTATTATTACGACTGCTACCAAAGCGTCCATCGTGAGGATGGCCACCGGGACCCCAGCACACAGGGACTGCGGGACTGTCGCTGGCTTGTCCCCGTGTCAGCACGGCGAGCGCACTGCTCAGGCACTGAGCACAGGTTTGGGTGACGCCTCGTCAAGGTCCACAGCACACGTGAAAGCAGAAGACGCAAAGGTCGGACACACACCCGCAAACAGTTTCCCGGTGACGCGTGACGACAGAATGTCTGACTTCCTCCCTTCCTCAGCCCTGAAGCCCGCAGCTTCCCCACGGGGCTCGTCTCAGCCCGGGGCCCCTCCGGTAACGATGGGGGAGGGACCGGTACCTGCTCCGTCAGGAAGGAGGGCTTGTAGGCGCCGTCCGTGGACTTGTTCCCCGTGCCTCGCATGGACTTCATGTGCGACACCGCCATGCGCAGGATGGTGAGCTTGTCTGGCTTTCGGGCCAGTGCGCTGCATGTGGGCACCATATCCGACAGCTCGGTGATGTACTGTGTCATCTTGTTCCGCCTGCGCCTTTCGATCTCACTGTGGTTCTCTCTTCCCGAAAGCACGAGACCAGGATGGGGGAGAAGAGAAGCATCAGTCAGGGGTTACTGGCCAACAGGATAACACGGCACGCTGATAACACCCAGTCACCGAGAAACAGGGGACCCTGGGCAGAGCGGGTCTCAGACCCCGAGCGAGGGTCTGTCTCGGTGGGGGCGGCAGAGGATCCTGCACATGCCTCTGTTCCACGTCTAAGTATGTCCTGAAATCGTCTCACTGTTCCCGGGTACCTAAGGGCTTTGTAACAAGCAGAAAGAACTCAGACATTCTCCCTCTGCTGGCAGGGGACAGCCTGAAGCAGACTGGTCAGCAGCCACAACCACCGGCAAAGTGGGGGGCGGGGGGCAGCCTCAGGCACCTCTCTGAGCAGCTCCCATGCGCCACGGCTGTCGGGTCCATCAGCTACGCCACTGTGATGGAGTCCAGTGGCCTGGGGCTCCCACACCCTCAACCCTGGGAATCCCAGCATGTGTTAGAAGCAGGTCCCATCTTTTCCTCTTATTTTTCCTGTTTGGGGGAAAGGATATGGGCCACAGAAGCCGGGGTCTGAACTATACGTAAAAACGGGTTCACTGACGGGCTTGTGAGAGAATGGTACCGAGTCCAGCATTTCTGTTTCTTAATGACAGGACCGGATACAGCGAGCTCTCTGCAACCCTGCAGTGTCACCTCGTCACTGACACGGGCCGCCCGTGCCCAACATATGCCACTCCACGAGTCTCTCCCGTTTTCTGTCCTGAGATCCCAGGGTTTCCTGAGTCAACATGGGATGGAAGGTTATCTAAGGAGAATTCTGATCCAGAGAAATCAAGTCTGTTTCCTCATCCGGGGAGGCTGTGTATAATGGGAGCTACGGGGATGGAGAGACACAGCCTTACGTCTGACATGAGCCTCCATTTCAGGAACAGAGCACCCTGTCTTGTTACAACCTGCCCTCCAAATGGGTGGACATCCACGCTGAGGTTCTGTCTGCACCAAGGCACAAACGACACACACTCGTGTTTGGTGAGACCCTCTAGCGCCATCAGAGCTCAAGTGTCCCCCATCTCCTCGCGACTCCGGCACCCAACGTTCTCATCTCAAGGAGGAAAAGTGTGTCCATCGACTGGACTGGGAGGCCCCAGGCAGCCCTGGAATTGTAGCGAGATGCGTGTTCCTCGTGGATTCAGGGGAAGTGCATTCCACACACAACCACGTCATGGGTTCAAGGAACCACAGCCCAAAGGAACGGCCGTGGGGAGGTGCGCAGGCCTAGGGCCCCACACGGACCTCGTTCTTCGAAAAACATGTTTACAATACCCGAGGCTGTCACTCCAGACCAAGGCTGTCAATGCCCGGGAAGGTATCCGCCCCCTGGGGCAGGCTTTCAAGTTCATCCACAAACAGGCCTTAGGGACGTTAGGATAATGGGGAGAAATGTGAAGGTGGACCCTTCCATAAATAAATTGAGTGCAGATGGGGATTTTGCAAAGACGGATGGAACGGTTCGTGCCTTTCTCTCAACGTTGCCAAACTTCCTACGGAACTTTTCCTCCACATTGCCAAACTACAACTGAAACAAAACCAAAAAAATAAAGAAGAGGAGGAAGAAGAAAGAGGCATAGGGCTGGGCCCGCCTGGTCCTTCGTGTGTGTACTACACAGACCACCCCCGGCACCTGTGAGCCGGTATCCTCTCTGGGAGGCGGTCGTGCCCCGGACAGCCACACGGCCCACCTACAGGTGCTGTCACCTGGCCAGCACGTGACCCAAGGCCTAGGAGCTCACAGCCTAATTTTATATCCTGCCTCCACCAGGCAGGTTTCTTTCATTTCTCCTTAGTTTCTGTGGTAGAAAACGAGGCTTTCTCTTGATTGTTTTTTCTAAACATGAACTCTAGGTCTGTCTTTTAAGAAGGAATCCATTAAAACTGGCAGTAACTGTTTAATTTTAAAAGCCAACAAATTCAATACCTTGTTACTTAAATTTCGATAACTTAGGCTGCTACTTAGCTCCTCGCCACCGGGCCCAATACTGGCACAGAATGAGGGACAAACCAGGGGGCCACATTACAGGCAGGGGCTTTGTCAACGACAAAGGTGACGGCTGGCTACGGGCTTCTTTAAATTGAAGGAACGTAAAGTAAACTCACCTTGAAAATTTGCTGGGACCCTCACCATCTTCATCGTCGAAGTCCATTCTGGAAAGTCAAGGTCACAAATGAGCCTCCGCACAGGTGGGACATCTGACTGGTGACATGAGCTGCTGGCCGAGGGAACTTTATTTGATCCAATGGCTGTCCTAGTGCCACAGCCCTTGGCAGAGCAGGAAAACATGTCTACACACAGGGATCAAGCCGGTTCGGGATAAGAAAAGGCAGGAGGAAAGGTCTTCAGGCTGAGCGATGGGATTACATGGTTGGGAACGTTTGCAAAAGTGCCGAAGGCTCGCCTCGTCCCCTCGAGAGCCCGATACAGGCCACCCTGGACGGCTCAGGCTGTGCTGCGAGGCCCCTGTGCCTCGCCTCCCACCTCCCAGGGGACAGCTGCTCCCCTCCACACCGCTTATTCCACATTGAGATGTCCCCTTTTCCTTTCTTTTGTGGTACATTAACAGAGTAAGAAAGCTCAAGGGGTTTTGAAAACAGGAAGTTTTAAGGGTAATTAGAGGGATTCTGAGGAAAAGAAGACATCCTACTGGTTTGCTACGTGAGAACTTGGCTGGTCTCGGTGAGTCAAAGTGAAAAGGACATTTAAGGTCATTATCCCATGAGGTCCAGGCCCCAGTGATGGATGTGGAAGGAGAAAGGCTCGTTCGGGGCCCACGCTCCTCACTGCGGCTCTGTGCTTGTTGAAATTCCCTAAATAAATACTTAGATTCCCACTTGACTGGGCCTCTCGGTATAAACATAAAACAAAAGGTCTTGATAGATATTTGTTTAAATACCACCCCAAACTCGCTTCCTCAAGAAAGCAGCCCTCTCCAGTGAGAGTTCAATTGCCACTGAAGATGCCACAGCAGAGGGGTCCTTAATTAGTACAAAGTTCACCTGGTGTCTCTGAGAACAGTGAGTAGTTCAGAGGTCTTGGCTCTCGAGGACATTTGGGGGAGTGGGGCTCCTTGGGGAAGAAGGTCTCAGACCCACTGTGCTCCCTTCTTATTCCTCGTGGGACTGAGGGACTAAGTGAGGCAGAGTCCCCACGAACCCCAAGCAGAAGGGAGACCAGCCGCCTGAGAGCCGGGATCGAGAGCTGCGTGTCAGAGCAGCTGGGCACAGAAACGGAGGGTGCGTGTGTGACAGACCACAGCTACGGATGGAGCCAGAGCTGCTGGCCCCTTTCTCCCAGGCTTGTCAGCCCCACCGCACCCGGTTCCCATGGCAGGGGCTCCCGTGGGGAATGGGTGACTTGGGAGGCACAGGACACCCCGGCCACCAGGCAGTGGCCAGGCTGTGCAGGCACGTCCCTCAGGAGATGCATCGTGTTCTTGGGGCAGCGTGGGGATGGAGGGCAGGGATTAGAGGGCACTTTCTTCTTTATAGTGGTGTCACGTGTTTGCTTTCGTTGGTTCTCTGTGCCACGTGGCCAGAGGGCTCATCTGGGCTTCAGTCTGTTTGGGACGATGACCTGATGGGACCCCTGATTTCTAGGCACAAGAGCTGCGCTGGTTGCCGGCAATAAAAGAACAAAAGGAAGTAGATGCCTGGGAGAGATGACAGTCACAGTAACTGCACAGAGAAGGGCAGGTGGGGACGAAAGTGATGAGAGCGGGAAAGCAGAGTTAGAGACCACGTCCACGCCACCGGGAGACACAGACATGCATGCCCCCCAACAATGCAGGGTGGGCACCAGGCACCCGCCAGCGGCTGCAGTGGCCACACTGGGGAAATGGGGACCGGTGCATGGCTTCCTAAATGAAGCAAAGCCCTCAAGAGTCTGCATCATTAGCAAGCCATCACCTCACCTTTCCCAAAAATTACATCTGGGAGACAGCTCCAAAAATACGGCTCCCCGACCTACCGCCTGACCCGCACACACACAGAGCCACAGTGCCCCCTAGTGTTCACCGCGGGAACGAGCATGAAGGTGACCTAACGCCCCGGGGATGCCAAAAACATTTCAGGCTTAAGAAAAAGAAATCACATTATCAAAATTCCAGCGGATTTGGGCAAGCATTGAGCAAAACCGCAGGGGGGTGTGAGATGTACAGTTATCTTTAAAATGCCTTTTATCTCAAGTTGATCTGCACGTGGCATCCCTTTTCAGCCTGCACGACCCTTTGGGAATTTAGGGTGTTCAACCGCCCTGATTTCCCGGAACGGAGGGGGTTCCTGGGGCACAAGCTGGGAAAGTTGTGGGGCAAACTGATCACCCTAGTTTTCATAGAGACAGCTCTGTTCTTTGTCCGGTCCCCCGTGAAGCAAACGGGAAAGTAAGCCACACGGTCAGTGGTCCAGGTTGGGCCAGGTCCACCGGGGGCTCCGTCTAGCAGAGGGGATGACGAGGGGACAGGCCTCCTCTGGGAAACTCTGGAGCCAGACTTTTCTGAAGGCCTCCGGGAACTTGGGAACCAGGATGTGTCTTCAGAAAATACGGGACCACAAAACAGTGCCTCCCCACCCGTGCATGGTGTGCTCACAGGTGGGCAGCACTCAAATTTAGTAATTTAGAACTAGAGCGTAACGTGGGGGTGAACCCAGGAGAGAAATCAGGACACAAACGTCCTCAGGATAAACCGACGGACCCCAAAAGTCTCACTGCTGATGAGCAACACAGAAAAAAAAAAAGGGATTGCTGGGGATACAGAAGCTTCCAGAGCAGCCCTGGCCAGACACATATATCTGCGACGACAGTAGCTAGGCTGACGTCTTCTGCTATGGAAGAGCTAAGTAAATCATCCTTCGTTTTACGTCTTTTATGTGTCTCGATTACACTGAAGCATCTGGATAATAAAGGAGAGACACCAAAATACGACTTCTAAGTGCTGTCGTGTTCACATTACTGGGTTCGGTATCAGGCATGGATGATTTGAGTCTTCAAAAGGTGGGCTGGAAACGCCGGTTCCCCGTCTCTCCCACCAAGGAGCACAAACTCTCGCCCCGAAACAAAGCCACAAAAGGCATGTGTTTCTGAGCCTGTGCTGTGTAAAGAGACGTGAATCTCCGTCACAGCAACTGTGTAATAAAAATCATGCTTCATCGAATACGCATCACAAACAATCCACTTAGGCTCTGCTAAGGACAGATCAGAAGCTGTGTCAAGGAGCCTGGTCCCAGCACAGAACCAGCCTGGACGAGCCAGAGGCTTCTGCAAATAAACGAGGGAAGCGACGCGGCTGCCAGCAAACGCTCTTCCTTCAGAGCCTGGACCAGCCCGGAGGTGACAGCCATGCCAGCGCATACATGCCAGCGCGGTGGAGCGTCTGCTTACGTACATTCGCCTGTGATTTGACCCGATTCCAGCAGCCGGCGGGGGAGACACTAGCTTAACGGGCTGCAGACAATTTGGAAATCGTTTTCCTCAGTGATGACAGGTTAGAAGCCCAGCACAGGGCTCCGAGGCAGTGGGGAGGGACCGGTACGTGCCTGCACCCTGCACCCTCCACCCCTCCAGGGCTGGCTTGGGGGGTGAGGTGGGCGGGGGCAGAGCCCATCTCATTGCTGCTGCTTCCCCTGAACTGCAGAAGCGCCGAGTGTGCCCCCCTGGAAGCCCCCACCCCTTGGCACCCCATCGCCCCACAAGGACACAGTTCAGGTGACCTGCTGCAGCTCGTGTCTCCCACATGTGGAATCACTTTTCAAAGAATCCGAAACTCCTGAACCTTCACCTTGTGTCCTGACTGCTGGCAGCGCATGCGGCTTGCCGAGCCGCTCGCTGGGGAGGGGAAGAGCCAGGCATGCGCCCCAGAGGAGCCAAAACCCACAGGGATCAGCGCCACTTGGCTCTGAAACACGAGGGCGGGATGGGTGGTTATCCGGGCGTTTGGGACACTTCCCTCCACCAGAAAAGCAGGTCAGAGTGTAAGGAACAGGCAAGCAACAGGGGGCAGGAAGCAGCTCCTTGCCTCTGTCCCGTCACCCGCCCCTTTCTCTCCTCTCCCCACTCCCTGAGCCTCTCCAGCTGTGCGCCACCTTTGCAGAAAGAAGGAAGTGGGAGAACACGGAGGCGGCAGTGGCAGCAGGGGCCCTGCCATGGGGTCATCGACTTTCCAACGACTGTGCCCTCAGCTAAGTGTGCAGGCTGTGGTCAGAACAGTATATCAAGAGGTTCTAGAACAGCGGTGGCCTCAAACACAGAATTTCAGCAAATCCTGTGAAAACATCGGCTGCAAGAATTACTACGGAAACAGCCCTGTAAAAATGGAGGTTTTCCATGCTTACACACAGAGGACATGTGCCGAGGTCATCGGGCTCAGTACAAGGGACCAGGGCGTGCTGGTTCCCTCCTCGTACAGGAAAAAGGAAGCAGGCACATGGGCCCCAAGAATGCAGGTGGCAGAGGACAAGCCTCCTGAAGGTCAGGCGTGTGGGTCTGTCCAAAGGGCCCTCGCCCTCGTGGATGGACAGTGTGGCCGCAGTGTCACGCCGTGTGTGTGATCAGCAGGGAAAGGGACGGCCAGGACGACTTTTCAGAAAGGAGACTTAGCCCGCCATCCACTCATCAGCTGGGAGAAGCAGAGGTCAGGGCCTGCAGGCCAGCCGAGGGTCAGGAGCACGGAGCGGCCTCACCCCTGCAGCTGCTCCCAGCGGCGCCAACCTGCATGTTGCCCGCCCCCCCCACACACAGACACAGGCGGCTCCTGGTGCTCACAAACCGGCGTGGGCCTGAGCGTCTCCGCCCGTCCTTGGCCCCCACCCAGCCCACCTCCGTCATCAGACAGCCCTGGGCCTGACCTCTTCCTAAAGGAACCGGGCAGGCTATGGGGCCCTGTCCCCAGGGGACGGAAGTCGGAGAACACCAACATTTAAAACGATTTTAAAAGGCCTGGAATCTTTACGAACAAAACAGTTAGGGTGATGCGTTGGCCCCTTTACTGAGCTCGGCACTTAGGGAGCAGGTGGGTGGTGATCGGACGGCTTCCTTATCACACAGCTGATCTGAGGAGTGGCCCCGGCACCCACGGCTCATCGGAGCACTGCTGGTCCCCCTGCGAAGACGGTGGCAGCTGGGGACGGAGCACTGGCTGCGTGGGGACCCTGAGGGAGCCCACGGAGTCAGGGGAAGCTGCTGCTACACGGAGCCACTCTCAGCCTTGTCTGTCCTCCCGGTAACCATGACGACCTGAGCCCCTCCTTCCCAGGCCACACCCCCTCCCCCCCACAGTCCTTTTACATCTAAATGTACAAGGCTGAACATGTGTTTCCATCCCACCGCAGTCCGTTCCACAGCCTCAGGTGTAGCTGCCCCCACCCGGCCGCCCCGGCTGCCCCACAGGCCTCTCTGCTGTCACTGTCACTGGAAGCTGTACTCCTGAGGGGACCCTGTGTGATCCGAAATGACATTTATGGGACACACTGATTCAACTTCCAGAGAAACTGTGTTTACCACTTGATGCTTATTTGGTTGGAAGTGAAATGGAGTCCATGAGGGAAAGGACTTGGGCCGTTTACAGCGCCTGCAAAGGTCAGCGATGTTTTCCTGCAGGGGTTTTTGTTGGCGGGCGTGTTTTTGAGATCAAAGCACAGCTACAGACTCGCTGCATCACAGGACATGCAGTTTTGGGTCGCGGGTCCTTCTGGTCCCCCCCTCCCGAACTCATCACTTATCAACGTGCCTGGCATGGAGCACACAGGGCATGCCGCCCCGCCTCCAGGTGCCACTGCAAAGGAACTGCTGGGCACCACCGAGCAGAGGCTGGCAGCCCGAGGAAAGACCAGCAGGTGCCCTGCCCATGGGGCTGCAGGGCTGCCCTGTGGCTGGTGAACTCAGGAGGCCGGTGGGTGAGCCCCTCCCTCAGAGAGATGGCCCAGCAGGGTCCCAGAGCTCACTCCTCCCACAGGACAATCAAACAGAAGTCCCCAGCTGGGTGCTGAGGCCCAAAACACTCTGAGGCAAATCACCCGCAGAGTTAGGGATCTTGCAAAATCTCAGCAGGATGCAATGAGCCCTGTGCTCCAGGACGGGGACAGGCAGTATTTGCCTAACAGGTCAGGAGTTTGCCCAACACGTATTAGGCCCGATTCCCGGACACGCCGAGCTTGCTTACCCAGAACGCCGCTTTCCTCCTCGGGCAGGCATGGCCCCGGGCACCCTCACCTGTCCAGCGGTCGCCATCGGGGCAACGGGCAGTGTCACTGATCCAGGGATGTCCGAAGCCATTTCTGGAATTCAGCAAAGACGACAGGTGTTGTCAATGCCGGGAACCCCCAAGGAACAAGCAAGAAAGTGGCCCAGTGGCACCAAAACACCACCTGGGCGGAGCCCAAGGGCCCGGGCCCGGGGCCTCTCTGCCGGTCATCGTTACAGGACCCAGGTGAGCCCGTCCCGTCAGGGCTCTGCCTCTCCCCTCCGGACAAGGATATCCCGGGCAGCGTGCCCGTATTTCATAGCCACGGTTCAGGTGGTTAACAAGAGTGCGGCTTAGCAGTTTCCATAGGGACTCCAGTCTCCTGGAGGCAGGTAAGACACCCAGGGATCCAGGCACATGAAAGAACCAGCGCTGGTACCAACCGCTGGTAACCCACATGGGCAAACTGCCGAGAGTCAGGCCCCCTCCCCCCCAGGCAGTGTCCTCAGAGGCTTGGCCATCACCTGGGCATTTGTGTGCAGGCACCAAGGCTGCTCACCTCCCTGAATCTGGACTCGGAACCTGACTACAGAACCCCGCGTGGCCTCTGCATTCAGAAGGAGAATGGCGAGGCCCGGGTGCCTTAAAAGCATGGCCTGAGGCAGCAGGGGGAGCTGGTGGTTCCAACCATCCCCGGCGCCCGGCTCGCCACAGCCAGGCCTTTCCAGGAATAAATACTAATTCAAACAAGAAGCTGACTCTGGGTGGTGAACACACAATGTGAGATATAGACGATGTAATACAGAATTGTACACCTGAAATCTATGTAACTTTACTAACAATCGTCACCCCAATAAACTTCAATTTAAAAAAAAAAAAAGGAGGAAGAGGAAGGGGGGTAGAAGGTTGGGTATTAGAAGAGAGAGACTCTCCTGTGCCTCGTTACCTTACAGGTTATTTCTTATGAGCCAGACACTTCTGGTAGCTCGTTCAGGAAATGTTAACCATCCCTAACTTCAAAGCAACCACACCGTTCCAGCTCCCCCTCCCCCTTTGTGGAGGGTCCCTGAACTTCGCACCTGTCCTCAGACCACCGACAGGCAAGATGGATATGCGAAGGGCCTCTCTGGTTCCGTTCACTGTCCTTGGCAACGACCTCTGGTGCTGGCCTTTCTTAGGCCACCTCGCACCCAGGGCAGAGGCAAGCACGCCTACAAAACCACATTCAAAAAGGCAGTTCGGGACAAGCGTGGGAATCAGGACCCTTGCGGGTGGACAACGGGTGCCCAGGGTGTCGGCGGCGCTCAGACGGGGGGCAGTTCCTGCTTTCTGCCTCCTTCCAGAAACAGGGACGCAGCTGAAGCCGACCCACCATTACGCCCGAAGACATCGTGTCAAATAAACACATTCCAAGGTCAATGGGAACTATTCCACTCAGAACTTCTGAAGAATTTTACAACACTAATAAACAAGATCTTCATTTAGCGACTCCACAATGTTCTCAAAAATTTGAGAACTATGACAGTTGTTGTGTTTTGGTTTAACCAATGTACACATGGAAAAGGACTCCAGATTGAAAAAAAAAAAAAGTCCTTTCAAGTCATCCTCTGCCCTTTAGACTGTACTGCATTTGTGACGGCTAGAGTTTTAACGTCAGTGACGTCATACCCTTATCATCTGCCTGCTTCCAGTACGAGATCTGGACTTTTTTCTGAAATGGAGGCCAACGCATGTTGGGTTAAGTCCCCAAACTGAAGGGCCGGTCCCTGCTGGTGCAAACAAGTCTCCACTTCCCCAAACAAGGCACATCAGGCCCCTACGATTCTACAAGAGAAGGGATCCGTGGTCAACCAGTTAGCTCCCTTCCTGGAGGCTCCAGTGTCCACTAACACCGCAGAGACGTCCTATATGAGGAAATTCCTTTAACTCGGATGAACCAGCATGCGTGGAGCTCCTACGTGTGCGAGCGTTTCCAACTCACCACCTGCCCCGCTGACGGTCCACACCATATTCGCTCGCGTCCGTCTTGTAAAGCTAACCACCTTGCTCCCCGCCTTTGAGGGACAGGCGTTTCAGGAAGAGATGTGAGACGTAAATGCAACCCCAAGAGAGGCCCACCCTCCCGCTGCCCCAATTACCCGCCAGCACAGAGCGGGGACGGCGCAGGGAAGGTAAGTGCGGTTAGGAAAAAAACGATCTTCATCCAAGTTTATTTGGGGAAAATAAAAATATCACTTGTTTTTTTGGAACGCGAGTTACAGAAAGTAAAGCTCCAAAGAAAATGTGGCTATGGAGCTGCTGAGGAACGAAGTCCCACTGTTTCCTCGGACGGAGGAGGGAAGGAGGAAAAAGAGCCAACGTGACAGGCACAGGTGCCCACGTGGGCCGGCGGCCAGGCCCCGCCCGCGGTCACGCCAGCCTCTGACTCTGCCTCCCTGGCTGCTCCCGGTGGCTCAGCGCTCACGATCTTCACCTTGACCCCCCCCCCCGGCTCCCCCTCTATGCACTCGAGGGCTGAGCACATGTGAAAAGGAGAGGTGTCTAGCGCAGAGACACGAACGCGTTCTGCTGACGAGAAGGCCACATATCATCACAGTCAAACCAATCCTCCATCAGGTATGGAATTTTCCACCGTACGAGGAAAAGGTTGCCGGGTGGGGCAAGGCCGCCGCTCCCCTTCGGTCTCACCTGGAGGTCTCCTCACCTCCCATCGTCCCTCCTGTCAAACGTCTGCCGTCGGACCTCCGCCCCGTCACCCCACCAGCGAGCTGCCACCCTCACAAGGACACATCTGACGAAAGCAAACTGGCAGTGCTCTGCCCTGACCTGGCCCGTGTGCAGCCCCCACGCCCCCATGCGACGCGTTCTCTCTCGGTTTCCAGGGGCCACATCCCCTCCCTCCCGCCTCCCAGGCCCCTGGCCAGCGCCCCCTCCTCACCAGCCCTCAGGGCGTCTTCGCCAGCTTGCTCTCCTCCATCTAGTCTCTGTGCTGGGCCCTCATGCAGGCACTTGGCACCGAGACCATGTCTCTGCTGATGCCCACGCCCAGGCGTCCCGTCCTGCAGTCGCCCCCTGCAGGTCTCTCCACCCTCCGGCTTCTGCTGCTCTGCTCAGGGTCTCCCTGGGAGCCACACCTGACCAGTCTGGCCTTGCTATGCCCTCTGCTGGCTACCTCACGGGGGAGCTCCCTGCCGGCCCTGGTGGGTCAGGCTGCTGCCCCCGTCTAACTCCAGCCACACCATCTTGGACACACCTCGCTCCCTGCCCCCTCAGGGCACATGCTGTGTATGTCCTGCCGCAGGAAAGGTCCCCTCCCTCTCTTCACCACGTTAGCTCCTAACAGGCCTTTTGATTCAGCTTAAATACCACTGTCCCAAAGAAGCATGACCCTGGCCAAGCCCGTGCCCACCCTGTCTAGGGCCGACCCCTGGTGATCCACATTCTCACTGTACCTGTACTTCTGCGAATGAATGAAGTCACAGCCGTCCAGGTGAAAGACGACAGGGCCCAAATGACAGAGCCGCCAAGAGGACATTCGGGAGGAAAGAGATGATGTCAGTGCATCAAACACACGATGTGTCACCGTCAGACTCTAAAAAGCCTCGGTCACCTGATCCTCCTACACTGAGACTGCATGGGGCAAAGAAATTCTGGAGGAGGAAGGAAACTGGCTGGGTCGGGTGCATCGTGACGCCTGCACACCACGCCCTTCATACCGGGGTCGCTGCAGCAGCGGCACGAGCACTTACGCCTTCCTTCCTCCGCTTATCCAGGCAGCCGCTCGCTCCGTGGAGGCCTGTTCCAGCTCTGGCTTCATCACTGTGACTCAGTGTCCCCATCTACTCTCCAGGTAAGAAATGAGGCTGCTTAGGACATACCTGCCTCCTGCAGAGCTGGCTCTTGGAGAAGGGGGCCCTGTTCCGATTCCAAGCTGCCCCGGAGAAGCTCGGATTTTGAGCCAGGAGTTGTGTCAGAAGCTGGACAGTCAGAGGGGAAAGACCCTTCCTGCCTCTGACAGCTTCAGTCTTGAGTGTGAAGGAGACACGCAGCTGGGTAATTTCATACTGAGAGCTGAGTGCTGTGTGAGCGACGGGGAACAACAGGGAGGACCCGAGAGGGCTTCCTGGAGGAGGCCACCCCGTAGACTTCTGGCAGTGGACTGCAGACACGCTTCAGGAGGAACAGAGCACAGCATTAAAGGTGCCCCTGTCCTAAACGCATCCTTGGATCACTCCAGAATTTCCGAGCAGCCTGCTTCCTGCTCCCTTGTTCACGGCCAGTCACTTCAGCTTTCTGGCCTTTTACCCCTGACAGCAGCTCAACACAACCGAGAATCATTTCTCCACGTCAAATGCAACCCTTTTGTATAGATCTCTGCTCAGAGCCCCTGATCACCACCAATGAGAAACGCACAGACGGACAGAAATCTCTGTCCACAGCTGTCAGACCCCAAAGGCAAATACCCCCCAGGAAACATTTTTCCCCGGTAACAACCAGCTCCACACAAAGTTGCAAGGAGGTTTGCAGCTCATTTTAGCATCACGACAAGCTGACGATTTTGAAAGCTTCACTGTAATTCAGAGAACATATCTGGCTCATGACACAGCAGCCACACGGAGACGATTTCACACGGCAAACGCAGACACAGTATGTCGAATTCCTACAACACAGCTCAGGCAGCAAAGACCCGGGGAAACTGTGACACCCGAGCGCATTACAGAGGAAATGAAAACACATTTCTGTGTCCCCCCCACACTCTTTCATGCGACTCTCAATAAGACAGACTGTTCCTTCATCTTCGCATTGGGGGAAAAAATGAATTACATGCAAACTTTCACAATCCCATCACATAATATTTTAATCATTATGCAAAGGAAACAACTGCCCCCCAAAAAAGATTCTCTCCATTGGGTGGGAGAGAGGGAGGGAGGCAGAGAACCCAACAGAGAGCCCTCAACAGTCATCTTTCCACAGAAAGCACGTCAAATATCACAGCCCTACCTTTTCAGAGAGATGAAACAAAGATCTTTCTTCCCTGTGACCAACACCTTCTTGGGAGGGTGTGTTATCCGCCCAGAAGAAATGTCAGGAACCTCGGGGAGGAAACACGCTGCATTTGTATTCTGCTCAGAAAATGTCATCACAGATCTGTTTACCTTAACTGTGGACCATGATTCAGCCGTGACAAGTGTCTTGCATACTGATCAATGGATTTGCAGCAAAATTTCTAACATTAACTGCTTAGGCTCTGAAAAATCGGTGACTTGGGTTTCTGGTGCAACCACAATATGTATTGGAAATATCCAGACGATCAGAACATTTCAGGGAGACGTCAGAAAGGATTCCTCCTGACCCGCATGGGAGGGGCGGTCCCCTCCCCTTCTGGAAGGAAGGCAGGGCAGAGGGTTCCCAGAGGTCCTCCCCGGGGTGGGATTTTTATAGCACAATGTGCAGAAAAATCATCAGGTGGACAGCCAGAGGATTCTGCCCCCAGGTCCTGGCTAGACTTGAACCTGCTGTGTGTCCTCTGTGAGGCAGTGTCCTCAAGCGCAGGCTGGGTGGGGGCCTGTGCAGGACAGGACACGGCAGACGTGGGGAGAGATGGCCAACAGACCCAGGAGAGGAGGGAAAGGCCAGGTTGTGCTTCTGCCCACCAGTCAGTGCCTCCCACCTGGACCGCGGGCCCCGGCTGCATGCCTGAGCCACTCCCAGCAGGTCCGGCAGTAGGGGACAGGAGCCAGCCCTGAGGCAGCCTGGGGAGACGCCCTCCACCTCCGCTAACAATGCCGGCAGGCAGAGCCCTGGCTCCAGCCGCAGTGGGCACGCCTGTGTCCTCAGGAACGTGGGCACCGCACCAGAGCCCACGAGGGTGTTACCACCCTATTCCCACTGGTGTCCAAGCCCATGCTGCTGGCTCAGGTCCCTTATTAAAAGGGTAAAAAACACAGACCCAGCAAGATGGGCAACCAGTCGCTGCAGAGGAAGAAAGGGAGGGAGGCTACTGCTGAGGTGACAAATGTGGAACAAGAAAACAAACGTGCCCCCTCTGTGAGAGATAACGCTCAGGGTCCCGCAGGTCTCACCACAGGGGGACATCTGCCCACGGCCTGTCATGCTTGAGTCACGTCTGCTAGCCAGAGACCATCAGAGCCACATGGATCGTGACAGCCACCCAGACAGGCCCGGACACGTGGGCGGGAGGCTGGCGGTCTGTGTGGACACGCTGCCCCCAGCAGGGTCCTGGGGACAAGCCAGGCTGAGGCCCATGAACCCGAGTCCTGAGGGTCGGAAGCCCAGATGCAGCTGGACAGACCTCACAGGAGCACGTGGCCGGAGTGGGGGGTGGTGGGGCACTCACAGGGGGCTCAGCGCTGACTGTCCACAGTGAAAAACACGGGAACAGGCCATGGGGTGGCGGGGCGTCCGAATGCTCCAGCCAGGACCACCTGCTGATGAGACACACGTGTGTGTGTGTGTGTGTGTGTGTGTGTGTGTGAGTCCCTGAGGCAGGAGGAGACGAACGCGTCCTCACACTCGTGAGTGCCCGTCCTGAATCAAGGGCGAGGCCCATTCTTGGCTGCAGAGGCCATGGCATGGTGGTCAAGGAATGAAGGATGAGGCAAAAAATGAATGACTCAGATGCGTGCTGACCATCCAAATACAGTCTGAAGTTGAACCGAAACCAACCGAACAAAAATGACTGACGAGAAGAGAAAAGCTAATAAATTATGGAAAACCCACAGTGAAAAAAAAAATCACTCAGCCATTAAGTGTCTCAACTTCAAAGACTCACGTTACAGGAAAAAGCTGAGGGCGAATGACTAGAGGAAGACACACAAGCTTCTGTGCAAACGCCTCTCAGTCAGGGATCCATCACGTTCAGCTTCAGCCGTGACACGTGCCCCGACGCGGCCGCCGGCCTTGGTCGTTGAGACGACAAGCAGTGGAATTCCTACTTCCAGGTTGTTTCTGGTGCCCGTGAACTTGTGATCAGTGGCCATCTGGTCACCCCGGTCACCGTCACACCCACACCTATTGCATCTCCTCCTCAACACCACGAACGAGACGTGTCACACGACGGCACTGCTCAAGTCTGAACGCAAGCGAACATCCTAGGTGAACGAGGATTGACAATTTCCTCGCCAGCAGGAAACGCGTGAATTCCCCACCATGAGAGGATCCGTAAACACAGAGGGGGCCAAAAAAAACGTACACACGGTTTAAGAAAGGAAAAAACTGTATTAAAATTGTAACAATATATACCGATAACAAAAGATGACTACAAGTCATGTGTATACATTTTTTTTTTTGGCATCCCTGGTATAAAGATATGATTGCAGGACAATTCATGGCCGTATGGCAAAAGCTATTCATTTTCTGTGCCAAACCAATTATTAAGAACTTCCAAATACCTAACCGTAAAAGGAAATGGGGGAAAATACAAACATTCTCTTGCTACCTGTAGGAAGAACATTGTATCCTTTTTCAACCCAGATGTGTATGGAACCGTAAGTAGTAACACAAAGCAGAATAAAGAAGATTGTCAGTGTGTTGTACTCAGTATCTTTTCGGAGTTGTTTGCTGTACAGGCCTTTGCTCCCCATCACCCGCTGGCACCAAGAATTCAAGACATGGGGCAGCACAGGGTCCCTCCCAGGAGCACACGTCTCTGGCCCCCACATCTGAACTGGTGACATGGTCTCCTCCACTTTGAATAAGTAATTTTCCAGGATTTCTTTGCTGGAGTCTCACCTTCTGCATCTCTCTTATCCCACCTTGTTGGGGACCTACCAAAATCCCACACTTACCTTAAGAAGCAGCAGAGACCTCAGAGTCTTCCACCCAGGCCACAGAAGGAGCTAGGCAACCAACCACGTTTGCACCTTTTGCCTTTTATCCATGCGCCCCACACGCGGAATTCTTTTTTGTCTTTAGAAATCCCCAGTTCTAAGGAGTACATCATTCAACTGAGCCTAGTGGACAGACTCAGGAACCGGAAATAGGGAGCAAATACAGAAGGGGCCCCTCAGGTCCACCTGTAGAAATGCTATCGTAACAGCCACCTTCATCCATCAAAGACCGTGGGAAAGAAACGAACCCGTCAGGTTTTCCCATTTGAAACCCGCCAGGTCGGGAGCCATGCCTGCAGAAACAGGGATGGCAGCTCACTCATCCACCCACTTTCTGCTCTCCCCAAACCACCCAGGGGAGCCAGTGTGGCTGTGGAAAGAGGCTGCACTTAGGATCAGAACTGGGCGGTCTGAGCTCTGCCACTCTCGTACTGCCGGCTGCCCACACCTCCGTTTCCTCACGTGGGACACAGGCTGTCAGGCCCAGCCACTGGGGAGACCCCATGCACTAGTGGGCCCAGAAGCCCGCCCTGAGTCACTTGGCAGTGGGCACAGGGCTGGCTCGGCTGCCTCTGGGGACCTGAAGGGTGGTCCAGCGACCAGCGGCATCAGCATCACCTGGGAACTTGTCCGAAATGCAGGTCTCACCCCCTCAATCCCGACCTACTGACAAGCCCTGGGGATTCTGACACAGGCCTGTTTACGCCACTGCACTACCTGTGTGATGGCGCCACCTAGTGGTGAACAGGCCGTCCTGCCATTTCCTGTGTTCCCAGCTGGACCCGTTAGGCCCCAGCGACGGAAGCAGCGGCCCTTCCCAGGAATAAATGCCCGAAGGCACAGACGGGGCCGTTCCTTCTAACCAGTGTGTTCCCAGCACCATGAGTGACAAAAGGCAGTCAGGTAAGAAATGTGTGCTGAAGGCATGAATGAAGATGGAGGAATGAACCCGAACAAAGAAGGGACATGTCCTCACTCCCACTTGTCCAGTCTTGGGACACAGCCTGAGGCCCATGGAGCCAGTCAAAGGGGTGGAAGGAGAGGGACACCGAGCTGCTGTCTGCAGAGGCAAGTTCCAGGCGTCCAGGCACAGTGTCCAAGACCAGGGGACCCACCCTGGTCCGTCCAGAGTATGGGAGGGGACGGGAGGGAGAACAGTCCTTGGGTGAGGGGACCCTTCCCCTCCCCGTGTGCCCGTGACGGCACAGAGGAGAGAGGAGTGGTGACCAGGCATCACTGTCTGCACCCAGAGGCAGGACCAGGGCAGGAAGGAGTGAATGGGGACAGGTGCTGAGAAGGACAGTCACAGGGCAGAAGGAAGGGAGGGACCCGAGTGCAGCAGGGTGGGGGAGGGAGGCTGGAGGGGACATGGGGTCCCTGCAGGTCCCAAGGCGCTGAGGAGATGGGGCTTCTGGTCTCACGAGGGCCCCTCCTCTTCAATAAGCACATGTGGTTACTTGCTCCCCACGTTGTCCCTGCCCAGCTGGCGAGACCTTGTTTCCCAGTACTGTGAGCACTGAAAAACCACCGACCGCGAGAACAGGCACAGCGTGCCCAGGGCTCACTCTGCCAGGAACCATCCCAACGCGGTGAAACCCCCATTCAGTCCTCACACAACTGACACGGCCCATTTCACTGGTAAGGAAGCTGCTGTAATGGGAGTGGAGGCCGCTGGCCCTCGAGCCAGGTCGCCGGGTCCACACGGTGGCCAGCCCGCTCACAGGGGCAGTGCCGTGCGCACTGCTGACCCCTGAGCACACAGTGTCCTGTAGGTGTCACCTCATCTGCCCTGTCTCCTCGTCGGTGATGCTGACGTCATCACCAGGTACAGACAGCAGGTACCTGCCTAGGAAGGTGAACCACTGGGGGAAACAACATTTCCACCCTGTCGGGTCCTTTGAGTCTTTGATGAACGACAGGCGGGAGAGGGGGAGGAAGAAAAAAGGGTGGGGGGTTCTCACACTTTGGAAAACTCAGCAAGTGTCTGCAGGCAAATTATGCAAAAAAAAAAACAAAAAACACCTGGTTTTTAAGTCACTGGGTCTTTCTTTCTGAAATCACAGTAAACTGCAAATTTGTTTTTAAGTGGAACGTAGAAGAAGTAGGAAGTCAGCTTTCTCCAGTGAATGCAGACACACATCCCGGCCTGACGCAGCAGCTCGGAAGACCAGGACAGGTCCCGGTCTGAATGAAGACCCGTTGCTGATGGCAGTGTGTTCCTGGCACGGCGCATGAGCAGCGACCTGCAAAGCTTTGCAGTCTGTGCGTCGGGAAAGCTGGTAATTAAACACTTCAACTCCCTACTGCCATTATCAGCCGGTGCGAGCATCCTTACATAGTCGGGTTATAACGACTTTGTCAAGTGAAGTTGGTGTTTAGTTCAGGGAGTCTTAGCGTCCCAGTCTTGTACTTGACAAGGAGCACTGTCTAGCACCTCGGGTGTGGGACCGAAGGAGAGGTTTGCCGCGCGGTGGGGGTGGGTCCTGAAACCACTGACCGCCTCTCCTCAGCCTGCTCTGCACACGGCCTGACTTCATCGACTGAGGCCCTCGCTTCTCAGTAACGACGGCTAGAAGCAGTCTTGTGACATAACACCGCTGTGGGGGCATTTTTGATTTTTTTAAAAAAATGTTTTTTTTAAAGCACAACTCCAATGTAATTGCGAAGAGGCAACATCAAACAAAACTAAATTGAGGGATATTTTACAAAATGACTAGCCTATACTCGGCAAAAATGTGAAGGCCGTAAAAGAAAAAGGTAAATAAAAGGATGAGGAATTATTCCAAGAGTCAAGGAGACTACAGAAGCAAATGCAACTTGTAATCCTGGATGAAACCCAAGCCAGAAAAACAAACAAACAAACAAAAAGTGGTTTTAGCTGCGGAAAACAATTGGTAAAATATGAATAAGGCTTGTGGGTTAGACAACGCTACATGATTAAGGTTCACTTCCAGCGTTGGGCCATAAATCGCAGTTTCATAGAGGAGAACGTCCTCATTCTTGGGAAACATACGCTGAAGTATTTAGAATTAAAAGGGACACCTTGTCTCCCACTTCATTCCCAAACTGTTCGGAAACAAAAGCTGGCGACTAATGACGCAGATAAAGCACTTGGGGGATTTGGGCAAAGACCTTTCTACATTGTTGCGACTGTTCTTAGGCCTGAAATTACTTCAGGAGAAAAAGTTACCAAAAACCAAAGAAGCAACCTTGTGGCGGACACACCTCTTCTGATTGGCTTGTGATCTGGGGATGCGGAGTCCACCTCATTCATTCATTCAATAAATATTTATTAGGCGCCAATGATGTGCCAGGCCTCCCTCAAGGTACTGGGGATACCGCTGGGGGGGTGGGTAGCAAAACAGGCCCCACCTCCAGGTGAAATGAAGCACTTTGGAGGTTCCTGGCAAAGCCTCATCTCACCTGGGCGTCTTGAACTCACGGTCTCCATGCCTCCTCCACCAAACCACCCCAAAGCTCCCTGACGTCACCAGTGTCCCTGATGTGGCCCCCCCCCCCCCCCCCGCCGTGACTGAATCGGGAGCTGTGCCCCCGCCTTGCATCTCCTATACCCAATCTACCAGCTGGTGCGAGGCTTTCCCGTGTGCGCCGCTCAGGGATCCGTGGGTTTCTCCCCGTGTCCACTGCCCCTGGAGTGGGCCTCGCTGTCCCCGCCGGACAGCCCGACACGGCCTCCCTCGCAGCTGGAGAGGTCTTTTCAAAACCCGCCTCCGGTCACATCACACCCCTGCTCGCGACACTTCAATGGTGGCTGGTTGCATTTGGAAACAAAGACTCCGTTCTTTCCTAACACTTACTTGAACGATGTCCTCCCGCACGTGATTTAGTGAACAGCCGACTCTCCCACCACACGGGGAGCGCCCTGAAAGCACGGACCACGCCTGGCTTTGCACACCACTGGGAGCACACAGTTGGCATTCAATTAATATTTGTTTAATTAGGTGGATAAGCAATTAAAATAATTAATGTCTGGCTCGGGCCAAGGCATGGAGAGTGGTGCCCTTCACCGCCGCTGGGGACCGAGAGGGAGCCGAAGTGTGGGAGGTGTGGCTTTGTAGAATCTGTGGTTTCCCTGGGGACGTCTACCTGCCAAGCTGCTGGAACGGAGACCTGCGGCTTGTGAGACGGCCCTTAGGAGAAAGCACACTCGCTCGCATCCTTTCTCCGCCTAGCGGAAGGGACGGTGCCCTCCAGCAGGCAGGCGACGGGTCACCTGCATAAAACTGTCCCTGCGTTAGCTGTGTTACAGACGGCTGAACGCACACGCCCATGGTGGACTCAGCATCCTCCCCCGGCACTGAGCACGGCACCCCTTTGCCAGGCGGGTAGGCAGGGGCTGCTCAGGGAAGCCTGGCTGAATGGCACTGGAAGTGTCCGGGTGTGCAACACTTTCAGAGAGAAAGCACACAGCTGTGATCCTTGATCACATGCACTCACTTCATTCTTTGGGGGACTTGCCATCCATCAAGCATATCAAATGATCCCAGCCTATGCCTCGTTTCAAACTGCTGATGTGATAGAAACATCACGCTGTTCCAAAAATAGTAATAAAAACCTCTCGCAGTTCCGATCGTTCACATTTAAATTACTCTCCATCATGGGCATAATTGTCTGGAAAGTATCATCTTGTTCTTGAAGCCACCATGTTTTCTTACACTGAAGTGGAGGTCAGGAGGGTCCCACCCGCCCCAGGGAGCTCCTGGTACCTGTCCCAGCTGCCACGGTCCCCAGCCCAGGGCCCTGGCGACGGCTGGTGTGGATGATTCCAGGTGGGGGGGGCCCGTGTACGATGTTTAGCGGCATCCCCACTCTACCCCATGGATGCCACCACACACCCCACCTGCCCTGCCCTGTGACAACCCAGAACGTGCCTGACTCTGCAAATGGCCCAGCTGAGAAGCACTGTGTGGACACCCCTGTGGCCCCCTGTGCCAGCCTCTCGGGTGCTCTGCCACCCAGCTCAGACAGAGGTCTCGCCAAGACAGAAAAAGAGAACACCCTTTGGACGTAGCTGCGAATGAAAGTGGGGCAGAGCTTAACCGCAGGCTTCCTGATGTTGTCCAGGTCAGAACAAAGCTCACGTATTGCCTAAAGGGGCCACCGACTGCTTCTGGCCCCACCTCAGTCATGTATTGATTTCAGTGGCTTTTTCCTTAATTGCTGTGAGGGCAACCTGGGGGTCCAGGCAAACACAGGCAGGCAGCGGCCTCCCTCAGGGCCACAGCGGGTTACTGAGGGTCTCAGGAGCGTCCAGAAGCATGTGGTATAGACGATGACCCTCCCTGCTGTGGTCCCAGCCCAGCTCCCCTCAGGGAGCTCCCTCTGCCAACCTTGCCCTCAGAGGCCCTGCCCGCTGACAGCTCTGGAGCTCTCGCCGCTGGCCGTGGCTACCGGACCCCTCCCAGGCGGCTCTGCGCCTGAGTCTTTCCTTTGCCACTTGAGCCTGGGTAGAGGAGCCAGTGCCCCCGGGAGCTGTGCTCCCCGTTTTCAAAGTATGGAAGAGAGGCAGGGATCCGCCAATCAAAAGTGAAACACACCCACCCTGTGACTGAAACCTCTTGATTCTGCACCTGAAGCACAAATAGCCACCGTGACCTAAGGCCACCAAAGGTGGGTGGGAAGGACAGCTCACCTGGCCCCAGGCTCTCTAAGCCCAGGGCCTGGTCAGCCAGGTGGGCTGCTTGAAAATGTGTCCTCAGACCAAGGAGGATACGACCCACGGTTTCTGGGACACTTGGTGGTGCTCGCACTTGGGGAAGCCCACGTGGGCAGGGCGAGGGCCTGCAGGGACACGGGGCTCAGGCCCAGCTCTCCCACTCACACACTGGGGACCCCGGGTCAGTCTCAACCTCTCTGAGCCTCTGGGTTCACCTCTGCAGAAAGGCACGTAAAACAGAAACAAAGAAACGGATCTGACGGTTCAGTTCCAGGTCTGGGAAGGTCCCATAAAGGAAAAAACAAGTCACCTACTTATGTATTTGCATAAGGGATGTTCATTACAGCGTTGTGTACGATTCTGACCAATGGAAACGCACGCCAAGTAGGGGGTGTCTATACAGTAGCCCTGGCAGGACACATTGTTACTGTTAAGGAAGGAAAAAAGGAACGAACCAGTAGGTTTGGAACCCTTCTATTTTGTGTCCATATATGATAGATCGTAGACAAATTTCGGTAACAACGTATGCAGACATGTGACTAGTCCGTGGAATAGCTATCGAAGCACTTTGTCTCTTTTCCAAATTTTCTTACAGTCAACACGTGTCTTTACTGTTGTGCTCAGGGGAAAGCGGTTATGGGGAGAAAGCAGCCAGGGCCTCAGCAGGCGCTGGGAGACCCCCAAGCTCCGTGGGCCGCTCTCACAACACAACCAAGGACGCCCCGAGGTTGGCATCATGCACAAAAGCAGGAGCCAGCTACTTGTAAACACTTTGGCTTTTTTGTGGATTTGCCTGGAAAGTGGGCCGACTGCGGCGTCTCCAAAGCCACAGCCTTTGCTCATCTGCAGGGGCCTCAGCCCCCGCCGCTGGAGCTGCAGGCTCAATCAGAGGGCAGCGCCGGACTCATCCTTTGCCCTGGACAACAGGCTTCCTGAGACCCCTTTCAGCCACCCCTTTAGCGTGGTGGAACCCCAAATCCAGCCTGGAATTACCAAGCTGCAGCAACAGTTTGACACTCCAAACAGCAGGCAGTAAGGGGGAGGACCTCTTCCCAGAGGACCCTGGTGGGACCTGGAGGGGACGGACCTTCCACGGCCACGCACGGGTCTCCAGGCTACGACCAGGCTGCCCCCCTCCCCTCTGGGAAGAATGGGGAGATTTGAGTATCTCAAGGCTCCTTTACTTCTTACACAGTCAGATCAAAGTCAGCTCCCACAAAGAAAAATCAGAATCTACATTGGAGCGCGCTGGCCTGTTTTGTTGCAGACACACACACACACACACACACACACACACACACACACACACACAGTGTTGAGGCTTCCTCTGTTCCAAGGCCACTGAAAGGCAGCCACACACAAAACTGTGACACAACCCCCTGGCGTCCACCCAGCCGCTCATTAGGAAACCTTACTAGGCGCCGCCTGTACGGGAGGCGCTGGGGGCCACACGGTGATGGCCGCGTCCCCTGCCCTCGTGGGCCTTCGGGTCCCTCAGGGCACACAGACACCTGCTGACCATTCCATCCCAGCTGAGGGGAAGGGCTCGAAAGCCAAGTTACGCCCTGCGGCCTGGCAGAGACACGACAGGACCACTGCGTGTGGGGGAGGGATCAGGAGCGGTTTCCCCAGTGGAGGACAAACGCAACCGGGGACAGGAGGACACACAGGGACTCGGACAGGGCAGTGGTGGGGTGCGGGGGGTGCCGGGAGGGCATGGAGGACGGGAGCACGCAATCCTTCCCAGAGGAGGAGCAAAAGCCCTCAAGTGGGAAGCGGCTGGACTACAAGTGGGAAACAATTTCTTATTCATTGAACAAACAGTTCTGTGCAGAAAACTAGGCCAGCGGCCTGCCCTGCCCAGTGACAGCTCCTACCGGCTTCCGTCTGAACCCCTCCCCCCCTCCCCACGCCACCTAATTCCGTTACTGGGCAACTCCGCTGGTCTCTCCTGTCTTATGTTACGGCCCTGCCCAAATTGGATGTTCTCCGTGTATACATGTGTGCGCACACCCACAGGACGGAGTGGGTAACGGGTCTGGCAGAGGCGGAAACAACCTCGCTATGCATCTGAGTGAACCTCAGCGAAGGCCAGTAACACGCCGTAAATGGGGGTCTCCTTGGCAGCACAGGGCTGCTGGTCCAAGTGTTCTCCTGTGACATCACTGTCCCCAAGGAGGGCACCTGGGGGCCTGGCCGAAGGCTGGCAGCATCCTGTGCATGCACTTCCCCAGCCCAGACCCCTGGGGCCCGCGCGGCCCTCTGCCTCCCTCTCAGCCGCAGGTCCGCGGCTCAGCTGTGATGCCGGAGCTGCCAGCCTGGCCACTGCCTCCATCGTCAACCCCTCACCTCCAGCCACAGACGCTGGGGCCCATGCTCGCTGCTCCCTTCTCCCTCGGCGCCCTCTCCGGACCCCTTCCTGCGTCCTGACGGTTCCGCCCCAAAACCAGAGTCACTGCCCAGGCCTGAGCAGGGGGTGCCCTGCCCGACGGCAGGGATGGCAAGGCCGTACCCGGTGCCCTGGACTCGTTCAGCAGGGCGTCCCGCCCCGAACACATCTCCACTCCATCCGCTTCTCTCCACTCCCACTGCCACCCGGCCCACGTCAGCAGCTTCCCGCTGGGGGTCTGGCCTCCTCCCAGTCCGCTCCGAGAGAACGTCATTCTGTGCACATCGGGTCACGTCTCTCCACCGCGCACGACCCTCCCCGAGCTTTTTATCGCTCCTGGAACAAACTCTGCACCCCCAACCCCAGCTCCGTGGCCTTCCACGAGCCGGCTCTGCCCACACCTCCAGCTCCCCACAGCACCCTCGCCCCTGCTCACCAGACTCCAGCCACTCAGGCCTTTGCGGGTTCCTGGAACCGCCCAGCTCGTGCCGACCTTGGGGCCTCACGAGGCCCTTCCCTCTGTGTGGAACGCCCTTCCTCGCGTGTTTCCCCTCCCGTCTTCACAGCTTCAACACATTTCATAACGGACATGTTGGGGTGATTCTTTAGGACTCTCTGCCCACCACGCTGTGGCAGCACCACACCAGGGGCCGTATGTACTTTGCTCACCGTGGTGCCCCCAGGACCCAGCTCAGTGTGTGGCACGTAGTATCTGCTCAATGAATACTGGCTGAGGACAAATACACCTCTTTTCCAGCTACTACTCCTTTCTTTTGGAAGAAGTCAAAAGGCTATTGGTTCATCACTGGGCCCCCTACCCACGCCTAAAGGGATAATTTTATGGAGTTTTTTATTGTAAAGGGGACCATGTGTTTCAGATACAGGTGGTTAGGCAGCACAGTTGAGTTTTTCCTTAATACGTAGTATTTTACTGATGCTAAATGCGTTTCTAAAACGTCACTGAAATGGAGGCGCGTTTCACACCTGATCGCATGGCAGAGTTGAACCGACAGCCGTTTCTTTCCCGGAAGCACATAAAATACTGACATGTTTTGTAACGATGGGCTCGTGGATTCCACGACGCACGTACGTGAGGAGCCTGGACTTGTACGTGGGCTCGTGTGGGCGTCCTGCCTGCACACCAGGCCAAAGGCTGCACACACGCCTCCAAGCTCCAAACCCTCCCAACGTTCCTGGGCGCCCACCTTGGTCCCCAGGTACACCGAGCAGACAACCTCTGATGGTTCCCCACAAGTCCCACGTCTGCCCAGACAACTCCAGCTTCCCGCGACTCTCCCTAAATTCTCCATAGGCCAACCTCTCTCTCTTCCAAAGGCCCGGTCTCCGAAGCCAGCTCCCCACAGGGCTTCCTCTGGGTCCCCACCATCACGTGAGCACACCGGGTCAACGTTCAGTTCATGCCACCCTTTGTTACCAAGTCAGTCGGCGGACGCCTCCCAGTCGACGCTGGTCTCCCTGGGGACATCTCTTCATGGGCCTGTGCACAGCACTGGGTACCTCAGCTCAATGGGACCCACGTGTCCCTCTGACTAACGCAATCTGCCCAGCGCGCTTTCCTCTACTACACAACCAATTCCAAACTCAAATGCCAGAGACCCGACACCTGCAGGAAACACAGTCTAACAATTGATTTCAGAAAAAGGTGGTCCTACATCTCTAACAACACCTCTGAATGCCTTTCAACTATGCAAGCCTTATTAATGACTCTGCAAACACTGCTTCCAGAGGAGGCCGAGACAACGCACAACTCCTAACGCTCCCTCACGCTTCCCTTACGAAACCCTGACGTGGGCCATGGCACTGGAACGAGTCCCCTCGGACATTTGCCATTTCAGCTGCAGTTACCCTTGGACGCACGAAACCAATTCAAACCTTCACTCTTTCATATAAATCGGAGATGCTTCTATTTCACCCAAAAAGGAGGTAAAATAATAATACATATACATGGAGCAGAAGATGCTAAGACTTCATTCTCTAGAGGACGGGGCGGGGGGGTCCCCGGCCGGAGAAAATCTGCCACCACAACAGTCTCAGCGACCAACGTACCTACAAGTAGGGAGGTGTCAGAGGCCACAGAAGATGGGGTTCAGACCCAGGAACCCCCGGCACGTGCCATGAGGAGGAATCTGGGAGCTGGGCCCTTCATTCTCCAAAGACCCTTCGCCCCCGCCAGGGTAACTGGCAGAATCATAACCTAAAACCCACACAGGGGACCTAGAAGGAGCGGTTAGAGGTGTGGACCTGGCGCGCGTCACCTGAACAACACAGCAGTGTGACGATTCTAACCTCGTGTGTGGGCACCTAGACCCAGGGTGCCCCCACTCCACACCAGAGAGAAGTGAAGTACACGTGGGCCTGCTGGTGTGCAGTGATCAGCTGGGAAAAGAAACTAGTGGGTGGGGGTGACGCGGGGTGGCAGTGACAGGCCTTTGCACCCTGGGCACAGGTGCCGCAGAAACAAATCTCGGTGCCTCCCAGTCCGTTTGCCCATGTTTACCAAGCTCTTGTTCTTTGCAAGGAAACAACATCTGGGGGGAGGGGAAGGCAGGAGGAGTAGGAGACGTCCACACAAGCGTCAGGCGGTGATCTGGTGACAACCTCGGCTGCCCTGATGGCAGCTGAATGAAGTCTCTCTTGGACTCAAACCTTTAGCTGTAACCCTTGAGACTCCACCTTTTCTCCCAAAGCAGCCAGAGGTTCACCTGGGCAAGAACAGCATGCCCCACAGACTGGAGAGTCAGCACAGGGGACCGGTCAAAGAAAAGATGATGGACAAGAGAAAGAGCGGTCACCTCAAGGAATTTTACCTGGGCCGTTTTCACCAAGCTCAAGACCCGTGGGACCTCTGCCAACAGAGAGAAGACACGGACATCTCTGTCTGTCACTCAGGCCAGATGTTTACAAATAATGTGAAAGACCCTCCTGCATGGACCGGGTGAGTCGCCCAGGCCCAGGCATGGGCCTTCACGAGCTCGGCACCACCAAGCCGGCCGCTGCCCTGGATTTACTTACTCCACAGCCCACGGGACACCAGAAGGGACAAAACAGTTTTCAACAGTGGTAGAATGGTGTATATGTGTATATGTATCATGGAAATCGCCTCTCTGGTTTTATTCCTATTTTCATTATAAACCTATATTGAATTAAAATATCTTCATTGAACTTCCTTTACTTTTTCTAATGTCACAGAATTTAAATCTATCAACTTGTTATTGATAGCAACTGAACAAGTGGAAATTGTAGGCTTCAGTCACAAGCAAACCAACACGGCTGTGTTTTCAAACCAGCCAGGCTCCCACTTAGTGTTCTGGACAGGGAACCCCAAATCTGTTCTTGCAAGACTCCCTGTTTCTGTTATGGATGCTCCTTCCTTGAAACCACTCACCTCCTGTCTCCAGGGACACTCACCTCCTGTCTCCATAGACACCTCACCTCCTGTCTCCTTGGCGACCCCTGAACCCTTATCCCAAATCTAAGCAGTGCCCAGCCTGAGCTCCTGCACTGCCCCTGGTGCTGTCCTTTTCTCTCTGTTCCAAGCCAGGCCCACGAAGTCTCACCTCCCAGCACCTGACCCATTTCAGCCAGGCCTCCCTGCCTCCATTCTTGCTCCCTCCTGGCCACGTTACTAGACATGGCTGACAGATTCCTCTCCCAGAAGGACCGCGACCATGTGACTTCCTTGTTTACTCCCACTGAGGGCCCTTTTCACGTGGAGGGAGCCTGTCCCTCAAAGCCCTCTAACGCCTGGCCACCCGCACACGACTCCATGGGGAAACCGGAGGCTCCCTCTCATCTCCCACGGCCCCAGCCCGGCACGGACATCCGCGCGTGCTCAGAGCAGGTCCACGCGCGCTTGCGCCATCCCTTCCAGCTCTTCCAAGTCCAGTCCTAACACGTCCAGTGTCCCAAAGCCCTCCCTGACCACTTTGGACAGAAGGGGCTTTTCACGCCCAGCTCTGCGATGGCACTGTTTTCATTTGCTAGGCACAGCGGGTGCTCACCTCCCACCTGGACGACCCCCGCCCCCTAATTCCCTGACGGCTGGTCCTGAGTGTCCCTGTGTCCTCCGCAGGGACCTGGCACCCACCAGGCCCACAGCAGTCACTGCAACACCCCAAGCTTCGCGGCCCGGCCGTCAGCCTCGGTGACCCTCCCAGTCCCGGTCACCGTTAGGCCCTCTCCTCTCAGGTGGGCCTTTCCCAGCTAACACGGGATTCCCGGGGACAGTTCCAATGCAGGTGAGCACGGCCACCTCCTCACGACCTCCTTCCTAATGAGCGGCTGTCACAGACCTGTGGACCGCGGGACAGGCAGCCCCGGCCGGCCGGCGGGGGACGCTGCGCGCGGGGTGGACGCGCAGGAAGAGCCGGGCACACAGAGCGGTCATGCGGGAGCCGAGGACGCGCGGGGCGGGGAGGGAGCACGGGGCCACCCGCTGGGTTCCGGCTCCAAACTTTCCCTCCGCCGGCGCGTCCCCCGGGTCCTGCCGGCGCCGCGAGGCCACAGGCGGGGCCCGAGCAGCACAGCGCCGGGTGGGGAGCCAGGGTGGCCTTTTCGGAGCCGGAGGGGGTCCCGGGCCGGCTGCCGGGCTCTGCGGACGCGGGGTCAGGTCTGCCGCCGGGGCCGGGCCGGGCCGGGGCGGGATGGAGATGCCGGCGCCCGGGCTGCGCGTGACAGCCGCCCGGCCCCCCACCCGAGCGTCTCCCGGGCTCCGCGCGGCCCCGGCCACTACTCACCCGGAGGGTTGACGGCCGCGGGGGTGGCCATGTCGCGGGAGCAGCGGCGGAGGCCCTGCGCGGAGCGGCCCGGCGGGCGCGGCCGGCGCGCCACACAAAGGCCGGCAGCTCCGCGGCCCCGCGCCGTCGCCTGGCCTGTCCCGCCTTTGTCGCGCGCCGGGGGGCGCCCGCCGGGCCGTAGCACCGCGAGACTTGGAGCCGCGGGCGGCGGGCCCCCCACGCTGGGGCCGGGCTGCGGGGGCGCCGGGAGCGGGAGGCGCAGGTGCTGCGCTCGGGACCCGGCGGCCTCGCGCACGCGCCGCGCGGCTCACCCCACGCCCACGCCCGGGGGTCGGGACGCACGCGGGCGCTGCCCCAGCCCGCGGCCGGGGCGGGGCGTGGGGCGTGGGGCCCGGGGCGCAGCCCGTCGGGATGCACACGAGGGAGCGGGCCGCACAAAGGCTCCGGGCCGCGGGTCCCGCGGGGACGGCGGTGCCGGAGGGCGAGCCCCGGGCCAGGGATCCCGGGGCACGGGCTGGAGGGCGGGAGCGCGGCCGCAGACAGCCTCGGGGGGTGCCTGGGACACCCCACAGAGGCAGAGGAGTGGACTGGAGGAAAGCACTCAGTTCGGCTTCTTCATTGCCGTGGGGACTGTCACGGCTTATTTGTTGCAACTGCCTTATGTCCACAACCAAAGTGAGAATTTAGAAGATATTTAAAGTGATTTTTATCCACATATCCTGGGGAAGGCGGGCTGCAGGGAGCTCGGAGGGGCTGTTTTTCTGCCAGACACGGGGAATCCTGAGAGAGGATGGCTGTGGGGGAGAACACGTCACCACAGTGGGGGCCCCATAAAGGTTCCCCAGAAGCATCAGCAAGTGCACCCAGGTGGGAGCACAGAACAGATGGCCCCTCATGTGGGCGTTTTTGCAAAAGCATCTCACTGTCCTACATCCTTCCAAAGAACCGTTTTGGGAGGTTCAGGAACAAAGCAGGGGATGTGTTTCCAGAGCACCACTGTCTTCAGGGAGCATTTGTCATTATTGATCTGACTAATAGGCGCTTAACGATATTCATTTGTTTATCGATTGGACACACGGTCTGCTGTGTGCCCCGCACAAAGCTAGGTGTTGGGCAGACCAAGGAAAGACATCACGGGGCTGGGCCTGCGCCCGGCTTCTGGTCTAGGGGTAGGGAAGAGGCAAGTGAAATGAGGTTGGCACTCAAGAACCCACAGCTGCCTTGGGGCATTGTGGTGATTGCTGAATGAATCAGAGCAGAGAGGGTGGAGTGATGAGAGAAAATGAAAACAGGCTTTGAAGACGTGAGCAAGATGTGGAGAGGTGGAAAGAGAAGACATTTGTGTGAACCCTGAAGTGTGCAACCGGCAACGCGGCAGGCGGGGCCCACAGAGATAATGAAAGGTATCCTGAGATCAACTAGGGTACCAGCTGGGACCCCCATCCTCGTATCAAGTAGACGCCCTGGTTTCCCCAACATCAAGCCAAACGAGAACTCGGCCTCTCTTCCACATACCCTAGAAGGCAACACACTCAAATATCCATATGAACTTGATTAATACACAGCAGATCGGACTGAAACTGTCTTACGAAAATGCAAGAGGCGGCTCAACTCACTCACTCCACAATACACAAGGTAAAAATCCACCTGAGATACGCCTGCTGCACAGAACGGCTCCCTTTTCAGCCCTGCTCCCCACGGCAGTTCTGTCTCTGGTGTCCAGTCCCGGACCTCACTGCACCCCTGCTGCTGCCAAGCTCTTCTACGCTCCAACTCAGAAGTAAACACCTCTCCTGGGCGTTTCCACATCAACCATCACACGGGGCTCATTTGGGTATGTCTCCTAACAAACACAGAGGGTGCCAAAAAAATGTATACACATTTTAAGAAAGGAAAAGTGTATTAAAATTGTAATACTCAATATATACCGATCACAGAAGATGAACACAGGTCACGTTTGACTTCTGCAATGACAAGAGGTGCTCAGAGTGGTTCCCATCGGCGTCCAGACACTTCTGATGACGGCGAGCTACTGCTGGAGCAACGCTGACCCAGGTGTCCTCTTGTAGACATTTTTTTGGCACCCCTGGTATGTTTCTAATATCCTCCCTGAATAAAATTGTGGTGAATATGGCCATGACACAAACGTGCACACACACATATTTAACCACACAGATTTGTGGATAAGCTTTCCTTTCTTACTGTGCTGTGGCCTCCTGCCCATTTTCCTAAATGTTACTCTGCCAGTATCATCCATCCTTTGCTTGTTGCGTTTGTCCATTGCAGTACAAGGCAGGTGGCAGGTGGACAGCTGCTAGAAGCTGGGACCCTTCTCAAAGTCTGCTTGGAGTCTGTGGTGCTGTGGTTTTTGGTAAATGATAATAAGCATGTCTGAATTTTAACAGAGGAGGAGACATTTCATCTTTTCCTCCAATCCTTGCACCTCAGAAGCAGAAAGGACCTTTGACATCATTCAGTTCAGCCCCCAGAGTTTGCAGATAAGGGGACAGAGGCTCAGAGTAGAGAGGTGACTTTCCCAAGGTCATGCAGCTCAATAGCCAAGACTCAGAACGGGGTCACCCACAAAGCTGGGACTAGGTGGCCGGGGGGCGGGGGTGGAGGGTGCAAAAGAATGGAGGAGGGGGTGATGGGGGCCCTCACTCTCTCTCTCTCATCTCTCGGTGTTAAATAGGTAAATACCGAGAAGCATGGACTGTGGCTGAAAGCCGTACTCTTAAGTAAACAGTCTGAAATGGGCCAGTTAGCCATTGTTGAATACTGAGCAGTTTACACAATACCGTGGGTCCCTGATAATTACGAGAGCTAGCAGACTGTGACCAGTTAATAGGCTCAGGAATTCCACTCAACCTTTAAACAACCTAGAACGCTTTTATATTCCAAAGGAAGCTATTGAATTTGAAGCTGAGATTTGCATTTTCAAAAAAAAAATTAGCACAGACCCACTGGGCCCACAGCACGTGATTCTGGGCCCAGCGCTCCCACAAATGAGCGGGGCTGCCGGCCACAGGGCTGACAACAGTGGGCGGGAGAAAGCAGTCACCTCAACGCTGCTTCGTGTCCCTCTGATAGGAGATTCCCACTGTATAATTTGTAAGCAGTAGAGGAATTTCTATCTTGTCTTAACTTTCAGATAGCAAGAGCCAGGAAGGGAAGCACGCCCTTCCTTAGACGGAGAGGGGGTGTGAGTGGGGCGGGGGTGGGGGGGTAATGGACAGCCATAAGCTCAGGTTTTTTCTCTGCCATAGACTGTATGTCTCCTCTCGACACTTCCTCACCTCCGTCCTTTCTCACCTCTTTCTCTTCACTGGAGAAAAAGGCACGTAGGTCTCCGTTATCCCCAATGCCACCTCTTGGTCTTTAATTCCACACAGGTGACAGCTGCGCTCCCCCGTCTCTGTCTAGGCAGCCCCCCTTTACCCAGTAGGTCTCTCCCTTACTCTCAGAACCACTGATTTATATCAGAGGTTGATGCAATCTTAGTTCTATACAAAAAGGCATATGCACCGGCCTTTGAAGCAGAAAGCGCGGCCTTTCTGCTGTCACTCATTTATTCTGTTGCCCATAGAACAGTGTTATACCTCTTAAGTCTCACTTTCCCCATCTGTAAAATGGGGGTGATGCTAGCTGGGTTACAGTGAAGATTAAATTGAATGTGGCAATATGTGTGCTCCATCCACTTTAGAGTTTACAATGCTGAGGGCTGGGGGGAGAGAAAGGACTGGGGGGGGTGACAGGCAGTCTGACCCAGGTATCTGACTGCCCGGGGAGGGCATATCAAACCAGCTGGCGGTGAAGCTAAAAGCAGAGGTTCCCCATTTGGCAGCCACACAGGGGATCCCGCAGGACTGAGGGATGTGTCCGGAGCCAGACCTGACCGGTGTCCTGTCTCCCCACGGCCTCCATGTAGTCCACTCGGGTCCTCATATTCCCACAGGGTAGGGGACAGAAAGTACTGCGGGAGTCTGGACGGATGGACGCGGGCGGGGGGAGGGAACAGGAGGCCTCAGAGAGTAGGACTGAACGAACAAAGGCTCAAAACAGGGACCCCAGATCTCAGCCCCCAGTGTAAGGTCTCCTGAAGACACCTTGACATTCACCAGTCACGTGGGGCCCCCCGAGTGGAGCTGGGCGGGGGCGGGGGGCCCAGGGCTCCCTTCTCCCCCTTGCAGGTCCTGCGTGACCCCGTAGCCACCATCTGGAGGACAGACGAGTATGAAAAACAAGTTTCCTACTGCGCTCACTCGGCACCCTGCACAACCTAAGGCCTTTCCTCCAAGGGGGAGAGAGCAGCAACGGTAACAACTCCTCACTTCGGTCCGTACTTGCACATCGTTTCACAGGCCCGGGCATCTGTGACTCAGCCGACTTCGTGAAGAAATGCCACACGTGTGCACTCTCTCAGAGTTTAGTAGATAACCACTTTCCTGTTTGTATTAATCCATTTTGGAAGCCACGCTCCCAAACGACAAGCTTGGTTTGTTGTTCTTTTTTTTTTTTCCCCCCCAGCATATTAACATTCTCCAGATGTCTCAGCAGCGAATGCTGTGCATTTGGGCTTTTCTTATGCAACATATAAAGAAGTGGTTTTTGCTTAAAAATGCCAAGTGAATTCATGGGGCCGGTTAATGATTACTCTCTCTCCAAGTGATATTCAACATTCCGCTGGCGCCCACACTGGTTACTCTGATACAGGGCGGCTAGACCGAGTTCATTATCCAACCAACTGGCCTGAGACAGCTCAACCATTAGCATGGAAATCACCACAAATAAAGGGCAGGTGGCAATGACTTCCCTTCCAGGGGGTCCCACGCTAGAGGGGAGTCCAACGTGTTTCTGTTCAAGAACATTTAGTTTGGGAACACGCAACCTAACTCATTGCCGGGTTAGATTCTGGTCTTTTGAATATCTACCTATTTTACACACACTCACAGAACTTTAGAGGTGCACTTTCAAAACCATGTGGTCCGTAATTTAGAGGTAAACCTGAGGAACTTTCCGGTTCTCCCTGCTTCTCTCTTAGGAAATTAGGGCTGCAGATAGAAGGGGTGTACCCCTTTAGCGTCCTGGGTGGGGTGGGGTGTGCCGGGTTGGAGAGAAGGGGAAGCAATCTCCATGACTCCACTGTTGTGTCTCAGAGCACGGAAAGCGGAAAGCGGGTGCTTGGTCTCCTTGCAGGAAAGAATTGAAAGACACACGGAATATGCCAGGCAAGCAGTGGATTTAGGAAAAGAAGGTAGCACCTCCCAGAGTGGCGGGAGGGGGCCGGCCAGAGGAAGAGCAGCTACACCCAAGAACAAAGAGGCTTAGGAACTTACGATTTCTAAACAGAGGGCACAAAATACTCAGGTGTGGGGGTGGTGTTGTAGGCATTGCTAGGCTGGTCCTCGCCGACCCCACTCCTTCCGGTCAGCAGGAGGGTTTTTGTCCTTATTTGGCTCTAGTGGGAACTGTCCTGGGGACACACGGGTGGGTGGAGATTTTCCCTGCCCGCAATGCTAAGGACGTTAGAATCCATTAGAATCAGCTAAAACTCACCTCGAGGGACCACATGGTGTCCCGGGCCTGTTCTCAGTCACCAAAATCTATTCTGGCCGGTCTGGTAGCTGCACCTTTTCAAGGATGAGCTCATCTCCTCCTTCCTTGGCCTCCCCTTCCTCTTGCCTCTCTTCCCCGCTCTCTCCCCGTGGCCCTCTCCTTTCTGCCTACGGTGAGGTAACTCAGGCACCTCTGGGGGTCCTCAAGGAATGTGAATTTCCCACAAATTTGTCTTGGTTGTCTCTTGTCAGCCCAGGTGATCCCCTTCCCACAACGTCTAGTCCAGACTTGTGTCTGCCTGTGGCCCTGCTAGATGTCCTCTGCGCCAGGCACGGCTGTCCACACCCGGGCCGAGTCCTGGTCAGCTTTCCGGCAGGTCCCTGCCCCCCTCCTTCACAAAGGCCACTTCCCGATCCTCCTTGTCACCTGTCCATGGGGCCAGACCCCACAAGTGTCTCCAGCTACTGGCCCAGGCGCTGACCGCTCCAGAAACTGGGCATGCCCTGTGCCGCTAATTCATCTGCCACACGCGCTGAAAGCCAACCATCAACCGAAGACCAAGGCAGACCAAACCCAGCAAAACACAAAGGCGTGTGGGCACCACTCGCCGGGCTGGCCTCCACGTGCACAACCCCTCACACCCACGTGCTCTGGCCGGCTCGCCTCCTCAACGTCCAGAGCCCCCGTTTCTTCCAGCTCCCAGAAAGAGGGGAACCTCCCTCCCTTACACAAGGCCCAGTTTGGAATCTCCAGCTTTCCCAGACAACTCGAGTGGGAACATACATCCCCCTCCTGACCTACCAGAATGTGGGTCCCCCCCACCACGTCCCTGTGCTCTTGATAAGACAGGGATGAGACTCATGGCGTATCTTTCCCTACATATGGATTTCTCTAAGTCCAATTCCTTGTTAGAGAGAAAAACAGCGTAAGAACATGGCACGGCAGCACGGGTAGGGCTGGGTCTCATTCTCACGTCTCTGTTAAATGATAACACCCTGCATCACTGAGGAAAAAGCAAGGAACCGCTTAGGATGAAACACAAATCCTCCTGCGTCTTGATTTCATCACCTGAGTGTCTAAAATTGTAATTTAAACAGAATGTTTGTTTATCAAGTCCTACTGGGCTTGTGTTATACCCTGAGAACTACTCTGCTTTTGTCCCTGGACCATCCCGGGCACTTTGGTTGTACGGCTCATGAGAAGTTGGTCACGTGGAAAGGCACCCTCGCTAACTGTGACGTGTCCCAGACACTGTTCCTGTATCATGTCTTCGAAACCCTTACTTTTTTCTCTTTCTCGGGGACTGGGAGCATTTCTAATCAGGAGTGTCCCCAGCCACCTTCTCCCAGTGCCACAGAGAGGAGCTGTTTGGTGAATCGGTGTGGTCACTTCCGAAGCGGTGATCAGAGGAGCAGGGAACTGAAGTCAGGATGCTGGCTGCCCAGCCCGGGGCTCGGGTGAAAGTTGGGGATAACTGTTTAAAGCAGAATGTCCTGGAGACAACAGTGGGACACTCGTGTAAGAAATACTCCATCTTCCACAGTATAATGGCCCAGAGGATGACACTGTCCCAAAAACATGGACACCCACCCCTCTGACTGGACAGCGATTCTGCAAGTGACCAGGTTTTAGGAGGAGATTAACTAATGTGTGCCTACAAGGGATACATGTCTTTTAGAAAGTCTCTGTCTAAGTACATCTGAAAGGTCTTCCGCTACCATGGAATAAAATTTAAATATTAAGGAAGGCCCGTGTCTCAGTTTCCCTGCCAGTGCTTCTCCTCCTGCTGTGGTACGTAGTCCACGCTGTGACTGACAATCAGTGGTGTCTACGAGATGCAGGGTTGCTCCCGTTGATCAGTGGAGGAAAGCAGGGCTCAGGGTGGTTGCCTAACACAGCAAGGAAGAGGCAGGGCCAAGGTGGGCGCTCGGAGTGTCTGACTGCACGCACACCCCAGCTCCTAGCCAGGCTGAGCCCCACTTTTCATAGCTGATTGTGACCTGACAGCATCAGCTTCGTTCGCTGTAAGAGTTGCTGAAGGCAGAACAATCACACACAGACACCTGGCTCTGTCTGAAGTACGGGTTGTCCGACATTCTCAGCCCATCCAGACGACCCTGGGAAGAGGGAACCCATATTCCTGGTTCCTGCTATGCATGGGACCAGGTGCAGATTGAAACAATGGGCGTTGCCTGTGTCTTTTAAGAAATACTCATTATTTCAGACACCCTGGGCCTCAGGCCTCTTTCTGGAGTTTCAAAATGAAAATCAGATGTAATACAAACATGCAAGATAACGAGAATGTCTTCGTTAACTGAGTCAGGGAAAAAAAGCAGAACAAGAGGCGAATCGGAGTTAAGGGTGGGTCTGGGAAGCAGGAGCCTAATACCCTCTGCTCTCACTCCTTGCAGGGTCCCCCAAAAACACAGGGACCCACATACAAGCACAGGTACCGCTGTTTCAGCTCCAATGGTCATGGCGACGCACACTGCACAGCCCGAGCGCTTTTCATTTGCTGTTTGCCCCTTATAAGTGTGTTCATTTTCCCATTAAATTGTGCCTAAGCCACCTCCACCCCAGAGATAACATTTCCTGCTCTCCTAGGGCGTTTTTATCCCACAAGGCATTCAGAGAAAACATACCTCTAGTGCTCCTTCTGGTCCTTATTTGGCTGAAAGCAGAACACGCACAATACAGGACCTCAAACTTAATTAGCACAGTGACATAATCACATCAAGCATCGAGGTTGCAAATGACAATGGGAAATGGGGTAAATCAACGCAAACTACTCCGCCCCATGCTTTACAATTAGACAAGGAAGAAAAAAAAAGAGGATAGCTCAAATGCTGTCGGATGCATTTTCTGTTGTTTCTAACTGATGAGGTTGGACTTGTTGACACCCGAGTGCTTCCATTTCCCTTCCTATTTCAATGCGTCAGAACCTTAAGCACACAGATTTTCCTCCTGAGAGGCGTCTTTGTGATTTTCTGTGCTGAATGTGGCGGCTGCTTTGCTTTGAACAGCCTTCACCAAAAAGCCGTGAAGGCTCCTGTGAGAAGTTCTGTAAATGAAAACGGGGCCACGCCCATGTCAAGAGCTCAGGCCCCAACAGGCTGCCACTGGGCAGACACCCTATGCTGAGTTTTCTACGCTGAGTTTGTTTTACAACTTGTCCCAGACTTTCCCCAGGAATTTGCATGCATTTCCCACCGCCAGCTGCTTCTTCTCAACCAATGTGGGTGCTCTGCCATCACAGGTCCTTTTCTTGGTGGAGGCAGAAAACGTGACACATCAGATGCCACGTTTGTGACAACCCGGAAGCTGACAGGTAAGAGACAGAAGATGAGGCGGGCCATCGAGGGAAGTCAAGGGCAGGTGTTAGCACCACACAATCCTGCATCTGCCACTGGTTCACCGTGTGGCCCTAGACCATTTGCTTCGCCTCTCGAGGACTCGGTCCCCTCAACCGTACAGTGGGAACAATGACACCTCGTTCACTGCACTAGCACGGGGATCGGCTCTGGTCACACAGCACCTGGCACATGGCTACCTCTCTCCACCGACGTTCTCTCACCAGAACGTGGGCAGTGCAGGGCTAACACGCGAGGGATGGCTGCAGACTTACCAGAGGAAGGGGCGCTGGGGGCTCTGCACAGGTCACAGGCTTCCTCAGGCTCGTCACCGCAGGCAGGCGTCAGACAGGCTGTCCCCGCTTTTCTCTGAGTCGCGGGTCTCAGTCGACGCCCGGCGTCTCATTCGATGGGTGCAGCCTGCTTCTCTCTCACACGTCCCGCCACCCTTTGGCTCCGGGGTTCCTTCCAATTCCTGCGCTGTGGACACAGTCCTTCAAGGCTCAGCTTTCCATATCTTCCCGGGCTTCCCAGCCTGAAGTCACGCGGCCTCCCTCTGCCCTCCCCCAGCACCTTACCTGCACTGCTCTTCCAGTCCTGGTTATATTCTGCCATTTCCTTTACCAGCGGTGCAACGGGAGGCATTTCTCACTGGACAGGGAGAGAAGGCAAAGGCTGCGGTGCCATGTTTGTCCCAAGCCAGCGCTTGACGCTACGGCGCCTTCCCGCTGTTGCGATTTCCCTGAGAACGCATCCTTGCCAGCAGAGGGCGCTGCAGCTGCCATGCGGCTCCATGACCTCTGCTCCGTGGCAAGTTGTGTGGGTTCAATGCTGTGGGGCAGCCCCTGTCTGTCCTGGCCTGGAGAGGAAGCGAAAGACGGACGGAAGAAAGATGAGAATGAAGTAGGCAGGATCACCTCGTCAGTTATACAAATGTCTAATCACTACGCTGCTGGAGAACTGAAACTAACATGAGCGCCGACGGTCACTACACATGTTTAAAAATTAAGAAAAAGGAAATAGGCAGGGAGGGAGAAAGAGGTGGGAGAGAGAAGCGTGGCAGCATCTGAGGGCTTTCAGGCCCTAGGGGACCAGGAGTGTTTCAACAAGCCCTCTGGATGACCTAACGCTTACTCGGCTCTGAGCCACCAGGCTGGGGAGTGGTGACGAGGGCTGGGTCCAGTTCGTGGAAGGACACCATGCATTTAAAAATGAGACACTGCCACAGAAGACTGGAAGGAAATGGGGATTGCCATGCAAGATGGCCGAGCTCCTGGTTCAGGACACCGCGAATTCTGGGGGGACCGGCGGGCTCTGTGGTCCCGGGGTTCAGGGAGGGGCTGAGCCAGGCTGCACCACACCCCGTCCGTGCCCACCTCACAGTGTGTGTACTCTGAGTTTTGCAACATCGTTCACCCACCCTGATCCGTTCATTCCCTGACAACCATCCCGAGGGACGTGGTAGGAAAAACAAGTCAGTCGCCTCCCCTGCTCATAAATACCTCCTGCTCTGGAGGGGACAATATAATCACCCTGCTGTGGGATGAGACACGGGCCTGTGAAAAGGAAGTGCTGCCCGAGCTCACAGGAAGAGGGAGCCACCGACCTTCCTACTCTAGCTGGGCGAGCGTTCATTTCAATTTTGCTTCTTAGCAATCATCCCACAAGCTCAGACTCTCTCCATCACGTGGGAGCTCAGGGAGGTGAAATGAGTCTTGCAAGGACACACAGCCTTTAGATCCAGGGCCAGGCTCGAATCCAGGTTTCCCAGCTCAGTCCAGCTCCCTGTTCTCTGTGCAGCTGGGGCCTTGGCCCAGCCTTCTCCTGTGGTTTGTGTTAATAGGCATTAATATTAATAGGCGGCAAGAAGGACCATGCTGAGCCTTCCAGTTTTGTTTGAGCAACTCTTAGAGGAGCAGCACTGCCTTTTCTCATGAAAGGAGCGGCCCATTTTTTGAGAAACACAAAAGAGTGGATGGGACGTCTTGTTCAAAATTAAAATCCACTTTTTTTTTTTTTTAAAGTGACAGAAGAGTTCATGCAAAATGATATCCTTGTCTGCTCACTGGCCTCCGATGTGTGACAGGCAAGACTGGAAAGGGCTTCTTATGAATCACAGCTCGAACCTGTTACCAGGTGTGTCACATGACCTTGTCGCCATGACCTTGGACAGGTGATGTCAGCAGGGTCCCAGAGATGCTGAGGGTTTTAACGATAGGCTCTCACATCCAGCGTGAGCAGCGCTGGCACACCACGGCCTGGCTCCCGCCTGCCTGACTTTTTATATCCTTCCTACAAACCCTGTTCTCTTCCTTACAGTCTTCGTCCCTTGCTCATGGATTTCTTGACCGGCTCCCATTCCTGCTCTGGCCCCTCCCCCACTGCCTGCTCCCGGGGTCCTTCCGGCCAGACTGCTGGCTGTGACCTGAGCTGAACCTTCTTGATCTTTGTTCGCTGGCTGCTTCTTTGTGAGGCCGCAGGTCCGCTGTCTCCCCGGGGCTGCCAGCTTCTCCAGTTCTACACGTGGGAGGACTTGGCACTGTAAGAAATGAATGAAATCAGGACAGGTTCCTTTCCATATTCTATTCAGGAATTCCAGCCCGCAGGCCCTTAGGGTTTCCAGATTCGGAGGAAAGATATTGATCTGTAGAAGATGTCTGCATGGGGGGAGGCGGGGAAGCCCGGGCATTTGCACAAAGAGTGGAAGCCTAGCCAACCAACGTTTGGGAAGCAAGCGGACGATTTCTCCTTTTTTTCATCCGCTGTGATGTTATGTAAAGACGTGCCTCCCACCCAAACCTCGGGGCCAAGAGGGCGAGAAGAGAGTTTATGCTTCTGTGTCAGGGAGAAAAGCTGCCAAAATGTGATTAAGCTTTTTGAGTTAGAACTCCATAAAAAGGGCTTTGCTCTGGGTTTCCATGGCTGTGCAGTGAATAGAGTGAGTACAATTATGGGAAACACAAAAGGCGGTTCGGGGCTCCGGCAGAATGGAAGACGTATTCCTTCTACTATTGGCTCCTGCAGCTTCACGCCACAGACGCACACTCGGGAGTCTGCCAGAGGCTGGCTGGAGCTTTTGCACTCCAAATCCTCAGCAGGTTTGAGCTCCTTGCTAAGTAAGGAAAAGACCTAGACCTTGAGGAGACGTGAGTCCTCACCTCCGAGTTCACCGCTGCTCCTGAGACAGCTGGCTTGAAGAAGACAGAGGGACGAGGTGCTCGCCGGCTCCCAGATCTTAGCAAACCTCCTCGTCCTGGGGATCTCTGGCCGAGGGGAAGGCCCCATGCTGTTCCCAGGTCTCCTCTTCGCCCCCAGCCAGGAGAGCAGGTCTGTGCAGGAGAGCAGGTCTGTGCAGGACCTGAAGGGGGGAGGACATGAGAGGTGGTAAAGGTCATGGGTGTGCTAGGTGGCTGGGAGGTGAGGCGTCTGCATTCCAGTCCCCCGTCCCCAAGGGCTGAATCCCAAATAGTCACTTCTCTGATCCAACCACTGAGTCCGAGTAGGGGCAACTTTCTCTTCTTCCACCTGCTCCATGTATGAATCATGTCCCCTTGTTTTGAGAGATGACAGACACAAAGAGTTCCCAGTTACTTAACCTCTCTGTGCCCCAGTTTCCTCATCTGTAAAATGGGGATAGTAGGAGTAAGTACCGCAGTTTGTTAGGAGAACTAAGTAGCTAGTATGGGAAAAGCGGATTAACTGACCAGAAGAGCACGTGGGGTTACCTGAAGGTACCAGGACAGTTCCCACCTCCTCACCCCACTCCTGCGTCCAAACACGGTTCAAGCATCACTTCCTGGTTGAATCCTCCCCTGACCACCCCTGGCAGAATCTCCACCACCTGCTGTGTACCCTATGGTATTCAAGGAATGTTTCGCTATAGCCTGGAAGCCACTTGGTTGCATTTTCTTGTTACGTCAATTGGCCACAGTGGCCACACATTCATCCTCTGTCTGTACACACGTCCCTCTGGTGGCTTTGCAGCACCTTCCTTCCAGAGAGGGATTCTCCCTCCATCCCGGAGGCAGGGGCTGGCCCTAGCACTGCTTTGGCCACTGGGACAGTAGCAAACCTGTGACAAGTAGAGACGTGAAACGGGCTTACCCTGTGGGCTTGTATCTTGAACCTCTTCGAGCCCTGAGACCCCATGGGATCGAGCCCAGGACAGCCTGCTGGACGGTGAGCCACCGTATACAGGGAGGGTCCCCCTGTGGCTGCTGCATTGATTTTAGAGCAGCTGGTCCTCTCTGACTCGGTAGCCGATGGCAGACACCAGAGCGAGTCCAGGTGGGCACAGCCCAGACCAGGAGAACCCCAAATTGCCAACCTGCAAAGTCACGAGACAATTACACGGATGTGGTTAGAAGCCTACATTTGGTTGTTACTGGTTACACAGCAGTGGGTAACTGATATACTTGTGAACTTCGGTACTTCTCCTCCCAGACAGTGAGAAGCTTACTGGGGACCCAGAGCATCTGTCGTAAAGTGTGACGTGTAGCCATTACACAGTCAATCTGTGCTGACGGGATGGATGAGCGATATGTACACGCAAGTGTGAGTTTGTGGATAAACACGTGTTCATTATTTCAATACTCTCAATTGTGCCTCACACACTCTGCTTCCCAGACTGATGAAAAACTAACCTCTGTTTCTTAGGACACCCCCTCCCAGAGCTGTGCAGTGCTTTCCAGCAGCTCATGACAACTCAGGCAGTGGGGAGCCCTCATGCAGGACTCAGCCTGGGGGTTGTCTCCAGCGGTACTGGCTGTGGCTTCTGTTCTGGGATGAAGCATGAGCACCAGTTGGGAGGGAGGGAAAGAGGAAAGGAGGGAGGGAGGGAAGGAAGATAGATAAGATGAGATGAGATAGATATTAGATGAAATAAATGGATGGTAGATAAGGTAAATGTATAATAGATTAAATACACGACAGACAGACAGATAGCTAAATGGAGAGAGAAACGGAAAAATACCCGTTAGGTTCTGGTATGCTGAGGGTGGGGTAGAGATAGAGCCATGGGAGAGACGAGAGGAGAGGGAGGCGAAACAAAATGAGAATTTCAGTGGGCATTTGAAATGGTGTCCTCAGCAAACGCAGTATAATCTCATTTCTGTGTGTGTGTGTGTAAGGAGATCTACAAAAGGATGGTGACAGAAGAGGTAACAGCGATTCTCAGGGCGTCTGATTTCAGGGTCTCTCATTTCTTATTTTCTACTGTTTTGCATTGCGTTATGTTTCCCTCAACAAACGTGTTATTTATATAATGGGGGGGGGCAAAAATCTATTTTCACTGAGGAAATGAAAGAACCCATTTATCACTTTTTCAGCTTTCCGTATTATAGGTGTGCAGAGGTTTTACTTGAAAAAGCATCCTACCAAGCACAGCCCTAGACAATGCTGCCTCCCTCCCACCCCGAAGCCCACGGGATTCCAGAAGAACAGATAACGATCTCTGTTTGCAGGGGGCGGGGGGAGGCAATGAGATTGCAAAAACTAATAAGCAAATGTTTTTTGAATAAAAGCACATTGCAGTTATAATTACAGGAGAGGCCATAGCGGGCAGCCACAGGCTGCATCCAGCTCACGGCTGACTCATTAAGCTCGCACAGTGTTTAAAAGATGCATTACATCTTTTAATACACCATACAAAACCAGAGCTCTTTTAAAGTCTGGAGATCAGGTTTCTTGTGACAAAACCCCAACTCCTGGCAATACTGGGTCCACCTTCCCGCACGAAAAAGATCACCCAGAGCCCGGCTGTGCCCGGTGGCGGGCACTCATGGCCTCCAGCTCCCACACCTCACCTGGGCCCCATCGTGCCACTCTGGGCAGTCGCCCTGACTCACTGTGATGAAGAGACAGGGAGGCTCTGAGAGTGACCCCGGGCTCACTCTGACTGCTGAGGCAATGGCGTAACTAGAAGCAGGATCGGTGGCTTCCATGTCCCACGGGACCTAAGAGTCCCAGGTTGCTGGAGCCAGGAGCCCAGACACGTACTCTAGCAACGACACCCAAAGCCACACTGCTGGCCCTTCGCTCGTGCGGATACTCGTCTGCCCGACACGGGCGGCCAGCTCAGTCCGGCAGGACACACACCTGGTGTGGACCCTGCCCAGCACCCCCTCCATGGACCGGGGGACCCAACCTCCTCTCTCCATGAACCTCCCTTCGTGAGTTCCTCCTTCCCCAACGTAAATACCAGGGGACGTGGATTCTCTCGTCAGCAGCAGTGCTGATCCCCAGCCCATCTCCTCACGTACGAACTTCCTTTCTGCAGAAGCTCAGGCATCAGCTGTACTCTCCTTGCCGCTGGCCCTCGGCCTCTTTCATCTTCCTTCTTCTGACCTAGGCTTCTGCCACCCGAGTTACCTGCTCCTGCCTCCTCATGCCGATATGTGCCGATCCCAGAGCTGAGTCCAGTTCCAGAACATTCTCAGGCTCTCCGTTGGCACGTGCCTTCAGCTTGGTCCCAACTCACTGGCCCCTGCTCTTCGTGACTCAGTCCGACAAGGACTCATCTGCTCTGTGATGGAAGGGGCTTCTTCTGATGTAAAGAATGAAAAAGAGCCTCTTTGGGGCTGAGCTCTTCCTGGAAGAATCCATGTGATTACTCAGACATCCTTATTCTTCCCTAAAAAATGCCCCGAGGTTGCCTGGGGGCGGGCATCTCACCACGTTTTAGGTGTTTCCACCCACGTGTGGGCAGCTCTACAGCGATCAGGCATCTCGGTGAGGCTGGCAATGTCTGCACTGCAGGGAAAGGGAGAACGAGACGGCATTGGCTGGGTCCCCGTGTCGGCCTACAGTCGTCTGGGAACAGAGCGGGGAGCCCCTTCTGGGCTGCTCACGGAGTTCTCGGGAAAAAGTCTTCGGGGGCCTCAGTGTCAGACCCAGACACAGGAGCCCACATGCAAACCAGGGAGAGATTCGTCCAGATCCTGGAAATATGGGCAAGCCCTGAGGACTGAGGCCCTGGAAAGACCATACAGGGAGGTGCTGAAGGATGGCACCCAGAACAGGGGACAGGTGACTCCTGAGGACTGGCGGTCCGCTCACAACACAGACTATTTCATCATTTAGCCCGTGACTTTTCAACCGACTCAGGGAACGGTCGGCACGGTAATTAATGATGTCCTTGGGCTCGGTAGATTTCAATGGCCTTCCTGTCCTTTGAGCCTTCCAAGGAGCTGTTTCTTTCAGCGTGAAGATATCAAATGCATGCCCAAGAGTACTACAGAAGGAAGACTAATGGCTTCCAATGAAACCAATTACGTGCTTCTAAAGGAAACATCCTCTAGAATTGCTCTATAATCTTCACACTGTTTCAGGGTTCAAACTGGAATCCCTGCTGTGTTCTGGCTTTTGTTTGAACAGACTGTCTGTGAAACAAAGGAGAGATGAAATGACATCTCAATTCCTGATAGTTAGGGATCCTGTGACTTCCCAGCTAGATAATCTCTGAGCCTTATGTTTGTACGGTATTGATCACAGAATTAGAAACTAAAGTATAAGCCTTAGCTGGTACGCATTTTTATACCCCCAGCTAGCGTGAACGATACAGGTTTATATAAAGGAGATGCACTTACTCGAGACAATACGTCCGAGTTCTCCCTTCATTCAATTAAAACATAAATGTCACACCCTGAGTTCTTTTAAATTAGGTTTATTAACCTGCAGCCCATGCTCTGAGTGCATATTAGAGAGCTATCGAGTTTTCAGTTTTATTTAGGATCACTAGGAGGAATAAACGTGATGAGATCACACTTAATATTTTAGCCGATAGCATAGGAACTGAGATTAGGCAAGCTTGCTGGAAATTAAAAACTAAACAGCAGCCCATGAATCACTCTTCCTGGGGCACGAATCATTTCTATTTCATTTTCCATTTCCTCTCTCAATCAAGTATTATACTCTTCTCTGAGTTTGAAACCACTGATCTAAAAGGATGAATGGCTGGAAAGCCCAAATTACCCCAATGCCTTCCACTGTCACCACCTGTCACTCCGCCTGTCTTGGTGGTGGAAACAGTGTCCAAAGAGCGGCACAGACATTCCAAATTTCACACCTTTCAGCATAGAGCTTGCCACACTGACTACGGACAGATACGAGTTGCTGTGAATTCCTATATGTTGAGTTTATACTTTTAATGAAGAGCCCACTCAGTCTGCCTTTCAGACAAATGAATTCAACCTTCCTCCCACAGAAGTGGAAATGTCTCCAGTGGCTTCCCATAAATCGTTTTGCTGAGCTCAGAACCCAAGTTGAAAGAATAGGGGAAGTTCAGGGACACGCACATTCATTCTCCACCTCATTTGACAGCAGAAATTACTTATGATCCAGCAGCACCAGTATTCCCTTTAGACCAGTATGACATGGAGTCATCCATTACAGTAATTCACGGTGCTGTACAGAGGGTTTCCATTGCAGTCCCTCAGCTATTCCAGCTGGCTGAGGATCACTACATAGCACCTATAAACCTGTATGAGCAGGATAGGAGGGACACAGACTTTGGATGTTGACGGGAAAGTGTGCAGGAGCAGGAGTCAGGACACCTAAGCAAATCCCCTTGTTGCCACTAACCTAGCATCAGGTGATGCGGGTACAAGGCCCTCAATATGAGTTAAGACAAGATCATCTCTTACCAAATCCCCTTCTCTCACTGCCCAAGAAGATTGCCTGGGCCTTGTGTTCATGGAGAGGATGAGAGATGAATAGATGGATGGATGGATGGATGACGGATGATGGATGGATGGATGATGGATGATGCATGGACAGATGGATGGATGATGGATGGATGGATGATGGATGGATGGATGACGGATGATGGATGGATGGATGATGGATGATGCATGGACAGATGGATGGATGATGGATGGATGGATGATGGATAGATGGACGGATGGATGATGGATGGATGGATGATGGATGATGCATGGACGGATGGATGATGGATGGATGGATGATGGATGATGCATGGACAGATGGATGGGTGATGGATAGATGGATGATGAATGGATGGATGGATGGGTGGATGGATGGGTGGGTGGATGGATGGATGGACGGATGGATGGATGATGGATGATGCATGGACAGATGGATGGATGATGGATGGATGGATGATGGATAGATGGACGGATGGATGATGGATGGATGGATGATGGATGATGCATGGACAGATGGATGGATGATGGATGGACGGATGATGGATGGGTGGATGGACAGATGGATGGATGGATGGACGGATGACGGACAGATGGACAGATGGATGATGAATGGATGATGGACGATGGATGATGGATGGATGATGGATGGATAGATGGATGGATGGATGGACGGATGGATGATGGATGGATGGATGGAAGGATGGATGGATGGATGGATGGACAGGTGGATGGATGGGTGGATGATGGATGGATGACGGATGGGTGTATGTATGGATGATGGATGGATGGATGATGGATGGGTGGGTGTATGGATGGATGGAAGAAAGCAAGGAAGGAAGGAAGGGTGGGTGGGTGGATGGGTGGATCGAAGGAAGGAAGGCGAATGGAAAAAGAAGCAGGGGCTCCCACCCGGACAGGGCTGCCACCAGCAGATGGAGGCTCCAAACTTTCCTTGTCCTTTAAACAACTCCTGGCTGCTGCAGCTCACAAGGAAGTGAAACAGCATGAAGGCCAATGACAAGTTGTATCATTTGGTTGAAACTTAAAACAACAGGGCCCATATGGGTAGGAAATTATTTTTAAATGACTGAAATGTCTAATTTGCATAATTTATGTTTTGTTCATGTTTGCACCCAGTGGGTGTTCTATGAATATCTGAATACTTGATGACTGATTAATATAAATTGCTAGGGCCTCTCATTATTGCGAAGGGTTCAAACCAATTGTTTTTTTGTTTTTGGTTTTGTTTTAGGCTACCAGTATATGGAACGTCAAAAAATATTAGACTGGGTTTAAGAAAATTATAGCGTATCTTAAATGTTTACATTAAAGGAAAGTTGCCGGTGGCCCTCTCAACCCCTAACAACGTGACTAAGAGAATTGCTAGGACTTACCCAGAATCTCAGCGCCCTTTGTTAAAACCCAGGGGACTTCCCGACTTGGTCCAGTGCACTGTCCTTCTCGTTCCGCTAGGGGGCAGGCAGGAGGCGAACACGGCTGCCTGGGATTTACCAGGACTGAGAACTTGCAGGATTCTCCAGGCCTGGGGTCTGGGCGCTCAGAATGAGGAGAGAGAAGCAAGCTTGGAAAGAGCCTAGAATGTCAAGATGTTGCAAGACTGATTCATAAAATGGGAATTTCCCATCCCCCCCGAGATTTTGTTTCCTTTTTTTCCCTGAGTATTTAAAAATCAATATAAATTATACAGCAAATATTTGTTTCCAGTTTATCGTTTACTTTTTAACTGTTTATGGTATCTTTTTTTCATAAATAAATCTGTTCAGATTTTTTTATAATCAGATCTGTCCATCTTTTCCTGTACCGTTCTGTGATATATTTAGAAAGGCCTTACCAATCCCAGGTTTATAACAAATATTCACCCAATTATGTTTGGCTTCCCTTTTTTCCATTCCGTATTCAGTGGATTTGGGATTTATTTTGGTCTGGGGAACTGGGTAGAAAACCAGCTCCTACTAATTACTATCAGTAATTCCAAAATCGTTTTGGGGAAAATCCATCTAGTCTATGAACAGGAAGAAGCTCTTAAAGAGCACACTTTCTTACGTTCTTCTAATTTTGGGCTCTTCGTTCTACTCCACTGAGCCGTCGTCTCTGGTCCAGTAACACCCTGTTTCGATTCTGTTGCTTTGTGATGAGGGCAGTGGGCAGTGTCAGTGAGGAAGGTTGGGCACAGATGCCTGAGTCACATCCCGAACCCCGGCTTCCAGCTGTCACTCTGGGAGTGGCATGCGTTTTCTTACCTGTAGTGACAGCAGCAGTCGTAGCATCTGCTAAGGGCTGCCGTGAGGAATCCAACGCACAGACACATACAAAGCACTTCCTTCCAGAGTAAGCACTTGGGAGGTTGCATTTTACTTATTCACCAAGCGTGAATACATAGAACTCCTTCATTTTACTATCCGGCGGGCTACTTCCCCTCACAACCCTTCTCCATCATAGTGTTATTGTTCCACACGCGCTCTGGCATCACTGTGTCAGGGTGAAAAGAAACTTCTGCTTGGAATCATGGAGACTGTACGTTTACAGACACAGAGACTGATTTGGTTCCACGTCCCTTCGCGTCCGAGAGTCAGCATCGCGCTCCATCCATTTACGTCCTGGTTAGTCCCTTTGTAGAGACTAGAGGGTTTTGTTTGTTGGTTGGTTTGCTTTTCATATTCCCTGGAAAGGTTATTCCTATTTACTTACGGTTTTGCTGTTAGTGACAAAGGGATTTTTCATTCCTATTTCTCACAGGGTAGCACGCATAAAAATACTGCTCATTTCGTATGTTTATCTGCTGCAAACAGTAATCGTTTTTTCTCTCACTTACCAACGTTTAAAAAGGCAAATACACGTATTGGTTTGACAAAGGCACCACTTCAGTATCTTTACACCTTTTTCTTTTCTCCCCTAGCTGACTGACCTGACTTTCAAAGGGGCCTCCTGGTCTTCCCTAAGTTGAATGGAAACGTCTGTCTGGCTATTAAGCATAACGCGGGAGGAGGCTTGGAGAGAGGTGTCTGCTTTTCTGTAGAGGAAACATCTGAAGGGAACTGCTTTACAAGAGCACATCACAAAAGCCCAGATTGGTCTGTGCGCCTGCGAGGGGCTCCCGGCCCCCTCCCCGCGCTGCCCACGCTCTGGCCGGGGGTGAAGTTTCTCCTGCGTTTCCGCTTGAACAGCATCCAGCTGCCTCGCCTTTAAAATGCCAGGCCGGCTGCCGCTCCGCTCAGAGCCCCCTCTCGGCGGCTGGCCCGGGCACGCCCGCACCGCCGGGGCGCTGACTCAGCCGCAGCCGGGCCGCTGCCCGCCGAGCCGGGCCTGGCAGCCCCGCGTCCCCCACACGCGCCCCCCGCGACCCCCGCCGAGCAGCGCGGCAGCCAGCCAGGGCCCCGAGAGCGCAGGGGACCGGCCTCCCCAGGTAAGGATGCGGGGGACACCCGGGACGCGCCGGGCGTCTGCGCTGCGAGGGCGGCGTACAGGGGGTCCCCGACCGACCGTAGGTAGGGGTTCTGCTCGCTGAAGTCGAGCTGAGCCCCGCCGCCGCCTCGATGGGACCCGCGTGGCCACCCAGACTGGGACCCCTCCTCCCCGGAGGCGCTGCGCCCGGGGTGCGCCTGGGTCGGGGGAGGGCCGGGGCCGCGCTGGCCTGCGCTGCAGCGCCCCGGGTCTCCACACCTGGAGAGCGCGATGGATGCTGTGTTCAGGCACCATCACGCTGGCTCAGCCATCACTTCTCCACTGGGGGTCCTCCGCCCCCTGCCACCAGGGGTCTGGGCAGTGTGAGTTGACAGTGAATCAAAGTTAGCAATTCCTTCTCGTCGAGTTCAGTGCCTAAAATGCAGTCCATTCGTGTGGCTGACAGTGGTGACAGAACGGATTTTTCTCAGTGTAGGGGGTGAAGGTCAACATTGAGGTAACTTCTGGGGAAAGTTCTCTCCGCAGCGGCCTTGCCAAACGTCAGGTCTCAGCTGCACTGCGTTGGGGTCTGGGGCGGAAAGCCTGACACAACCTTCCCAATAGTGTAGGGGTTTGGGTGGTATTTTGGCGGCTGCCGTATAGAACTAAAGTTTATAGTAGTCTGTTGCCCACAGGGAAAGTTCTGAAAGGGGAAAACCGTTGGGAAAGAACAGGGTGACTCTCGCTCAATGCTAACGTCATGTGTGGCCTTGGACCTTCCCTCTCTCTGAGCCTCCTCTTGACTCGCTCTGTGGTCTTTGAAAACCTGCCAAGTGGATTTAAGACATCATAAAGCTAGACAGCTAAAGCCTTAGATGTGATTTACAAATTGGATTTGGCTTCAGGCCACATTTTCATGGATGTCCGCCTAAGATATGGACCACCTCTGAGGACACATCAGCAGGAAAACAGTGCAGAAAAACTTGCCCTGAAAAAACCTGACACCAATGACTTCACATTTATCCAAAAGGGAAATTGGGGGTAGGCTGTTTGCTTATTGTATGTAAACTTTGCATTCATATATGCTCGTTCCCAACGATTAGTTTCCCAATCACTTTTTCCAGTTGTATTTTTCACTTCTGAATGACATACGAGTCATGCATGCCTGAAATGTAATGCGTCTCTGAACTCAAATGCATCTAGAAAATTACAGCAAATTTCTAGCCATTAGCTATTGAAGATACAAATTTAAAACAAACAAGGTTACGATGGAATAAAAGGTTTTTAAAAATAGTATGAACATTAATTAGCTTGAAAAACAAACAGTTTGATGAGACGCTCAATGATTGTTCCTAAGCTGTGGTTTAGAGGACCCCCTATCTTTCAGGTTTATTTCCTTACTGGCTTGATGAAACAGGCAGCCATTCGGAATATACTGCCTTGCTAGTTAATCTTTCTGCAAGAGATATTTACATTAGCAGGCCACATTGTCCCAGCACAGATGAGAACCTGCCGTCCTGAGGCAGTGCATGCGTCGCAGCATTCAAATTCAACAACATTTCCATGATTTAATGGAAAATGCAATGCTATCAAGGAACATGTCCTGAAATTATCCTGTCCGGCCACAATACAAAGAAGCGTGTTTATAAAATTGACAAGGTTCCAAGACGCTGAGGTCAGTGCTTCTAACAAGCGCTAGTGTGAAAGACCATAATGCTCTCCGTCCTGGCATTGAAAGCTGTGGAACTGGTCCACGGTCATGAATTTCATAGATAACCGAAGTTCACATTAAAACATTAAGAGTGACGACACTTCCAAATGTTTCAATTGCTTCGGAAGGAACTATTCCTGAAGTGCAGCGCAGCCTTCCTTCCTTCAGGGAGCTGGCTCATGGGAAGGAACACGTTCCTTGACGACGCAGGACCAGCCTCTGAGTCGGTGGGTGACCTCGTGCCCACAGGGCAGGAGGAACCCCGGCATTCGCAGCCGGCGCGTCAGCACTTAGTCCTGCCCCTGCCCCTGCCAGTCGGACAACCTTAAGCGAGTTGCCCTTTGCAGCTTCCATCCTCTCATCTGTAAACCCCACGAGAACCAACGCGTAAGCCAGTTCTGTGTGTCAGTCACTTCCTACGCGCTGAGCATTTTATATTCGCTGTCACCCAATCTCCAGTGAGGAAACTTAGGATCAGAAAAGCAATGTGAATTACCCCAAGGTTAGTTCAGGGTAGGAGAGCGGGCAGACTCCAAACCGGGGTCACCGGATGTTTCTCACCTATCTGTCATCTGAGGCTGCTCAAAGGGAAACATTCTGATTTAAAGTCAGTTCTAGCGAAGGAAGGAAGGAAGGGGGAGGGAGGGAGGGAGGGAGGGACGGAAGGAAGGAAGGAAGGAAGGAAAAAAGGTAGGGAGAAAAGGAAAGAAGGTAGGAAGGAGGGAGGGAGGGAAGGAGGAGGGAAGGAAGGAAGGAAGGAAGGAAGGAAGGAAGGAAGGAAGGAAGGAAGGAAGGGAGGGAGGGAGGTTAGAAAGAAAGGAAATGCAGCTGGACGTAACTAGGAATAGCAGGTCCACTTTGTGAGGCTGAGGTGATGTGAGAGAATTCATGTCTTGGGCCTCGGGAGTGGTCTTTCTGTAACTGGTGTCTGTAGGGAACGAATGCCCTCTTTACTGGGCTGTACAGATCACAGCTTAGATGTACACGAGAGCCTGGCACACAGACCCCCGTGTCCTCCATCCCGCGGTCTGCTCCTGAGTCTGCCCTGGACTGCAGGGCTCCTGTGCCCCTGTGGCCGGACATTCCTGGAGGGCACCGGCTGTACCCAGGGAGGGGATGCTGCCAGCCCTCCAGGGGAGTCCCTGAGAAACTGACTTCAGGGCGACAGAGAAAGGCAGTGTCCCCTCAAACGGGAACAGACCTGGTGAGACCGCTTCGGCCTCAAGCCGCTCTCCTCCGGTCCTGCCCATGTGCTGACCCCACGACAAGAGGGAACGTGACCCCGGGATCTCAGTAACTGACTGGACTCAAGGCTCACATTTCATGTGTATACTCTGTGCTTATGGGAGTTTTTCAACCTTTTCAAATTCTTTGATTTTTTTTTAACTGTTTACATTATTTCTAAATATTTCATTCTACTCCACAACACATCTTTGTTTTAGTATAAGACAAGGCAGCCCACCATCACCACCACCCTGGGCCACGTTCCCGCCCCCCCCCGTCCAGTGGCGTGTGTGACGCAGGAAGGGAGGCCGGGCCCTTTCTCTAAGTGATGTGACTCCTAGTCCCCGGCTCAGAGCACCCCACGGACTCCACAATGGCATTTCATCCCTGCCGTGGTGGCGTGATGGAAAGAAACCCTGTGTCCCCCCTATAGGTGACAGCAGGGTCACAAAGACAGCACTCCCACAATCCAGGCCGGTGGCAGACCCTGGGGACTGCAATACCATGTTCTTTCACAGACATGAGCTTTCAGGCTCAGGTGGGCCATGACGAGCTGATGCCAGGTGGCACGCGTGATGACATCTGCTTGTCACCCTGCCCTTGGCAGCGACAGCCATAAGTGGCCTGGAAGCCTATGGCCTTTATCATCACGCTCAGCTACCCTCACTTCCCCTTGGCTCAGACAGCACTCCCGTGTTCTAGAAGAAGGCAGGTAGATGTCACACACCAGGCGTGCCGTCCCTCCCTCACCCAGAGCAGACATTGCTAATCAATCATGACGCTCTTTCCCACGGAGCCAGAAGAAGGCTTCAGAGTCCTTCTCAGCAACAGCCCGTGGCTGGCACATGAAAGGTATTTCGTCAGCTACTAACAGGAAGACCATGAGGAGCTTTCAGCCCCAGAAGTAGGGTCACAGCCCCTCACCTTTCCCGCACACCCCTCCTCTAAGCCACGGGCGCGCAGCACAGCGATGGGGCCCCATGCGTGGGGACAGCCACCACACCTGGTCCCTGGAGGGCACGGAGGAACCTGCCATCTAAACCTCCATCTGGCCGCTCAGCTTCCGAGCTGACCCCGCCTGTGGAAACAGTCTGTTCCCCTCTCCTAACAACCGATGTTTGCGAGGCCGTCCCCCAGGGGACTTGGATGGACAGACGCACATTCTGGACTCAGTGGCCGGGAAGTGACCTGGGTTCCATCAGTGTCACTCACCCACAAGGCAGAGCTGTTCCCTGAGAGTCAGCGGTGCGCTCCCTTTCCTGTGTCCCCGTTAAAATGTTCAGGACTCACTCTCAGTGTCTGCAGGCGCATAGAAACGTAGCCCCCGGAAGCGAGCTGAGCCTGGAAAGCCCTGCCTCTCTCCAGCTGCCACATCCCCTTGGAGGCAAGGACACTGCTGTTGATGGATGTCCACGCCCAGTGACAGCTATCTCCTCACATCCCCTCTCTGCTGAGAATACTCCTGAGGAAGATACCGGGGGTGTGGGTTAGTGCGGGGTGGGCGTGGGGCCAGGCCGTATTTCAGGGGTCCGACCACTCCCCAGACCTGACCGCCCCTGTTACACTCCGCTCCCCACCTGCCCAGTGCCACCAACCCTCTGCAGAGAGGGACCCCCGCTGCGAGTCCAAGGAGGGGACCCTTTGACTGCTCACCAGACCCGTCAGATGCAGAGGCGGTGGCGGGTGGGGAGCAATTTAAGGGAAGGGCTTCCTACGTGTGGAATGTGGTCAGGATGGCGGACGGATGGTGGCGGGAGTGACCAGGCTTCAAAACCCCACAAATTCCAGAACCTTGGAGCGATTCTCCCTGGGGAGCATGGGGGCCTCTCCCACTGACAGCTGTGTGACCACCGACACGTCACGCCACTGCTCCGAGCTACGGTTTCCTCATGGGTCCACTGGCGAGCTGCACACCGACCTCTAAGTTCTCGGAGGAGCTTACAGAGGACACTGGGAACTAACGCCATTGCTTCTCACGCGGCGGGCCCGGGGCCCTGTGTGTGGAGCCTGGGTCTGACCGTAAACATATAGCTCGCACGGCGAGAACGCAGCAGAGAAATCCTGGAAGGATGAGCGGGCAGGCTCCCAAGGCCGTCAGGCCCAACCCTGCAGGCCTGAACCAGGCCTCCCAGCACAGGGCTGCGGGCACATTTTAACCAGCGACCCGAGGGGCTGGTAGGCACGGTACACGTTAGCAGCTCAAGTCTGAGAACCAGTGACCCTGCCTGGGGAATTAGCAGTCTGCGCACTGTTTTGATCTCCCCGACAAATCCCTTGACGCCCGCAGCTCATTCTGTCTGGACAGACGCCCTCTTTCTCCTTCAGACCTCGAGACACACATTAACTCCCACCCGGGCTTCACACAGAGTGCTCCCTAATCTCCTCCACAGGAGTCACGACACAGCCAGCTGTCAGCGCTGCCTGCAGCCAAAGCCCCACCGTTTGCGGTTGCTGGCCTCAATCTTCACGACAGTCCGGGGAAATCACGGAGGGACAGACACTGGAGCCCATCTCTGGGGAGAAACCCATCCACGCCCCAAGGGCTGAGGCAAGCGCGTCTTCTAACCATGACTCCTTAGCCAAAAACGTCCAAAGCTGCTCCGATTTCAGTCTACACATCCGGAAGATTCTCTGTTCACCCTGGATCTGTCTTATGGTATCTTTTTTTCCGTCTTTTTTATAGAGTAAGCTTTGGAGTTGCAGACAATTTGCTTCTCTGGAGGATGAGGATTTTAATAGCTTAATAGCTGAGTTATTAAGATTTGGGTTCAGAGCAAGAAACATTTACCATCTATTTTTAAATGTACTTGTTCTGGAAAAAAATCCTTTTCTGATTATTCAAGTTATAGATGTACTTTCTAGACGTCTTGGGGAAATCCTGAAGAATATGCAAGAAGGATCTACTAGGTCCCTATAAATGATGCCAGGCTCATAAATGTCCTTTCAGAGGTCCCTCCAGTTTCTTCCCTTCTACACACCTCTTTGGTCTTATTTATTTGCTTGTTTCCACAACCGGAATCGGTGAGAAAGACGCCCAGGAAACAACAGGGGGCTGTGGGGCCCAGTGGCGGCGGGTGCACAGGACAAGGAAAGACCTTGGAGAGAGAATGTGACGAAGGCTCTGAGCCATTTCAGCAGCAGAGGTAGGCAGGGGGCATTTCAGGTCGAGAGACAGGACAGAGCCTTGGTGATTTTACAAGCCCACAATTCTTTGCCACGCACCCCATTGAGTGGTGGCATCCATGTCCCCTCCCATTGATCCTGGGGGCCTTTGTAGCTGCCTCGGTGGGAAAAAATGTGGCGGAAGTGGCGCTCCGTAACTTCAGGCCGGGTTAGGAAAGGCCAGGCGGCGACTGCTGGTCTGTCTGGGGACTCTCGCTCTGTGGCCCTCGAGTGGTCGTGTCGGGTCTGCCACCCTGAGGCCGCCACGTGGAGACCACTTGTGGAGGACGGCGCCTGAGGAGCCCGCTGTCCCAGCCCCAGTGTGGACACCAGACGTGGGAGTGAAGGAACCTTCCACGGCCCCCACCACACACATCACCCGACTAACTGCGCGTCAGAACTCTGAGCAAGGACCACCCAGCTGAGCCCTGTTACCTTCCAGATTCCTCAGCAAAACAAATGACTGTTACTTGTTTGTGAATAAATACCCAGAACCGCCTCTTCAGTCCTGAGGTAAACACAAGATTGTCACGGGCAGCGTGGCTGGAGAGCCTGGCTGGGGCCCGAGCCTGGGGCCTTGGCACCATGGCCTACGTGCCCACGTGGCTCAGCCACAAGCCCTCGCCTGGACAGCACAGAGTGCATGACAGCGCCGCGGTCCATGCCGTCCTCTCTGGGGGACACAGTCCTCCGTGTTGTGTGACATCACTCCTCTAACTAAGCCTCACCCGACTCTAGGCGCTCGGTGCCCTCATCGTCACCCGTTTTACCTCGGTGGAAACTGAGGCCCAAAGAGGTTAAATAATTTGCCCAAATTGTATTGCTAGTAAATGGGATTTGGGCTGAGATTCCAAACCCTGGGACGGGCTCCTGCTCTCCGCCCTCCGCTCTCCGTCTCCATGGAGGCGGCTGGAATAGATGACATCGTGTATCCAAAGGGGAAGGCGCCTAACAGTATTAGGGCTGCACTTACTCTCGTCTGCGGGAAAGACCCAGCCCACAGGGCTCCGGGGCCAGCCGCACCAGGAAACCCTTAGAAGCGCGGTTCCGAGTCACTGTGTCACCCTGTGGGGATCGCAGAGGGCAGTGCCTGGGTCTCGCTCACGCTTCCTTCCGGCCAGAACTGTGCACAGTGCCCTGCGTCCGTCTTTGGTGCACAGGCTCAGGACAGCATCTGCCCCATCTTCAACCAGGCCGAGGCTGGACGAGCCCTGAAGCAGAGACCTCGTACAAGCTGCACGTCCTCCTGGGAGAATGTGGGGGGGCTCTGTGTGCCTGAGGAGCGAGCACAAGGCTGTCGGCCCAGCCCCCACAGCCCCGCCGGTGTCAGGCTGCCTGGCCCTGCGGTCTGGCATCTCAAGGATAATGAAAAGTACGATTGTAGCTTCTGCTGACCTTTGACACGTCCCCGCACCAGCGTCCTGAGCGTGCGGCTTTGCTCACAAACTGTGTGGCCTCCTCCGCTCACCTGAGTCTTGCTTGCTGGGCTCAGAGGAGAGAAAGTATTGGCAGAGGATGAGCAGGGCGGCTTCAGGTTCAGCAGAGAACAAGCAGACACTTTCAAGGACTCTCAACCCAGAAGAGTAATTAATAATAACGTGCTGAGTGATGTCCCCATTCCTGCACCCGTGGTGACTAGGGTGTGACGTTCAGCCAGGTGCTGAATGACGGTCTCGGCACAGACGGTGGACAGCGGGGGCAGCTGGGCCTGGCGCAGTGCACACATCCCAGCAGAGCGCAGTGCCTCGTGGTCCAGATGGCTGGGGCAGCGGACTCCTCGCACACCCACTGCCTTTCCCCAGGAACCTTCGCAGCCCTTCCCGCTTGTGCAAACGCTCTTCCACGTTCACTGCTGCATGTAAGCTGACAGCCCGGGGACGGGTGGCACAGCCCATGGCCACGGGAGCCTGGAGACTGGCGGACTAAGCCCAGTTTGACACAGCCACGTCCGCACACTCTACCCCTCTCGCTGGCCACCCAGTGGGATGCACTATTCACCCGTGGGGGTCAAAGAGCGAGATGCTTCTGCACCCGGAATTTTGCAGGAACAGAAGGAAGGCCACTGCCGCCTCACCCTAGAGAACAGCTCTGGCCTCTTGTCCAAGGTGTTTGCTGCAGCTGCGAAGACTCCACCTTCAGGCTTCCACCCACCCGTACCCTTCACACTCGCGCCCCCAAGAGGCTACCCACGCCTCCCCTTCTAGGGCTCCTCGGCCTGGACCACAGAGCAAGCCAAGGTGACAGTGGGCCAAGGGCATTCCCTGGGCGGCAAAGTGTCCTGGCACCATCAGCGTGGCTACCGCCTGAGGTGTATCTGCCATCGCACCTTGCAGAAATCTACCTTTGTATCAACCAAACTGTAACGACTTACAACAGCCCCGGACAGCCAGGCCCCCAAGGCGGCCCTGGTGACTCCCAAAGCCAGGCCCTGCTGGCTGTGCTGGTGACCTTCGCTCCGGCTGGCAGGGCAGGGCCACGGGCCGTGCACTTCACACAGCCTTCTTCCGGAGTGAAGGGCAGGGGGCTGAAAGGACCCCGAGCGCCGGCAGAGGGAAGATGCAGTACTAGGTGCTCACAGAAGAAACCCTTCACACGTCTAGGCTCTTGGTCTCTGTGAGTGACAAAGATTGCATGTTCCAACTCACGGCCTTTTCTGCTTGGAATCTGCTGCACCCCCACCCAGAAACAGCACACTTTCACATATCCCAGGTCGGCCCAGCAGCCATTTCTCTCGGGGGTCACTCACTCCCCAGATCAGCGTCCCCAACTCGGAAGCCAGTTCTCATCCAGCCGCCTCAAGGAGCGGGCAGATGGAGCACGTGGCCTGTGCAGGGTCCACGCTGCAGGACGATGCAGACATGGCGGGAACGCTGGGCTGGCGGCGGGAAAGCAGCCCTTCTGATCCCAGGGCAGGGGCAACTGAGGATGCTGCATCATCTCCTGGGTGTCATGTCCTCCCTTTGAAGTGGAGCTGGGGACTCGCGCCCGCCTGGCACTTCAGGTTAACGAGCACACGCCATCTGGAGGGCGGGGAGGCGAATCTGTTCTCTAAGTTCCCGAGTGTTGAACTCCCCTCCGCTGGAAGGATCTGGGAACACAGTTCTTCTCCTCTGGGGTAGGCCCCGGGTGTCAGGACGCTGTCCGTGCCCCGGACAAGACAGGGGAGGGTCCCCAGGCAGTCCCCTGGGTCTGACAGCTCCATTCTGCGTGAGGTTTCCCATGCTACACCCTGGACCTGGTATTTCCCAGTCGGGGTTTGGGAGGCCACACTGAGTCCTGCTGTGAAATGCCAGCCATTCCTGCTTCCCCGAGAGTCAGGCATGACCAGCGCCACAGGCCCGAGGCCCAAAGGCTGGGGTCAGAAACGTGGGTTTGCTCCACACTCAGTTGCACCGTTGCTCTGAGGCACTGAGAAAACCCTCTTCCCCCTGCATTCTGGTCTCTCCATCTATGACACGGAGGGAGGGGACGAGGTCAGTGTTCTGAAAGGAGGGTCCAAGGAACCCAAGAAGTTGTGTGGCGGCCCAGAGTGACAGCCACGGACCACACTCCAGATGCTCCCACTGCTGGAGCGGGTGGGAGGAAATGGGGTTCCCGTGGAGGATACAGTCAGGAAAGCAGACAACAAGGCAGACAGGATTAGGTAACAGTTGCAAATAGTGGAAGTGCAGGCACTTGTGACGGTTACGGTTCCCGTTAGGACTTTGCTACATCTTGCATTTCTCAGACACTGAAAGTGGCTCTTGCCCTGGCAGTGAGTCCGGCACTAACCTCCCACCCCAACACACGGACGTATACGGACGTGTACAGCTGCTTTGTATTTTACATAAATCATACCACATGTGCAGTACTGGTCCTCAACTTATTTTTTGCCCTTCACAAAATTTCCCAGACCTCTTCTGTGTGTGTGTGTGTGTGTGTGTGTGTGTGTGTGTGTGTGTTTCTTTTCAAGTGCCTCAGAGTAGTCCATGCCACAGTTTTCCATGGCGGTTGGCAACCACTGCATATTGACATTCAGTTCCTGCCCAGTTCTTCACCATTACAGCAAAGCTACAGGGGATATCCTGCACAACCCCTGAGCAAAGGAGTCATGGAAGTTTGACCAAACACATGTGCTCCCCTCCGGGCCTGGGCTTCCAGGTAATCACTGAAGGGTATCGGCGAATAACCAACAAGGCATTGGGCCGCCGTTTCCTGCTCTCGCATTCCACAGAACAGAATCCAACATCGGTCGCTGAATAATCCTGAGGAGTGCACCGCATAGTTTGCATTTGTCTGAAAGCACCAAGCAGCAACGCTACAATTCAAGACAGGCCAAGAAAGAGCAGCCCCCGCGAACACCCCAGGTTCGCACTTCAGAACCCTGGACAGCAACAGCTGTGTTGTCATAGCAGAAGCAGCCACGAGCCTTGGGAACAAGTAGACCCCACCTCGAGGGAGCTCCAGGGGACCTGCTGGATCTCTAACTGTTTACCAGACACGGGGTAAACGCCCTCCACGAAGAGAACACCATCCAGAGACAACACAGCTGCCCAGTAGCCCGGTGAGGTTTTCCTCAGAGACATCAACAAGCTGAATCAAAAGAAAAAAACAACAGCAAGAGAAGCAGACCCACAGACGGCCATCACATCAGAATTCTCAAATGTGGTCTTTAAAAAATTGGGATGAGTATGTTTAAGAAAGTAGGTACCAAAGTGGAAAATTTCACTACAGACCTGGGAAGTTTTTTTAAAGAAGGATCGAATGGAAATTCCACAACTGAAAAGGAGAGCTGAAGAGGATGTGTGAGGCCCCCTTAACAGTGGTTGCGTCTCGAGACGAGCGGGATCACTGCGGATCCAGTTACAGAACTGCTTGGCCCTGCTTCCTCTTTGTACTTTTAAAAGTTTGAATGGTGTACAAGTGTTATTTATACAAAAACGTTCCATTTCAATTTAATCCTCACAAAATGAAATACAGAATTACTATAGGATCCAGCCGTTCCACTTCTAGAGTTGCACCCAAAAGAGTTGAAACAGGGTCTCAAAGAGATTTCTGTACTCCCACGTGCAGAGTAGCAGTGTCCACAAAAGGTGGAAACACCCCACAGGTCCATCAACAGACGACTAGATAAGCAAAATGTGGTCCATCCAGACAGTGGAATATTGTTCTGGCTTAAAAACGAAGGACCCCGACCCCTGCCACAACGTGGATGAACCTTGAGGACGTTATGCCAAGTGAAACAAGCCAGTCACAAAAAGACAAGTACTGTATGATTTCAGTGATATCAGGGACCCTGAGTCGTCAAATTCACAGAGACAGGAAGCAGAACGGTGGTCGCCAGGGGCTGGGGGAGGGGGAACGGGGAGTTAGTGTTTAACTAAAGTTAGTGTTTCGCTTTTGCAAGACGGAAAGAGTTCTGGGGGTGGATGGTGGTGACGGCCACACAGCCAAGTGAATGCACTTAGTGCCACTGAACTGCACACTTCAAAACGGTTCAGATGGTGAATTTCATGTTACGCGTGTTTCATCAACAAAAATGGTTTAAATGTTCTCCTTTCAACCAGAGAGGGGAAGCAAGAGCAGCACCCGAATCCAGTGTGGCAGCTCCCCGCACTGTGCCCAGGGAGGAGCCGTGCAGGCCAGGGGACACCGTGGGCTGGCGTCCGGGGAAGTAACCGCCTCCTTCCGTCCTGCTGTGTTTCAGCCCTGTGGGCCCCGCGCTGCTCTCCTGGCTGCCAGCTGCCATGTCCAGCCAGTGCCCCTCCCTCGTGCAACGAGCTGACCCAGGGTGCCAGCCCATCCGGTGGCCTCAATGAAGTGGTGACCACTCCGACCAGCAGGTCAGTGCCCGCTGGGGACGGGTGAGAGGGAGACAAGATCTGAGCGAGGGGACGGTCCCCTGTGGTTACAGAGGCTCCAGGACCCGCCGGCCAGAGGCCTGTGCAGGTGTGTCCTCCTGAAACTCTAGGGGGGAAGGGGACATGGACCCACCCTGCTTCTAGCCAAGGAGTGGGAGACGTGCAGAGGCCTAGGGTTTGGGATGTGGGACCTTGGGTAAGTCACTTCCCTTTCTGGGCCTGTGTCCATTTATGAAACGGGCATCCGCTGCCTGGCTAACTTGCCCCCAGGGCTGCCGTGCGGATCACACAATTCACTGGACACGAGTGAGCGCACTCCGAGATTCAGGGGTGCTGATACCGACGGCGGTCCTGTGGGGCGCGGGGCAGCAGCACGCTGTCACGCCAGGGGGACTTGGTGGCCCGCCCGCCCACTGCCTGGCTCTCCGCAGGGGTGGAAGATGGTACCAGCCAACCCCAAGCCAGACGAGGCGCCCGCAGCTGTCCACGCCGCGAGATGGAGGAGCCCACGCCCGAGCCCGTCTACGTGGACGTGGACAAAGGGCTGACCCTGGCCTGCTTTGTGTTCCTCTGCCTCTTCCTCATCGTCATGATCATCCGCTGTGCCAAGGTCATCATGGACCCTTACAGCGCCATCCCGACGTCCACCTGGGAAGAGCAGCACCTGGATGACTGACGGCTGCGGGATGTGCCACCGGCCTGCAGGCCCCTAGACACGAGGACCAGACTGGCGCCCGGGGGTGGGGGACGTGCCCCGTGGCCTCAGCTGCTCTCCCACAAGCCCCGCGGGGACAGGCTTGGGGTGCTGTGGACATTCCTGCCATGGGCAGTCCGGGGACCGCTGTGACTGTGGGGCGGTCCACTCCCCACGCCCCAGTGCAGACACCCACCATCACACCACAGTGGTCTCGCCCTAAGGAGACCTCCTGCCCTTAAAATTCCAATGAGCACGTGGCTTGCCCTGGGTGCTCCCAGCACAGATGACCCCTGCACCCCATCCCTTCCCATGGGCCAGCGGCGCAGCGGGTGGCGAGGTGGGAAAGGAGATGGCAGGGGCCTCGCCTGAAATCTCACCCAGGGCATTGGGCTGCTTCCCAGCCATATTTTTTTAAACAGAGAGGGGTATATTTTTCCTGTTAAAAATGAGATGTGCATTTTAGAAATTTGGGGAAATACAGAAACATAGAAGGCAAAGGGGAAAATAACACTTATAATCCCACCTCCCAGAAGTCACCACTTTGCAGTACTTTCTCCCAGCCTTTTTCACACACGTATTTTTTTAGAGAGTCCCGTTGGCAACAGGCACGGTATCGCATCATCCATTCAGCGCACGGACACTTGCCCAATCCGCCCGACACCCTGCACAGCCATCACTGCTGGTGGCTGCAGAGTCCCACCAGGTGGCGGGGTCGTAGTGTAACACTCATGTCTCTTGGTCCCATTTACTGATTTTTCCTCACACACAGTGATTCCACCCAGTAACCTCTTGAGAGTCTACAGCACGGATACTGGATGGGGAGACCGGGGTTCTAGGCCTGTCACTCACTCAAAGGCTGTGTGACCGTGACAGGTCCCTTCGCCTCTCGGTGCCTCAGTTTCTCCGTGTTCCGATGCAGAGGAGCAGCCCTGTGCGTGGGGGCAGGGACAGAGCTGTGGATACGGACTCTCCCGGGGCCTCCGTCCTCCCTCCTCGCCACCCTCCACCCCCCTGGCACCCCGTCCCACTAGGACGTCACAGCACAGCCCACAAACAGGCTCCCAAGTCCCAACTCCGCTACGCCCTTGCGCTATGACCCCAAATAAGTCAGCTTCTCTGAGCCCCCATTTCCTCATCCGCCACGTGGGGGAGGAACACACCTCACGAGGTGATTGTGGGGAAGACATGAAAGAACGCGGGCAAACCTTCCTGTCCTTTCTTGATTCCAGCACCCAGGAGAAGCCAGGGGTCTGATCGGAGGAGCCAAGGTTCTGGGGATCCCCCTGCCCCCTGGTTCTCCCCAGCCTCCCGCAGGCAGAACCTCCAGCCAGGACCCCGGTCAGAGGAACGCTCACAGCAACCTCTCCCAGCACCTGACCTCAAGGGACATGGTGTCTATTAATTTACGTATGTAATTGTCATCGTCATCCGTGTGCACACGTGCTGTGGCGTGAACGGGACCAGCCGAACGCCCCTTCTCTGAATGCACCGTCCCACCGCTCCGAGGCATGGCCTCTGGCCACCCGAAGAGACCTGCAGCTGTGAGGAAGCGCAAGGCCCCCTTCCCACCACGGCGCCCAGCCACGGGTCCCACTCCAACCCAGGCCACCTGGGAAACGGGTTTCCAAAGCACTGTCACCTCTTGGTGACCCGAGAGTGAACAAAGCCACAGCTGTTCAGGCAGCATTCCAGGGCGCAGCCAGCTGTTCCACGCCCCCCCACCCCCCACGCACATACGCTATGTGGGATGCACAAAGGGACAGCTGGCCAAGGCCGTGGACCAAGACGCATGGAGGCTGTGTCGGGGGGAGGACCGAGAGCAGGGACCTGAGCACTCAGCCCGGCCGCCGCAGCCTTCACTCTGCAGCCTACCTCAGAAACACCAGGCGCTTCTGGAAAGGCCCATCGGCGTGGATGACAGTGTACATCAGAACCAGCTCCCACCCAGCTCCCAACCAGAGACACGTGGGGTCGCAGATCCGAAGGGACAGAGAGGTCGTGAAGACCTCCCGGAGCTGCTTCAGAACCCTCAGTAGTGAAAACCACGGTGTCCTAGGACCCGCTGCTCCAATGGTGGCGAAGGACCCACAGTATCTGCACGGGAGGAGCTTGTGGGAAACCCCAAGTCGTGGCCCTTCTCCACACCTAGAGGATCAGAATCTCGGGGGTGGTGCCCCAAACCTACCAGCACGACCACCCCGTGACCTGTGTGCACAGTGATGGATGAGAGGCACTGCCCTGGGATCCCGTGGTCCCAATAATTCCTTTCCACACCTACATTGGTTCCCACCCTACCTTCACTCTTTTTTTGTTGTGGTTGAAAGGGGATAGAACATTTTGGAAAGGACAGAAAATTTAAAAATCACTCTCCACCCAAACCTCCAACAAAACAGTGATTTTCATCGTGTGTCTGTATGTTCCGTTCAAATCCTGTCCACACCCAAGGTTTTTTTTCCCACATAAATGCCATCAGTTACATAATGGAAATCAGACTCTCGCCTCAAGTTCCGTCCTGAGCGTGTTTCTGCTACAGTCTTCCCAGCCGTCACTTCAGGGGCTACGAGCCACGCCGTCTAGAGCATGTGAATAACGATCCAGACTCTTACTAGGTACGTACTTGGGTTGCTTCCCGTTTTCCTGTGGTACATGCAGCAAGAGGAAAAGAAAGGTAAAGACAGATACGCTGATCCCTGGGTGCTGGCTCAGGACAACGGAGAGCAAGTACTGAAGCTGTACCCCCCCCACCTACGAGACACGTGGGGGAGGAAGACCCAAGGGCTCGATGGTATTGGGGGCGCCACTGGAATTTCAAGCCCCTGCTCAAGGCAGGCGGGGATAGTCCTTTGTGACCAGAGCGCCTTCTCCAGTCTCTGGCTGGCTGACGTGAAGTTTGGGGCTGTGGAGAGAGAGAACTGTCCAGCAAAAGAAATGCACAGGATTCTTGCAGACGGGAAGGCGGCAGAGCGGAAGTGAAAGCACTCCGAGAGGCCTGTGAAGTGGGCCATGACCAGACCGCAGGAACACGTGGCCACGCAGGAGCTCCCCGCCCCAGGGAGCGGACGGACGAGGGGTTGTGCAGACAGTGGTGTCTGGCGGCCGGTGCACGGTGTCCTGTCCAGCCCTTCCTGTTCCTGCAGGGCCTTAGTAGTAAAGTCTGGTACACAACCCACGTCATGGCAGTGATATCTGGGGACAATGACGACATCTGGGAGGTGGGCGAATGAAGGGATGCAATGTGCAAAGGGACAGCAGTCCCAGGGATGGGAGGTCGTGGCCCTGGCAGCACCAGGGAGTCAGCGTGAGTCCCCAGGACAAATGTGACCCTGCCGACGCTCAGGTCGGCTGACAGAATAGGACACCGGCTCTGCCAGCCGGGGATCAGGGCCCATCGTTTCCACTTCATGTTTCCCAGTGAGTCGCTCGAATGTCTTCTTGTCCTTACTGAATCGAAAGGGCCGTGTGTCCCTCTCCCCTGAAACTGTCCCTCAATTCCAGAGGCTGGCTCGATCCAAAGGGGCTGCGTGCAAAGTGCAGGCAGAGGGCTTGCAAAGCTCGTGTGTCCACTGGCGCGGCTGCAAGCCCCGCGGCCTCGCTGCTGAAGACCGGTCCTGCCGTGCACGATGGGGGACACACGGTGCCCTGTGGGGCCCAGTCTGCCGAGAGGCGCACAGGTGAGCTCCTGAGTACACATCCACAGGCCCAGGCGTTGTGTTCAAACAGTACAAAGGCAGGCGGGCTGTGTCCAGAGGGCGGGTGGGGCCGTCAAGGTGCTCCCCCCCCATTCCTGCTGGGCTGCAGCTGGGGCAGGTGCTTCACTCGGCCACCTGTGGCCACGGCATCTGTTAGCCTCTGCCACTTCTGCAACATCCTGACAACTGTGACAACACTAATGCCACAGGCTATTAGCACCCCACTTCCCCCAGCAAGGAGGGTACCCCGGGGCTTATCAGACATGCAGCAGACTTAATTCCAGAACCTGATTTGAAGACACTGTTTCCTGATGCCACTCCTGGTACCACCTGCTTTATGAGGCAGGAAGCAGAGGCATTCTTACAGGACGAACTGAAGAGGATTTCACTGAGGGATGATTTTCAGAAGCGTAGGCAGGGTTCAGAGAGCAGCAGGGGATGGGGAATAATCCAGGACTGACGACAACGAGAAGCCATGACACCCCTTGACGGCGAGGGAAGAGGGGTACGAGAATCCAGCAAGGGTTGTTGGGCCAGAGGGAGGGGGACACCATGGGCCACAGCCACCCCCAAACCGTAGTCCAGCAGGGAAGGAGTGAGAACAAACACCGCGGCCGTTCTGTCCTGCCTGAGCCACCACGGCCCCCTCCCAACCAGGGGCTGGAGGGCATGCGCCTGGGTGACGTCGTCCAGAGGCCGCCCTCCCGGACAGCCGGCAGGACGGCCAGCAGACCTGTGGGGACCAAGGGACAGTGACCAGCTTGGGCCCTTGGCGTTCCTCCGCCAAAGGAGCTTACTGTCCTCCTCCTCCCTGGAGGAGGCAGACCACCCCCAGACGCTCACTGCAACCCTTCCCCGGGTCCCCAGCCTGCTGTCCACCCTGCAGACGGGCCCTGCAGCGCCCTCCATGCCGTCAGCCAGGTCCTCAGACTAAACCTCTCTCTGCATACACAGCCCGCTGGCTCTGCTTCTTGCAGGGGCGCCAGTCTCTCCAATCGCAGGGGAGATGGGAGGCCCCACCCAGACGCTTAATGACAAAACCGAGAAAACAAATTGTTGAACGTCTCCCACGGAAGCAGTACACACCCCGACCTTCCGAGTTCACTCAAGAACATGAGGGGACATCACACCATGACAGCGCAGGGCTCCGAGCATGGGGACAGCACAAGGGCTTTATTTATCACTGAAGGGAGAGTGGCCACGGCGGGGTCCCCTGGTCCCTAGGGGTGGGATGGGGGCCCAGCCCCCCGTTTCCAGGACAGCAGAGAGCATCACGCTGGTGAGAGGGCGGGCAGCACTTTCCCAGCACACTGGCCAAAGCCGACGCGGTAACCGTCCCCCTGGCAGTATCCTGGAACAGAGGGGACAGGGGTCAGCAGGAAGCCTCCAGGCGCATGGGACCCGACGCCCAGTAGCCACAGTGCCGGTCGTCACACATCCGGGCCCGAGGCAGGAAGGCGCCACCAAAAAGACCCACACGGAGTTTAGACAGAAGAACAGCCATCTAGATCTGCACAGAGCCGCAGGGCCCGCCCGCACTCGGGGGCTCTGAGAAGCACCCCAGGGATGCTCCACAGTTTCCCCGACTGGTGGTCAACCCTCCCCACGTGGCTTTGGGTTCAAATCCCAGGGCTGCTAATTAGCCTGAATCCAGACTGCCTGAGTTCAAAGCCTGGTTCCTCCACCTACTGGCTCCACGACCTTGGGTGCCCTTTGAACTCAGTTTCCTCATCTGTGAAATGGGTCTAATGATAGTACCCATGGTATGGGACTGTCACAGACAATATGAATTCACACACAGAAAAGCCCGAGAACAGCACCTGGCCCATGGCGACTGCTCAATAAATATCAGCTATGATGACGACGATAAGCGGGGTGACGGGGGCAGCCAGTCTAAGCTCGCCTGCAAACGGGAATGACCGTCCTTATGTCCGGGTTGGATGAAGCTCCAGCTTGCTCTCTCTCTCAGAGCACATGTTCAAAAAACGTCAGTGTCATTCATTCAACCCCATTTCCACAAAAGTGACGGAAAGGCAGAGAGGGGGAGGAGCTCATCCCCGGCGAGGAGGGGCCTGCCAGTCCAGACAAATGTCAGAAGAGACACGTCTGCGGGGCTGAGCAGCATGGAAGACACGAGAGCACAAAGGAGGAGCTGGGTGGGCAGGAGTTCACCAAGGACACAATGACCAGCATGCCAGACAGAGGAAACAGCACGTGCAAAGGCGCGGAGACCCAGGCGAGAGACGTGTGTGCTGCATTTGCTCAGTGAAGCTGTCGTGCGCGGGACCGAGCAGCCCTGTGACAGCCTGAAGCTCACCCTGCCTTCCCGCTTGGAGCTCCACCAGCACCACCACCCACGGTCAGCACCGCCTGCTTTCCACAGGCCAACGCCGCTCACATCAGCTCACTGCCCCACACGCCACCCTGGTGGGCAAAGCTGGCCACAGCATCGCCATTCACAGGTGGCATGGCAGATGCCCAAACACAGGCTCTCCGCATGCAGAATCCAGGATGACGGGAACCTGCCGTGATTTCACCATGTCGCTCAGGGAGAAAGGGGACAAAGCGGGACTTCCGTGGTCTCAGGAGACGGAAATTTAAAGCCCTGGGAGCCAAGGCTGGGATGAAAGACACAGCAAGCAGAACAGCCCTGGGATGGCGAGAGTGGAGCCGAGGAAGGCCGAGGGCTGCACAGCCGACAGGACAGGACAGGACGGAGGCCAGGAGACAAAGCCAGGCGTGGCCACCCTCACCTGTGATGATAACTTCATCCCCGTCCAGCAGGAACTTCCGGGTCTGTCCGTTCCCCAGCTCGATGGCCTTCGTGCCCCTCCACGACAGCTCCAACATGGAGCCAAAGCTTTCTGGCTCCTTCATAACAGGAGAGGGAAGAGAATGTCACATGTCCACTCCGGTGTGGACAGTGCACATGAGGCATGGGGGCCCTGGGCATGGGTGGAGAGACCCTGTGCCCCCCACAGACACTGTGTCTGTGTGCTTGAGTCTCGGCACCCTGCCCTTTGTTCAGGGCTGGGGGATGCTGGACCCCTCCCACTCCGAACAAGAGGCTGCAGTCAGGACTTCACAGGAAGTGACAGCACATACCCCCCAAGTCATTGTCTCCCAAGGTTCTGAGATGCTACCGTGGGCGGACAGTAGGGGGGCTGCCTCATCCTGGGAGGGCGCAGTGTGCGCTGGTGACAACCACACACGGGCCGTTTCCTAACTGTCCCCACAGGTCAGAATGACTCTCCCCAGGCAGGCAGACGCAGCCGCCCACTCATGCCAGCCTTTAGCTTTGAATTTGGAAAGGAAGTCCCTTTTGCACCGAGACGCAGGAAGCTGAGTGGGACCGAGCTATAAGATGCGCCTGCATGGGGCTGCGATTTCTTCTTGGGGAGCAGGGCAGCTCTAGCTACAGGGGAAGTCCCCAAGGCGATGACACTCACCGGCCCGCTGATGGTTCCAGATGCCAGGAGGTCCCCGGGCCGCAGGTTGCAGCCGTTGACAGAGTGGTGAGTGAGCTGCTGCAGCATCGTCCAGTACATGTGCTGCGGGCGAGGGACACAGAGGTGGGCACGGGCGGGCTTCCTCCCGGGCTCTCCCACCGGCTCCCCTAGACCCCTATAGCAGCGACCAGCTAGCCTCCTGCAGAGTTGCCCAGGGGCCTTCCCCACCCATGTCCCGGCCCACCCCACCTTCCCCGAGCAGCCGGCCCCGCTGCTCAGCCCGTGTAAAGCCTGCTCGTCTGTCCGTAATGACACTGCCCTGCAAACACCCTGGGACTCATCACGGCAGAGGCTCCTCATGAGCAAAACCTCGCTGTCATTCTCACACCCTGGGCCACGGGGCAAAGGAGCCCTAAGTGAGGTCAGGCTGTGGGGAAAAGGGACCAGGCCCGTGTGCCCCCGAAAGTCTCAGAAGCACGCACTGCTGCCCCTCTCCACAGCTTCTTAGATCTGCGCCTCCCCATCTCGGAGCCCCACATCCAGGCAAAGGAAACCCCAGAAACGGACCCTTGCCCAAACCCCTCAAGGCGGCCCCTATTTCTTCTCACTAGCCCAAGGCGCCCAGCATAAAGATAAACTAGAACGGAGATGAGAGGAAATAGGAACATGTTGGTTCAGAGGGGGTTCACATGGTCAGGAAACACAAAAAGGTGCCCAGCTGTATTAGTCATCGGGAAAAGCAAAATGAAATCACAGTCCCCAGGATGGCTACGATGAAAGGGCAAACACCACCACGTACTGACCGGGACACGGGGCAGCCGAAATGCTCACATGCTGCCTGCGAGAGGGTGAACTGCACAACCCCTCTGGAAAACTGGCTGGGAGACCCCCTGAATGGAGTGTGTAGGGACGCGTGCTCTGTGACCCCGCAGCTCTGTGCCTGGGTACCCACCTGACAGGCACGTGCACGTATGTGCACCAAAAGACGGGGCAGGAAGGTCCCTGGTGGCTCTGTAATAATCCAAAGTGGAAACAACCCGCTTGTCAATGGAGGAGTATTCACAGAGCGTGAGAACGACAAACCATCATGACAAACAGCACCACGGCTGAATCTCACGAACCCAATGTTAAAACACGAGAAGCCAGAGAAGAAGCATACACAGTGTGTGATTCCATGTGTATAAAAGGGAAAAGCAGACAAGATTAACGTACGGCAACAGAGGCCAGCAGAGAGGGCACCCCTGTTGGAGGCAGTGACCCCATAACTGGACGGGGGCCCAGGGCGCAGCTGACGTCCTGGAAATTTCCCATCTCTACCTCTCGGTGGCGGTTGCCGGCCCAGGGAGGGTGACTTTGTGAAAATTCACTGAGCTGTATGGACACTTAAAATTTGTATATTGTCATCTACGTGCTTCAATTAGAGTTTCACTTAAGAAAACAAAGTCACTCTGATCCATCCAGCCCGACAGAAGCCGGAGACGACACGCTTACAGACACGTCTATTATTCCCCAGGAAAGTCACTGGCCACGTCTGTGCAGACTCATCTGGACGGTCTCTGTGACCTCGCGGTCTCTCTGGAAAGGAGCCAGGCCCTGAAGCCCCAGACCCACATGGGGCCGACCCGTCACCATGTCCCCACGTGGACGCGACTCCCCCGTTCCTGCCAGAAGAGAGCCCTCTTCCCCTCACTTCCGGAAGCACTCGCCCCGCTTCAATGCTCACCTTGAAATTGGACCTGCATATGGTCGCCGCCTGGCTCATTCCTTCTCCTGTTGGAAAGACCAGGCATGTGACAGTGACAAAGAGACTCCATTCCGTTCACCAGGAAGGAAAGAGAAACCCACCGTGCAAGGTGGATTGCTGTGTGGCCTAAGCTTCCCACTGCCGAGCACGACTTTGCCTAGAGAGTCCGTGAAATGGAAGCTCCGAGGCTCTCGGACCCGAGCACGACCCGGGAGGCGCCACAGAGGTGCTCTATCCAGAGACAGCAAATATATGCACACAGCCACCCCTCCGGCCCCACTCCCACGGCGGACGGCGCGTCCCGGTCACAGCTCGTATTTCCTCTGAATTCAAGTGGAGCCTCAGTACGGTGCCGGCCCCGCTCGTCAGTGGAGGTCGCGCACAAGGTGAATCCTACTGCCATTTCCTTAGGTGCCCTTTGGACCGTCGGGCCATGCATCCCTGCCACCCTCCTCCAGTGACGGGCAGGGTGCCACTTCAACAGTATTTATTGGACACTGATGACATGCGGGAGGCCAGCCCATCCCTGCGCCACATGTGAACGGTGCACGTAATTGGGAATCTTGCATAATGAACAATTAGGAAACTCGTGCACTCCCGGAGAAGCGGCCTCCACCTTGGCCCGGGCTCCCCTCTGAGGCTGCACAGAACAGGTGCTCTCGCTGGCCCCACAAAGTCAGGGGCCCCCAAGCCTGCTCTGCCCCACGTCCTCTCACCCAGGACCCCTTGTGCTTAGTCCTCCCTCCTCTACTTCTTCACCTTCTTCATGAGCTTATCTGCTCCCCTGCCCCTGGGGAGCTCCCATGAATGTTTCCAGGAGGCAGGACGAAAACATGACAGAGATGGGCTCCTCTGTGGCTGTGAGGACACGAGCCTCAACCTTACGACACTGGGTTTAGTCTCAGCCTTGCCATTAGGCAGCTAAGTGACGCAAGCAAATCCCTGTAACGCCTCCGAACCTCCGTTTCCCAAACTGTGACATGAAGAAGTGGGACCAGAAGTTTTCCAGGGGGCACTGTGGCAGCTCTGAGGCACTCCCTATCAGCCCTGTGCTCGGGGGACCAAACTGCTGGCCAGGGGACACCACACCTGCTGCCAAGCACTGCCTGGGAAGGCCGCAGGCCCTGGGCCCGGCGGTGAGAAAGCCACAGCAGAACCTGCGTAGGGACAGAACCCAAGGAGAAAATCTAGGAAGAAAGGGTGTGGGCCACAGTGTAGTCCAGGGGACCCTCCCCCAGCCCGAGGGCCCCCACTGGAGATGGAAAATGACGCCCGCCTCTGCCTGGGCACAGGCTCTGTCCTCGACCTTCACACGGATCTACGTGTATACCCCTCACAACTTTACCATGAGATCAACGGTGTTATTACCCCATTTTACAGATGACAGACTGGGGCGCAGGCAGGTTCAGTAACTTCTGGGAGGGGCAGAGCCAAGGCTCGAACCCCAGGCACGGCCTGCCACACTCTACTGGCCTAGTGACAGAGGCTGGCCGAGCAGCCGCAGGGGGACGTGGACCCTGACCCACGGCTGGCGTGGGGGCTGCTTGTGCTGCTGTATGAGGCCCCAGAGGGCAGGTCCACGAGGACAGCTCCCAAACGGGCACGCACGTAATATGTCACGTGGGAGAGGAGATGTGTGAGCAGAGGCGGGCAGCCCCTGGCTGGGGAGCCTGGAGAGGGGACTCGAGCAGAGGAGGGGACCCCAGACTCTATGCTTCCGGCCCTAATAGCTGAGAGCGACCGATATGGGCGTAGGGCCGTGTGGGTGCCGCGGGGGTCCCTTTGAGCACAGTACTGTCCCTTCTCTTTCCCTTCCAAGAGCCCACATGTCTCCAAGGCTGGAGCAGGCGACACCCCCTCACCCTGCTGGAGCTCACGAGCCCTCGGGGCAGTGGCACTTGGGCACACCCTTTGACCCCACGGCCGTACCTTTCAGGGCGACAGACAGGTTGATGTCAAATGTGTAGGGCTGGTCATGGCGGAGATACGGCAGGGGCCTGGGGTCCTGTGAGAAGAGAGCGCAGCACAGAGGGGCGTGAGTGGGCAGGCCGAGCTGGCCCTGGCGGGGCCACAGCAGAGGGCCTGCTGGAGAAGGGGAGCTCGCCAGGGACCCCACCCGATAGCCCTGCACGTGGGCGGCGAGGGCCGTCCTATGTGCCAGGCTCCAGGAAAAGGGGCTGGAAAGGGGCCTCAGCAGGGACAGGGGCCCAATCAGAGAGGTCCCAGCGGGCGGTCAGTGGGAGAGCCAGAGATGGGGAGTAAAGCAAGGTCTGGGGGAGAGGCCGGGTGACAGAGCGGAGGCGGAGACGGAGGCTCATGGCCCGTCTGACTGGGGACCGTCTGCAGAGGCAGCTTTGCCGGCCAAGCCAGGTCTGCACTTAGGCCCAAAGCAGTGTTTCCCCAAAGCGCAATGCTGTGTCCCTACTGGTACGTGACATAATTGCGGTGGTTTTAACAGCTACGTGATTCTTTTGCTTTTTATGATTAACATGGTGACTAGTGACACCAGTAGGGACATAAAGTTCCGTTTCTAAACACTTTAGTTGAGTTTTAACTATGGGATCTGCTTGAAAGGAAAACGTTGAGTAAATGCCAGTGCAGAAGTGGACGAGGTAGGAAGGCCGGTCATGCATGGTATCTGGGAGGGGCTGGCGTAGAGAGGGGGGAAGGGGGCCTGTGAACGGGGAGAGAGCCTGACGAAGGATGGAACTGGGAGGGGACGAGGGGTGCGGGAGGGCGTCTGGGGCAGGAGCTGAGAGGGAGGTGGGGTGGGGCCCCGAGCAGGCGAGGTGCTCAGGGGACACGTGCGGGCAGAGCAGCACAGGGCCGGAGCTCGCCAGGGCTCCCCCATGTAGAGGGGTCACACAGGATTCTGGAGACACAGAAATAGGACAGGTCACGCGCCAGAAGCCAGGCGGGGGCGTGTTGAGGAAGAGTGGGGGTGGCCAGGGGGCCAAAGAGAGCATGAGGCCACGGCACTGGCCATAAGGTCTCAGGGCACTTGGCGAGGCCACTGGTGATGATGGGGGCAGCCACCAGACTGTGACAGGACGAGCAGTAAGGGGTGAGACGGTGACACAGGCCTGAACAGAGGTTGGGGCTCGGGGACCGGAACCCCTCGTTGCCCGGATCCAAACTGCATTCTACCAGTTGGGCTCCAGGGGGCAGCATCGTACAGAACCCAACTTGACCCCCTGGGAAATTGTGCAATGGGGTGACACTGTCAGGGACCCTATCTCCCCTGCCAACCAGCCCGTCCCCCTGGCCTCAGAGGAGGCTGAAGGTTACGAAATTCTGTGTTTTGCCCAAGAACCACGCAGGGGCAAGGGGAGCACAAGGCAGGATGACTGGTGCCTGCCCGGGTGTGGAGCCAGTCCCCGCCCCACTTCCCATCCCCGCCCCGACAATGTGCCCGCCGGGTGGATAAACAGGGTGGGCCGCATCCTGCCGGGCTCTGCTCACCTGGTCAGGGTTGGGTACCACGAAGGGCATGAGGGCATCCATGGGCACCACCCACGGAGAGATGGTGGTCCCAAAACTCTTCCCGAGGAATGGCCCAAGAGGCACGTATTCCCACTTCTGAATGTCTCGAGCTACAGGAGAAGGGGAGCAGGGCTTACGAGGGCAGCCGGGACCTCACTCCACGTCCCTCGTCCCCGACCACGGAGCACACACGGTGCTCTGGCCCCAACCAGGCTGCCCTGACCCAAGCGGCCACAGCACTCAATGCCAAGGCCGGAGGTCCCTTGGGTCATGGTGCCAGGTTACAGCAAAGAGAAGGATGGCCAAGGGCAGGCCCAGGGCGCTGGAGCTCACTCTCCAACTGTGAGGCGGACACCTCCTGGACTCAGGTGCCATCTTCCTCCCGCAGGTGGCAGAGGCTCAGGAACTGGGCTGGGTTTGAAATCTCAGCTCAGCCTCTAACTGAAATCCCTCAGCTCCTCCTCTGGGAGGTGGGGGTGACGATGTCACCTGTACCTTGCTGGCACTCAGCACAGGGCCTGGCACACACGGTTCACACCTACTGGCTGTGACGTCAGCCCTGTCCCTGCTCCACTTACAGAAACACGGGGGCTCAGGTTGGTGACTGGCCCAGGGGCTCAAAGCCGAGAAGTCTGTCTGCTGCCCAAGCCCACGCTCACAGCCGACCCAGGACACCAGGCCCAGGGGCCCCGGAGCTGAGCGCACGCAGTGGACTCCCCCTCAGGCCGCCCGCACCACTTACCACTCCAGTCGTTCATGAGGACCATCCCAAAAATGTGCTCAGGGGCCTTGGAAATGGGGATCGGCTCTCCAAATTTGTTCCCAGGGCCCACAAAGAAAGCCTGCCGAGGGGAAAAGCAGATTAGAATCTGGGGCCACCTGCCGTCCCAGGTCACTGCCTGGAGGGCAAAGCCAGGCATTACCAAACCAGGCGGCCATGGCCAGGGGCCAGGACTGCCACAGGGGCCGGGCAGGGCTCCGAATCCACGGCGCTTCCCGGTCCTTTGCTGCACCTGAAGGTGGTGAGCACCCACTCACGGCCCCTGTGCCTCCTGCCACCGCCCCACTGCTCCGCTGTCTCTCTCCCTCCCCCCCCCACACACGCTGCATTTTAAGATGTGACAGCTCCACGAGGCTCGTGAAAAATGACAGTATCGGGGTCTGTAGTCGTGCCATGAAAAATTGGAAGGCTGCCTCCAAAATGCAGCCAAGAGCCTGGTGGGGTGCACGTCACCCACCCCAATCCATCACCCACAACCTCGGAAGAGAAACATCATGGGCACAATGAGCAGGAACCAACAGAACATCGTGACGTGACTGGAGGAAAAATTGGGACAATGACTGTCAACAGCACACGAGCAGCTATGACATTTGCAAAACCGGAGTCGTTTTATTTGCCCTGTGACAGTGTTTAAACATTGCAAAACCTTCATCAAGATTTAAAAACAAAACGCAAGGGCACCAGCTCATCGAGAATCTTACCACAACGCGGTCCAATTACCTGTGCCCCACCCCGCCCCCCGCCTCCACACTCTGACTTTCTGCCTTTTCTCCACCGGCCCCATCTGCCCCCCGACAGGGACTAACAGAGCGGGGGCACTTGCCTGCAGAGTCCTCCGTTTGCCCAGAGACAAGACCCTGCCCCAAACCTGGTCCCCACGCCCTGCTCTGGGTCCATGTGACAGCATCACTATGGCAGCAGGAGGTAACGGGCTCCCTGGGAGTGGCTGGCTGGGCCTGGGGACAAGCTGGCAGTGCCCACACATTGCCTTCCTCTGACAGAGTTTAAAGAAATCACAGGACAGGACTGACCGGCAGGGAGCTCCTGTCTGCCTCTAACCAACCCAGGGTTCCCACTGCCACAGCCCTCCTGGGGGGCCCACACCCCGTCTCCTCCACCTGCCGTAACTGGACACCCAGAGCCTCCCCAGGCCTCACCCAAACCCTGGGGGCTGCTATGGGAAGCCCCTCCACCCAGCATCCTGCCGTAATGTTTATATAGAGCCCATGGCAATAAAACCCCGAGGTCCCGCTTACCATTTCCAACTCTATGTCCAAGAGTTTGCAGGCGCCATACACGGGAGGCTTAGCTGGAAGAACACCAGAAAGAGAGGCTGTTGTCAGCAGCAGGCGAGGGAACCATGGCGCGTGACACAGAACTACACAGGCGGGCCTGGACCTCGGGGCACGTACAGTCATCGGGTCTCATCTGTCCCATGGGCCTTCGGATTGGGGTGCCAGACACCACGATGGAAGAGGCACGGCCATGATAGCCAACCGGTAAGTGCAGCCTGAGAAAGGAAGGTGAGAGAACACAGGGTGCCTGTTACTTGTTACAACATACCTCTCCAAGTTCTTAAAAATTAAAAACAAAAAAAGAATCAGTACATGTAAGTGGTTCAAAAACCGAAAGGTATTTCCACGTGTCCATCAACAGATACACGGATGAGCAAAATGTGGTCTATACATATAATGGACTAGCGCTCAGCCTTAAAAAAAAAGGACATTCTGACACTTGCTACCACATGGATGACCCTTGAGGACATCGTGCTAAGTGACAGAAGCCAGTCACAAAGAGACAGTACTTGACTTTAGCCCAGAACAGCTGATTTCTGACTTCTGGCCCCCAGAACTGTAAGAGAACATATTTGTGTTGTTTAAGCTACAAAATTTGTGTTACTTTGTCACAGCAGCAATAGGAAACTAACCCAGTGTGCATGTACATATGTTTTTTTTGTCTTTTTATAAAAACGACAACTCAACTTTGCACACCACCTTCACTTATGCACACCCCTTTTGATCCTCAATTTTTCTTTCAAGAGCTATAAAACGTATCATGTCGTGAATAGACTGTAATTTTTTTTAACTCTTCCTCCACTAATAAGCACTCAGATTGCTTCCAGCGTTGGGCCATTAGAAAGACTGCTGGCAAACACCTTTGCTCTTGAATATAAACGTTACGTCTGCAGGACAGACGCATGAAAGGGAGGCTGAGGGGCAGAAGGCATGCACATTTCACACATTCAGTGTTTTGCTTAATGATGTCCTGTCTTTGCTGTTTGGTGAATCCCAGGAAGCATATATTACCTCTATAATAAAGGACATGTGCATAAAGCAAGGCACAGCTGTGGGCCACCTTGCTGTAAGCATCGTGAGCGAGGCGTGCTTGCTGTTACCCTGAGGAAGTGGGGTGTGGCTCCCACACTCAGCCTGGGCCCTGCTCAGGCCCGAGTCCTGAGTACCTGTCCGCCTGCGGTCTCAGGTGCACCCCCGCTGTCCCACAACCACGGCGCTGCTGCTTAATTTCTTTGGGTCCTAACCTGCTCTTTCTCTCTTTCTTCCTTATTCATCTGGGTCCTGAGAGACCTCTCACTGCCTGGCACAGCCGACCTGAAACTGTCACTGAAAGAGGGAAGAGCCTGTGCCCACCCCAGCTACCACGTGTGGCTGGTGGCACCTGGCCTGGGGTGTGCGTGCACGTGCCACTGCTCTGAGTAACGGTCACCTCCAGAGGACCACATGGAGCAAAGGGGCCAGGATTTCAGCTGGGCAGCGCTTTGACCTGGGAGTCAGAAGACTACCTGTGACCCTGTTGGTCTCAGGCAAGCCAGCCCTTCTCTGAACCTATTTTCCCTCCTGTGAAATGGGCCAACGGTCAGAGCCTTGGCGACTGTGCTGAACTATGAGGAGGGTCAAATAAATGAACACAGCTCTCATTCTGAACTGACCCCACTTTGAGAAAAGGACAGCAGCGGCGGGCACACGTAAGGATTCTCATTCATCAGAGATTTCTAACATGGAAAACACTAGGATCTAAGGCTTGCCAATGGAACAATAACATCCTGCTTACAAACGAGAGAATCTGGGAGGATCTCAGTGACTGACCCCCGTTCTCTAGATAAAGGGGCTCACGAGATTGCCCCATGACTCTACAGCAGCTCCAGGGCTGCGCTGAGAAGACCAGGAGCTGAGACCATTGTTTCCCGAAGCGGTCACATCAAGGTCATCGCTGGTTTTCCTCCCCAGTGTCTTTAACCTAAGAGGACGTGGCCGGTCCCGGGGCAGGCAACGTGCTGCTCGATCTGGACAGACAGACTTTGAACTTCACCCCTGGCCTGGAACATACCAATTGGGCATCAGCGCATTGTCCTCGCCCCTGAACATGATTCCGACATTTGTAGCGTGCTGCCGGGAGGAATAGAAGTCCGTGTAATCACCTGCAGAGAAAGTCACGAGAGGCCATCAGCGACCCCTCAGGACGGGGAAGGGCTGGCTCCAAGGACTGGCGTGAGACGACAGGTGGAGGAAGCAGGAGTGTAACTTCCCGTACGCCCCATCCCGCGGGCTGGCGGGCAGGGGCCGTGAGTGCACACCCACAGCATTTGGACGGTCCCCACGGTCAGCAAGAAAGGCACACACCTTAGCTTCACTAAAAGCAATGTTTTTTGGGAACTCCCAACTTAGAAACAAATAAGAGCTCTGGCCTTTGGCAGGCTGTGTCAATGCCGGGCCGGGGTCAGTGATGGGGTGGGGGTAACCCCCAGAGACCCTCCTCTGTTCCCTCCCCATCAAGAAGCAGGGACCAGCCATCTGGATCCACGAGGCTGCTCCGTGCGTGTCCTCGTCATGAGACTGTCCTTACCTATGGTGGCTGGAAGGTGCATCGTGGCAGAAACCTGGGAGACGAACGCGCTGAAACACAGAAGCAGGGGCTTCAGGGTCAAGCAAGTGACGAGGCGAGGTCCCTGGTCTGGAGGCCCCCCCAAGGCTCAGCCCGGACCACGAGCTCCAGTGAGCGCCGCCAGGCTGGCCTGGGCCTGGGCTGAGGCGGCCACACTAGGAAGAGCATCCACCCGCCAAAGCCGAGACGCCTCTTTTCTGCCTGTGTTCGTCTAGGAAACGAGCTAAATCACACCGCCGCTAGGAACCAGACAGGACACGGAAGGCAGTGGGCAAGGGGTGGTGCCCGTCACCCCGGAACAGCCCAGGGGCCTCAGGATGGTTCTGACGACCACCCTGTCCTCGTCTCCCGCCCGCACCCCTGATGTCCACATGCTCCTCACCGCTTCCGAAGCTCCGTGTCATCTCTGAGCCTGGCCTGGCTGGCAGACAGCAAATCCTGCAAGAAAGCTCTTGCCTCCTTCCAAGCGGCCTGGCCCAGGCCCATGAAGCTGTTGAGAGTAGGCTGAAGCGGGGAGAAAGAAGGTCACACACAGCAAAATGCTGGTGGTGCCCCTCCTGTCCCCAGGACAGGCCTTCCAGGGCCCTGCCACTCAAATTCTCTGGACTTCGGCTCTTAGCTCTGTTGCCTGTTCATGAACTTGGGGAAAGGTGTCACCTCTCCTGAAGGGACTCAACCCCTCACTCACTTGCACACAACTGGCCCAGCCCGGGAGCTGCTGTGCCGGTTGCCGGTTCAGCTTGGCCCGCCTGCAGCTGAAGGAGGCTGTGTTCCTCCGACAGAGGCATCTCCAGCCTGTGGGTTATTGCAGTCTATACAGATCCCCTTCACGTAAGTGAAGAAGAGGCTTCTGAGCAGGGAGATGTGGCAGAAAAAGCACCTGTGGGCTCCCAAGGCTGGCGTGCCAGCCCCAGCTCCAACACTTGTAGCCACGTGACCCGGGAGAGTAGCATCTTGTTTCAGATTAGACCCTCATTCCTCTGATGAGGGTCCAAATTCCTAGGCCAGAGGGTCGCTGTGAGGACGGGGCGAGAGAGGTGTGGGAGATTCCTGGCACACAGGACGTGCTCAAAAACTCCCCCTCTCCCTCCTGACCTGCGGGACGGGCAGGTGCCCATCAAAGCACCCGGCCGTCCAGAGGGAAGTCAATTCAAATCCTTCCCACAGCGACGCATCCTGCAGGCTGGCTCCTACATGGTGGCCACACAGAGGGCACTGGGGCCAGCTGTCCCTTCCTCCCTGGCTGTAGCTACAGAGCTGCAGGGCCACTGAGATCCAGGGCAAGCCAAGTCACATGTCCTACCTGATCGAAGACATCCTGGTGTTTGGAGAGGACAGGCCCGGTGAAGAGGTGCTTAATGACACTGAGGTCCAGGACCTGGTCTCCAATGGCCACGCCGATCCTGGGTCTCGGCTGGGAGGAAGGTGCATGGTCAGGGCTCGGCTCGCTGACCCGCAGGGTCCTTCTACATGAGAGCCCACAGGTCCCCCTGGGGGTGGCCCTCTGTGGAGTGGGACTGAGGAACTGGGTGGTCAGCACTGAACCCCAGCTCTCTGCGCCTCCCAATGAGCTAAAAGGTGGGCAGCGATAGCGTCAGGTGAGGCCGGTTCTGCTTGAAGGCGCCGGGCGTCCTGGAACCCAAAGGAGCCAAATGCCCGCCCGGCAGTCTTCAGAGGGCAGAGGGAAGGGGCTGTGTCCCCCCACCGTCCCTCGTGGCTGGCCCTGCACACGCTACTGTGGAAACAGCAGGGCCGTGCTGTCTGAAGGCGCCGGCCACACTCTCCGGGTCTTCATCCCCGAAGACTCGGGGAAAGCAAGGCCGAGCACCGCACCTGCCTGTCACCGATGCTCGCGTCTTAATTATCCGGACACGGAGCAGCAGAAGCGGCGCGGGCGGCCTGCCTGCAGAGGGCGGCGGCCTCTCACCCCGGTTAGGGTTTAACTGGGCTCAGCTCGCAGGGCTCCCCACCGGGAGGAGCCGTGTTGGTTATTAACCTTTCGGGCCCTTGCAACATCGGGGCAGGCCTGGCCGTTGTGAAACCCGCTGTTGACTCTTCCCGACCACGCCACGGGCTGCAAAGGCCCGCCGCCACTTGGGGGAAGGGGAGCCCCTGGCCAGGACCCGCCGGCTGCCGGGAGCGCCTTTTACGGCGGGCTGCAAGCAGGGTCTGGGGCGTCTTCTGCGAAGACTTCTTTCTACCAGTCAGACCCCCCTAATGCCAGCCCGGTTCTCTGCTGACCAGCAAGGGAACGAGGAGAAAGCCCGCAGCCCGGAGCTCAAAGACGTGCAGCTGGAGGCGAGGAGACTTGGCGCCAGCAAGGGCGCTCAGGCCGCGGTGCGGCCGACAACACCGGGGTCACTTCCCGTGTCCCCGGGGGGAGGGTCAGGGCCCGCCCCGGGCGAGGCGCAGAACACGGCGTCTGGAGGGCAGGGCACGACCCCCGGAAGTGTGGCGGCAGCGTCTGGGGCCCGAGCCGCAGCAGAACCTGCTCAGCCGGCCGGGAGGGGTGCGGGCGCGGACAGGTCTCGGTTCGTTGGCACTTAGTTCTCACACACACCTGCGGGAGCACCTGTGCACGGCCCGCTCCTCAGGGGCAAACGGGCCCCGGGACGCCGGAGTCTGGGCCGCGGCGCCCGGCGGGCACGGTCGAGGCATGAGGCGAAGCTGAGGTGCAGGGGGCCCCCCGTCCGCCCGCGCGCTCCCCGCGCCCTCCGCTCACGTTGCCTGTGGTGGAGAAGACGCCATAGGGCAGGTTGTGGATCGGGAAGTCACAGTCCTGGGCCACCCGGACGAACGACATGCTGGCGAGCGCGCAGTCGGACTGGACGCCGCGGAGCGGTCGGGCGGGAACGCCACTCTGCGGGCCCCGCCCCTCAGCGCGGCCGCGTGACGGGCAGGGCCGGGCCACGCCCCCGACCACGCCCCCCGCGCTATCCCTGCCCCTCTTGCACCGCCCTCGGGGAGAGCAAGGTCCCGCGGCGGGCGCAGGACCTCCGCAGAGCCGTCCCCAGCCCTGCACCCAAGGCTCCGCTGGGTGACCCCAGCCTCGGGTCCCCGCCGCGCCCTGCTCTCTGCCCTACAGCGCGCTTGTGGGCGTCCAGGAAGGGGGAAAGGAAGAGTGTCCCAGCATGTAAGATGCATTAGGGGCAGCACTTCCGAGCTGTAAGATGTCAACTATGGATGTGGCCTGGACAGGCCCTGACCCTCCCCTTCAAGGCGGGAACCTTCTCTCATTCTGTGTGTGGCGTGGTAGCCAGCAGCACACGGGTACAGACTTCAGTGATTAATATACAATTGCTGAGCAAAGGCAATTCATTACTGGCCAGTGAGCCCCACTCAGCCAGGCCCTGGGATCCAGTAGCTTCTGCTCCCTGCCCCGTGTGCCCGGGCGGTGAGCATGGCCGCCCAGGACCTCCCACTGAAGACACACAGGCTAAAGAGCCTACATGATAAAAGCCGTGCGGACACAAAACCAGACCTTTGGGGGAGGGGGACAGATGCGTGTGTGGGAAGGGGTGTGGACACGCCACAGCTGGAGGAGGAGGAATAAAGACTTCGTAGTTTTAAAATAGACTTGCCAACCCACTAATTACATACAGTGTCTGAAAACACCAAAGCTGGTCCCTAGTTGAAGTAACTTGCAAACACACTGTATTTTCTTTTCTTTCTCCTGCTTTGGGAAGGGGTGTGTTGAGCATGTACAGTAATCATTAAAAACTTTTAAGGAAAAAATATTGCCTATAATCCCACCAACCTAGTCTTCACATTTTCATGTTATTTGTTCATTCCATTTGTGTGCACGATTTTTCCATCTTTGTGAACTTTACATAGAGGCCATTTTTCAATCTTTCCCTGTTTTTCTCCTGAACGTTTTTCCTTGTGGCCAAATAGACTTATTCTTTTCAACGGCTAAAGCTGCGATATTTTGGACCGTGATAATGGAGCAATGAAGAGCTTTCTGTCTTGACGTACACTCTTGGCCAGGATCTACAATGTAATTTTAAATATAAGCAGCCCTTTGTTTCTGACTTTAGAAGGGAATGAGTTTCCTTTTGTTTAGAAGGTGCGTGCTTTTTGTTTGGTTGGTTTTACACAGAAACTATCAGCTTAGGAGAAATTCCTCTCTAGTAGTAATTTATCATCTTTTTAAAATCATGAATGGGTGCTGAACTCTATTAAATACTTTATCTGAATCTGTTGAGATAGTCATAATGGTTTCCTCTTATTTTGATCTTTAATGTGATAAATTACATTTACAGATTTTAATACTAAGCCATCATTACATACCAAGATAGAACATACAATTAGTAAGTAAACAAATTCAAACCTAGAATTTTGTATTGTAAGACACTGCTTTCATCTGTTTTACATAATATGTCATGTTTAAAAAGGGCTGGCTGCCAGATAAGTTTGAAAACCACAGGACAAATGGCCTTTCCAGGGTCTTTCTAATCCCCAGTTCTCCAACGCCGCCTCATTTTAGTTACGCTTTCAGTTTCTCTAATCCTACCTAAAAAAAAGAAGCTTCTCCTAGATGCTAACTCGGTGTGACAGAGGGCAAGACAGAGATTCAGACAAGAGCTACAAAAGAGGACGCCTAAGTGACAGAGAGAAGTTCTTGGCTTTGAAGAGATGATGACATCTTCAACTCACAGGAATATAAGATCACAATTTATCATCAGGAGATTAGTCATAGACAGGTGTAAGATGAACAACAGTAGTCCTTTTACAAAATTAGTAAAGTAGAAAACTACAGGACAAAGAGTCAAAATGAAGTACCAGAAGAATAACAGAGAAAAGGCAACACCTGGGGACATTGTGGTTTTCCTTTTTATTTAATCAAAGACTGGTGAATAAACATAAATACAGCACAAATTACTTCAGGTCATTCTTCATATTGTATACACACAGACGGGAGAACGTAATCTGAAAGAAAACTGCAGTCAGCAAAGAAATGCATACAGCTTTTCCTTCCCTCGCTCAAAAAAATTTAAAAACACACAAACTTAGAATCTCATCAGCACACACTCTCCTGTGACGAATGATTCAGACATAAATAGTGGGTGCAAAGAAACTATATGCTAACATATGTATAACCTTTGTTAATGAAAAAACAGAAGCAGCCATAATGATTAAGATACATTCAGTTACTGATAACTAGTTGTGCCCTAGAGGGCATTATCAAAAGAGAAATCGTGCTGCAGAGAAAAGCTATATATACATACACCATGAGAAAATAAACTGCAAGATTAACGCATGCATGTTTAATACTGGAAAAAAAAAAAAAAAATCACAGCCCTCCAAAATTTCTCCACGTTTGTTATAAAAGCCCTCTGCACTCAACTAAAATTAAAATGATCTTAAAAGGATAATACTTGTAAAGTTTACTTAAAATCTTTTCAGCCACAGAAACTGCAATGGAAATAAATGTTCAGAGTCATTTTCAAAACAAAAACAAAAATCTATTCTTCTGATGACATGCATGATTAAAAGGTCTATGCAAGATACAATGCTCTACATTCCCAATGACTATAGGAAAAAAACCTCAAGTCAACTTTTAGTTTGCAGATGCTCAAAGGATTTTGTATTCCAGCAGGAGTTCAAATCTTCTGGATCTTTTCACCAACAACTACCGGATTTTCTTTTCTGATTTTCTCAGCAGCATCAGCTTTGTAATTGTAAGAGCAATTGTGCACGTCTGAGTAACGGTGTACACCACAGTAAACATTTCCACAGCGGCATTCAAACCCTGAAAGTGGATGAATGCACATACCTGAGTTGGATGCAAGGGCAAGATATTAAGTTCCTTAGCATAATTAACGTCACAGACACATCATCACGCATTTGGGGGCAACAGGCTAAAGAATCATTCTTAAACAAGCCATCTCACGACCTAAGATTCTCAAAAGTCACTAGCGGATCGCTTCATTTCTTGTACCAGGTTTGTGCCAGAGCAAGTCATAACCACGTCTCTGCTCCAGTTTCCTCACCCATGACACGGCCACAATTACTTCCTATCAAAAACAGATTGCTACATTGAAAATGCGAAACATTTCTCAAATCCAAATACTATGATGTGAAAATTAAGGGGAAATGGAGCACAAGAATCATTATTTTTAACACATATTTGATGTAAACTTCCTTTTCCACATTTTAACTTGAAAAATGTGCTCTGTAACTTCATGATAATGAATGGAAAATGAAGCCAACAGGAACACTAGACTGACAGACGGGACCGGATAAAGTCTGGGAACGTCTGAGATTCAAACTTTCCTAAAACATAATTTTGCTCAAAATCTTACGTCCTCTTCTCTCAGCCCGTAAGTCCAATTTTTATGCAGAGTTATTTATTCAGCACACTGCGTGGCACACAGGAGACAGTAAGTGGTCACTCCTGAGAGCTGCAGCTGCTCCCCACCAACGCCCATCCCATCCGCACGCTGCTGACCTGTCCGTGGCTCTGACGGCAGCACCCACAGCCTCTGCGTGTGCTCTGCATACACAGTCCTCCCCGTTCCTGCGCCCAGAACGTGCCCATCCCCCTTCTCTGAGCTTTCCTTCAAGCTGCGCTTTCTGGCTGAAACGTCCCAGACCATCACTTACAGCTGCTACCCAGCTCTCAAGTTCCAGCTGAGTCATTCTGCCCTCGTGGTACCTTCTCCTCAATGGGCCTCCTCTCCCCTTTTATCTAAATGCATCATTCCCGTCCCTGATTTGCCAACCCAATCTACCTGACGACACTTAGCGCGCTTCCTCTGCTAAACGCCCAAGCAGTATTTCCAATACTTTTTTCTCCCACCTGACAGCCGTTGCAGCAGTCAACATGCCTTGATTATGTACCGGCAGCAGCGCGGGGCTCCACCATACACGTTCTAACCACCGAGCCTCACAGCAACCTGTGATCAGCTCTTTACAAAGCACTTCGCAGCTCGCCCACTACTTAAATCCTCTCCTCGAAGGCAGCAACCACTTCTCTGCCCTTGCACAGCACCTGGCACACTGACCTGACTTGTCTAACACTCAAAAACTCGGCTGGAATGAATTTTTAAAAGAAAAGCTACTCATTTCACTTTTATTTCTTTAAGAGAACCCAGAAGCCGAAGCATATCCAGGACTAGCTCTCATGCAAAGAGAAACCATCGTTAACTGCAGCCAGTAACAGCACGTAAACCACGGACAGTCTGAAAAGGCAATCCTAATGTTGAACCATTTGATTTCGGCCCTTACCAGTCAGTCCCACTTTCTTCCTGCACATGAAACAGCGATTCTTTTTCTGTTTTGGTTTTTCAAGAGACTTGCTTTGCTCTTCAGATGGCTGCTGTGCCGTCTCTGATACTGAAGCTGGCAAAGACAGGAAGATGGCACAATTCAGTTATTCAGTAGGATTTGGTTATTTGGGCGGTCGTCATCCCCACCCCCACTGATCCATTACTCAGAGGATAACTGAGGAATTTATTTATTTATTAGCATGGAAAGACGGTCCCATTAAATTCCAAAGTAGTTTATGTATTATGATCCCCTCTGGGTTAAATATATGTATCTATACACACATGCAGAAAATCTAGAACATACATTGATAGGTTCACAGTGCTCTAGAAAGTGTTCTATTTCCTAATTTTTCTAATAGTTATGGGTTTGACCAATAAAAGGCACATGTGCATACACACACACACACAACTTGGGTATCCGAAGTGAGTGTGAAAATGGCCACACGCAAACTGCTAAATACTGGGGTCAGAAGTGTATAGATTTCTCAGGAAAAAAGGGGGAAAAGGCTGAAACCAAGATTCGGTGGGATACTAAGTATGTTTAAAATTCTCAGAAATTTTAACATTTCACATAAAATCTTTAAAATGTTAGGAATAAGGTAAATTGATCAAAATGTTATAATTCAGATAATAAATGGGTCCATTTAAATAGTAAAACCAAATCCAGCTGCACGATTCTAAATCACTGTCCCTACTCCTAACTACTGTAGCCCGCTCCTGTCACTAACTGCTCTGCCCTCCTGGATGTTGTCACCGGCTTAGTGTAGAACATGACGGAGCAGACACGACACGGGGCCCGGGGCAATTTCTTAGCCTCTCCAATTCTATCTGTGTCCTTCTTCTTGGGAGACCTGCTCAACCAACCAGGGGACTCTGCTGGGCCCTTTGGCCACACGCTTACAGCCAGTTCTAAAGGTCCTCGCTCCCCCTCACCGTCTTCTTTAAGGCTGAGCTCAGGCACCCCTCCTCCAGGAAAGCCGTCCGATTACCTGTCACTCCCTGGGCACTACACACACGCCCCGCTCCAGTCCCTGCTTCCCACGCCGCGTGAGTCGACCGCCCCCGTGGAAATGGAATGCGGGCCCTCCCATGTTTCGGTCCTCGGACGACCCCACGCAGCCCAGGATAAAGCCCAGGCCCTTGCTGAGTTTGCTCAGCCTCCTTCCTCCAGCCTCGCCTCTCACCATTCCTGCTCGATGCTCCATGCGTCGTCGTCCACCCCACAGCCAGCTCCCTCCTACCGCTGCTTCTGGAAAAGGCAGCCTTTCTCTGGGGAATACTTCTTCCACGGCCCCCTGGTCCCTTTGTTCACCTGGCCAACTCGTTTGTCTTTCTTGTTTCAGCTTTCACCAACTCTCACTCCACTGCCTCCCCGACACCCGAGAACGGGGACCCTACTATGTGCCAACAGCACTCCGTACACTGTCACAATCGCCTGTTTGACGTAAGCCGTCAGGGCAGGCGCCGGCTCTCTCAGTGTTGTCATCAGTAACTGCTGAGCTGACGTCCTGGGGGGCTCACCTACTGTATTTATGGCCCCGGTTCCCCTAATCACACTGCGGCCCGCTCAGGAGGGGTGCTACCCTACTCGGTGGGAAGCTCCAGAGCCTGCCACAGGGAATACACGCAGCAGAAGCTCAGACGTGGCAGCCAATGGATGCTAACCCGCTTAAGTGAACACGTTCTCTCCTATTTTAACAAAGGGCAAAACACAAACTAGCATGTAAACGTGCACAGAGGAAGAACCATGTGACGTGACTACTGCAGCTGGGCATTCAGAAGCTGCATGGGAGACACACTGCGTATTAAGGTAAAGGCTTTGGCTTGGAAACAACATGGACACGTGTAAGCCTTCATCTTTAATAAGCATCCTTAGAATGTAAGCTCCAGGAGGCCAGGGGCTGCGTGTTGTGTGCACTGTTCCGTCCCCAGCCACTAGAGCAGCAGCATGCGGTTTGGCTGTGTGTAGAAAACGCACAAAAGATTTGCCTTGCGATCTGAAAATCATCTCCTCTATTTAAATGGGTTCTGTCTAACGGAGGCAAAGGCACAACTTTGAAGTTCAGGGTCAGCAGGCCACGTAAAAGCCTGTAAACTGGGCTCAGATCCAAGGCCACCAATGCCCCCGGCAGCCCCACAAGACTAAAGGAACCTCAGCGTGTCCGAAACTAGCGGCCAGTGGCCTGAATCGAAACATTCAGCTAACGAATCCAGGGGCAAGATGATGGCGTGCTCTGTCAAAGTTCACGATTCCCAGAAAAGAGCCGCTTCCTCAGATGCGACGTGAGATTTAAGACCAAAGCATGCCTTGCCAGTGGACGTTATATAAAAGGTAACAACGCAACCTCTTACAAGGGCCAAGGACTGTCCTCTTATGGAACCTGAAGCCAAAATAAGGATAGCGTCCTGAGAACTGGGCGGTTTTCATATTCTGGGGTGAGAAGGGATTCACAGGCAGCTGCCACTGTTGCGTCCACGGGCCCCGAGGCTCTATTTGGGAGGCCCGGGCAAGGCCACAGAGGCTGGGAAATGGACTGCCCCGCGCCTGCTGATGCATGTGTCCTGGAAGTCCAACCAGACAGAGTGTACTGGCCACCCCTCTCAGATACTTCAACAGCAGCCGGTGGGACAATCAGTCTAACTCCCCACATGGAGGATCGCATTCCAGAGGAACAGGCCCTCTGCTCTGCGTCCTGTAAAGAAAGAAGAAAGTCCACAAATGCAACAGTGAGCACACACAACTTAGCGTCCCCTCCGAGGCATCTGCACACACACGGTGAAAAAGGAAACTGAACGTCAGAGGCCATTAATGGGTAACAAACATGACCTTCCAGTAGGTACAGGATCTATGTACTAGAACAGACATCCTCCCTCAAAGAATCACGGCCAGTCTCCATTCAAGGACCAGAGCGCACCTTTTGGGGTTGGGGGCTGTTCTGCTCCCCGTGAGCCCAGCGGACACAGAGCAGCTGAGCACGGGTGCTCACAGTGACCCCCAGGGGACTACCTTTCCTTATATGCAACATGGGGAGAGGCCAGATGGTCCTCAAGTTCCTCCTGGCTCGAAATGAGAAAATTTTAAATATTCAAGAGAAAAATAAGCCTGTATGGGTAGCAGGGTCCAAAAGAAATGAGTCATCTATTTAATTTTATATTCACTAGCAGCCACAATGAAAAGTAGAAACAGCTGAAATTAATATATATTATCATTTAAAAATGTAATCAATCTGAAAAATATTAATGAAATACTTCACTCTTTTTCAGTGCTAGGTCTTCAAAACCCAGTGTATATGTTCCACTTACAGTAAGTGTAACTGGCAAATACATACCGTGTTTCCCTGAAAATAAGACCTAGCCGGACAATCAGCTCTAACGCGTCTTTTGGAGCAAAAATTAATATAAGACCCAGTCTTATTTTACTATAAGACCAGTCTTATAACATAAGATTACATAACATAACATAACATAACATAACTTGGGTCTTATATTAATTTTTGCTCCAAAAGACACAGTAGAGCTGATGGTCCAGCTAGGTCTTATTTCCGGGGCAACACGGTAGGTACTTAAACATCTCCCTCGGACTAGCCTCACTTCAGTTCTCGACAGCCACAAGAGGCTACTGGACGCATCCTGCCCTATAGACGAGACGAGTTTCTATGAGCAACCTTCTAGGGCCAAAAACTGGTGAATGACTCTTCTTAACCCACAACTTTGTATTGTCTTAAACAAACAAACAAACAAGCAAGCAAGCAAGCAAGCAACTGCCCTTGGAAACAGCTCTCTTCCCTGACCATCCAGAACCAGCTGAGGATTTTCCATGATCTGGCTCTAGGCCGTTCCCCACTTAGTTCCAACGTACACTTGCCGGAACCAGCCACTCCAGCCACTGCTGTTTCTCGCTCCGTATTTCCCCGATTTCATGTTTTCCTCCCTGAATGCTTTTGCTCTCCCATTTTCTTCTCCGGCTAAAAGGTCCCTTCCCTGCACCCACGGCTCAGACGTGGAATCATACAACGGGAGGCTTTTGTACCTGGAGTCTTTCGGTTAGCAGGTTTTCCAAACCTACCACCTACGTGGTGGCCTGTGCAGACAGGACTCCATTCCTTTCGATGGCCGAGTAGCACTCCTGTGTGCGCCCCGCATTTGTGGCTGGCCTTGTGGGCTGCTCCCCGATCTCGATAGTTCTGAGTAACACTCTCATTCACACCCATGTGTGACTACCCACATGGGGCTCCACGAGGCCCGGTTCTGCAGCTGGTAGTGAGCTTTCAAACTGGCAACTGTTGATTTTCCACCAACTTGGTTCTCCTTTCTCTAGACCGTTTCGGCTATTCTCACCCACTCTTTCAAATCAGAAGAAATCCTGACTTTTAATCCAAATAGCTTCTGAAATTAGTGCAGAGGGACTACTCCTGAATGTTCCAAACCACCGATTCGACAATTCAACTTTGTGTGGAGTCGGGAACCCTCGGCGTTAGAAAGAGCCTGAAGTTCTCGTCCTCTTGGTCATTCTGCAGCAGCTCCCTGCCACATTCCCGACAATGACCCGGCTTTCCCAGAATGCTTCAGTAATGGGACGCTTACCACCTTCGCACATGATTTCATTCTCCCCCGGGAAAGCTTCAGATTCTCTTATTCTAAGCCTCCTATAACTAACTCCCGAATCACTGCGACATCTGACCGCCAGAGGAAGAATATGCTTTGTAGCTTACAAGGCTCATTTCACCTCCATTATTTCACTGCCTTCTAACATCCTATAAAAGTGGACATGGTATCCTTTAAAATAAAGAAATTAAGGCTCAGAGAAATGGCGGTGTCAAGTCATGAAACAGAACCTCTAAATTCAATTCCACTCTTCTTACTACAGTTGGTATCTCTGGGGCCGAGAGGTTCACCAAAATGAAGCGTCTTGTTCAACACGAGAATTAGGATGGTTCAGAGGGCACTAACACAAGTCTTTTTTCTCTTAAAGCTGGCTTCTGTAAACCGGACACCTGACATTCCTAAGTGACACTGTGCATTCATTAAATTAAAAATCACAACTAAATGAGAAACACACTGTAAGATGCTAAATTCTCACTTAAACACAAGAAAAATCCTTCAGAGCCATGAGGACAAAATGAAAGCAGTACCACCCACCTTGAGGGGAGGAGTGACAGATTGTACTTATAAGCAGAATACCTACAGAGAAAAAAAGCTCTTTCAAGGGCACTGTTGCAGTAAAAATGTTAGCAAATTCTGGCCTGGACACACAGCTGCTACCCACGTACCCTCTTCATCTCGCAGGTCTTCCTGTCTAACTAACTAAATTTCCCTGAGGGCTGCAAATGGAGCAGAAAGGAAGAAGACGGATACCGGGGTAGGTACCAAGTCAGCGGATCCTACCCTGGGGGTGGCGGGGCCTGGAGATGGTGACAGGAACACACACGTCCCCAAGTGCCTAGTGCAGAGACACTGGCTGAGTCAGGCACCTGGGTTCCAGTTCCGGCCCACATGACCACCGGACTTGAGTTAAAAACTTTTCCCTTCTCTGCCTCTTTTCATCCATCTATTAAATAGAGGGAAGACATTCTCTGCGTTTGCTCCCATCAAACTGGAAAATCCCAAGTCCGTTCATGTTATGAAAGCAGGTGTCTGCATACAGGTACACACATATCTGTGTGCATGAGTCCAGCAGATGAAGGTGCTTAATTCAACAGTGTTTTTAAAAACTAGACTAAGAGGTTTTACACCTTGAAAACTAACCTTCTCAAACACAGATATAACATATGCCTGATTTTTCAAAGATTCTGCTATGCAGAAATTATAAATGCTAAGTTTGTTAAAGGTACTTAGAAGTTAATACTGGTTTGACCTGAAAGTCATTGAAACAATACAGGAAAAACAATACTCTAAAATTTTAAAACTCCCTACAGTTTCTCCTCATATGGTATCAAGACCACCTTTTGCATTAATGTACTCAGGGCTAGGCCCAGGAAAGTAGATTTTTCTCCCAACACCATGAATGATATAAAAACACTTCCCAGGATGACAGTTCGCCAGCCTACAACCTTCATTCCTCGTCAGGCTTCTCCAACAACGGCTACTGTCTCCTTAAGCAGACACGTGTTTGTCCTCCCAACATTCTAAACTGCGGTCTCTTGTAAGACATAAATAACATCCTCGTGAGCCCCAGCCTGTTTTCCTTCTTCCTTCTTCGCTTTCTCTCAGAACTGCGAAGGGATCCTTGCTTCTTCCAACTCCCCCCTGTCATCTGGGACCTGAAACTAACCAGAACCTAGGTGAATTCTTTTTCTCCCCTTTGCTGACTCACCGGCCTACTTGCTCCTCTTGATTTTAGCCTCTCCTTTTTCAGCCTGTGCCAAGGACTTCCAAATGTCAGGCATAATACTCATCACACATTTAAATACCTATTACCTGCCTGTGACCTCCAATTGAGCTCTTAGTTTTGAAATTTGATTACTTCCAACTTACTGTACCTATCGTCTTCCCTGACCGTCCTTCTCTCTCGGCCTCCCCGTCTTCACCACACCATTGCCACTGTCATCAAACTGAAAGCTTTAATACCACCCTTGTCTTATTTCCCATGTGCAATGGACAATCAAATATCGGGACCTTTTCTATATCTGCTTTTTAAAATATCCCTCATCTCTGTCCTTCCTTAAGCATTTCTATTTAACTAAAAAAGTTATTCACTTATAATATTTATGAATTTGTAATAAATAATATGTTGAGTGGATTAGAATACTTACATTGGCCAGAGAGTATTATTTTCTTGCTATTGCAAAATCTGCAAATGGGCAAATTATGCCAATCATTTGTTGGGCATGAAATCAGAGCAAGGGAACTAGCAAGCTTAACTAAATCTAAACGTTCGCAAACTTCAGCTAAGACAGCCAGATGTATCTGTCACCAGCGCGTGAACACCATGTACAATGGACGGTTTCACTGGCCAGGGAGGCTTTGGTCTCTAAGCCATGCCACAGGCAAAGTGACACTGCTCATCCTTGACCCTGCCTTTCCAGAGGCTCTGTCTTCAATTAACACAGTGTATGCACACACTGGGAGAATGTCACTCATTCAGCATTCATTTAACAAATGCCTCCTCTGCTGTCTCTGCCCACTAAGAAAGCCTTCGTACACACTGTTAAGTCTTCCTAGGTCACGTGGATCCACATGGTGGGGGTATAAAGAGCGTGGGCAAGAAGAGAGGCGCCCTCTGTGAACACAAGTAACTGAATGTGACTTGTGCTTTAGATCACAGATGGGAAAGAGAGAGGGACTGCCAGTCAGGTTAGATAGTCTCTTGGGGGGCGGTCAAAAAGAAGAGACCCCCCTCTCCACGCCAGCAGCCCCAGTCTGCGTGGAGAGGCAGTGTTATTTAGAATAAACTGGCCAAAATAGTAAAAGAAAATACCATACTACCACTACTCGGTCACTTATATTTGTCAAACTAAATACATTTTGAAATTTTGATGTTTATGCTGATGACACAATTATACATCAGTGGGAAATGGAAATGGCTCAACATTTCAGTCAAATACTTGAGGATATAAAATATTCTGCGCAAAAAGAAAATAAATATAAAAATAATGTATTTTAGACAGGTAAGTTTTCAAATATATTCATCTAGGATAGTGCCTGACTTATAACACTCGAAAGTTAAATATAAGACAAAATATAAGCTAGTTCATGTGCAAACCTTGCAGGTCTTCTGTTTCAGGTATTGCTTTGTCCACAGATGTACTGTCCACTTGGGAAGGTGCTACGGATTCTGATAAAAGTGACTGATTTGATACAGGGCTAGAAAAGCAAAAACATTGCGATTTTAAAAGATCACCTCTGCGCACAAATAGCAACCAAAGTGATATAATAAGAGTTCAACATAGCTAAGTAGATTATTAAGAGAAGAATAAACACAAAAATACTTTTTATGTAACTTAAAGACAACCAGAGTTTTGAAACTTTGACCAATTACCAGAAATTTATTGCTTTGGAAATAAAGCAACAGGGTGTATGCTTATACATGAATTCACTCCATGAAAACTAGCATGATAAAGATGTGCATAGAAATCCTAATACAGAGTTTTATATGATACAGGAGCATAAAGGAACTGAACACCTCTTGGCACGAACTGGAAAAAGAAACTCCCAAGTAGAAACTTACTATTTGTTTCCTACTAGAATAAGAGTGAAACAAATGTTTCTGTATTTTCAGGCTTCTAAATGATGTGACTTCAAAGTTAAAAAGAAAAAGGACGCTACAATACAAATAAATGTGAGTACCACATCATGATTTAAAACAAAGAGGATGTGTGACAAGACTATTTTTTAATATAAAATACTAATACTTGCAGAATAGGACTATAACTAGAAGAACTTAACGTGCTTCCGAAGGACTTCAGCGGTTGAGTTGGGATAGATGATGAGGAGGAATAAAGGAAAAGCTGTGTGAAAAGGAAATCTGAGACTTAAAAGACGACCTATAAAAACAAGAAGCAGCCTTTTCTAATGAGTCAGTAACAATGTGACTTTACATAGTTTTCATTGATCACATACGGAATATACGCTCTACCTCCATTCGCTCGCTAAGCCCAGCTCCGAGAGCACGCCTTACCTTGGCTGCACAGGTGAAGACGTAGAGTCTAAGGCTGACTGAGCTTCTGGGACACAGCCTTCTGTGCACTGAACTGGTAAAGACTCAGACAGACTACTGACAGAAGTCGCTGTAACAGGACCACATTTCAGATTAGTGATTCTGTACTCTGGCCAGTTCAACACCTTATCTAAAAAAATCAAGATCAATTTTCCACAAAATATACTATATTAATTTTGTTTTATTGTGTAATATGTTGGTTCATCACTTTTAGTTACAATTTTTCAATACTATAGTTTTCCAATGAAAATGCATTAATTTAACTGCAAAGGAAACTATTATACATATTAATGAACTAAAATCCTGTTTCTCAGGACTGAATACCACCAGCCCCTTAAACTCCAAACATCTTCCAAATTCATTGCACAAATGAGACAATTTAGTAGCAAGGCAAACAGGTTCAGAATTAAAATCTGTGCTCAGCACATTAGGTTATGTAATTTTCCTGTTCTTCATATGGTAGGAATTCAGATGGTGATTTCATTTTAAACACAACAATTTATATTGCTTTGATCTTAGAGAAAACAGTTTGCACTAAATGGTTCTCTCTTTTGGTTTGAACATGAATCAATGACCAGAAAGATGCAAAGTTTTAAATAAACTAAGTAAGAGCCTGCACGGTCATCAATCACAAAAACCTATGCACTTCAGCATCATCCTAGAGGAATACTCTTAACACTTGACTTTTGCGAAGCTTCTACTCAGAAGTCTCATGATCCTTTTAACACAACTACTGAAACAAAAGCCCACCTCAGTTCCAGAACCCTCTGACTGAAAAAGGCATCAAGAACTCAAGTGAGTTCAGCACCCCTTACCCTGAGTCTAACTTCTCCACCGGTCTTTCTTGGGACAGGGTCAGACTTTCTCTAAAGTCGGCTGCGTTATCAGCACCCCATTCTTTCCTTCCACAACTATCCAGACTTCAGAAGTGGTCCAAGATCACAGAACCCGGGTCCTCTTGGAGCCCTCACTGCCTCACCTTACTCTCCAAGGTCACTCTACATACAGGAGGTATGCCTCGGCTTTACTAAGTGAGTCGAGTTCCGGAGCAGTGACTGGAATGGAGCCGAGGGGCTATTTTCAATGGGCAAAGACTCGCACCCTCTTTCCCGGCCACTGATAATCACGGTGTAATGAGAAATTGTACTCATATGACTGCAGTAATCCAAGTACAACGTGGCAGCAGCAAAGGGTTCTGGGTCCGTTGTGCTATCCAAATGCATCTCAATTACAAAGACCGCCATGTTTTAACAGAAGTACTTACCAGGTGGACTTATTCTACCATTACTACTGTTCTGTCTTTGAAGATGTTCTTTGTAGCATACGGAACACATGCCATTTGTGCGAGGGTTTCCATAAAATCCGCAGCCAGTGGAACAAAGCATAGGCACTTGGCTGTGATTAGTTTCTTGAGCCATGTTCCTCTGTTGCACACCTGAAATTCACAGAGAATTTGCAAAAAAATCAGGCACACACTGCAGTCAGACATGATCCCAATCTGCTTTCCGTAACAAAGAAAGACCCACACGTACTCCCGCATAAACCACTCTATGCCACTGTCTCAAGATCTAGGGTCAAGGTGGAGAGAGGAAAAATAAAGACCAAGAGGGCACAAACTGAGCTGGGATCGCCACCCACTCCACACGAGCAGGTCTGCACCGGCCCGGAGAGTATAAAGAACTAGAGAAAGGATCTGTTCAGAGGACGCCACACCATTCGGTGGCAAGGAAAACCCTTCAAGTCTACTAGTTCAGTTTGCACTCCCACTAGTAAGAAATATAGGTTATAAGCTGTGCTGTATGTTATACTATTAATTTCTAAACACTTAAACTCTTATTCAAAGTTCATGTTTTAACTTGTATAATTGATTCTGTTTAAAAAGCATTTAACATAACATCAATGCTGGTGAAGATACGGAAAAATGGGCAGAATGCTGTTGAAATGAGAAACTGGTTCAATCTTTTCGGAAAGCAATTTAGCAAATCACCTTAACAGCCTTGTAAAAGATTGCCCTTTGAACCACTCATTCTCCCTTAGGGGTGGGTCTTCAATAGAACAACTAGGGTATAATCAGAAAAGAGAACAGGCACATATGAAATGCATATACAGTATGTTGCTAATCAGGATAAAAACAGCATCTGTTAATCATCAGAAAGGACAGGAGCGAACACGGAAAGCGTGGCGAAGCTCGTGGTGATTCTTCTTCTGATCTGTACTTCTTCTGTACTTTTAAAATCCTCTTAAATGAAGACACTACTCGCCTCACTGGGAACAAAAAAATTGTTTAAGTATTTAAATTTTAAAAACTATCAGGGCAGAGGACTGTGTGGGAACCCCAGGAAGGCAATAATCAATCACAGCAGATGGAGAACCCCACGTGCCGCTTCTCCCACAAAGCAAGCGGGTCTTTGGCGTGAGGAACATGACAGAAGGTAGTAACAGACTCTTATGAAAACCCCCAATGAAATGAAGGTGTGTGTGCATTTCGGATGAGGCCGTGTTCCTGGAGCTTGAGAGATGAGGCTAACAGAAGGGGACAATGCTTTGCCTAGGAGACTCCTTGGGTTGACAAACAATAAAGGAAAGCATCCCATGACCAAGAATAGATTTTCCCCCATACTTCAACTACCAGAAAAGACTGCTGAGCGGTTGGGGGTTGGGGGTGGAGTGTCTAATGCAGATTTCAGTACCAAGAGCAGTAATGCACTTGACTGGATTACAAAACAAAGCAGCAAGCTCATCATTTGCCTTTAAAAAGAAATGTCCTAAAACTGTTGAGACTATTTAGACCTTTGTCCTAGGAATACAGTTTGCAATTCTGACAAATATGTTTCTTACTGCATGATGGCAAGTCATTTCAGGATCCAATCTTTGCTGCTCTGCTATATATTCATATATGCATACATACATACATACATACATACATGTGCATCACTTGAGGTACCCCCCACGCCCTCCTGCAGTTCTGTAAATACGTACTCGTATCAAATGAAAAAGTAACCATGAGAAAGAAAAGCTACTGACATATTCTCGATGTGGGGGAGGGGTACTATGCTCCTGAGGGACAATGTTTGGCTGCTTTTGGCATCAGGGTAGTTGCTCAAGGTCATGTATACAGCTGATGGGATTGAATGCAGGGCGTCTGGCTCCAAAGTCCATGGTCTAAGCCTGTGGCTCTCCCAGTGGGCGCCAGGCCCACAGGGAGGTCGGAACTGTCTCCGTAAGATGCTAACTATTAACAGTTATGCGCCCTTCTCACCACGCTGATATGGGCGAAAGCAATGGGGTAAGACACGTGGGACCTTACCAAGATGCCAACTCCAGACAGACAATGGCGCCCAAGGGTAATACTGGGGGGGTTCCTTCTCAGCACTCACAGTAAAGGAATTTTATTAGATCTTGACTCTGAGCACACACGTCTCGTTAGTATTTTATGTGATAAAGTGGAAATATGCATAAAGCATTTCTACTTTGTACAGAGCGACGATGACTGAAGAAACAGCACGGTGGGTAGCTTGTTTGAGTTGCAAGCTGACCAATTCATCTTTTTCACAGAACATGTTTTTTATTTCGAAGAAGACTGACAAACTCTGGTTATTCAGACTTGAGTATAGGACAGACATTTTCTCAAAAATGAACAAAGTGAGCCTGTCACTTCAAGAAAAACAACTAACAGTATTTACGGCCAAGGACAACATTTAAGTGAAAAGAAGCTTGACAAGTATCTCCAATTTTCAGAGTTTCTGTTAAGACCCGTGGTGATATTAATGGCACGTGAATAGCTGGCACCGTATTAATGTTTGGAAGATCTGTGTAAGGCAGGAAACCAATATTTTCCAAGTGACCGACGTATAATAGCACACAATTATTCCTGGGCAAAAGATCCATTCAAAGTGAAATATAGACCAATGCATTTTTGAAGTAACAGGACAAAAAGTCTTTATACAGTTTGAGACTCTACATTCAACTATCCCTTTAAGAAACCACAATTTGTCAAGTTTTGGTGTAATATCAAAGAACAACTTCTATTACCCGAAAAGGTTATTGAAATACTCCTTCCTTTTCCAACTACATACAGTATTAACACTGACATTTCTTTGTAACGTTTTAACAGATTGATTATAGACCCAATGATGAGAATCTTGCTGTTTGCTATTAAGCCAGACCTTAAAGAGACTGACAAAACAATGCCACTCTTCTCACTAAACCATTTTGGTGTGGGAGGAATGATTATTTTTCATAAAATATTTTGAAATAAGTTATTAAATATTTTGTCATTTTTCTCAGCTTTAACTTGTAATATGATAAATATCGCTAGGTATACCCCACATAAACAAGCTCTTCAGGGTACTCGATAACTTCAGAGCATATAAAGGTCCTGAAACTACAAGTTTTGAGAATCCACTGCTGTAAACCATGCGTTCTCACAGCCGGCAGTACTGTATCACCTCAAAGGGCCAAACACTGATTCTTTGGGGGAAGGGAGCACCGAAAAAGCCTTGCTCATTATGTATAAAACACATATACGTCATCAATAAACACACAATATATCTGTGAAATTAAAATTTTACAGAGGAGAGTGTGCAATTAGGAAAAAATTCTTTTAAAAGGCTCCTTAAGAGGGCAATAAAGAAACAAAGATTGGGAAACACTGTTCCAAATGACATTAAAATGATGTTAAGAGAAGAATTAAAGGGACTTTTAGTACATGACTGGCAATCACATGCACCCCAAAAAGGTAAATATTTTATTTCTATATAAAAGTAAATAATCACAGACTAAAAGTACAATAAGACCACCAAGCCGATATAATCACAATACCTGTACAGTAAGATTAAAATTCAAAAACATGTAATACTGGCAATTTCCCAAAGACAAACCGCAGCAAGTTAACAATGATTTTCAAAGTCAAGAGTTTCCTTATAAAAAATGAGTATCCTGGCAGACAAAAAGCATAAAGTATTTCACAGGTTACTTAGAAAGGAAAAAAAGGAGTCAACTTTATTTATTCATCTTTAGGCCACAAAATGTACTTTCCACGAAGATTTAGAAAAAGACCCAAACCACAAAAGGGCATTTTAGTTTATGTGGATGTGTCCTGGCAAAGGTGGGGTAGCTGTGGAGAAATCGCAAGTTCTACCTCATTTTCAGCAGGCCAAACAATCTGCAGGGCCCATTAGCCAGTCTGGCATTTGGGAAGAAAGAGGAAAGAGAATGAAAGGCAGAAAAATTCCTTAACTGTTACACTGTGGGATTATAAGGCTACAAATCCAAGGAGGTAAAGGAGATTACCAGACATAAACAGAAAAAAAATGATTAGCACGGTATATATAAAAAAAAATAAAATCTATGAACTGCAGAGAATTCAGAAAATGTGATTTCTGACCCTTTATTATTTAAACGTTCATAATCAAAACCACAACCCACCACCCTCTCATGCTTGGCCAGTACTTAAGAGTTCTTCAGAGCTTACTACGGGCCAAGGGCTGTTTTTGTTGTTTTATTTACATTATCTCATTAAACTCTCTCCAGGACCCTGTGACATTGGTGCCACTGATATCCCCACTTTAAAAATGAGGAAACAGACATTCAGACTTATTAACTTGCCCAAGGTCACGTATCTAGTAAGCAGCCAGGTCTTTTTCTTTATCTAAAAAACAAAGAGAACGACTTTCAAACTCCATCCTGTCCCTACCAAACCTCTAACTTTGTAAGCACACATCAGTTCTTATCCTTTTCATTTAAAGATAATTTAAAATTTCATTCATTTATTATTTAACCTGAAGCTATTATGCAGCTTTAATTAGCTTAACCAAGCTCTTGAGAAAATGTTTTCCTTTAAATCCTTTTACCTAAGAAATTCTCATTAGCATAAAAAATTCAAGATCAAATATTTTTAGGCTGCAAAGAACATTCATTACCAATTATTAAAATTCTAACAGAAGAACAGCAATGCACGAATACAACGCAGAATCCATTCTAACTGCACATACATGCCAATTAAACTTCCTTCCCCCTGCTTCGTTCCCCAGACTTAGGTCACCAAGTCCCAGTAATTTCATTTCTTTCCCATTGCAGTTCTGATCGTCATCACGTCACACATGCGTTACTTTAGCAGTGTTTTCTTTCTGTTTTACCGCTCTTCTTCTCCATCCATTTATTTGAATTCTCCTAAAACACCCAGTTCTTGTCACGTTACTTCTGTTTTAGGTCCTGTGTAATTGCCCCAGAAAGGACTACCTGACCTAGCATTCATACTCTACATAATTCACCCCAACCACCCAATTTCCCTGGAAAGCATGTGTGTGAAAAGAACGGGCTTGGGGTCGGAGCGGCATTCGTTTGAATGCCAGCTTTGCCCTTTGTTATTACCTGTGAGAGCTTGGACATGTCGCGAAACTTCTCTGTCTCAACTCCCTAAGAGGGAGCTTGCGTCTTGATCTAACCAGACGAGATACGATGCTGCCCATAGAAGCATCTAAATAGTGCCTGGCAAAGGGCAGAAACCCAGTAACTGCTCTTCCGGAAAGTCAGGTCCTTTGCTCCCATCTGACTGAAGCAAATCGTGCTCGTTGCTGGGAACGAGCCTCTAAGCTCCCAGGGCGACTTCCTCTGGAAATGCTGTGCCTGTAACAACCCTACCTGTTTCATCATCAGCTTCAATTCTGTTTCTTCGGAGCCCGTTCTGTCTGCCCTCCTCGACCCTCGGCTCTACTCCTAAAGCAGCTCCGTGCCACCCCTTTGGGGGCACCTCAGCTTATTGTTACTCCAGAGCTTTCCAAGTATACCAGTCACTTCTCAGCAAAACTGTACATTTCTAGTTTAAATCCCCTTTATGCCTAATATGAATCCCACACAATATTTTGTTGAATAAACACGTTTCATGATTCCTACAATCATGTCAGGCAAAAAATGGTTATTTTCCATTGAGAAGGGGAGAAACCTGACTGATAAAAACCGTTTCACGTTCGTATTCTGGAACATTCAGCAAGAATGACCAGTAGCCCAAGCCAGTTATAAAACACACATACATTTCATTCCATTGTTTTTCTCCCTCCTTCTGAAAGAAGCAGTGTGTGGTCAACCAGCACATATTAAATTTTATTTTTTAATTAGTGGTTAGTATTCAAAAACTGGGAAATGGTCACACAAAAATCGCAGACTGCTAGCTTTGCTTGAAAACTAACAAGACCTGTCAACAGTGGACTCGTGTCCCCAGAACTAAAACCCACCAGCTGGGCCCCCCTTAGAGCCTGCACTCCCCAATTTGAGGCCACCTTCACTTTCAGTTACCTGACTGATCTTATATTCTAGGTAGCAGTTTTTAATTCCTAGGTTAAGACCTATGACCTCTGCAATCTGGGATCTTTACTATTAATTTCAGGAGACGACAAAAATATATACAACACGTTGAGTCAAATAAGAGTGCACCCGAAACTCTGAACCAGGAGTGCAGGCCCAGGGTGGTAAGCCCAGCTTGCCCCGCACCTCCCGCCTTGGAGCCACTCAGCACTGGCCAATCTTTGCCACTGTCTCAAACGGAGGTTCCCAGAAGAGAGCGAAGTAGGACTTGAGGTACATGCCCCTGTAATGTCTTTACTAAGAAGTGACCAGAACAGAATGCTCATCCCGGCCTCGGTGCCTGACGTGGGGACGTCCTGGGAGCACACGGCGCTTTCCCCAAGTTCTGAGCCTTTCCATCTACCAGCTATCACGTGGGCAGTATGCGTGCGTCCTGGGAGGCAAGGGCCTTTGCAGCGATGACAAAAAATCCAGGAGACTAAGAAAGCCAACAGGTCAGAAGGTATGATGTGCTCTACAGCACGTGGGACGACTGCTCCCGACGCTGACAAAAGCACAGGGATGTGGATAGGGACCCGATGGTCCTGAGGACGCTTTGTCGTCCCCTCTGTGCAGCCGTCCCCAGGGCCCTACGGCAAGCTGTGTTTCCTGCTGTGGCTTGGGCTGGAAGACAAAAGGCGTGAGACGTCTGGCTACCATGAAAACAACACTTTCAGGGACACTACGTGTCTTTCCCAGCAAATGATTACTTCGTCTCTTCCTACATACTAAGATATATAAAGATAAGAGACCCCAAAGTTAATGCTAGTGAATACAAACCTCCCTTTCCCATTACTGCTCTAAGGAAAGTTTTCACTGACCGGTAGGACAAATCTCACAAAAACAGGCTACCATACTGTTTGCAGCTGAAGACGACGGGTTTTAGGGAAACTGACTGGCAGACCATCTCGATGGCCCTCACTTACTGCCGTCTGCCCGGCGATGTTTAAACCAGGGGGTGACAAACTTTTCTGGAAATGACCACACAGTATTTCAGGCTTCAAAGGCCACACGGTCTAATCCAACCATTCACCTCTGCTGTGGCCGCACAGGCAGCTCTAAACATGCAGACCAATGAGCAGGGCTGTGTTCCCACAAAACTCTATTTGTGCCCACTGAAGTTGGACTTTCACAGAACTTCTATAGCACGAAACGCTACTCTTCTGATATTTTCCCCCAAACGCTTTGCCCATGGGCTGAACAAAAACAGACGCTAAGCCCAAAGCCGGCCAATCTCTGGATTCCACAAGGAAGCAACTTGAAGCGTCACGACAGGTGATGCGGGCGGGCTGGGGACACAAGAGGCCCAAGCACACACTGGTAACTGCAGGATTCTCCAACCCAAAGCTGAGTGCAACGTGCAAGTCGGACTTGCTCTTGCTAAGCCTCATTCATCACAGTTACGTGTCTGCTCATCACCCAATAAGGGGAGAGGAGGAGAAGTCGCAATACTCATTTCATCCAAATCTCTACCCCCTGATATGATTTCTGTGCAGCTGTGGCTCCCATGAGAAAAAGGACAGCACTGGTCTTGATACAGACCCGTCTCTATCTAGTGCAGTTTTCTACTCACCAAGACTAAATCCAAGGTGTCTTAAAAATTGTAAGATCACTCCATAACTGACCCGGGAAGATACCTGCAGTCCTGAAGCTGACCGTCTGCGGCGTCTGCCTGGTATGCAATCTGTTTTCACTTATCTCAATCTTAATTTACTATTAAATTACACCTATGTTGTCTGTCTTCCCTATACTGAAATGTGACCTCTAATGGCAGGGTTTTGTCCATTTTTGTCCACTGATGCTTAAAATAACGCTTAGCACAAGGGAGGCCAGTATTTGCTGAATGCAAGCATGAAACGGCCCTGCACCTTGCCAGCATGCAACCAGTATTAGCCACATATTTATTCCAAGTCAAGAAGCTGGAACGGACTCTTTTAAAGGAAACTGCATCTGCTATAGAGAGGAGATCTGGGTGGGCCAGGAGGTGCCGCTACACAGTCGGAGGGTCAGTTCACTGAACAAGATGCCTCAGGCTCTCAGCTGTTGGGTGTCTTTTCCAATTCAGGCCACTCAGAGAGTGGTTCACTGAGCAGCTTGCCCAGTTAAGCAGACCAGACATAGGCCTTTTCTAAGTGAAATTAACTTAGAGTCAATTTCGAGTTCTCCAATTGGTCCATGTTCCACGTCGGTGCCTTAAGAATCAGATGCCCTAAGAATCGTTGTTCATGTACAAAGCAACCCAATACCCGTTTCTCGCAAAGGGGGAAAGGCCACTCAAATTTTCCCAGTGGTTTCCACATTCACAGACTTCCGTTCACTTTTCTTCTCAAAAAGACTAACAAAATAAGATCTACACATGCGAGACCCATATTCACAACCCTCTTTTTAATCCCCCCTTTGACCTGAAGGAGTTTATTACAATTCAAACACGCAGACTTTGCTGCACCTACCCGCCCGCCCCCTTAAGGAATCTCCTGTCCTAAGGCAAGTCTCCCATTGTCCCCAGGACATGGCTCCCTGATTTCCTCCATCTAATATGGTCATTCTCCACATTTCAGTCTCTTCTGGTCCCCTGAAATGCTGTACAATGCTTTACAACGCTTTTTATACAGATAACTGGCTTTACTATTTAATTTTATTTAACAATATTTATGTAGTGTTTTATGTGCCAAGCACTGTTCAAAGCACTTTATAAATAACAACTCCTTTAACCCTCGTCACAATCCTATGAAATAGGTATGATCACCTGCTCATTTCACAGATGAGGGACCTGAGGCACGGAGAGGGCAACTGCACTGCTGCCGGTCCCACAGCGAGTACTAGGGGATGGAGCTGAGCGACAACCTGGGCAATCCGGCTGGAGTCCAAGCTCGTTTATAAACCTGTAGTTCCCAAAGCCTATCGGTGGACCTTGGCGGTCCCCAGACCCATCTGGAGGTCCAGGTCAAAACCATTGTCAAAGACAAGAACGCGTTTTTGGCCTTTCCACGGAGCTAGCTGGCAGCGTAAAAGCAACGGAGAGCAGAACAGCTGGTGCCTCGGCACGAGTCACGGCAGCCCTACCCAACTGTGCTAGTCAGTCACCAGCGACTCGACACACACACACGCACACACGTTCTCACACACACTTACATATTCACACACTCACACGCACGCACACTTACATATTCACACAACTCATGCGCGCGCGCGCGCGCACACACACACACACACAGCCGCCTGCACCGTGACTCTTCTTCCTGAAACACCACCACAATAAACTTGATTAAACCTTGACTCTGCTCCCACTCAGTGCAGTTGTCCTGTGACCTATTCCGGGCACTGGCACCCACAGTGAACGCTTCCTCACTCGGGTTTCCTATCCACACACCCCATACTGAAGCCCACCTCTGGACAGATCTGGGCACACAGCTCCTCGTCAGTGTCCTATTTCAGGGAACGGCTGGCCAAGGAAACACACCACACAAATTCAGAGGTCAAGAAGTGAACTGACAGCTACTTGTCATAATCAAAGTCGCCTTTCACCATGAACTGAAATGGGAACAACGAACGAACAACAGGGTCTGGAAGGAGAGTGATGTAAATGAGAAATCCTATTAAATACAGAGAACGAGTCTTTCGTTATTCCCAGTGCTCCAGATTTGGGGCCCAATGGCAAGTAACTGAGGCTTGTGTGCCACACAGCCGCTGTCGCAACCGCTCCCCTTGGTAGTGAGACAGAAGCCCCAGACGTGTGTAAATGAGCGGGCACAGCTGTGTTCCAATAAAACCTTTATTTGCAAAAAGTAGTGCCCAGAAGGATGTGGCTGGGGAGCCGCAGCTCGCCAACCCCTGTTCTGGATCAATGGCAGGCACAGAGGAGGCCCTCAAGTGTATGCTGGGTAAATAAAGGAACGATTTCAAAACTGCTTCAGTTAGGACATCATCAGGAAAGATGCGGCCGAGTTCTGTGACTGTGCCTCAGTCTGACCTCTTCTGCCGGCGCTGCAATCACGGGGCCCTAACACGCCTGCTGTGGTGCCGCCTGCTCCACGGGGCCTCTGGAGCGTTTAGGACACAGCTTCTGCTCTCAGAAAGCGGCACAGGGACAGCAATGGGAACGTGTGGTTTTCACACATGTGCACAGACGTCATATCTAATTCCCACACTGTAATAATTCCCGTTGGCCATGAAAACACAATGCTCAGAAGCACCAAAAATAGTTTTAGAACTCTCCCTTCATAGGGGTGTGAAAAGAAAAAAAAAAGGATTCCCAGAATGATTATGGCACGATATCCCAGAAGCTGACTTCTCTCTTAGCTGAAACCTGATACCTCGGGGAGAGGGACACCACACACTGTGGGAAAAGGCACAGCTACACACTGTTGCGAAACAGCTGTTATGAACACAGCAACAACTTGATGTGCAGTGCGGCACAGTGAAAAGGGCAAAGATCTGACTGAATTAACCCTGATGTTGGTTCTGGCTCTGCCACTTCCCATATAGACCCATGTCAGTGGCAGGGTCCCCCATGAAGACAGGAATGACCCCTGTCTCTTCTACTTCACAGGACTTGGGGAAGATCACATGCGACGGTGATGGTAAAACATGGGGAACCCCAGAAACAGCAATGGAAAGCTCAGGGGCGTTTCCAGGTCACTCATCTGCGATCACCATGAGCGGTAGAGAGGCAAAGTATCAGGGATTCACAGTAGCCACAGGCAGGGCTCTAAGACTCCTTCTCCAGCTCCCAATACACGAAAGGCGGGCGTCCCTGCCACACAGTGACGGTCTGAATACACCTGACTTCCACCCCGGACGACATGACTTCCTTGATTAGAAGTGTGAGGGAATGGTTTCTAGCATCTCCTTGGAAAAGCTTATACAAGGATGCATCGGTTATGCTCGGTAACTGCCAACAAAATTTACTAAGTGTTGTACTCATTTATAATTGTGGGGGAAGGATACAAGCGGGTATGTGGTCTTCTCAGGGGTGCCTGGAATAGAAGATGGATGGCAGGAACCGATCCTGGGACCAGGAGGCCCCCGGGAGGGCTCTGCATCCACTCAGGAGTCTGAGTTGGAACCTGGAGGCCCTGGACAGACCCATCACTCTGGAGTGGGCAGGAGGGTTTCCAAGCGTCTACTAAATGCTCCGCTCCCATTTTTCGTTGACCTCATCTTGTCCTGAGAAGGACTCAAGGTGACTTAAAATGCATGTTGGATGACATTACAAGTAAGCAAAAATGGTTAATCCAAGGAAAAAGGGTAGACAAAATAGGGAGGCCAGGAAGGAATATGGTCAATAAACAAAATACAGAGGGTGCCCAAAAAATGTATACACATTTTAAGAAAGGAAAACTGTATTAAAATTGTAATACTCAATATATACCGATAACAGTAGATGAAAACAAGTCACGTTTGACTTCTGCAATTTCAAGAGGTGCTCAGAGTGGTTCCCATCAGCGTCCAGACACTTTTGATGACGGCGAGCTTCTGCTTGAGCAACGCTGACCAAAGTGTCCACTTGTATACAGTTTTTTGGCACCCCCCGTACATGCCCACATGGGAGGATTTGCTAATCAAAAGTCATGCACTCGACTCTATCCTTCTAGCAGCTAACGCAAAGAAGGATATGACTAGTTCAGAGGTACAATATTCAAAAGAAAAACAAATCAATTACTCAGAAGTACAATTAATCTTGACTCAGATAACATAAGAGCACTTCATCTATAGTTTGTAAGTAGGACACAATGTGATACGGTCACCAATATCTGTACAGCAAAATGCAAATTCGGGGTTGTTTATTGGCACCGTTTTTCAATATAAACCAGTAGTACCGTGGCCAACTTCAAGGAACAGCCAGCCTCCAAGGAGCCAGAGTAAAAACGAAGTCTTAGCGCATCTAAAGGTGTGCATGGACTTACCATGCATGCTTGTCATTTAGGCAACCCTTCAGGAAGTTTATTTTTCATAACGGTGCGCTAGATCAATGATTGCTGAGGCGGAGGGCAGGAACGGAGAGAAAAGTGAGATGGTAGATTGGGTCAAAAATACCTGCTTCAAGCACAACAATTCCTGTTTAGGATTTTTACTTATCAAGTTTCTGTAAAAGATTTCATTTGATCAAAGGGTTTGAACGGCTAAAATACATATGGAAAATCCCTTCTGGGTTCTGATAAAGAAGAGCAGCGGGACGGGGCTGGGAAACGCTCATGAACACTTGGGAGGGTAGCGAGGCCACCAGTCCAGGCAGGAGGCAGCCACTCCACCTCTGCATTACGATGTTCCGAGCAGCTACCCACGGCGCATCATCGCAAGTCCTCCAAACCTTTCCATTAAAAAACAAATCAGATCAGAAAATTGCATCCCTCGATATGTACTAGCAAGCTCTCATGGACACATCAGCCCCTCTCATTACGTACCAGGGTACCAGTATGTCACCACCTCTCTATGAGGAGGGCAATGTATCACCTCCCCTGCCTTTTCATCCAAGGAATTGAGGTTAGACCTGTCCCTCATTGCCTCCTAGCCACCGTTCCCTTTTCATACAATCTGTACTACCCACAGCTCTCAGCGCTGGCTGCCCTGTTGGCACCACGGGATAACTCCTCCAGACACACTAATCGGACCCGGGGAAAAGCTGACCATGGACCCAATCCCAAGTCGGGGCGGGAGGAGGAAGAACAGCAGGCACAGAAAAAGGCAGCAAGGATGCTCACTACTCGCTGTCCCGTAAGATTTTTCACAACCCTCCCCCCGCCGCCCGTCTTTAGTTAGAACGGATGTCTGTTCCCACGTGTTCTGGTCCCTGATCAGAACCCAGTAAACAGGGACGAGTGCCCGAGTCCCATAAACTCCACAGCAACGCCAAATTAAACTGGCTCTGCTCGTGAAGGGCCAAACGACTGTCACTGGAGAGTCAGACCTTACAACTTCATTCCCGTGAGCCCTGTGGTCACCAAACAAGGAGATGACAGTACTGTTTCTGTAGAGCCACTGAAGACTGGGGACTGGGAAACCCCTGGAAACTCCCAGTGCTGTGCACGTACTGCCCGATCCGGAAAACACTGGGCAAACTGATACCTGCGGGCTCCCACTACTTCTGACGCCACTGCACGTGGCCCCCACGTTCCTGCCGTGTGTCTCTGGCTACTTCCCCAAGAACATCCACAGTCGGCGTATTTCTAAATGTCATCTCATTCACTGATTCCAGAGCTCTCTCTCAATTTTGATTTTTCTTCAGCCAACACATCTGTGCTGTGGAAGAGTAAGTCAATTCACCTTGATGTTAATAATATTCCTTCCACTCCCTGCCGCCCTCAACAGTTAGGAGGATTTTATAAATCTCACACGCACGCTCATCACCCTGCTCACTGCAAGGCTTTTGTTTTAATCACCTCATTCAGTTAAAAGTCTCACTCCTAAATCTATGGAGGAAAAAAGCAGGAAAAGTAGAAAAAATTAGACCCTCCTCACCAAGCGATTCTTAAGGCGATAACTTTTAGTAAGAAAAAAAGAAAAGGAGAACTTTTCTTCTTCAGTAGGCAGTTATACTACCAAAGCACTTCAGAAAACAAAGTTGATAGATTTCAAGGATTTCCAGTTGCATTTAGGAATCAAGAGTTCCTTTATTTTGAAGTATACGCGCATGATCTCTGATTAAATAGAGCTGTTTTTTAAATTATTAAGTATACTAATTTAAATGACTTCCAAGAGCAATTTTCTATATTAATACCTAACTTCGCATTCCCCAAAATATGTTTATGGTTGTTTGTCAAACAATTAATTTACAAAAGCTGGTTAGCAACTGCGCAGTTGCTGAGAGCAATCTAAAGAATCCCCATCCTCTGCTTCACAACGACACACGAGCAACGCAGACTCCATCCAGTGCCCACAGCACTCGGAAAACAGAGGCCTGGGTACTGACCATATTTAGCTGTTAGGTGTTACTCTCAAAAATACTTCATAAATAAAAATCTTCCACCCTCAGCACCTACCCCCCAGGAAAAGAGACACCCTAAAAAAGGCCTCTTCATGCTGACCTAAGGTATCTACAAGCACCTGAGGTGAAACAATTTTAAGTCACTATAACACTGTGAAGTTCCTCTGCCCACGTACGAGGGTCACAGGCGTCCGTCTCCTCCCAGCTGAGGCTGAGGAGCAAGAAGGGGAGATGGACACTGGCTTCCTGCCTTCCCCGCCCTCAGAAGCAGCCGCTTAATGTTTGAGTTTTACACAAGAAAACATTTTAAAGCCGTCAGTGTTTTACTTCAGACTCGTTGCTGTAACAAATTTAACATGAAGCAGAGCTGAGACAGTTAAAATGGACTGTGTCCACTTTCATTGTCTCCCATTTGAAAGAGCGCTTTCACTATGACAGCTATATAAAAAGGGCTGCTGAGGTACAATGAAGAAATAAAAACATTTCATTTGGTATTTGATACCAATGTATAATAGAACAATATGTTTTTCTTCACCGGGCCACAGGCTAGGTGAACAAGGATTTCTTTTTATAATCATTTGTATGCAAATAACCGAACTAGGTATTTTTCTCTTTTTCTAAGGTTTAGCTAATTTGTTCAGCACAAACAGCCACTAACTAAAGAACAATTTTTACAGTCAATGGAGTGACCTCAGTGTCCCCATAATATCCCTTGGGACCCTCCTGATTGGGGAGGATGAAGAGTCTTGGTTCTGCTGTGACAGAGGAGTAGCCACATTTCTGACATCTGCCATGACGGTTTATAGCACACTCCCTCCCAGATTCAAATATCCACAGCACCATCATCGCCACACATCAATCACGTGTTACAGGCTTGTCTGTAAAAGAAAACTGCATTCAATCAAAATTTCCGGGAATAGCCAGTAAGTACTTTCCCCTACATGTACAATGTTGGCCTCCATTTCTACAGTACATTCTAGAAAAAGCTGTAGGATTTCATAAACACAGCGAACTTACTACTTGTATTAGCAGCATGGTTTAAAAACACCACGAGAAATGGCATCCAAACACTCAATCTCACTAATTTTTAAAGAATTGTTTAATGCTGAAATAGTTATGGCAGATTTGCTATGCCTGACAGATAACTAATGGCTTTAAGGTCATTTTTAATAACTCAATTTTTTTTCTTTTTAATCATCTACTTATACTGTACATATAAATGCTTTAAGAAATAGTTTGAAACCTGCTAAAAGTTATAACTTGATAGAATAACTTAAGTTAGAACTTGATAGAATAACTTTCACACAAGTTAATAAAGTATTTGTCCAGGAGTCTAACTGCACTTCAGTAGAACTTATTAAAACTGGTTTTCACTGCAGGTTTAAACGGGCCTACTTAGTACAACACAACAGCAAAAATGTACATTGTACCATCTCGGGCTATAAAACAGAAGCATGCTTTCTATATAGTAACAGCATTTCACCAGTGATTCAGGCAAAAGTACCAAATAAAGTTACAGTTCTGTGTGTACAAGTTTGATGAGGAACAGCACATACTGAGTTTCAATGTATCTCCACACAAATGACTTATTACCGAAGGAAAAACAGTCACTTTTAAGAGGAAGAACCTGGCAGATACCTCCTTAACCAAAAGATCAAAATGACCATCAATGATAAAGGAACAGTGGTCATGTGTGACCTGCCGTGAGCCACTGAGAAGCACAAATCATTGGCAGGGCATTCCCACTAGAACGCCATCTCCTGAACGTGACCCAAGGACACACCCGACCTGAGGGAGATTCTCTACAGCAATGGTCGTCCATGCTTCCAAAACATCAATGTCATAAAACACAAAGACAGACCAAGGAAATGTTCCTGATTAAAGGAGAATAGAGACATGACATCTAAACGCAATGAATGATTCTGGGTTGGATCCTGGACTAAGAGAAATACTATTAAAGAACATCATTGGAAAAATTAGAGAAATCTGAATGTGGACTATATATTAGAGGTCTTATATCAATGCTCAATTTCCTTAATTTGGTAACTAAAACATCCCTGAAAAATACAAGAAAGCCCTTATTCTTAGAAAATATACATCTAAGCATTATTACATGGTAAAGGAACATGATGCATGCAATTTATCTTCAAACAGTTCAGAAAAAAATACCACGACAGAGAATGATAGAGCAAATGTGGCAAAATGTTAACAATGGGTGAATCTTGCCAAGGGGTTATATGGGAATTATTTGCATTATTAATGCAACTTTCTGTAAATTTGGAAATAAGACCAGAGAAAATAAAGACTTGAACCTGACATTCTAACGATTCTGAATGCCTAACAAGTGAACCCTATTTCCTGTCTTATCTCCTCCATACACTCAAACTCCAAGCCAACAGCAATCAAAACTGGTCTGATTATCTATTCGGTGAGATACAAGAAACAATGCCCCCCTTTAAAACATTACTATAAGTTCTAAGTGACAGGGTGTGTGACTCAGTGGATCTAAGTCCAGTCAATGTATGTCTCCTCCCAACCTTGTTATTCTACTGCAACCTTTGGTAAACTACGCTGCAGTTCAAGAGAAACTTCTGGAACAGAGCACTGCTGCTCTTCAGTTCGGAGCGCAGCAGTAGGTGTGTCTGCTTGCTAAAAACTCCAAATTAGGTTCATTTCTGATGATGCCAGGTAGCAAAGCGGAACCAAAGTGAGAGACAATGAGTCATCGATAACATACGAGGAAAACAGACAAAGCTCTGTAATGCCAATAAAAAGCTGAGGAAGCACATATTCACTACAGAGCACCTGGAAAAGACAAGACACCAGAATGTTTATCACTGAGGCTCACACACAAATGGATAATACACAAAAATTCCAGGGGCATAAAACCACAAAACAGAGGGAGAAAAGAAAAGAGGGAACAAGAGGAAAAACAGAGAGGGAGAATACGAAAGAAAGAAAGGGGAAAATCCTGACGGCCACACATCCCCACGCGAATTTCGAGTTCTCTTCCCTCTCCTATGGTTTAACATGTTACGTTTTCCCCAGACATATTAACTTCCGTTTATCTTCTATTGTCTTCTACCTCACCTACTGCTAAGAGTCAGTCTGTGTAAGACTTTAACAGCTGCAAAAGCACAGCTTTCACTACACTATAATTATTTGCATTATACTCCATTTAGCTTGTCAAGAGGCCTAGAACACTAGTCTCTCTAACACCGTGTTTCCCTGAAAATAAGACCGGGTCTTATACAGTATTTCCCCAAAAATAAGATGGGGTCTTATATTAAATTTTGCTCCAAAAGATACATTAGGGCGTATTTTCAGGGGTCTTATTTTTTTCATGTACTACAATCTACATTTATTCAAACACAGTCATGTCATCTTTTTCTGGAACATCATCATAATGTACTAAATGCATCCGTCTGGCTGACGATCTTAACTGGGGCTTATTTTCGGGGTAGGTCTTATATTTGGGGAAACATGGTGGGAAAAACCTCACCGAGTCCACTTGGAAAGGGGTGAGAGGACACGTCATGTAGCTCACAGTCTAACAGAAGAGGAGGCAGGAACCAGAGGGGTGGATACCCAGCCAAACTGAAGTGCCAGGACTGGGCAAGGTTGTCCTGGGCAGAAGATGAATTTTCACCTGCTCTCCTCATCTGGATGCACCGTCTACCCGATGTGAGAGGCCCACGGCACAACACTTACGGGTCCTCCAGCTAATCCCACCAGGAGCTCTGTTACTGAGCTGTGGCCTTTCTTCTGACAGGCTCTCCATCAGATGAATCTGTAACCCAACAGCATCCAAAGCACCTTGTTTAAAGAAGGCATTTGAATTGTGTTAGGTACTTGGAGAACACTCACCTGCAAAACAGGCCGAGCTGCTTTAGCCCAGTCCCTGCCTTCTGACCCATTTTCTCAGGGAGCACGTCGTCCAATCCTCTACCCACATCTACCTACTAGCTCTCCAAATTTTCCCTCCGCTCTCAATTCCAACTCCAATTCCTTGAAGGCTGTAGATAGGTGGTGGTGTCATAAAATGTCAGAGTAACTCACATTGTGAAAGAAACCTGACTAACTCAAACCTAAAATTTAAGCCAACTTTAGACCTAAAAATCCCTAATTTACGACATAAGAGATGTGTACAGGGACATTTCTATGTATACCTATAGTATATCTGGGAGGGCAGGGAGCGCGTTTTCAGGTAACTCTTGCCTCTAAATCACCTCTTACCGACACTGCCAAGGAGACGGGAACGTACGCATGTTGAGTGAGCAAACAGCAATGTCACAGGACTCATGAAGTCACCACATCATATCAACGTTGGTCTGCAGCTGGGTTTCCAGCAAACCCTAATATGCGACCATACAAATCACAAACCCTCATCTGCAGCTACCTCCACATTTCCCTTGAGTCAAATTGTACCATGTAGGTCCCAAGGCTGAGGAGAAAGGAGGTAATATACAGGGAACTAAAAAAACCGCCCAAACAATAAAACTTAGTTTAAGGTGGGCAAACTAGGGGGTACGGGAAAGGAAGTGTTGCAAAATTGAGCATATTCATGTAAATGCTAGTTTTAAAGAAGGAATACCATGGGCAGCTTTTTTCAGGGGTGAGGAGAAGATTAAAAAAAGTCTAAAGAATAAGAGAGTAATAGCTGGCAATTTAACTCTTCCTGCAATCAATTTTAACCTCTTGATTTAAGCATAGATTTTTATCTTTCCTACAAAAACGAAGAAACCAAGCCTTACATTGAAGGAAACGTGTCTGGGGAACGGAAACATTCCAGATAATGATTATGGCGGTGCTTACACACTAGCCAGCTGTCAGAACACAAACTGCACACTTCAAATTAGTAAATTTGATTGTATGCAAATTTACCTCAGTAAAGCTGACAAAAACAATAAAAGGACAAAGGCCTGGAAATGGCCGTTTTGATTCAAGCTATTCCGCAGTTGTGTCTGTGCTGGGTCAAGGGTATTACAAGTTTGAGTGACAGTAAGAGGAGCCCTGTCACTGATGAGTTCAAGTTTCTACAAGTACTAGTTTTCCACTAAGTGAATATTTTATTTTTTATATCTTAAAATAATTTCCAAATAATGATCTTCATTTATTATAGATATAAGCAGAGAAACAAGCTTCTCCCTTTCTTACCTTGCCTCCCCCATCCACTTCTTACATCATTTCAACACCACGAAAATGACTTGGAATTTGGAACGGGATCAGCATGGACTGCTTTTTTAATGACACGTTATTATTTGAAAAACCGTAAAGGAAGAACTGGAGCTTGAACATGTTCATCACCGATTCTTCCAGTCGTGTGTGTATGGATGAGGAAGCTTGTAATTCAAATTCTACTCAACAGTATTTGCTAGTTCTAGATTTTCAAGGGCAACTGACATTAACTAATTTTTTGCATTTCAACGAAAGATACCTCCCAAATAAGGACAGCTTATTCCTTTCATCAGGAATCACTTCTGAACGTTTTGTAATTCGGAGTTTACCCCCAATCCTTCTTGCTTGACCATTAAAGATGTTATAAAGTAATTCATGTTTCCAAAGAATTTTTCATTTCTCACCCAAGAACTTCCATTTTTTAAAGAAGGTCCTTCTCTTGAAAAAATTAGTCACCAATATTCAAATGTGAAACCTAAAGATTAATTTATAGTAAACCGGGTAATTTGAGGCTAAGAGACTTCTTCACAGAACCTAAAAGAATTTAAACGTATTTTTAAGAAAAATTATAATTTAAAACATTTTTTACTTGTTTACCACAAAGTTAAAATGCTCAAAATAATAGCTATTTAAAACAAACAGTAACCTTTCAACCTAAACAATTTAAATCAAAGCTGCCAGGACAAACACCTACAATGAACCCATTCCTTCATGGCTGACGATATGCAGATCTGTGAGGAATCCAAAAATGGAAGCTACACATCCAGCCTCAACGAGTAGGGCCTTTCTCCCACAACTCCTATCATTTAGAAGTCTGAATGAACTAAAATGCTACTGCCCATCTAATAATTTTAATATTGAATAACTGATGTGTTTAAATACTATATTCAGTGTATTATCCTGTGCATTGAGAAGACATAGTTGATTTCTTTCAAAAAAATTATCCCACAACCATCAAATCATTTTTTCCCCTATAAATCCTCTTGCATTCATCCTGGCTAACAGTTACCTTGCAGAGAAACACTGTGTGGTGCAAGTGAGATAAGTATATAGGGATAAAACTAAATACAAAAACATCACTTCTTGGAAACAAAGCCCATGTCAACTGACACAGCTCACTTTCCTGGTCAAAGCCAGGCCATGCAAACCGGGCCCCTCACACGGGGGTAACACTCAATTTTAGGAGGCAGATGTGTTTAGGAGACAGAGGCATCTGTCTTGTTCAGCACTGTGTTTCTAGTACCTGGCACACCTTTGGAGAACAGGTGTTTTAGGCACTCAAATGTTTATATAGTAATTCATTAACACTTGTATTTACCCACATCACAAAAACAAACCCTGAACCCCTAATATATCAACTATAGGAAATCCAATCAGCCATGGAAAAATCAAATTACCAGAGTCTTTTTAATCTTTAATTTTTAGGATCAATCAGGGGAACGGTTTAACAGTGTAGAACCTGCTAATCTGATTTAAATTAATTCCTTTCCTACTTCCAGGCCATTAAATAGCCAGCAGCAGATTAATCTATGACAACCCCAAAATAGTGTGCCAGATGACAAGTCCGTGTTTAAGACTTTTAATTTGTACTGTATTCTCTTCAAGAAGTTAATGGCACCCATAGGTCATTTAACAAAGACGGAACAAAAAGCGAATACAAGTACAGCTGCAGCAGTCTCTTTTTCTCATCATTAGTGCGTCCTACATACATGTATAGCTTCATTACTTCTAATGCTGTAAAAAGCACCATTAATTTGACTAATTGTCAAGTCTCCCTTAATTAGGAAAAAAAGTGGAAGCATATTAGCTCTAACACTACTTAGGAGGCAAGGCCCGAACCTGTATCAATCCGGTTTCCACATCACATGGAGATCACCGTGATCCTTTTCGGCTCCTGTCAGTGATACCCGACATACTGTTTGGCAGGCCGGAATCAGTCCCTGAGGCAGGCTTTCTTGTTGCGATGTGTAGTTAGGAAACACCAAAGACACCGCAAGGCACCGTACTCTTTGAAGCCACTTGGCATTCAGCAGAAAACTGTTTCCACTTCATCAACAATGTGCCCACTTTATTTCTTGGTCTCCTTGTTTATTGGTTTTAAAGCTGTTGGAGCAAATCCAACTGGCTCCAACACTGGCCGTGATATAATTTCCTAGGAACTTAAAGTCCCAAGTCACCACAACCAAAGACCAAGGAGAGTCTGATTCAACATTTCAAGACATTAAAAAGTCGGAGTTTTCCTGAATTGATCACTAGCCACGGATTTCCCTATATAACCTTTACATCAGTGTTTCTCCAAAACACGGGTTAGCAGCATCAGAAAATGGCAAACTCTTAGGCCCTGCCCAGGTTCATTTCTGGTGGCTGAGTGCAAGGAGGAGCTCACTCGAACAAGAGCCCAAGGGATTATCAGCGTCAAGTTTGAGAACTACTACTTTAGTTAGATACCTACCGGAAAATATTACTTTAGCACAGAACACTGTAAGTACATATTTGCAGCTGAAAAGAAAACAGTTTCAAATTACTGTGAAGGTGGTAACTTCAGAATAATTTAGGTCAACTAAAATTAGGTCAAAGGCTGCATCTCAAAAGACACCTGTCCAAAAGCAAAGATTTCCCACTATAAACTTTGGAGAAACACTATTTAAAATTTTAGCAAATGCTTTTTGTTGGCTAGACATAAGAAAACATGGTTAGTCCTGATTATACAGCTGGTAGGGAACAAGCGGTTTTAACTTTGCGGCATTTAGTAATCCTGAAAACTAAAATAAGGGTGGTATTAACATAGAGATTGGCTACTCAGACTTTGGGACAAAAAATAAAATGAGTAAAATTTTGGGTGGTGGGGGTTCTTTTATAGCAACCGAGATGTGGTATTCATTGAGAAAAGCAATACATTATATACTTTTAGCGATTACCTAAAAATTTAAGAGACATGATTGTGTGTTGTATTTATCAAAGCTAAGTAATACATTCTTTTGAAATTACATATTATTATAACATCTAAAAATCTATTAAATGAACTGTTATTTCCCATTTTTATTATTTTAAAAAGTGGCAAAAGATTATTCTGGATAGTAAAATATGCCAAATTAAAACTCTGGTAGTAGTAGGGCATGTCCTGCCTCTAAAATACTTTAATGATTTAAACAAACAAAACCCCCAAACCAGAAACTTCTGCTTTTATAATGGGCAACCATGGATTTTTATCGAAAGTTTATAATTACATTAACTCCCGACTACAGGAAAGAATTCAACCCCTTCCAAGAAACCAATCTCTACCTATATTTTCAATAGTTCTATCCACTTGATCTTTTTCTTTTAACCACCAAGTTGCTTTCAAAGCTACAGATGAAAAGGCTTTTTTTTGGTGGGGGGAGGCGGGGGGTGCAATGGGGGTCTTTTAACCTTAAAATATGTTAGAGGGGGCATAGTGGAGAGAGATTAAAGAATAAAGAAATGTAATATTTGAAACGAAAAATGATTCCCAATCAGATATTTCTAAGTTTACCTCAATTTACTTTCTACGTGCGATTTGCTGCAGTATTTCACTTTTTTAATGGTACCTATAATGACTGATACAAAAGAATATGTGTAGCCTATTTTCCTACCTGTAAGTGGTTCAGTAGCTTTTCTGACTTGTGTTTACAGGTAGATGCTTCATCCACTTGGATGCCAAAATGAACACAAGGTCCAGGCCAACTGCTCCGTGAGGTCAGCTGCATTTCAAGTAGCTCCGAAAAACTGCTTTCTCACGTGGCCTGATCTTCCTCTTACCTGACTTGGTGTCAAGCTTTTATTAAATGTGAGGAATTCAACAGTTTTGAAATTCAAGATTCCCCATATATGGAAAACTACCTTTGTTTTTCCCATGCCTCATTCTTTTATTTTCTTATATTCTGGGGATGCTAAAATGCCTGTCTTTTTTGGGATGTTCTAAAAAATCATCAGAAATGCTTTTTAAAAATTTTGTCTTCTGGGAGACCAGTTCGCTCAGTTGGGTAGAGCGTGGTGCTCTTAACAAGGTTGATGGTTCGATCCCCACATGGGCCACTGTGAGCTGCACCCTCCACAACTAGATTGAAACTACTTGACTTGAAGCTGATGGGTCCTGGAAAAACACACTTAAATAAATAAAAAGTTTAAAGAAAATGTTGTCTTCCTAAAGCACTTTTAGACTTAGGCCCAAAGTTTCGAGTATGCCCTAGAAGGAGTGGTGTGGAGAAGAAAAGCAAGCAGGGCCGCTTAGGAAGGTGCCTGGTCAGAGATGAAGAGCGCGGACTCCGGTCCGGCCAAGTTCAGTTCAAAGTGTGGACCCACTTTCCTGTGCAGGCCACCTTGGCCCAGCTAGTCAGCCTTCCTAAGCTGTCTCACTCGCTAAATGAATGAAGGTAACAATACTTACCGCTGGTAAGGTTGTTTGGGGACTGCCTCAGAGAATGCTTAGCACAGAATCAGCTGGTAGTATTACTCAGGCTGGGTAGTTAAGAAAGTTTCAAAGGCAACAGGACTCAGCGAAGAAACAGAGAAAGACAGACTTGACTGCACAGGGAAGAAGGCAGTATGAGAGAGTGCACCAAAGCTGGGAGTGCAGAGCCCTTAGCAGGCTGCTGTAAGTAACCTAACTGAGCCACTGTGGCGTGGCCTGTGCTGAGATGGTGAAGAAAAGTGTACGGATTCCAGAGAGACTGAGAATTTAAGATCGATAGGAAGTTGTGGCTAACACTGGGGGGCGGGGGTGAAGGAGAAGGAAGCTCAGAATGACACCCAGGTTCTGGCTTGGATGGCAGTCACCCACTGACTGCAACAGGAGGGGGAAAAGGGTTTAAGAGACACTGTTGGGAGGACAAAATCAGCAGTTCTATTCAATGTAGCTATGGAAGAAACGTGGATAAGCTGGATGAATATGGGTCTCAAGTGCAAACACAAAATACTGACCTTGGAACCATTAACATACAAAGGGTGCAAAAAAATGTATGCACATTTTAAGAAAGGAAAAAACTGTATTAAAATGGTAATCCTCAATACATACCGGTAACAAAAGATGAATACATGTGTACACATTTTTTGGCAACCCCGGTATTTAGGATGTTAACTGAACAAATGGGCCTGGAGATTACCAAGAGGCATTAATATGTATAGTGAGAAGAGTGTTAAGGTCAGAATCCTATGAAATTCCAATACTTAATGGCTGTAAAGAGGAAACATTTGCCAAGGACACAGATCACAAGCAGGAGGGAGCCCAAGCAGGATCATTAAACTCCCGGGAAGAGTTTCCAGAAGGAGAGAGAAGTCAATAGTACTAACTTTAGTTATGAACAAAAAAATTACTCCCTAAAACATTTACTTACTTGCACTCAGAAGCCATATAGGAAATACACTGCAAAACTGTCAAGACCCCCTATTTGGCAGAACAGAGACTTTATAAGTAGTAAGCCACTGATTCTAGGTTCTTTCCAGTATTACCGACATTGCCCATTAAGTTTTCCTTCTGTTTTTAAGGAAAAAAAAAAAAATCACTGCATTGCCCTTAACTGGAGGCTAACAATGGAGACTGATGCATTTAATATCCCCTCTAGACCATTTTTTCCCCTCCAATCTAAAGGAAAAAAAAATAGAGCTATCACTATTTTCATTTTGCCTCAATATCATGTAATTTAAAGAGTTTTCTTCTCCCTCTAGAAAACTGGTTTCTACTCTCAGAATGAAACCACTGTACTGAAAGGGAGTAGTAGATATCCCCGGTCTGTCAACAAGAGGCCGGTACAGTAGAGAAACTATTAAAGCCTATCATTTCTCAAAGTTCTAGTGTTCCCAGAGTACCACAAGAGCAGGTAAACCTTTACCTCGGGTACTCATTAAAAGGCAATCTACAGCCAAACTTGAAATGACTTTCACTAAAATTGTCATATTGACAATTATCTTCATCTCTACCTGGTAGCAATAAGATTAATCTGTGAAGAAGAAAATGAAATACATCTCAATTCAGAACAAAAGAAGTATCTGTGATATAAATATTTAAGCACCAACACAATTTTAAATATTCAAGTGAAATTCAATTGTTCTATTTACGGATAAAGTACTTGCCTGTATGTATTCTGACACATTTAGGAAATTTAAATGCATATAAGATGTATTTCATAAAAATTTTTTCAATAACTAAAAGTGATGATTTTTATTTTAAGTTTTTCTCTTCTATTCCAAATAAGAAAACCAAAATGTTTGGAAAATCTAACTCTTCAGCCATAACAAACAAAATAGACATTTAAAAAAAAACTTTCCCCTGAAATAAATACAACAACCAACACACCAACATTACCCATGAAAGTTAGCTACATGATGTTATCAGTAAATTGAAATAAAAATTTACAGAGAATAAGTTAAATTATTTAAATTGCAAAATGAGCTAGACAAATTCAAGATTACACGTTTAATTTAGAGCTTAACCCATGACTTACCACTGCCTCCCATTTATAAACTACACTAGTATTTTTAACTGTCTTGAATTAATTTGCTTTAAAATAACTTTTTAAGTTTATTCTGGAAAAGTCATTCACAGTTCACAGCCTATTCCTATAACAGACTAGCTGGTAGAGTGCACACTATCAGCAGTTATTGCCAAACAAAGAATGCTAGTACCACTACGTGTATGTACCTTTAGCAGCCATCTGCTTACCTTTAATTGAAAACCTGTGAAATAACCAGAAACATAGTAATATACCATTTTAAATCCTAGATCTATACATACGAATATTTTCTACATTGTATTAAAAAAAAATCAGAAACGCACAAATAGTGACAAAGGCCACTGATACCTGTTTAGAGACAGGCAAAGTAACGTTAACTGCACCATTCCAGCCCCCTCCCTAAAAATGCTTGATATATGTTCTTGGAAGAAAACGTTTCTTCTGATATGTGCTTACCAGAAGCATGTAATCAGGAAAGCTGGTCTGAACAATGCCAGTGTAAAACAATTAAGTCCAGTACTTACGGATAGCAATATATGTAAGTAAAATACCCAACAAATATATAATTGCTCATTTAAGTGGGTAAAAATTTTCCCAATTTCCTTCAGCCGATTTTAACGACCAGAAAATGGATTTAGATCCATCTACATATTGGAAAATGGAATTTAAAATAGGCTGTTAGTTTAGGCAAAACTAATCAACAAGCCGCAGAGCTGCAGAGGCACACTTTAACATTTAAGGGGATGCCCATTAAAGAAATTCTGAAGCACATCCTGCTGGTGGCAATATAAATTGGTATAACCTTTTTGAAAAGCAATTTGGCCACTGAAGTGTTCATATCCTTTGATCTAGGGAAGCCCACTCCAGGGGATTTTTCCAAAGGAAATACATTTAAAAAAAAATAATAAAGGAGAAAAATATTTTAAAATTCACACACAGAATTGTGTTCAATGCAATACCATTTAAAATGGTAAAAAATTAGGAACAATCTAAATATAAAACAGGCAAAAACCAGGTAAAGTAAGGTCCCACTAACCTAAGAGAATTAAACCGCAACAGAAATTAAAACAATTTTAGCAATAGATGATATAATGTAGCAAAAAAAAAAAAAATCCGTACTTGTTTATAATTATGGAAAAAAATACAAGAATATAGTAAAGTATAGATAGAAGGGAAGAGGAAAAAATAAGACCACCACACAATGATCTTGTGGGTTTATGGGTGACTTTTCTTAATTTTATTATTATTATTGCCATGTTATTTAAGTAATAGAGCAGAAAAGCATTAATTTTAAAACCTTTGCATGATCTGCAAAAAGTAAAACAGCAAGCACAAGTATTGGCTGAATTACTGGCTGAAATGCTTAGCTGGCATTTGGGCCAATTATTCAAATGCACTTTTTATACCTTAATTTCTATGAGATAAAAGAGCAACAGTATAAAGAAAACAGTCTCTAAAGATAACTTCTGCTATGAAACACAACATAATTATTTCGTAAATAAGAAATGTCAACAGATTGATAGATACTTAAAAAAAAAAGTTTTGGTAGCCTACCTATATAGCTCTTAGAAATATAAATCCATTCATTTCCTGTTTCAAAAGGGTGCTAATTACTTATCTATATCTTTGAAATAACCGAAGTCTGAATGAAGGAGAAAGCAGTTTTACCTTGTTCGATATAAAATGAATCTGATCTTTTTAAAAAGAAAGTTAAAATTCTCAGCACATTAAAAATGCCAACATATAGGCAGATTTAAAATATATTGAAGTTAAAAGGGGGGTGGGAAAGGAGTAAAGAAAAAAATTAAACAGCTGGCATTTCAGTTCTTATAAAAAACACACATACATGTTAACCTACCACATTTATCTGTCTTTCAGCAACTTAAAAACATCTTAAGTTTAAGGAAAATGACATATCAGCCAGACCTCCTCCAGATGTCATTTATAAAAACTGACAAATGCCTGCTCAAACATCCAGCCCAAGAGAAAAGCCTGCTACTGGAGATGATTTTGATCCAAACATTTTTTAATGACACTCAAATTCTGAACTAAAAATAATGATAAAAGAAAGTCAAGTTTGATTCTCTGAACACCTATTTCCTGTCCAAACAGCCCTTTTGTTCTGCTTCCCTGCTTAATTTTAATGTTCAGTTTGCATCAAAAAACAGCAACAATGACAAAACCTAGCGTACCCAGAAGCATAAAGGAGCAAAAGTGTAAAATAAAGGATCATTAAAAGATGAGAACAAAAATCCTACCAACAAAACCTCCACAATTTTCTGTTTGCTTCACCTCAGATTAACTTCACTTGAAGCTGTACTCCAAAGCAACCAAACCTGAATGTCAAGCTCCACCTTCTCCAATTCTAGTGGCTGAAGAGTAAAATCTCCGCCCCGTTAGTGAAGCTCATGATTGTGATTGGATACGGCTAATATCCATTATTTTAAAGAACTTTTCCTTGCTAGCAGGTTAGGTTAAACACACTAAAACCCCCTGGATAAGCTGGTTTCTTAAAGAAACAGTAGGTAATGTTTCAGTTTTCCCATCACATACTATCTGCTTACTCTTTTGTCTAGCTAAAGAATAAATCAAGTAACCGCAGTGAAAATCTCACAGAAGAAGCTTTAATTTGCAGCTCAGTGACCAACTGTTTAAAATACAATGAAGCTTTTAAACCTAAATCGTTTGATATTTTTACAGAGCCATGAAGGTGAAGTTATACTTCATAAAGACAGACTCCTTTTTCAATAGAGTTCACATTTTGCCTGAAAATTTTAAAACGGCAACAGAATATCCACTGCAAAATTTTTCTGAAGAGACTTAAAGACCATAACTTAACTGAAAATATATAGCAATAAAATACTGAATGCACAAGACTGACTTCTAAGCTACCTATCAAATTCACTGATACTTATATTCTCAGTATCACTACAATAAAATTTTGAGTGACATCAAAGATTGATATTTCTACTTAAAATTGAGGAGAAAATGAGGCAGAATTATTATTCCTCTATTACCACTTTAACAGGTCTGACGTTGTGTAAGGTTTTGCCAAGGTTAATACTTATCCACGGCAAACAGGTATCTACACAAGGAAAAACAACTTGTTCTAATGACATATCAGGTATAAAGTTTAGGATAGTTTAAGTTTTTTAAAAAACTACTGCTGTTTTTCAAAAGAGGGGTGGACCCTATTTTGCACCCTATATATTACTTTAAGATAGCATAGGTACCCTAAGATACAGCTGAAGAGAATAAGCCTCTTAAAATACTGTTACATGAAATGGAGTTTTTACCGCAGAGTTTCTAGAGAGTGTTCAGGCACTCTGATGTTTAAACAAAAGAGACCTACTGTCACTTTATATGTTCCTGTTTGCTATATTTTACTATATGTTTATTTTAATTAGAACTGCTTATGTTTTAATAGCTTGGCCCATCAAATACCACTCTGACATTAATCATTATCTGATTGAATAACATTTAACTTGTTTGGAAAAGCATAATTTTCACCTCTACCAAAAATTTTGACTGATTTATAAAAACAAATGCAAAATTAAAGCAAACTAGAGTGACTTCTTAAAATATCTTTCAATAAGTTTATATAAAGAATTTTAAATTTACAGTTTTCAAAGTTCAAAATCTTGCAAGTATTTTTCCTCAAAGAAAATTCACATATTAGAACACAAAGCCAACACGCTTGTTTTGAATACAAAGAGAAGTCTTTGTAAGAAAGTGAAAATTCACATAATTGCAACTAGACATGAATATGGAGCAATACCCTGCAGAAGCCCAAACAGCTGCATAATCCATTATGCCTTTTAAGTGGACAAATTGAAAGAGCCAATTCACAGAGGTCTAGTCCCAAGATCCTTTGCAAGGATTCACTGCTTTGAATGCCCAGCACTTCAGGAGTCAAGTTCAGGTTTTCTTCCCACTGTGTGAACACACTCTTGCAAAAGAACACTGTAAAGCAGAAGAGGAATAAGAGCAAACAACAGAAAGAAGACATCATTTGAGTTACAGCATGAAACTTGAAAAAACAGGTTTTAGATGCCCAGAATTTTGTAGGATTATAGAAAAAGATGGCAAATATTTAAATCTTAAAATTTGGCAAGTAGAATATTAGTAGATAGTCATAGGAGCCAAATAAACCTTTGCTCTGACAGTTTTTCACTTCCAAGTTAATTATTTGTACAAAACAGACACACGTTACCAAGACCACTCTCAATCTATACTCAAAAGAAAGGAGACAGGGAGTTAGCATTCCTAATTGCTCAAAGGTCTCCAGGACCTACTTGAAAGAACTTTCAAGGTGATAACTATCATTGAAGGTGGCTCACAGGTTAAAATTAAGAGTATTTTATTCTACCTCTAAATCAGTAGCAGAAGAAAACAGCAAAAACAAATAAAAGGAAAGCAATACCATGACCTAGATTATTTGACAACAATATTGCTTCATAGGACACAGAGCCTGCAAAGCTCCAAGGCTCCCTGACTGCATGTGACAATACCACTCGCTGAACATCAAGTGTTCAAAGGACGCATTGTACGTTCTTTGTGGGAACTCGGAGGTTTCCCAAACCTCTCCACTGCAAACAATTTAGAAAAGAACAAGCTGTTGAACGACCTGATCTCATTTCCCTTTGATTAAAAAGACCCTATATAAAGAATCAATACCTGGACTATTAGGAACAACTTTTGGTCTGAAGAGAGCAGGGTGAAAACATCCTTAGAATTTGAAGGAACTGAGAATAGCTCAAACTATGCTTCCTGCAGCAGAAGTTAATCCCTGGCACCAGCCGGGCGCTGTAGGTGGTTTCAGCGGCAGTTGGCGAAGGACAACCTGACACTGGCAAAGCTCGACCGGGATCACTGAGGATAAAGTCTGAAAACCACCATGGAGTGGAGAACACAGTTTTTAGAAGGATTTCCCTGACAAATGAACCCTGCCTACAAAAGTGAGGAATGAATCTGAGTTTGCAATTCCTGATGTGTATCTTCTAACTCATTAAGGGAAACAAAATACAAGGTGAGTATGAGAGGGGGGGATAGAGGGAGTATGATAATGGTCCCTTCAGTGAAATACTAAACACAACGGAAACATGAAGGACACAAATGGATGAGACAGCAAAACACCTGAGATATTTTTCTGTAAGACAGCAAACTGCTTTGGAGTCTAAAGGGTCCAAATAAATTAAAATTTATTTAAATTAAAAAGGAGCACAATAAATTAAAAAGGAGCACGGAGCACAGTACCGAGGCCAAAGTACCCGTGAAGGAGAAAAGCATTCATAATCCTCAACAATTAAGATTTAACAGTCATAAATTTTCACGTGCCAAACATCCTACCAGAGTAAACTGCTAGACATAGAAAAATGACAGGAAACAGACTGGCAGACTCTAAGTTCCCTCTCTCCTTAGCAGCCTGAGCCAGAGAAAAAGAAAAGATAAAAAGATGAATGATCCATACTGTTTAATGAGGTTAATATTTTTATGTAGCTAGCAAAAGAAAAGCTGCTTTTCTCAACACTCATAGACTTTTAAAAAAAAAAAATTATAGTCACAAACAATTTTGGAAAGCAAAAGCTGAATAGGTAACATTTTCTGGTGATTATACAGTAACGTCCAAAGCATAACAGAAAAGCTTATTCATTCGTCAAACCTTCTGAACACCTACTATATGCTTGTGGTGCCACGTGAACTGTCCCTGCCATTGTAGGAAATTATGGTCTGGGATCAGAACAGTATTGCCCAACAGAAATATAAAAGGAGCCACATGCAATGTTCATTTTTTAGTAGCCACATTAAAACATCAAACCGTTACATCATCATTATTTTGTTTAACACACATGTAAAATAGCATTACTTCAATATGTAATCAGTAGCTCATATCTCAATTCACACTTGTCATATTTCAACAGCCAGATGTGGCTACTTAAATTTAAATAAAATACCGTAGCTATTAGCCACATGATTTACAAATTAGGATAAATTTCCATCACTGCAAAAGACTCTGTATCTCTGCTGTCCAACAGAATAGCCACTAGCCACATGTAGCTGAAATGTGATTAACAAGATTGAGGAACCGAATTTTTAATATTATTTAATTTCAATTCATTTAAATAACCACAAGTGGCTGGTACCTACCAGATTGCAAAGTACAGCTCTAGAGGAAGAAATAGACAGTAAAAAAATCACACACACTTATTGAATTGCAGTTGCTACAAGTGTTTACAAAAGAAATGTCCAATATGAAATGAGTAAATATAGCCAACAGAAGGGCTTAACCTCTTTTGCCAGCATCAAGGAAAAATTCTTCGAGGGAATCACAAATAAGCAAATGGGGAGAGCATATGGAAAAGTCTTGGGTGGGGAAAAACTGAAAACATAGTAGAAATAAGGAAGAAAAGTACCAAGGGGCAAAATCATCTAAGTTATTTGTAGGCGATGGATTTGGACAAAAACTGAACAGGACTGGGAGGCAGAGAAGTGGAAGCAGCCAGACCACTTGGAGATAATGCAAGTCTCCCAAATAAGTCTTGCCATAAAGCTTGTCCTACTCTCCCCACTGGGTGAACTGCAGTCATTCGGAGCTGTCAAACCCTAAATCAAGACAAGCACTTCTTGTCCCCTTTGTACTAGCAGCTTCTTTCCGAGGGAAACTTACCCTGGCTCTTTCGCAATCTCACGACGCGGAATCACAGTTCCAAACTTTCTATACAGGACAAGCTTTGGGGCAGTAATCCGGTTGAAAGATGGGCAAGAGGCTCGAAACTGTTTGTAAGGCAATTTTTACAAAAGAAATTCAGTGTGTTACTATTTTCTAAAAATGTCTGAAAGATTGGGAAGTTAAAGAAACTCCCCAAACACATGTAGTACTTCCAGGAAGCTTAAGTATTACATCCTCACAGAGACATTCTCTGAGCCCCCAATCGGCACACCGTATTTCTTTCCTTCCTAGCATTTGTCAAAATCTGAAAATTCTTTATTCATCCTCAAAATTTGAGGAACATAGCTAAAACTATGCTGAAAGGAAAACTCAATGGCATGAAATTTTTTCATTACATAACACAAAACATTAAATGTAGAAATAACACGATCAACAGTTTTAACTAAGAAATTCCAAACCAAAAACAACCTGAAAATCCTGAGGAATTAACTAAAAAATTGAGGACTAACAGCAACAACCAAAAATTGGGAGGGGGGAGAAAAAAGGGGGTGACTTAGCATAACAAAGTAAAAACACATTATTACTCCCAATTACTAAAACAATGTGTACTGGTATCCAATCACTGGTATTGACTAAATGCTAAAAAGGACGAAGTATATGTGCATTTAGGATATGATAAAGGTAGCTTTATTTCAAGGCACCAAGAAAAAGATTTTTTTTTAATGGGGCTGAAATAAGTGATTAACTTATTAAGGCAAGTTATTTCACTTCACATGTTATGTCAAAGTAAATCCCAGATGAGCAGAAAGAGATAGATGTGAAAAATGAAACTAGAAGAAACAATTACCTGGGTAAGAGGATCCATTAAATATGGAAGTATAAAAAGAAAGCACTAATCTAAATTTCTTAAAAGGTAAAAATTCTTTCATATTAAAAAAAAAAAAAACCACTGAAAGCAAATAGGCCAATGGGGAGCTGGGGGAAAGCGCAGTAAGGGGCAAAGGGCTGTCTCCTAAATATATAAAAGGCTACAAACGGGTTCACAAATACAAACCACCACCTGAGATGAGCAGAAGACAGACGTGAAGATGTCCAGTATGGGAACTCTATTCATCATCACAATTAACTAGGAAACATGGAGGAAATCTTATGAAGGGGGGAGGAAGGCAGCAAAGAAAACAGTCAAGATATGGAGGAGATGTGAATTCTGTCATATTTCTAGTCACACTTTATACAATGGTTTGGGCAACTTTATGTTATGATGTGAGTCAAACTTCTAAGACAAGATTTGCCTATTATCTATGAAAAGACAAAAAAATGTTCATGTGCTTTCACTCAGCAATTTTAGGACTGAATCCTAAAGAAATGAGAAATCCTTAGAAAGATTTAGCTCTTCAGAGGGTCCTCACACCACACTAGAGAAAAGGATGAAGTAACACCCAGCAAACACACCAGGTGACTAGTTATTAAAGTCCTTTCCTAAGATGAAACGGAATCTGCCCTTTCAAAGTCTGTAAGGGGAGCTCGCGGTAAACATAGGAAACGCCTGCCCTCAGGTAGATGGCCGTGGAGCAGGGATACGGACCATAACCAATTACACCGTTTCAGGCCACGGGTTCCGTGCAGCGAAGCAGGGTAACACCGCAGTCAGGGAAGGCGGTCTGAGTGACACCTGAGCACAAATAGCACTGGGTGTTCCAGGCAGAAGGGACAATTTTAAGGGACTAAGCCTGGCAAGACCAAGTGGAGGCTGGTGTGCAGGGGCAGTGGCAGGAGATGTGCGTCTGAGGCCAGCGGAGCGGGGTGCTGGGAGTCGAGTGCCGCACCACCCACTCGGGAGCCACAAGTCACACGTGCCTCCCCTGCTGGGCATTAGAAACAAGGCCAGTCCAGATGTGCTTCAAGTGGGAAATACACACTGGATTGCAAACAGTCTCAATAAAGGGGTGTAAAACACCCCATTAAACATTTCTTAAACTGATTACTTATAGACATCATATTTTGGGTTAAATAAAATCTATTTCGGCTGGGCTCTCTTTATTTTGCAAATATGGCTATCAGAAAATTTGAAATTACTTAGGTGGCTCCCATTATATTTCCAAGGGACATTGCTGGTCTAGGGTGTAAGTGCCATGGTAAAAAGTCTGAATTTTATTTTGTCCATTAGAAAGTCACTGGAGGGTTTCGAGCCTGGGGGTAAGGTAAGGTCATTTACACATTTAAATGACTGTTCTCCAAGGGAGCAACAGGAGACGACAGGGGAGGACAGGGGAGGAAAGCTGCAGCAGGGAGACTATCACCCCATCACCGTCGCCTTGACAGCAAAGGTGTTGAGAAGGTATTTGGTACAAGGTTTGAAGGTAGAGGCAGCCTAATACTCACTGTTTAAAACTGACCTTTTAATTGTTTAGGATATGAAAAATACACACAAACAGAAAGACAGGGGGTATACCTGCCAAGATATCAACAATAGTTATTTGTTCTTTGTAACTTTCTATTCTATCTGAAGGGTTTTTTGAGGGGGAAAAAACCTCAAACACATTGTAATTATTATCAAATACAAAAATGAGGTTTTTGAAAGCAGGATAAAACAGCCCTTCCAAAACAAAGCATCCCGAGTATTTGTCTGCAAGCTACATTTACTGTGAAAAATAAATTCAAACCATCTCTACTCCCCTGGCTTTAAATAAAAACAGGTTATTTAAAGGTATACATAAACTGGTATTACAGGAAATGAACACTACTCCCCCATTTGTCACAGCACTGCTGTTAGCATGATAAAGAAAACGGAGGCCCTAGAAGCACACCTTGGGGCACTCCCAAATCTGAGGCTGTGGAAGTAAAAAGTACTTAAATGCGTGGTTAACACATGCTGATAAATACCCATCACCTATCTTTCTCCAAAAATCTTCCGAAGGACACACCTGACTCCTGCCATTTGATAGGTGCTTCCCTTACCTAAGGTCTGCAAAACTGGCAGGATAAACCTAGGCCAGGTTCCTTGTACACGATGGGTAGGCAGAGGCACAGGAGAAGGGGTAAGGACAGGCACACCTCGTCTTTCTGCACGCCCTTTAGTGCTCTTCACAAGTGTGGCATTATCATCGTCATCATTATTTTTACAAACTGAAGGCAAGACCCTCCACCAGCACAAAGTTACGACTGGCTTTATTAGGATACCTGCTTGATTTATGATCGTCCGGAACAGGGACGCAACATCGCTGAGGTGTGCCTGTAATTTGCCAGCGATTACACAAGGTGCGGGAGAGGAGAACACAGAAAGAGCGATTTGTGTCACATACAATGAAGTGTTTTTCCTACCGTGTTTACTTTTACAAGGAGATAGCAAACAGTCCCAGACTTCTCACAAGGTGATGTAAAGGAAAGGATTCGTCACATACAGATTAACAGGAATCTTGGTTTCTCATGCCAATATGAAAAAACTAAGAACCAATAATTATGGCTATGAAGCTCTCATTAAAACACAAGAGAAAATCCTAAAGTTTTTCATCCATTTGATTTCTAGCATTGCACTGTATTTTACTCCTGTACCTAAAATTTTGCTAATGCAAGCTACATTATTTACTCTAGAGAAGGTCTTGCAGTTGTGCACCAGGAGCCATGAAAGAAGAAATGTTCCCAGAGCACTGCTGTTGACAGCAAAACAATAAAAAACATAATCTAAACACTCACGAGTTATGGAAGATTAACACAATAGGACACAGCAATGAACTGAATGAACTAGTCACATAATATTTTTATAAAGCTCAAAAGCAAACTGAAAAACTTACAAATACATGTGATGAAACTATTTTGTAAAAAGACAAGGCAATGCTATACAAAATCTAGTAGACTAGAATGATTACCTGGGTAAGGAGAGGCAGGGCTGTAGGACAGATAAAAAACACATAAACAGACGCAGTTTGGGTAACCAGCCAGTTCCTGGTTTGGGAGGAGGAGTCATGGATTTTTATTATGTTTTATGTCTTTACGCTGTATTGTGCTACGTATTCCTTTGTGGTATTACATGTTTTCGAATATCTTTTGGCTTTATTGAGGTGTATACCACATACAGTAAACCGTGCACATAAAGTGTAAAATATGACCAGTTATGACATACATATATGCACAGGAAATTATCTCTACAATCAAGATTACAGTCCTTTAACCCCAAAATTTTCCTCCTGTACCTTTGTGATCCCTGCCTCCCTTAAATATTTTTATTTTATTTTTAATTTATACATTTTATTAAACAATAGCATCCACTGTATTCCTAGAGCTATCATCCTTTTAAAATACTGTTCATGTTTAATTTAAGTCCACTAGCATTAGACGGTATTGATTGAAAGAAAGCATTAAAAAACAACCTGCTTGGTAATGTGCATATTTTGCAGGAAAAAAAAAATTTCCCTGAAGCCCTGGAGTACGAGTAAATTGGCAAATGTCCTAAAATTGGTTCACATAATTATTACACAACCGAACCTTAAAAGTTTATGGTATTTTAGTGATCACACCGTGAGGTATACAAAAGCAGAATCACTATGTTGTACACCTAAAACTAATATATTGTAGGCCAACTAAAATTAGAAAGTTTTAAAAAGTGTATGTATTTCACATTAAAAAACCAAATTCTGAATTTGACCTGAGAGAAAAATTTAATCTTTTTTCTCAGAGCATCAAAACCATTAAAAGCGGCCCCGTTTTCACCGCCAACTTTAAATAGAAATGGTCTGCAGATCGCCCCAAGACCTTCACTTGTTCACGTGGGCTAACAACTTTCTAGTTGTGAAACAAATCATGATGGCGTTTTAACCGTGCTGTTTTACCACAACAGTTCAAAATAAAGTTAGTATCACTTCAAACACGACAACCTTCCGTACTTGTTTACGTAGCTGGACGCAAACTGGAAAGTACTATGTCAAAGGGGAGACAGAAAGTTCGGAAACCCTGGGTCCACCACCCAGGAGCGGAGACCCACCCCGGCCCCTTCCCGTCCGCAATCAGGGCAGGTGGCAAACGTCCCGGAAGGACCTGACAGGGAGCGGGGGCGCCACTGTTCGGTGACAGGGACGCCCCGGGACCCCCGTCCGCCAACTGCTCGGAATGCGGCCGCAGGAGTTCCCGTCCGGGCGCCTTGCCCTGCCCACCGCCCTGGGAAGCCCGCCCGGGAACGCGAGCGCCGCGCGTGGAGCCCCCGCCCCGCGACCCCTTGGTCTCGGCCCTCAGTGGACGCCGGGCCCCGCCGCCACCTGCCGCCCTCCCGTCTGCTTCCGGTCGCCGCGGGAGGGCCGGGCCGCGCCTCACGGGGGGGGAAGGGCGGGGGGGAGGCCAGCGCCGCCCGGGCTGCTCACCTCGCCTCGCCTCACCTGGCGGCGGCCCTCTCCGCCGGACGCGATGCCCGCCACCGGTCGCCTCCGGTCGCCGCCGGTGAATGAGGAGAGGTGAGGCCGCCGAACCCCGGTCGCTCCGGCCCCGCCGCCGCCGCCGCCGCCGCCAGCCCCTCGTCCGCTGTTTAGTAAACTTTTCTGTGTGGTTGCTCGGCCTGTGACGCGGTGCGGAAAGAGCTCGGGATTGGCCAACTCCCGGCGCTGACGCGGCGCCCCGCCCCCCGCAGCCTAATTATTACCGGCCCGGCGGCCCACAGAGCGAGGGGCAGGGGCGGGGCCAGGGCTCGGAGCGCGCGGCGATTGGCCAGATACCTAGAGGGGGCGGAGCTTACTGGGAGACGCCCTCCTTCTCCGCCCCATCTGCCAGCGCTGTCCCGCCTTCGCGCTGCCCCGGGCCTCCCGCGGCGGCCTCGCCCTGTCATCGCTGAGGGAGCGCGGTTTCAGGGGTCTCGTGGACCCCCGGAGAGGCCGGGGGGGGGGGCGGGTAGGTGCGGGTCCCTCTGCCACCACACAGCGCCTGGTGTATACCTGTCCGGGACTGAGGCTCCAGGAAGAGTCTTGCTTCACCTGCCATTTGTGCAAGAGGAATCCTCAGTGAGCTCTCCCACGTGCAGCCCCAGGCCCCCGAACTTGCAGATTCCGAATTCCGGGTGCGCACCCGAAGGCAGGGCGCTGCCGGTCCTGAGCCAGGGGTTGCAGAGAGGAACAAGCCGAGAAGCGCCGTGCACGCGTGTGCCGCTCACGCAGGGCACACGCGCCCCGCAGTACCGGGTCCCCACAGCACAAAACACAGACCCTGCCTTTATGAGTTGTCACTGTAACGGGGAGATACAGACGATGCACCTATGTCCCGCATTTCCCCGCTGAGCCGGGCGAGGGCTGCTGAGAATGGCCCCTGGAGGCGTCTCGGCCTTCGGTCCGGCTCGCTCACGTACAGCACAAGCTACAAGTGCAGGATCAAGTTGGGGGTCACCCTTCCTCTTACCGCGAGGGAGCTGCTCGACGGCCCGACAGGTAGGGCGCGAACCGCGTGCCGAGGATCCCGTATTTATCTTTAAATTTCACGTTTTGTGCATCATGAATTGTTTGCATACACGGTGGTGTTAAAAAAAAATATTAGCGTTCAAATGCTATTTTGATTGCTGAGCTTTCTGGCGCCCCTTTCAGTTTTACGCTGGAAGTGAGCATCTCACTATCCTCACCCCCGTCTGGAGGGTCTGACTGGGAGGGGCCAGAGTTTGACCTGACAGTGTGAAGGTTACATATTGTGCAAGAGGCCTTTGGGAGAGGAAGCAGTTAATTAGAGAGAAGATACCGGCCAGAAGGAAGTCCTCCGAGAGGAGGTGGCATTGGATTGGGACCCTGACGAGTGCCCTCAGCCGTGCTGGGAACCATGGGAAGCATTTTCCCTGCTCTCCTAAAGGGTCTGGAAGAGGCAGGGTGCGGGTTTGACAGGCAGATGCTTCAGAGGCCAGGGGAGGGATACACATGTGAAGTTGAGCCTCCAGTCAGCAAAGGGAGGGGAACAAGTGGTAAAGTGGAGGGTGCTTGCCCAGGGCCTAAAATGTTGAAAGTGAGTCTTTAAAGGGCATTCAAATTTAAATTAAAAAACATATCTACAAACAATGGGCTAACCCAGCATCCGAGGATGTTCCCCAAGAATGTCATTCATCTCTGAGAATGGAGACCAGGTTGTAATGGAGGCTACAGATCGTTTTAGGGTCAATTACTACAGATCTGAAAAGCCAAGCTGAGTAGTTGACTTGACTTAGCGGGAAATGGGAAGCCATTACAGAATGGTAAACAGGGAAGGAAATGCTGGATGGTAACGATTTGGTGGATTCTGCCTGTGCTGCTAGGAATCATTTGTAGCCTGGAGTCCTTTCAGCTGTTCATGGCTCTCTTTGTCATTGGGTGGTGGAACTATTTGGAAGGAATTTAGGATTTCGGCCAGGGTTCACATCCCTACTCAGACATGTTTTTGGCTCAGGGACATTGAGCAATACCCAACTCCCTGGGTTTCAATTTTCCTTGTTTGGGAAACACAAGTGAACAAAACAAAGATCCCTACCTTTATAGATTTTTCAGTCTAGTGGGGGAGATACAAATGAAAAACATAAGTACATAAGTAATTATGCTGTGAGTTAGAAGATGGTAAGTGGTTGAGACAGGCGAGAAAGGAGAGCAGGGCAGAGGATGGCAGAGGGCGGCTGCCACCGGCCGTCAGGTAGGCCCCACCGAGAAGGTGAGGTTTGGATGGAATTGTAAGAGGTGAGGGTGGAGTCCTGTGAAGAGCTGGGAGGACGGCCTTCTAGTCTGAGCGGGGTTAGAGCACAGGAGTCCAGGCAGGACTGCCCGGGAAGCCTGCGGCCAGCTGGGAGGACCTGACGTGTGGCTCTGGGGGCCACTGAACATCCTTTGGCCTTTGCTGGGAGTGAAGTCAGGAGCACGTGCACAGTTTTAAGCGAAAAGTAATGTGATCTGACTTAGACTGTAAAGGCTCCTTCTGGCTATGGCTGCCGTGTCAAGAGGAGATACCAGTGAAGCACAGAAACACCTACTATCCTCCACGTGGGAGATAATGGCACCTGGGAGCCGCGTGACAGCACTGGAAGCAGTGAGACGTGCTCCAGTTCTGCGTACATTTTGAAGGTGGAGCCAACAGTTTCCTGATAGATGGGGTGTAGGGTGCGAGAGCGCGGAGTCAAAGGTCACACCCAGGTTTTTGGGCTTGGGCGTGAGGAAAAGCCAGCCACTGCTTAGGCACTCAGTGAACTGGACTTTACACATCTGTGGGGATGTCGGGCAGGCCGTGGGATGGACATGGCTAGGGTTCAGGGCAGAGGTGTGGGGGAGATCAAAGTTTGGGAGATGTCATCACATAGAGGAGACTTGCCGCCACGATGCTGGGCGGGCAGTGAGTGCGGGGCAGCCTGAGGACCCAGCCCCCGGACCCGCCATCGGGAGTTCCTGGAGAAGAGTGAGAATTAACCAAGGAGACTGAGGAGGAAACGGGGGTGAGAGGAAACCAGAAAGAGTCTGGTGTCCTGGAAAGGAAGTGGGAAGGCGTGTCACAGAGGGCGTGGTCACTCACCTGTGTCCGTAGCTGCTGCTGGTTCAGGTAGGATGAGTACTGAGAATTGACAGCTGCATTTAGCAACCTGGAGGTCCCCTGGGGAGTGTAGGTGAGCTTGCGGGTGGAGCCTGATGGGAGTGGCCGTCACACCTGACCTGTCAGGGGTTGGGTGGGGGGGTAATGACATCATATATGGGAAAGATCTTTGTCAGCTGAGCACACTCTTATGGATGGTATCGAACACTTACTCTTATTCAGATTCCTGCCCAGTTTATCATGGCACCTAACACAGTTGGGTCTCCGTGTACATTTGGCAGGAATTTGCAGAAGTTGGGTTTACATGGCCTTGACTGGTTCCTTCCTTCACAGTCTGGGCTGAGGGATTACAGCATTGCGTGGTGATTTGGAACTCAGACAGACCGCTGCCACTATCTAGCTTTGTGGTCTTAAGAAAGTCACGTAAACTGGGGACAAACGCCTGCCTCAAAGGGCTGTTATGAGGATTAGAAGATACTGCATTTGTACTCATCCACCCATCCAGACTGCCATGCGACTTCCTGCCAGCCTCTCCCGTGAAGTGCTGGCACACAGCAGGGAGGAGGAGGGAGCACGCCAGGCCCGCCCTCCTCTCACTGACTTATGTACATAACAGTTCTTATAGGCAGTGTACATAAACAATGTATTTATAGCACAGGCACATAATACATGCATAGCTTCTGCCATATTATTCCATGAATCAAAGAAGGTCAGAAGACTGACCCAGATTTCAAGGGCTATGAGTATAGGCCCTACTTTCTAAAGCCAGTAGCTTGCAAAGAATGTGTGGCCATGTCAATCCACCTACCAGCCTATTTTTTCAATGTTGTCTGCAAGGGCCCACCTACTCCTCAGCTAAGTGGGGACTGGCCAGACCAGAATCTGATTAGTGGGGGAGGAAGTACCCTTAGAAAAACTACTCACAGACTCGTGTTATTGGACTTCTAATGACTTTTCATCAGAGTCTAAACCAAAGCTTCTCAAACTTTTTGGTTTCGGGAACCCCTACGTCCCCAAATTATTGAGGACCCCAAAGAACTTTTGTGTCTGTGGGTTATATCTCTCAGTATTTACTGTATGCAAAATGAAAAGTGAGACATTGAAAAATAAGCATTAATGTACATAAAAATAGCACTAACAAACCTTTTACATGTTAACATAAAGAACATACTTAAAATGAAAAGATAGCTATATTTTCCAGAATGTAACTCAGTAAGAAGAGTGACATCATGTTCCATTTTTGCACATCTCTTTAATGTTTGGCTTAACAAAGCGAGCCTGGTTCTCCTATTTGTTTCTGCATTCAGTCTGTTGCTTCTGGAAAACACTACTGATACTTGTGAGAAAAAGGCAAGTAATGACTTCGTATTATATAATGAAAATAGTTGTGACCTCGCAGATGCCCTCAGAGGGTTTTGGGGACCCCCACTTTAAGGATACTGGTCTAAACCACCATATGTTGACAGTGTCTTTAAATGGTTGAGAGTATTGTTCTTGAAGAAGGTGACCAGGCAAGCAGCTCCCTCCACTCATGGACATACTTCTGCCCATCTCCTAACATTCATTATATTCCGTCCCCAGCCCTTTTCATGACCTTGACCTACCGAACTCCTACGCATCCCTCAAAACCCAGTATAAACACCTGCTTCTCGTTGAAGGCTTTCTTGACTCCTGCAGGCAAAACTAGGAGTCCTCTCTTATGTCCTTTCACACACTGTTATTACTCCTCCTGCAATAGCACTTACCATGTTAAGTAGAAATTTATGTCTGCATGCTTGCCTCCTCTCTAATTAGACCAGAAAATTGTTTTTCTGAAGTTCGATTTTTTTTTTTAAATATTGGCATGAGATGAGGGTGTAAATTGGTCCACCTCCAAATCTCTAATTGTCCTAACGAATTTTCAATCCTCTTCTTCCTCACAGCTTCGTTTGAGGCCTCCTTTAGCATATATTAACTTTTTGTACATAATAGAGTCTGGATCTGGGCTTTTTCACTAATCCTGTAATTCGGCTTCAGCCGTGTGTTTGGTTTTGTTGAAAACCCATGTTTTTATCATAGTGCTTTACAATAAGTTTTAGTATCTCCTGGAGCTTGCCTTTCCATCATTTATTGCTCTTCTCCTTTTGAATTTTATTGAAATTCTGATCTGTTTATGCCTCCAGGTTAACTTTAGAATAATTTGGTTACTTTCCAAAAAACATCCTGCCAAGATTTTAATTGGGGTTACATATGCCTAAAACAGTGTGGGGGAGCAGGGCGGGAAATACGTGTATCTTCAGAGAATTTGGATGGGCCATCATGAAATCTGGGTTTTGTTTTTTCCATTTATTCAGCTTGAAAAAAAACAAAACTCTCAACGTATTTTATTTCCTTAATTTTATATAATTTAGTGAAATATTAAAAGAAATACAAATGATCATAATATTTTTCTCAATAATTCACTTGGTTATATTATGCTTTGTTGATACCGTGGATAAAGTTTGTTTTCTTACATCTTTAAACTGGGCATAATATATTATAATGCTATTTAATTCTATGTTTCTATGTTATGCTTGACCATTTAACTGATTTTTTAAAATCGTGTTTAGTAATTTTTCAGTTGATTGCTGCGGGTGTCAAGCTTCCAGGTGGCACCTGGCAACCCCGCACTGAGTACCAGGCAGATATGTGCTGCCCCACTGCGGGTCCTCAATAAATGTTTGCCCAGTGAATGAATCAGTCAATGAATCACTAAGTGTTCAAGTCACAAGAGACCCTGTGACAAAGCGGCTCGGTGGTTACAACTGGGCAGTTGGTGCTGGGCCTCAGTCACTTACCAGATGAGTGACTTGGGGCGAGTTGTTTAAGTTCACTGTGCTTCCGTGTCTTAGCTTTCAAGCGGAGATAATAATATTTTCTTCCTTAGGTTGATTAAATGAAAAACAGTTTATGCAGAATGCTTAGTACAGTGTCTGGTACAAAAATAAGTGCTCAGTAAACAGTAGTTACAAATGTGATCTAATCAGTGACCTGATCCAGTCATGGCCAAAATTAGATGGTCTTTTGCAACAGATAAATGGGTACGGACCCATACAGACAATGAGCTAATTGACAAGCAAAGCAGTAAAGACGGTCAGCCTAGCTAGCAAGCAAAGAAATGCAAAGTAAAACAACAGCGACTTACCATGTCTCGTTCTCCAGAAGTCGCACGCTGCTCTGATGGTACCTAAAGCTGGAAAGGGCACAATGGAGAGGAGCCCTCAGTCATTAAGTCTGGAGCTCAGCAATACCAGAATGCAGTAGTTTTCAAAATATTGCATGTACCTACAGAAATATCCCCAAAAAGTGTGGGTACAGCTGGACGTGGGTGGGGACAGAACCCACAGGAGTCGCCAGCTCAGAGGTTCACAAAAGTGGACATACAGATTTCCCAGGGGAGGCACTGGTTCCTATCTAGGCGGCTGCCAGGCCAGACCACGGGCGATGGGGCGGCCAGCACACTGGAGATGAGCCCAGGAGGTGGAAGGCCCAGCATGGGCCCTGAAGGCTGGCAGGAACGGCGCAAGTGGAGGGGACAGAGTGCTGTCCAATGCGGCCAAGAGGGCTGGGCAGCTTGGAGAGCCCACATGGGGTGGGAAAAGAGAGGGGGCTGGGCACAGGGCGCTGCAGTTCCTGTGTCCACGTGGCAGTAGGGGACCCCTGAGCAGGGGGCAGGTGGCCTGGGTCAGGGGCTTAGCCAGCCTCACTGGATGGAGACCGAGACCACGCCTCGCGCGTCCATGCTCCACCCAGCTGTGTGCCAGCTGCGGAGGAGAGCAGGGTCTCCGCACCGCACAGAGCTCGAAGCTGCCCTGCCGGACTGGGCAGGTGAGGTGTGGCTGAGTCAGCAGGCAGCAGGTTTGAGTGGCCTGGATCCAGAGCGCTGGGCTGGCGGCGCGCCAGAGCAGGCCGGCAGCTGCTACACCCACATGCTTCTGGGCAGAGTTAACGCCTCTCCCTCCATTAGCCCCGATCCAGACCAGCCACCCTGGCACGTGTGCGGACCAGCACGTGCAGCAAAGGACGCGGACCGGGAGGTGACCCAGGACTGAAGGGTGTCCAGGGACAGTGCGAATACTGAGCCCGTCCTGGGCAAACCTGACAGCTGGTCGCTAGCACAGAGTGACAAGGCCCGTGGACGGAGGTCCTTGGGTCGCTCTGGCCCCAAGCAGCGCCCCAGGCTTAGTCCCCGGAAGTCTGACAGCTGCAGGCCTGGTGTTTGCTCCCCGGTGGCTGGCTGTTTCAGAAACACTGGCATCTCTGACCCAATTCCTCCAACTTTTATTCGTTAGTCACTCTTACACGGGAGGAAATGGAGTCAGGAAAACATGGCAGAGCAAACCCTACGTGAGTTTGGTTTGGTGTCTCCAGCGTCCCCTAGATACTTGTTTCTCTCAGCATCTGGACTGTACATTATTTGGCTGTCTTTCCCACCAGATTCTCCAGAATCGCAGGCCTGGGGACTCCGTGTCCAGCACACTGTAGGGACTCGGGAAGTGTTTGACGAGTAGATGCACAAAGTGGCAGTATTGTTGTTGTAAATGTCGGGGCCGAGAGGACAGGATGAAATGGTGAAGACGATCATTTTGAAAGATGGCTCGTCAAAGCGAGAGGCCTCCAGCAGACGCTGTAGGAAGTCTGGTTTCCAGCACACACACAGGAAGCAGGCAGACAACAGCCTCACATCCATGGGGCCTTGTGTTGCTCGATTTCCTGGCAAAGGTTCTGTTTGTGTAGGGGCTTCCCCACCAGCTCCTTTGCCTACCAGCTCCAGAGCCCTCTCTCTTGCTGCCAACACAGGTGGTGGATGCTACTCAGCGGGCACTGGGCCAACGCCCTGGGCAGGGCACTGGCAGGAGGCAGAGGCTGATAGAGGAAGGAGCTCCCTCCCAGGGGTGCATGTGTCCCAGGGGAGCTCAGCGCAGCTGACACACAGACACACGGCAGTAAAGGGGCCGTCAGGTGTCAGGTGTGGGGCTTCCTCTGGAAGGCCATGGTGTGCCGAGCAGGTGTGAGGCAGAACCTTCATGGCAGCCAGGGGGATACCATCCCCAGGAGTCTCCTGCACCTGCGTCCTGCTCACCTCCACCGGGTCTGGGCTTGTCTCCAGACCGGCCTCTCCTCACCTGCCGCTGGCATGTTTGTGCTCCACTTGGCCCTCGGCCTCTTTCGTGCCAACTGACGCCGGCATTTTTCTCACTCCCAACTCCACCTTCTCCTGCCCACTGACTTTGACGCTCGGTGTTTGGCTCTGTGCCAACCAACTCATTAAATATTTACACGCAGTGCTTCCTAGTGGGCTGGGTGCTGGGCTGTATTGGTAAACAAGACTCATTCCTGGGGACCACACGGGGGAGGAGGGAGACAACAGCCAGTCACTTACACGTAGCGTGCTAAGTGCCTGACAGGTGTAAGCTCCTGGGGCCGTGGAGTATGGGCTGAGGGGCAAACCTGGGGTCGGAGCACCTGGAGGCTGCAGCTCTTTCCCAGCTGCAGGTTGTGCTGTGAATCACACCTTCATACCTTGTCCGTCTGCCCCCATCACCCTTCCCTTCGCTTACTCACTCATCGATCATTCACAAACCATTGAAACACCTGTTGTGCCAGGTCTCAGAGGTCCTGGGAACACAGTAAGACTGGTCCCTGTCCCACTTCGCACATTTTGCTTCCCAGATGTGTCCTGCTCCTCCCTGCCTCAATCTTTCCTCTACTTGGAAGATCTTAGGACCACTCCCCTTCGCCAGTTTACCTCTCCCCTCCTTTAGACCTCAGCTCACAGGTCAGCTCCTCAGGAAAGGCTCCCCGGCCCCTTGACAGTTTAAGGCCCCATTATGGTGCTCTCATAACAACATGTCATTTTCTGTCATAGCACCCATAGTTACGTATTTATTTGTGGGGCTATTTTATTAATGTTGGTCCTCCCAATCATCTGTTATTACAGTATTTACAGTGTCTGTCACATGATAATGCCTTTAATAACTGCAAACTGAATGGATAGATGACTGGCTGGATGATGGACTGGATGGATGGATGGATGGATGGATGGATGGATGGATGATGGATGGATGGATGGTGATGGATGGATGGGTGGATCGATGGATGGATGATGGATGGATGGTGATGGATGGATCAGTGGATGGATGGATGGATGGTGTATGGATGATAGATAGTTGGATGGATGGACGATTGATGGGCAGATGGACAGATGGAGCTGAGGCAGAGTGCTGCAGGAACCAATTAGGAGGCTGACCCAGCAGTCAGGGCAGAAAAGAGATGAGAATCAAGAATCTGCCAAGGCAGTAGAGGTGGGAAAGCTGGGGAGAGGATTGACCGGCGAGAATCTACAGGATTTGGTCTCTGGTTGAGTGTTAGGAGTGAAGCAGAAGGAGGAATGCAAGGTGACAAGCAGAGTTCTGACACAGGGCTGGGGAGATTGAAAAGACAGAGCAAGTCTGGAGAGTAGGCTAGAGGATGACCTGATGGATTTAAGATACATGTTGAGGCAGTGGAGTAGAAATTTTACATTCTTTTTAGCCCCCTTATCTGTGGGGGACACATTCCAAGATCCCCAGTGGATGCCTGAAACCACAGATAGTACTAAACTCTGTATATACTGCGTTTTTTCATATATATACATGCTTATTATAAAGTTTAATTTATAAATTATGCACAAGATTAACAACAATAGCTAACAATAACATAGAACAATTACAACAATATACTGTAATAAAAGTTATGTGAAAGTGGTCTCTCTGTCAGAATATGTCATTCTCACCTTTCTTCTTGTGAGGATGTAAGACGATAAAATGCCTTCGTAAGGAGATGAAGGGAAGTACTCAGAATGGTACGTGATTTAAAACTTACGAATTGTTTCCTTCTGGAATTTTCCATTTAGTATTTCTGGACCGCCGTTGACCAGGGTAACAGACTGTAGAAAGCAAAACCATGGGTAAGGTGGGGACTGTACAAGCTGCCCTCAGAGAAAAAGTCCACAATATCAGCGGCCTAACACAAGGAAAGTTGTTTTTTTTTAATAATTTTTTTTTCTGGTCCACTTGATAGCCCAGGACAGGTTTTCAGGTCAGGATGATGTGGTGACATGGTGGTTTAGGGACCCGGGATCGTTCCAGCTTGTGGCCCCACCATCTCCCAGGGCCTTGGAGCTAACGGGGATGGAAAGTGGAAAACATGCATCTGCTTCTTAACCACCTTGGCCCAAGAGAACCATCGAGCATCCAAACCCTCTTCCAGGCTTTGAGAGGCAGATCCCTCTTTCCAGGATCAAGCTGAGAATCCAAACTTGCGTGTTTTCTGTTGCTCACAATGAGACGCTGGGTCACATACTGACCAAGTGTGAACGTGCAGAGAGCATGGGTACACAGATTGCGCCCTTGGGCGATCTGGGCCCCCGTGTCCACGGGCGGGGGTGCCATTACTTTGGGAGCCTGTGTCCGGGCAGCGGAGAGGGCCTGGCAGGGGACCCAACAGATGAGCAGATAAGGAGGAGCTTCCCGGGGACTCAGGGAGGGAGCTAAGTGCTCAGCTCTGCTCCTAGCCCACGGGCCCTGCCTGGAATTTGCGATTTGGGAAGTCAGCTCCTACTCCAACAAAATAAATCACTTGTTTCTTCAAGACCCGTTCTGTGTCAGCTGATTTTGTGCTGCTTTGTTGACAGGCCGCCCAGAAGACTTCTGCCATTACGGTGATAATTACAACGCCCACTGACCTAGCTTGGTAATGTCAAGTATGTGACATCCGTGACGCCCTCCCACCAGTGTCCTCCTAAGGCCAACAATCTCAGGTAATCACAACACACATTTCTACCTAACAATCGCACTGTTTCCCAATGAACCCAGATACGGCCTCAGAATCCTTCTGAGTTTTAATAAACTCACGGGGTGGGGGTGGGGGGCTCATGAGATGTACCTACTTGCTAGCTCAGGCCAATCGTGTTTCGGTTCGCACAGTGTTTCTCTCCACATTATCTCAGATGCTTGTCTCAACAGCTGTACGAAGTAGCTGGTGCCAAGCCTGTTTTATAGAAGAGAAACATGCTATGTCAAGAAGTTAGATGACTTTCACAAAATCACACAAAGCAATAAATCATGGCAGAGTCAGGATTTGGTCCCAAGAATGCCAACGAGGTCCTCCTCACCTCTGTGTCTTATAGGTAACAAGGGCTTGTGGATGCATTTTGGGACAGAGGACGTCCAGGCCTATTGCCATGCCCGCTGAGCTGGACCAGCAGACGGTAATGGCTCCTCTACCTGGGACATGTGACCAGGTTCCAGAGAAGCAGCTGCAGCCTTCCTGGCTCTGGCTGGAGTTTGTGCAGAAGTTCGCTTCTGTGTTGTAAGAGGCCAGGGGTGTTTACCACCAGTGGGTAGACAACAGTAACCTTTCAACTTCCAGGAAGGTGGGCCTTGAGCGTCTGGGAAGTTGGGTCGTGGGGAGTAGAGCCATAATCCCCGAGATTTAGGGACAGAGTTTTGTCCACTAATTCACATTTTTCAAAAAGGTGACATGTCTGGTCCTTGAAGAACCCATCCCACGCAGCAAACCATGTGTTGTGGGCACATGTATTCATATACGCACCTGGGGGCCGGACCCAGCGATGGCATTTTCCAGACTCTGGGCCCCCTACAGTACGACGTGTGAACTACTTCCTACCAGCTGGAAGGGCTTCCGTGTGGCATGGAATTAGACAGGGAGAGGAACGAGCCCGGGATTGTGGCAGGGCTGTGTGGACTGGTGGCTGCTGCTGGCTTCCTGAGTTAGGAAGCGGCTGCTTGGGGCTGGCTGGCTGGCTGGCAGCTTCCTTCTTCTGAAGCTGTTACATCATACACAGCACAGTCCAGTTTTGCGGCTTCTGGAGTCCTCCCTGGAGGCTTATTCGAGTGAGCTTCTTTAGTCCCCCTGACGGTTCTGTGATCTGTCTTTAACCCTTAATAAATGCCTTTCTGTTCCAACCAGCTTGAGTGGATTCTGTGGTCTGCATCCGACAGCTCTGACGACAGCCCATGCCACGGAGGGAGTGCGTCTGCCTGTGGCCGAGTCCTTCCCGCTCCCTCGCAGGCCTTCAGAGAGATGCCTTCTGAGCAAAGAGCCCGCCTTCCCCTGGGACCAGGCTGCACCACTCTCTGGTTCTAGGTCAGTGTCCTTTCCTGCAGCAGAAGCCCAGGTTCTCTGGGAGTTCTCCAAGCTTCCAGGTGCAGACGGGGTTCCTGTTCCTGGTACCCCTGGTAGACAGTAAACAGCTCACCTGGGCGCGTACCTTCCAAATGCAAAGCAATCAATCCAGAGCCCGCACCAACTGCTTCCTCAATAGGGCTCCCACCCTCCAGGCCACTTTCCACCTGCCCTGATCGGCCCTGGACCAGGTACCTGACAACCAAGGGCCGCCCATTATGCTGAGAGCGGACTGCAAGTATTCCCACTGGCCAGTCCTAGGCCTTCTTACCCTGTCCTGCCTGTTCCTTTGCGGGAAACACAGGAAAGGTCCTTGCCCACACCATCCCCTCAGCCCCTCTGCCTCCTGACCACTCTGCTGCTTCCTGGTGTGGCCCTGTGGTGTGGCAGGCTCCCTTCCCTTGGAATCTGTGCGTAGACCCCTTTTTTGAAGGGTGCCGACTCCTGACCAGTTGGCCTTGCCATATGTAAACAATAATAAAACCTATACTTTAAAACACCCCTTTATCCATTCATCCATTTAGAGTATCTGTGTCGGCCTCTTAAGTGCCACAATTCTAGGCCCCAAGAACCCAGTCATGAGCCAATCGGACACTGTTGCTGTCTTTATGAAGTATAATTAGAGCAACAACCATGAAACAAATAATCGTACAAATAAATGTATAATTAAAAAACATGACAAAGTAAAGGAAGAAAAAAATTACAGGGTACTATGTGAGCATCAGGGAGCAGGATGTGGCTTCTGAACTAAGGCCCGAAGAGTGGTGAACATTTAGAGAGAGAGAATAGCACGTGCAAAGGCCCTGAGGCAGGACAGGGTGTGTCAGAGGAGAGGGGATGAGGATGGTTATGGCAGCAGACATTTGCAGAGGGGTGGGCAGGACTGGATCATGCAAAGCTTCTAACGACATCGTAAGGATTTTGGAATTCTTCCCAAAAGTAACCACATATCTTTGGAGGGCTTTTAAGTGGAAGGTTCCTTTTCTAAAAGACCGCTTGGCTGCTGCGGATGGGTTACAGGGAGGACCGAAACGGGAGCAGGAAGGAGACAAGTGCCAAGATGCAAAGTGCTGTGGGCTAGGATGGGGAGGGAGAGACCAGTCACGGGGATGACTCTGAAGTTAGAACTGACAGCACCTAGTGACACGGTGAATGTGAGCGTGACAGAGAGGGAGGAGCGGAGGCTGGGTGGCCGTTGGTCTGGCCCTGGGCAGAAGGGACGTGGGGAGTATGAGACAGCTTGAGTTCCTCCTGTGTAAGCAGCTCTCCGCCTCCCAGAGCCCCAGGCAGGCCCAGCTCCTGAGCCCAGCGTCCCTTCCTAGCGGTCTTAGAGGTTGAGGGAGAGGCCAAAGCATCTGTTGGTGGGTTCCCTGCTGCCAGCGGACTGGGACCTGGGGCCAGCTCCCAGCTTACGTCTGCTGCCTGACCCCAGCATAACCGAGGGATCCGGGGAGGAGGAGGCGGTGTGGATAACAGGATATGGATTTTCTCTCCCCCTCATCTTTAATCTTTCTTGAAAGGAATCATTTGCCTTTTGGGGGGAGGCTGGGGGCAGGGTAGAACTTTTCCAGGACGAATAAGATCTCTCCTTGGGTAACTGGGTATTTTAAAAACTGGCACCCCCTCGCCCCCTCAGCTACCTAGCGCCTGCCACCCCATGCATGGAGAACGAGATTTTCTGTTGCTAAGAAAATGAGGCTGGCTGTTTTTTAAGACTCAGATTTATTTAAGTAAAAATTTTCATACAATAAAATGCACCCTTTTTGAGCATATAACTTGATGTGGGTTTTTCTTCTTCTTCTTCAGTTCAGTGGATTTTTACAAGTGTCCACACCCAGGTAACCGCCAGCCGGCATCACTGTGATGCAGACTCTTTCCATCACCTCCGAAATCCCCTTGGGCCCCTTGCCGTCAATTCCTGTCCCCAGCTCAGGAAACCACGATTCGCTTCACCTGCCATTACAAGGTAGCTTTTGCCCGTTCAAGAATTTCACATGGATGGGCTCATAGGGCAAGTGACTTTTGTGTCTGGCTTTTTTTACTTAGCCTCATGTTGTAAAAACATCCCCTCGCGTCACCAATCAGTTTAAAAATGACACCACGTGGGCGTAGCACCTTTTCGCTGTTGCTGTGTCTGGGCAGGTAGGGCTGCTGGCTGGTAAGTACCAGGCACGGAGGCTGCAGGCAAGCCACGGGAGTGCTGTGTGAGTGTCCACTGGTGTCCTTGCCAGAGTCCCAGCCGGGCTTGGGTACCAGCAAGTCACCCCTAAGGGGGAGCCCACCTAAGCTTCCCGTCCCATCAGATTCAAAGCAGCGTTTTGTGGTCGACCACAATACAGAATTCATGCTGCAAACAGGCAGGGACACAGACGCCTCTGGTGGTCCTGCTTCAGGATCTGCCCCAGGATGTTCTCCCACATCCTGACATCCGTTTCCATTCCGGTAGGGACCTCCCTCCATCCTGGACGTCACCCTGGACGTTCCATCTCCTGTCTCTACCTCCACATGTAGCCTTTGTTTACCATTGATTGGTCCACTGGCCTCATTTGTTCCCCAGTTCTGAGGGACCCCCTCCAGAAGCTCACCCCACAGGCCGTGGGCCAGGAGGAGCCTGAGCCTGTGGGGTGGGGTCTGTGCTTCCGTTCCTCAGGTTGAGTGGCTGCCACTTTTATAAAGATGTGAAAACATTACACAGAGTAAACACATTTCAAAATATCACTTGAAGAGACAACATTTTTCACCCCTATGTTAAGCCATAAGAAAATCCCGCACATTTTAGGTTATTACAGCATCAGGAGAGTCTCGCTTCATCATAGAAAGAAAAGTTTTTGCAGATAAATTGTTGACAGTAACAGAGGAAAGACTAGAAAACGGAAACTGAAAAATTATTATATATAATTAAAATATTGGTTTAAAGATCTGGGGTTAAAAAAACAATACCTCAAGAGGTCCAAAGCCAGCAGACAAATCAATTGAATCGAGCGTGACAGGCTCAAAACGACAGAGGAGCTACTGAATGAACTAAACGAATTCGAGGGTTTGATAAAGTTTGAAGATGAACTTTCAGTTGAACACCTTTGGTGAGGTTTAAGCGAGACCCCTAGGCCACAATAACTCCTATGTTCCATAAAAATTTATCCTTAATGGAAGAAAGAGCTCTAACTCTTGTAGACAATTTTTTACTTAATAGTTTTAAAAGATGTTCTTTTCATGACATGGTAATTACACATGACCGAGTCTCATTTTAAGCACTTACACCTCATTTTCCTAAATATCATGCAAAGTGCATGAAATTAGGAAGGCCCAGCTTTTAAACTGTAATTCCAGTCACCTCCAGGTTTTCTTAGGAAATGACTGCGTATGGAGTCAGTAATTCTACGTAAACAGAGCATGTTGAAAGGGTCGAGACCCCAACCCCACGTGCCCACTGGGCTCCCGGTGTGGAAACCAGAGAGGGTTTTGCCAAGAGGTGGGGTGGTTCCAGGTGAATGGCTGGCCCCTGGGAGCAGTGGTATGGCATGGCGGGGGGACATAAATCCCTGTACACATAATAGCATAAGTCTCCCCCAACACGTCAACTTCATTTCCTTGTCTCACCAATATCCCAACTTTCCAGACCACGGAAGAAATGTACTGGCAAAAAAATGTAATTAGACATAAACATGATAGAAACCGCTATTGGCTGTGCAGCTGGATTCTACACCTTCTATGACTGTTCTGCTCCAGTGTAAACATCCCAGCTTTGCTTCTATTCAGTCCGGGTAAAGACTGAAAGCGAGGCAGACTCTGGGAGCGCGTGAGAAGTGGCCGAGACCCAGCGGGGACTCAGTGCAGGAATGGGACAGGAGGAGGTGGCACTGTCCGGGGATCCCGGCAGGTGGGAGGAGGGCTGGGGCCCTGGGCACAGGGCCTCGAGTGGAGGGTCAGCAGCCGGCTGCCTTGTTGCTGCAGCCCCTCGATGCCCTGCACCTGGGCAGGCGGCAGACAGAGCCCCAGGAAGCACAGGCAGCAGCAGGAGTGCGCGTGCTCCAGACGTGTGGTCAGCATCACGCGCTTCCTACTCACCAGTGTGGACTCACCTTCCAGCTCATTTGAAGGATGTTTGTTTGTAGTTTTCTTACTCACCTAATGACAGAGGGTGTTTTCCAAGGTCTTCAGCCAATCCAAGAACCCTGTGGTGAGGAAATGAGGTGTCAGGAAGGTGGCCGGAGGGCTTGAGGAAACACCCCCCCACACACACAGACACACCACCATCCTGACCCTCTGGTCCGCTTTTCACGCCTCCTCTCCCAGCAGCTGGGCCCCGCCCCCTGCGACATCACCTCATCCCACTCATGACCATAAAGAATTCCTCTGCCATCCCTAGCCCAGCCTCCATGATGATGGCAGTGGAGGCTTGGAACCAGTCCGGGGGCGATGTCTGGCTGGAATGGCCTCCAGGTGCTGGGGGCAGCAGAGAAACCGAAGGCTCGGTGGTGGCCCCTCTTCTGGGGCCTGTGACCGGCAGGGAAGGGATACCTGGTGCACCGATCGCTTAGCAGTGCCTCAGGAATGAAGCCCCAGGTCCCCACAATATTATAAACAACAGGCTGCAAAACCTTTCTACAAACTAAGGCGCTCCTGGTCCCCTCCAGGTGAAGCGCTGGGCACAGAACAGGCCTTCCCCTCCTCCAGCAGCAGGGCACAGGCCAGGAGGACACCTTTGCCCTCTTGGCCGGGTGCCCACGTGCAGGGCACAACCTTCAGTCTCAGCTGGTGGCTGGATTCCCGATCCCTCGTCATCCGGCCTCGTCCCACTGCTCCCTTGTTGAGGGGCCACCACACAGCCCTCCCTGCCCCCCACACCCCCATGCAACCCGCTTCTCCCTCTGCCTCGGGAAGTCCTGGACTCCACCCCACCCGCCCCCAGTAGATTTTTAAGCCTCTTTTTGTTCAACATTGTGAAATGCAGCACTTGCTAAAGTGCATGCAACATAAACTCAGCTCCGTGAATGATTACAAAGCAAATATCCAAATCAGCAGCCCTCAGATCACGTAAGAGAAGACCCCCCAGCTCATCCGCCCCGCCCACCCCTTTCCTAATTACAGTCCTGCCTCCATCAACCTGGCATCTGTGGGAACCGCTTCCCTGCTTTTTGCTCTTTACCACAGAGGAACGCAACCCTCACCTTCTAGTTTAGTTTTGCCTGTTTTGAACCATTTATAAATAGAATCATACAGTGTATACTCTTGTGTTTTGCTTCTTTGGCTCAATTGTATACTTGGGAGGCTCCTCTAGCTTGCTGTGTGTAGCTCCCTCAGTGTGGTACAGCATACATTTTCCACAAACCATGTCCTCCTTCTCCTGTGATGGGCGTTTGTATGGTTTCCAGTTTGGGGGGATGAGGAAGAATGCTCCTGTGAACTGTTTTGCACATCTTATCTTTTCTCACGTTGTTAGGGACCTGAGATGTTTCCGTCACTGTGCTGACCAAGTGGCTCTGTGCGTTCATGCCATGTGGGGGAAAAACGCAGATTTCTCTTGGGTACATACCCCAGAACGGGATTGCTGGGTCATGGTGTTGATATGCGTGCAGAGACCACCGAACCTTTGCCACAGCGATTGTGCCAGTTCACACTCCAAAAAAGCACTGTGAACAGAGCTCCATTGCTCCACGTCCTCACCGACCCTTGGCACTGACTAATTCGAGCCATTCTACTTGGTGTGTAGTGGTATCCTGTTGTGGTTGGATTCATGTTTCCCTAACAAGTAATGACGTGGAACACTTTTTTATGTATTTGTGAGATAATCGACAATATACTGGGGGTGCCAAGAAATGTTCACAAGCGGACACTTTGGTCAGCGTTGCTCCAGCAGTAGTTTGCCGTCATCAGAAGTGTGTGGACACTGATGGGAACCATTCTGAGCACCTCTTGTCATTGCAGAAGTCACACTTGACTGGTATTCATCTTTTGTGATCGGTATGCATTAAGTATTACAATTTTAATAGGTTTTGCCTTTCTTCAAGTGTGTGTACATATTTTTGGCACCCTCTGTGTATACTGGTCTCTGCCCTGGCCCCTGGCACACAGCTCCTAAACCCGCGGAATTTCCTAAGTGACAGGAGGCCGAGGAGCATCTTCCATTCTAATGAAGTGACTACGTGGACCCCTGGGTGGGGGCCGTCACCAGACAGACGAAGCCGTGATTGCAAGCTTGGATTTTCAGCCTCACCCCCACTTCTCCAGAGGGGAGCGCTGCTGCAAACAGAATTAATAAGTGACCATGCGGACGTGAGAAGCCTCCGTAAAATCCCAATGGCGTCAGAGAGCGTCCAGGTGGTGGACACCCCCGCCCCTGAGGGTGACACCCCCCCTCCAGGGGGACAGAAGCTCCTGCGCTTGGGCCCCTCCCAGGCCTCGCCCTCTATCTCCTCATCTGGACGTTCATCTGTCTTCTGACACATCCTTCACTAAGCTGGTAAATCAGTGACAGCGGGAACCCGCGTGGCATTCCACGGGCCCCTCACACGTGTCCTGACGGATGTGGCTCAGGGGTCTGGGCATGGAGACCCTTTAGAACCCTCTGGGCCTCCCGAGGTGACGGGCGGCAGATGCACAAACAGGGCGGCACCTCCTGCTCTGGGAGGAGCCCTGTCATCTTTGCAGGAGGTGTCACCCCAGGGAGCAGACTTCCTTCCACCTCACCAGACCCCATGGCACCTGGTCTCGGCCCTCCCTCTCTCAAGTATCCTTTTTGGCCCAGAAACATGACCAGGGGGGAGGGATTTCACTCGGTGACTGTGCTGTCCCCTCGGTGAGCACTGGGCTTGGTGGGCGGTCCACACAGGACACGCCGAGTGGAAGCAGCCGACACATCAGAGAGTGGCCACGGTGACAGCTGGCTCTTACGGGCAAAAGGGACTCAGGTGGTGCAGTGGCCTGGCCTCCATGCACAGATGGCGGGCACGGGGCCAGCGTCTGCTCCAAGGATCCTGCCACCGCACGTCCTGGGCACCCAGCAAAGGCCGGAACCTCGCACCCCCACCTGCAGAACAGCCCGGACCCCACACCTACGGTCCCTCCACATGGCGTCTCCGCCCCCCGCCTTGCTCTCTGATCCCCCGCGGCACTGAAACCCTGACGCCACGCACCTCTGCTCACTGCTCCGAAGGCCGTCCCTTTTCCTCAGAGGACAGCACTGGCCTGGGCTCGCCCACTGCCCGCTCTGAGCTGTCCCCTCACTGCCCCAAACCTGCCGCACCTCAGGGACTCTGGCCCTGCTCATCCCTCTGCAGGAACAGGTACAGGTTCTTTCACTGCCAACCTGGCTGCTTCCAGGACAAAGTACTGACCTTCAGGTGAGTACACAGAAAGCTCTTGCTGACGAGCTGCCCATGACGCGTGAGCACGTGGGGACAGGCTGCCCCTGAGCTCAGTGCTGTCAGAGCCCCTCCAGCCCACTGCCAGTGAGGGACCCAGCACTGCGGAGAGTGGAGGGGGCGCCGGGGCCCCCAGCCACTCCAGGCCGCTGCACAGAGCTCAGAGCGAGCACAGAAGGCTGGCACTCAGACCCCCAGACCTGTCGAGTAGGACAACTTCTGCCCAGCTTGCCTGGGGCTGGAGGGAGATCCCCACGGCAACAGCAATGACAACAATGTCTCCCCCATTCCTTCCCATGGGGCTGGGGCTCCTGCCTCGTATGTCACTGGCGTGAGTGTGACAGTGATCGGTGACGTCACCACAGAGCTGTCAGGTATCTAATTCTGTGCCCACTGAGTAGTGTCCACCCTGGAGCCACAGTCCACTCTGAGCATGCCATCCAGTCCAGGAGACTGTCCTTACCCTGGCACAGGTTCACAGAAGCAGCTGCACGAGTGGTTAAACCCTCGACGTGCCCTGGCCTCGGTGGGCGCAGCGCGTGGTCCACGTTAGCAGCTGGAAGAGCAAACAGTCCTGAGACACAGCTTCAGACGGAGCCATGGCCATGACGCACTCTCCCAGCACCGGCAGGAAGTCACCCGGCCACCCGGAGCCCGAGGAGTCGGCAAGGGGACCTGCCACTTGGCCCCGCTCCCCCGCTCCCTCCCTTCACACGCATGCCCACAACACACACGTGTGCGCATGCACAGGTTCCCCACGCACGCCGGCCAGCCAGAACACCAGAGAACACATCAGAGGGTAAGGCTTGGGGAAGGAGGAAGGAGGGATCGTCTCAAATCCCCACCCACAGGGACGCGTCACAGGGCAGGAGGGGCTGTGGTTTTCAGGAGGCCACACGTGTGCAGTGTCAGCATCTCTGCTGCTCACGGGGGAAGGGAGTGGACACCCCACGACCCTCTCCGGAAGGCGCTCTGGGGGCTCATGGTGTGACGTGCACCGTGGCTCTGCGAAGCCAGACTGTCCCCCACATGTCTGGGCACGGCCATGAGCCTTGGCAGGAACAAAAGGGGTGCTGATCCAACCTGTGGCCCAGAACTGAAATGACAAGCCTGGCCAGGCTGCTCTGTCCCCCTGGGGGAGCGCAGGACGGCTGTCACTCACCGTTGGAACTGAGGGTGCTGTCCTCATACTCCTGACCAGTGAGCGCCAAGTCCACGAAGTCTCAGTGAGATGAGCTTCATGGCGGCTGTGGGGGTGGCCGTTCTGGTGACGCACGGGCGTCAAAGCCAAGGGGCGTCCAGGCATCAACATTCATCGTGTGATTACAGCACTGAAATAAATCATAACCACATCTCTACCTGGGTTATTTTTAATGCTTTGAACCTCACAGCTACAAGAAACATAGGACTTTTTAAAATTTAGGTTCAATTAGTATGCATGTCTACGACGCAGGATGCTGATTTTCCAGAACAAACATACTAGGATAAAATTCAGGAGGCTACGAACAATGGAAGTTGGAGTTCCAGGCAGAAAACGGAAAACATTTCTGACTAAGGAAAGCCTGTCTCTGTGTCTTTAAAGTGGCCAGGAGCTGGCGTGAGGCAGGGCCGGGGCTGACGGCTCGGGCACCTGCTCCACACGGCACCTCTGTGCACTGGCTCTTTGCCTAGGGCCCAGCGGAAGTGCAGTGTGGACACTGAAAGGGACACAATGGGTGACAGTGCTGGTCATTGAGTCGTGCCTGGCAGGTCAGGGGTCCTCACTCCGATTGCCTAGGCCTTGCAGTGTCTCACGTCTCACCTCGCACTCTACCAAGACAAAGTCTAAACACGCAGAGAAACAAAAACAAACAGAAAATCCTACATGCAGACACTTTTCCCTGTAGGAAAATTCTACACATGGTCATTCCGTTATTTGTATGTTGTAGAGGGCATCAACCCATGTTCCCTGACTTCAAGTATTTACGTATAATTCTCTGTATACTCTCTTGACTATTTTTTGCTACCTCTGCTAGCACCTATCCTGTTACCTAATACTTTCATCTAAAGGTGCTCACTTTTTAAAAATTAGGTAAATTCATTTTAAAGGGAAGCTATTTAACCTTCAAAAATGGAAAAAAAGCATCCCTTGGCATAAATCACAGGCAATTGCAAAACAAGTGCATAGACAAGAAATTGTTAGATTGCGGTTCTGAGCCTAACAGTGTGGTATGTTCTGCTATGGAGTGACCAGGAGTGACACAAGTGTCAGACACAATGGCACCCACCTGGCTCTCTCTCCTTCAAGTGACCTGAGAGGTTGGCAGCGCTGAGCGCAGGGGCTTTCCTGTGTGCGATTCCACTGCAGCTGCGCCTGGTAAGGACCGAACCTCATCTTTTCAGCCCCAGGTGTGTGCCCAACCCTTCGGGAAACACTGACATACACGCTTGTGACAATGAACTGCAGTGACCTGAGATGTGAATTCTTGGTCAAGACTAAAAACACCTGGTCCCACCGACTGGCTGGCAAAGGTGGCATGGGCTTCACAGCAGCGGCTGCGTAGACACCCAGAAGGGCCAGGTCCACAGACGTCAGAATGAGACACGATCCACATCAGGCAGCGTGGCACACACTTCCTCATTAGTTTCGGCTCTGACTTTTGTTTTTCTTAAGTTCTTCAATCAGAATGAGGGGGGTTCCCAACCCCAAAGCGGAACCCAGCATAGGACCACCTACAGAAGATGGTGCCCATGTGTTCCATGCGGCTCCAGAAATTTATACTGAGAACAACGGGAAGCAACTGAAATGAACCATTCATGTCCTCAAAGCAGGCAGCTTCAAGCACTCTCTGGCCACATGGGGCCAGTGGCTATTGCACTAGACAGCGATACAGGACATGTCCACTGTGGCAGAATGTTCTGCCGGGTGGCACTAGCCTGAAGACGCAGTTCACCAATGGACAAACTGGTCCAGAAGCTGCCACGTGGCACAGCCAAAGCGGGCAGACAGTCCTGACTCTTTGGCCCCGACTCTCGGAGAATTGTCACCATGGCCCCACAAGGGGGCGGATGGGTCAAATCCAAGCTCTGCGCCCATACTCTCAGCGCTCACGCTCACCCTGCACCGTTCCTCGGCGCTGCCATGTTCTCTCAGCTCCGTACGGGACTTCTCCCCCTCTCAGCCAGTTCCCTACCTATGCCTGGGCCAAGGCTGGCTGCAGCGTTGCGAGCAGCGGGCAGCCAGGGTTTGCTGGGCGCACGAGTCTGCAGAGTGCTTCCCTTGTCAAAAGGTGTCAAGGCCCCCTCCCCCCAGGGGACAGGGGCAGGTTACTATCTGGGGCGAACAGTGCCTGGAAAGACTTACATCAGTGATGCTTTGGATAATCTCAGAGCTGGTCACGTTCTCCTCCCACTTCTCTCGAAGGCTCCCAGGAAGGGGCTTTACGAGGCCCCACACACACCTTCCCCGCGGAACCTGCTGCACAAAGAGGAAGTTGACCCTAAGACATCATCAATCCAACTCGGTTATCCTGTCATTACAGATAGGGACTAGCCGCCATGTCTGCCAGCGCTCAGTGGGACAGCCTTCGAGAAGGGCCTCAGTTCACCTGCCACCTCTCCTCAGGCCCGCAGAAACAGATGGCAAGCTTTCTTAAGAATACAGTTTGCTGGAAATGATTTAGTTAAACACAGAAGGTTTTTATGGAAGTTAACTCCAGGGTGCTTGGGCTGATGGGAATCTTTCAGGGAGCAAACCCAGAGACATGGGGTGTGTGTGTGTGTGTGGCACTTGGCAGGCTGGGAACAAGGCATGCACTTACAGGTCCCCTGGACTCCACAGACGGCCTCCAGGAAACGGAAACACCATTCTGTCAAAAGATGGAGAATGGTAGCATTGTAGAGCAAAAGGGCTCTGGGAGACGACCTGGCCCAATCCCCTGTTCTACCGACTAAAACTCGGAGCCTCCAGAGCTGTCATTCTTCGCGATGACCTGACTGCCCGCTGTGCAGTGATGGAGAAAGAAAGGGTTTTATCTTAACTGGCTGACCCCGAGAGCTCTGGGTGGTTTTCAGACCACCACTTGAAAGCCACCATTTTATTTCCTTAAGCAATTTAGGTCCATTTGTTAAAAGTCAGAAGTGTCAAGTAAGGAAACTATCCCCACGCCGCTTCCTGGGGAGGCAGAGAGGCAGCGAGCGACTCATGCTATGAAGACCTGTGAAATCCTAATCGCACCTTACCAGACAGGTGACTGTGGCCAAGCCATTCAAGGAAAGGGACAGGTACTTATCTCCTGGTTGTGGGCACAGGGCCTCAGTGGTTTTAAGGAAACCACCCTCACTGTCATCTCCTCAATTCAGTGTCGGAGGTTCAGAGCGCACCCAACAGCAGGCGGAGCCTGTGGGCCTCAGGGACCGGCCGCAGGGACCCCTTCCCGCCCAGAGACTGACTCACGCCTTCCCGGCAAATCTTCCAGCCCGGCTCGTCGCGCCGGTACCGGAGAACCTTCCGGGCCACCGCTTCGCCCATCTGCGCCGCCAGAGCAGGGGCCACTGCGCCGACCGCTGCGTCGGCGCCAGGGTCAGGGCGGGAGCGCGGGGCGACCGGAGGCTCCGCCTGGGCAGGGCGCGGAGCCCCACCCTGGCCCTGGGATTGGTCCCGGCCCAGCCCTACTCTGATTGGCAGCGCCCGAGATCCCCGGACACGTGACCTCCAGGTGGGTCCGCAAAGCCAGCACCTCCCGCAGGATCTGCCTCCGCCCTGCAGGCTGTGGGCGGGGCCCTGGACGGGGACCCGGACTGGCCAGGGCAGGGGGCGGAGAGCCAAGTGGGCCGGGCCAGGTCAAGCACAACGCGAGTATTCCTAGGAGCCATAAAAGAAAAGATCAATAAATTCACATTTTAAAAATTAAGCTTATCCAAAAATCATGAAAAGTCAGATAATTGAGAAAAATGGGAGTACATTTTAACTAAAAGTAAGTTTTCTTAATGTACTAAGTGCTCTTACAAATCACGAAGACATTTTCAAACAACCCTACAGACCAAAACAAAGCATCAGACAGGAAAATTAGTTAACACACTAATAAAGATAGTAAAGGACGCATGACCTCCTAGTTAGGGAACTACAAATTAAAATAAGGAGGCACTTTTTACACTTACCTGATGGGCAAATAGGAAGAGGTTTGTTAGTTCCTGTGAATGCATGGAGAAACAGTTCTTTTTATAGACCCAGCACCTGCTGCACAAAGACACATAAGATTAATATTGCAACTTGAAACAACCTCTTTGTCAATACACTAAATAAAGTTACAGGATATTCATTTAGTGAAATATTATGTAGCCATTAAAATAATGTGACACCCACGAATAAGGAAGGTGGGGTTGGGAGCAGACAGGAACCGCACAGTAAAGCCTAGGGCACTTTCTAGAAATATGAGTTGATACCGTGTTTCCCTGAAAATAAGACCTAGCTGGACAATCAGCTCTAATGCATCTTTTAGAACAAAAATTAATATAAGACCAGGTCTTATTTTACTACAATATATAGTATATTTTTATATAACGTAAGACCGGGTATAATACAATATAATACAATATAATACTGGGTCTTATATTAATTTTTGCTCCAAAAGACAGATTAGAGCTGATTGTCCGGCTAGGTCTTATTTTTGGGGAAACATGGTAGATTATTCTAACCAAGAGCAATTTACTTTCTACGAAGGAAAATTGGTGCTATTTAAAACTTAACTTTAAAAATAACTTAAGCTTTTAAAAATTGTTACCCACCCAAGTAAAATGGTTCATATGTGTGCCGACAAGGAACGATATCCATAATACAGAGAGTCAAAAAGTGTAACTGGAAGACAACAGCACTGTAGGTAAGACAGCGCTCAAGTCAGATTGCCCAGGTTCAAATCTCAGCATCACCACTTGCTAGCTGTGCCCGTGGTAAGTACCTGACCGTTCTAGACTGAGGCATCCTCATCTGGAAAACGAGACAAATAGGAGTGCTCCCTCTTAAGGTTGGCATACGGGTCAAAGCATTTAATAAGTGAATAGCAGAACGGTGTCGGCATACAAAAGACACACACAGTATCGTATGTGTTATATGTTACTTATTTATCTTGGGAGAGAAAAAATAACTAGAAATGTGCTCATGTTTATATGTGTTTAGAATAGTCACTTCCAGAAAGCTCTAGAATACACTGCTAACAATGGGGTAATGCAAAGGGTATTTCCTTTGAATTTTATATCTACTGTTTAATTATTTTAATTATGAACATGTAAGCCTTTTTAAATTAAAAAAGTCTCAAAAAAAATCCATGTAAGATATCTCCATAAAGCTACAGCTCGAGATCGCGTCAGGCTGGGGCCCGTAGAATTTTGTTTGGGGATGAAAGGCCCTGAACACCAAGCTGAGGGAAAGTGATTCACGCTGTAGAAGGTGCCTTGTTAGATGCCTCTGGAGGCGGGGGGTGGGGGTGGGTGGGGGGGGTGGGGGTGGGTGGGGGTGGGGGGGGCGGCGGCACAGGGAGGGTGGGACGTGCCAGCACAGCCACAGGCTCAGCGATCTGTTTTGCCACCTGCCTGAGGTTCAGGTCTGATGGGGAAGGAGGAATGCCGAGGGTGAGCAGATTCCACCGACCTGAGCCCGTCCCACGAGGTCCAGAGCAGACCTCACTGAAGTCCTAGTGGAATTTGAAGTAGGTGTATATGGGGTAGGTGGCCCCGGGGCTTCTAACCCCAACCACTGCCAGCCCAGCAAGGGGATAGGCACACATGCCCAAGCCCTCCCATCCTGACGGCTTTCTGTCTGGCCACTGAGGAGCTACTGTGTGCTCCCTTCCTACCTAAGTCAGCTCACGCAGCTGCTTAGTGAGTCTGCAAGCATGTGGGTGCTGGCTTATTCTTCACTCTGCCACAGCCAAGGTCACTCAGGCTTGTGGCTTGCCAGCCACTCTGCTGAGCACCTGACCTGTGTGGTGCCATGTAACCCTCACGGCACCATGAGGCGGAGACCATAATTCCCATTTCCCAGATTAGGACACTGAGGCTCGCACCAGCATCCAAGTCCACGCTTCTATTTCTGAAGGTCAGGTGTTGACTGCCTCCGCTTTCCTCTTAAGGATATGCAAGGTTTACCAGGAAATGGGCAAAGAGCAAAAGAAAAAAAAAAGCCAAAAAACCACAACATACACACCATAAAACAAAGGAAAACACATACACAGAGGAGCTGGAAAATAGGAATCCCACCTCAGACTAGGGAAGTTAGTCTTTTAGAGATGCACAGGAAACTTTTCTCTAAACTTGGGGCCAGTCACGATTCGACACATACGGAGTGACCACGGGAGACGTCCTCAGGTTACTAAGACATTTACGAGACTGTTCTTATCCAGAAGGATCCACTCTTAAAACGTAACAGATACAGCTATGATGATCTCAGAGATTCGGGGGGAGTTTGTCCTACAGGCATTTTCAGGAGAGACTTATGGTAATAGCGGTGGCTCATGTCCTCCCAGAGCAGACAGGAATCACCTCCCCCATCCTGCCATGGACTAAACGCCAAAGGAATATTACGAAACCACAGTTATGCAAAGACATTTTGAAAGGGCGGGTGTGGTGCTTTCTGTTGCTGCCACTTAGATAAGGGGCGACTGTGGACAGAAAAATGAGCCAACATGATGACGAGGCAGTCAGTTCACAGAAGAGAAACTGCAAACAGCCCATCCACACAGGGAAAGAGGCTGCCTGCCAAACAAATGCCAATTCATCACCAGAACTTCGGATGTGGTTTTTCTCTCACTACGTTGGCATAAATTACATCGTGGGCAATGTCAAGTACTGGGGCTGCTCTAAGAAAAATGGCCCTCCTGTCACCTGCAGAGGGAGTCTGTGTGGGGGTCTGGGCATGTGGAGACCAAGAAAGAAGCAGCCGGTGAGCTTGAACCTGAGCTAGGGGATCTCTCCGTCCCCAGCACCGGCACCCGCTTCCATGTCTGCAGCAAAGCCATACAAAAATATTTTGTGCAACGTTATCTTAGCTGCAAACAAATGGAAGAGATTTCAAGGTCCACCAATCAGAAACAGATAAATATTGTGTCGTTTATTCATATGATGAAACACTTCACAGCAGTTATAGTAAGTGACTGTGATCGATATATCTGTCCAACAGGCCTCAGAAACATAAATGTGAACAGCACACGCAGGACGACAGCATTTAATTAGTAAAACATACTTAGGTACTGTTTTGTAGGTGCTCACACATATATTCACACAAACACACACACACAGCATATCATATAACTATAAACAGGTGACTGAAAGGACAGACAGACGCCAAACTCTTGGTAGTCCGAGGGGAGTGAAGCTAAAGGTGCAGACTAGAGCGGACTTGATCACATCTGTAATCTCTTCTTGACTGCTATGCTGCTGCTACTACTAACGACATGGCTAGATGGAAATAAAATTCCAACAGCGTGACCCAGTGGGAATACGGGTGCTTGTCCGCTTGCTTCCGGACGGCTGGGCGTGGTTTATGTCTGTCTCTCTGGCTAAAGACAGAGCCCTCGCTAAGAGCGGGAGTGTGTGGGAGCTGTGCTGGACACTGAAGGGTGACACATGCTCGCAGCGCTGGGTGTGTACTGGTGACACTCGCGTTTCCTTAGGAAGGATGGAGCATCACCCCCCCACACACACACACAGGTGTTCTGACAGGTCCTGGAGCAGGGCCAGATGCTTCTGAAGCGTGTGGCAGGGCTCCAGGGAGCCCTCAGCTACAGCCCCAGAGCGAGCACATGGAAGAGGGGACCCTCATCAGGGAACACCTGTTGGCACCTCTCAGAACAGGACGTCCCCAGTGTGTTCTAGAACCTTCCCTCTTTTAAGTGTCAGTTACTGGGGGTGCGGAAATGAAGAAACGCCATTCCTGTCCCAGGGGCTCTCACAGTCCGGTAGAGACAGAAAACTTCAAAGACACAATTTAGAGTGACAGCAGTTATGAGAAGAGAGAGGAACGGGGGGCAGGCCAGTTAACCATGGCAGACTACACACACTGCTGCCCCTCTCCCACCTGCTCCCGGAGAACAGGGCCCCAGCCACAAAGGGCAAAGTGACCTGACGTGGGAGGGACGGAGAACTCTTCTTTCCCCAGGGCTACCTGGCTGGGGGCCGTACACCTGGAACTTTCTGTGGCACGAATTCCTCCTCCACCTACAGCCTGGAGCAAGCCTGCAGGTAGCAGGAGAAACCCAGATCAACAACACAAATAGAGCTGAGAGGGGGGAAGACGGAGCCCCAAAGATCTCTGACCTTGGTCCAGCTGAGCCTGAAGCCAGTTACAGGAACAGAGACACCCTGGGGGGTCTGTACCGCCACCTACTGGTCCTGACCAATGGATAGACATCCAGCCTAGTAAACAGACTGACTTACTCCTCTCACCACCAACCTGGCTGTTCAGATCATCTAGCTAAGTGCTGTGAAATCTCCAAGGGCGACATCTCCGCCTGGACACTCATCGAAGGGCTGAGTCCAGGCATTATGAGGATTCGTGGTCCCCTGAATGGAGGCAAAGGACTGAAGTTTCTGAAACAATGGGTGGGCCGGGCACAGGGAGACCCCCCGCCGTGGCTGCTGCTCAATGGCCAGGACGCCTGGAGCTGCCCCACAGGTCTCTGACCCCCACCACGCGTGCTTGGCCCTCTCTCCAGCAGGGGGAGGGAACACACAGTCAGACCACACGAGCGCTCCAGGGGGACACCAGAAGAAGCCGCTAGACATCGGAACAAATCAGGTCATTGAGACCCACGGCCAGCTCCAGCCTCGACACGGCCGCCCTCCCGCCGAGCTGGCCCGCGGACCTGGGGAAGCTGTGCCGGCTGCGGGACACCTGGAGGTACTGGTCGGCGCTGCTGCTGTGCTGCTCACTACTGGACGCCGCCGACAGGGAATCTGATTCTGTGAGGCGTGGCTCCTCCTTGGGCTTGCCTCTGGGCCGCAGAGGGTACTGGGGGGACCGCAGAGTCCGGGGGCGCGGCTTCCCCTGCACACACAGCGGCTGGCCAAGGGGACCCTCAGCACCATGCTTCCGGGGCCTGTGGCGCCCCCGGCCCCGGTGCCCAGGAGCCAGGGTCTGGCGTTCTGACCTGTCGGCCACGTAAGACTGAGGAGCCCCGTGGAGGTCAGCCAGGGCGTGTGGGTACAGAGACCGATGGGTCCGGTCCCCCCTCCACGCCTCCTCCTCTTCCTCACTCAGCAGCGGGGAGCGAGCCCGCTGGGGCGCCTGGGACACACGCTGCCACATACTCCCGGCCTGCATCTCTACAACGTCCCCTAAGCCATCGATCTTGAAATGTCCTACCGGCCAGTACGCTGGATGGGTTTTTTGGGGAGACTCACGTTCATTAACGACATAGTATCTGGGGGTGTGGGGCCTGTGGCCATGTGGCACCAAGGCCAACACCCCTGCTCCATGGAGTGGGGGGCTGATTTGCTGAAAGTCTTGTTGGAAAAGGGGTTCTGAGTGAACATCTTCGATACGCTTTGTAAGCGTCACAGCTGCGCGGGATCTGGTCTGGTGACGGCCGCCTGTGCCTGCACACGGACCCGGCGGGCACCTGTAAGATGGGGGGTGGGTGGGGTGGGGGGCGTCAGGCACCGCAGCTGTGGTCGTCTCAGAGCCCCACGCCATGCGAGCACGGTGAGCGCAGGCTGTGGGACTCTGGGCGTCTCCAGACCTGGGTCCATAGGCTCACATGGTGGCCTTGGGTGGCACGCACAGAAACACCTGGGGAACTGGCCTAAACAGGTTTCTTCACTGCGGGAAGTCTCAGAGCCGTTAATGCAACGAGGGGCACAGTGCATCTCCAGGGAGGGCAGAGGGCCCTCCTTTGTCCAAGAGCACACAGTGGGACTGACGGTGGTGAAGCACGTTAGGAGCACTCTTCACCATCTCTGCCACAGAGCAGTCCCCAGAGCCCCCCACGACTGCTAGAACCTCTTGTCCTTGTCAAGGTCCAGAGACATGTAGACAATGCCTCGTATAGCAAAATTTCAAGTTCTTTGTTAACTTAGTCATTGTCTTAAAAACTAAAAAACAAACCCAATCTCCCCCCACAAAACAAAGTCCCTGCATTGCATCTATCTTGCTTTCACTGTGTTACATTCAGCTCAACTTCACGCAGGAGTTTGGCTGAGTGGCTCCTTCCGGGCCACTCTCCTCTAACAGCACGCAGCTCTCCTGCTCTTACGTGGAGGTGAGACAAACACAGACACGACCTGCTGACAACCTGGCCAGCCCAGAACTACAGTATAAAGGATCTTGCCAATCACAGGGCGAGTTCAAGCGGGCAGGTGTCCTGCTGTGCTGCGGCCAAGCTCACCTGTTAGTGTCGCCCTCTGGCCCCGAGTGGGAGATGCCAGGGAGAGGAGGGCTGCCGGGCCCTGGCCGGGTACTCGGGGGCATGGGTTGGGTGACCGTCTCGACCCTGCCACTCCTGCTGCTTGATGAGTCGAGGCTGACCACATGGCCGTTGTTCTGGGCTGTCGCCGAGTGAGCCGAGGACAGGAGGCTGCCGAGATCACTGTCCTTTGGCAGCCTCCTGGTGCTTTCCTCTTGGGTTTGGATGCGGGCTGCGGAAAGAGGCAGGGCTATGAGGGCGTGAGCTCCAGGGGCGGCACACTCAGGGTGGCTTAGCTGCAGGAGTGCCATGACTTCCAGCAGCCGGCTCTACAGACAGTTGTGGGCACTCGCAGGTACAGCTAACCTGTAGTGCACGAGGCGGGAGCTACAGGGGAGTGCGGGAGGAATCAGAGCCCGGGTCTGGGCAGCCGCACCGTCCGGCACCTCCATCAGGCAAAGTGGGTTACTCCCCAGCTTTGGGGCCCACTTTCCTCCCTTGCGGCCACATCGGACGTTCACCCCGTATGCTTTCATTCTTTCTGGGGTTGGGTTCTTCCTTTTCCTTCTGCGCCTGTCCAGGTGCAACTGGACAAGACGGGAAGAGAGGTGTGTGTCCACTGGGTTTGGGTTTCTTACTCGGGACTCTGTTTTCATGGCTGGGCCTGCCCGGTGGACATTTCCTGGCGGGAGGGGGCCTGACCCTGGGGTAGAAGCCGGGGGAGGGGGCCTTGCAAGGAAGAAATGGGCCCCTGAGAGAGAGGAAGGACCCAAAATGAACCAAGATGTCTGCCTGGGTTTTCACCAGACTTCTGGGATGCTTTTTCTCTCTTACTTCAAAATTTCCTTCCAATTTCAGACATGTTTTGGGGTTATT